>NC_045757.1:31328250-32528250 GCF_009193385.2 Nasonia vitripennis | reverse complement strand
GAGCAGAAAAGAAAAAGCAGCAGCAGCCGCAGTCGAGCGCGAGAATCCGGGGAAAAACACGTGGCGCATCTGCTGCGCGAAAAAGCCCGCGCTCTTCTCTCCTCTCTCTCTCTCTCTCACACACACTCAGAGAGGGAGTAATGGGAGGCAGAGTAGTATAGAGCGCGAACGACTAGTGCGTGGCTGAAGCCGAGGGCCACTCGAGAGCAGCCTATGGCGTGGCTGTTGCTGCTGCTGCAGTAGCCGTCGTGCACTTGAGCTGCTACCTACACGTCGAGAGAGTGCGTGCAGCTCTCTGTGTATAACATCGCTCTTCTCGTTGTTGCTTGCTTTTATTGTGCGTCTATTGAGTTTCGAGTGTGCGGGCCTCGACGATCATGCGGGGGATACCGGCGTGACTCTCGCGAGGGTGTCGTTACTCTCCTGATGGATCGTACGGGGGATCATATTCTGTAGGCTTCGAGTGCGCGAGCGGTGTTTGATTATTTGTCGAAAAATTTTATCGAAAGCTCGAATTTTTAATAAACGGATGAAAGTCGCGAGTTAAAAGTGCGTTCAACGTGGATTGTTTTCAAGTCTATTTCTGATCAAAAGTGCTCCGGCTCTCCATCGCTATACTCAGAAGAGAAATAAACAGGTTTAAGAGCACTTTGAGGAGACTTTTACGGTGTATTCGCTTAGCGCTCGATGCTCTCTCTCTCTCTCTCCCGGTTTTATTAAAATTCTATTGTGGGAATCGCGACTCTTCGATTTTCGACTATTTTCAACGATCGTGCGAGAGACGGCTACTTATAGAGAAAAAATTCGCCGATTTCGCGACAAAAATTTGCTAGGTGAAAGTCGCGCGTAAAAATTAACTTTCTTCAGAAAATAGTTCCCAGCAGAAGAAGAAGAAGAAAAAACGTTCGCTAGAGGAAAAAAAATTTAATATACCGGACGATCGAGTGGGGGTGATCGCGAGATCCGCGGTTTTATTGACCGCGTGTATAAATAAGGCGTTAATTTGCAATTAAAAAAAAAATTAATCGTTCGCCGAACTAATAAATCCTTAATGGAAGCTAATTTCCAAGTGACTTTCAGCTGCTGCTGCTGCTATGCTGGCTCGTGAAATTATAATGCGACGAGTCTGTTACGATGGTAAATATTTTACTTGGCAAAATAATTATAATTAGTTCGCACTTAAAAAAAATGCACTGAAGAGATAGCATTTAGAAAACTTACATTTATTCTCGACGCAATTATTTAGTTCACTGGGCTAAGAAGCTCGCCTTTTTCCAATTACTTTCGTACACTAGTATACAACGCCGTCTACGGCAATTAGATTTTAACCTTGAAATTCTAATTCCTTAATTGCGAATAAATTGCGTGCTCGATATAATCAGGCGCTTTTATCTTTTGCATTAAGTTTCATGAGAGTGCATGTAAAATCTGGAGAGATTGGATTGAAAAAGAAAATAGCGTTATGCTCGTGGAAAAGATGTGTACGAGATACAAAAATCATTACTTTTCATCGATCGAGTCCGCACACGCGTCATTCAAAATCGCAAGGTTTTACCAGCGCCGCCCACAAAAATAAATTGACATTCAGCTCCAATAATCCTCTATAGCCGCGAGAGAAACAATAACAAGTCACGCGGCATCAATAATAATCGCATAATTAAGCGTAACTCAATTAAAACTCGCGCACGCGCGCGACGTGCGTTGCGCAAGATCGATCGTCAATAATAAAAGAAAAATTGCGCCTGGCGCCAACAATTACGCGCCGATAAGCGTCAATCAGTCCCCCTCCTCTCATAGATAAGCTCGTGCATACGCGGATATTTGTTTACGTTTATCCAAGCTTTCTTCGCACTCCTCGATCGAGTATATATACATATATGTGTGTATTCTAAAGAAAAACATCACCGAACTGAAAAAGCTCCCGATATGATTTATTTAAAGAGCAGCAGCGCTTTCGCAACGCCCGATTCCGTGGCGGGCTTTTTGAACAAATAGAGAAAACAGAGGGAGAAGTCCGGGAGCTCGTGCGCTCGAAGCTAATAGTGGACTAATAAAAGACAGGAAGGAAGAGCAAGAGTCGAAAATTCTAAAATAAAGGAGGACCTATAAATAGAGCCGCGAGTCGACCGCTCGTCCGTATGTCTCCGCAGTTTTGTTCTCCGACTGGAGTAGCGCGAGAGACATATAGCCGATAGGTATTCGACCTGTCTGCATAGCTCTCTTCCGATTATTTCGGGACCAAAGCGTTTCCTCCCCGATCGAACTCAAAATACACCATAGCGCAGGTGTCACTCGAGATCAGCGTCCGTCCGATACCCATATTTTCTCTCCAAGCACAACACCTGGGCATCGAAGCGAGCATATCGCATCTCTCCCGATGCGCTGCACACATAGCTCGCGCGCGTCCGGCTAATAAAAGACAGGAAGAAAAATAAAAGGCCGTCAGCTCGCGGCTGCAGCGGCAGAAGCAAATAGTGAAAATAAAAAAAGTGAGAGAGTGAGAGAGGGGGTGGGTGGGGGGAAAGAGACAGTCGTCGAGCTCGCTGCAACAGCGAGGAATGAAAGTAGAGAGAGAGAGAGAGAGAAAGACGACGATAGGCATCGAAGCGCCGCGGCGGCATGAAATTCCCCCGACGTGCACACATACATACACACACACACACAGCCCGAGAGAGTCGACGTATCCTATGCTATGCGTCTATATATATACCTACGCGCGCAGGACACGGCGGCGGCGGCGCGTAGAACGCCGCTTGCGCGCGTGCGAGAGAAATAGGAGAGAGAGAGAGAGAGAGAGAGAGAGAGAGAGATCAGTGCGAAGGAGAGGAGCGTCCCGATATGATTAAGCAACCTCTGCTGTCTCCGACAACGGTACATACTAACGCATACTTTACCTGCCTGTATACACGCGTATGTCCTTATCGGGGTGTATCGTAAGTAAATAAACAACGCGAGAGAGAGAGCTTCGGTTCGCGAAAAGCCAAGCGTGCTTGTTTACGCGCGCGGGGCGATATCTGCCTCCTCGCTTCTCTCCTCTCCCGTGTGTGTATATATGTATATAATAGCATCGTATACGCGGAATACCTGCCGTAGTACATATAGTAGAGTAGAGGGAGGGAAAGAGAGTGAGGGGGCCCTCTCGGCGTTACATAACCTTGAAGACGGTCGGCGGCGCGCGATACTCGCGCCTTGAACTAAACCCGCTTTTTTCTCCCCGTCGAAGTGCCTCCACGTATACACGCAGACGGAAAGAGAGAGAGAGAGAGAGAGTGAACGAAGGAGCGAGCATAGAGACTGCAGCGGAGTGTGTATACGGTAGTAGTGCGTGGCGGCTCGCCCCGGGCTCTCTCGCTATATTGATTTACATGGATAATTCCGAGGCCGCGGCTGCTGCTGCTGCAACGCTGCTGCAGCGACGCTCGCAGGAGAGCGTAATTATATAAGGATTCCGCGTGCCATTGGCTGCGCCGAGCGAGAGATTATTCGCTGCACTGCATCGCGGACGAGCGTCCGGACTCTCTCTCTCTCTCTCTCTCTCTCGGCGTAAACACGAGAGCGTTTTCTTCTCTCTACAGTGTGCGTGTGTAGGAGTGCTTTGCTGCTACCAAGTTCTTGGATACACAGAGGGTAATGCCAGTGGAGACGTTTGTTTTGGAGCTGGAGGTCGATGCCTGCTATACTCTCTAACTTTCTGTGGCTGTTGGAATGCAGGGTGTATGTGTCTGTGTGTGAACCGGTGCATTTTGGAGCAGCTTAGGTGTCGCAGGCTGTGGGAACTGAGAGTTTGGAGCAGCGCAGGACTCCAACTAACCTCTTTGCATTTTTTACATATTCATTGATCCTTGTACCAATGTGCTATTGCACTGTATTGATTCTTGTTGCGTCTGCCAAAGTGGACGAATGTTCCTTATCGTTTTCGGTTGCATAAATTTCATGGTGTTGCAACGCTCCTATGTCAGTGGATTTAAACAAGCATAGATTGCCAGTGAATGAATGTTCTTCTTTAGTATTACTTTCACACAAAGCTAACGCATCTCTTACTCTTCCTCTCATTGCAGGAACAGCATAGCTTAGAACTGGAGCGTCTTGCCAAAGAGAATGAGGCTCTGCGTAGCAGACTGCGCGATGTTGTCCACTCGCCGCTCTCGGACTCCGAAAAGCAGCAGCTCCTAGATGCATCACGACTGCACAATTCGGCGCCAGCTTCCATTGCAGTACTGCAAGAGGATAGCTGCGCCGGAACTGGTAATATGACACAAGAAAATGCTAGAAGCGCTACGCCTGAGTGGGACAAGCGATCCTCCAGTTCAGAAGTGTCAGTTGCCTGTTTGCAGGACAGAATTTTACAGATGGAGGAGACACATTACTCCACTAATGAAGAGCTGCAAGCCACTATACAAGAACTCAGTGACTTACAGGTGATTATCCAACTTTAAATTGATGGGATAATGTTTGCAAAAGCTTGAACTTACGTGTTTTTGCCAAGATCTAAATTTAGCTCGTTTTTTGCACTGCCTTTCTATCATATTAGGAAATTCAACTCTGGCTTATCTACTTGCAAAGTTAATTGTATATTTCGTGCATACGTAATTGCCAGCTATCCTCTCTTCATTATCAAGCTCATTATTCGAAAGGCTATTAAATATAATTATAGATTACATAGAAATAGATATAGGCAGAGCGTTTCCTTATTTGCTATAGTGAAACACGCACTGTGCGGAACAATGTTCTTTAAAAACAAAAACGGGATTAAACGTTAGGCACCAAGTAAATAAACGTTTTTTTTAGGCGCAACTTACAGAACTGCAAGCTGATAATGATAGGCTTGCAGAAGAAAAAGGAGTACTGCTAGAATCTCTTTGTAGGCAAACAGAAAAACTGGAAGACTCTAGATCTAAAGTTGATACTTTGCAAGGACTGCTTCTGAGAGACGAGCAACCGCAAGAATCGAAAGGTTACAATACCGAGAGAGAGCAGAAACTTGTCGATTTATTAAAGGTACGTTACGCACCCTTATATCGACCAATATAATAGCGATACTAATGTATGTGTAAATGAACGTAACCGATCTCTTTAAAAGAGCGCACAGGAAGAGCGCGAGAGCCTGCTCCAAAAGCAGGAAGAGTTGACCTCCGAGCTGAAATCGCTTCGCGCGACGGCGGATGCAAGCACAGCCGAGGTGGAGCGACTGACGAAACGCGTGCAATTCCTGGAGTCGACGATCGACACGGCCAATGTCGACCGCAAACTCCTTGATCTGGAGCTCACCGAGTCGAAGCAGGAAGGCGCGAACCGCAGTATCGAAATTAGCCGGCTGGCTACACTGCTGGATAACGCGCGCGCCAAAATCGAGGAGCTCGAGCAGTCCAGGCAGCTGGAAACCAAGAGCGAGGCCGACGAGATGCTCGACGCCGCGAGGCGTGAAAAGGACACCCTCGAGACACAAGCTGCCGCGCTTCAGGAGCAGTTAGCAAGGTCACACTGCGATCACGACCGGCTGAGGGATCAGTACTCGCAGCTCCAGGAAGAATTCAAGGTTGGCACCGTATTTTGAGTTATATTTACTTGCAATAAATTTCGTACATATTTTTAGTACGAATTCTTTTGCCAACTAGCTGTTATCGTTGTTTTATTTTGCAAAGAATGAATCCATATTTCATTATTCTGCCCTGGGTATTTTTAAGAGTGAATATTACATTTGGCAACGCTCTGGTTTTTTGCGACGTTGCGTTGCGCAGTAAACTTTTGATTCCATGCAGAAGGCAGTAGGATGATTCTGAGAATTGCCGATTGCTTCGCATGCCAAAAATCTAAATGCTGATTCTGCTAATTTGCTTTGAAACCAAACCTTTTACAAAGTCTGCGAACTAAAGAATACGCTCATATTTGTAAATCAAGTAGGTTTATATAAAGACGGTTATTTCCAAATGTTCTAAGAATAAAAACTATAGTTAGAAATGGTGAATAAATTTATTTTCAAAAGTATGCAAAGAGGTTTCATCATCTAATTTTAGTTTCTAAATTCATTATCCTTACGACTGCAGGTTGCTCGTAACAATGCGAAATCGGCGATAGAAGACCTGGAGTACCGGCTAGGCCAGCTGAAGGAGGAGCGCGTCTCGGTCAACGCGGAGCTTACTTTGGTGCGTGACTCGCTCTCCGAGTTACAGTCTCAGTGTCAGCGTCACCTCGAAGACAAGCGCGAAATGAAGGCCGTTTTAAGCGAGATGCAACGCCGTGAGCGCGAGGCCCAGAACCGCACGTACGAGCTCGAGTGCGCCTTAGCCGAAGAGCGCAAGCTCAGGCAAGAGGAAAGCGCCGAGTGGCAGCAGTTCCAGACGGATCTTCTCATGACTGTACGCGTCGCTAACGACTTCAAGACCGAGGCCCAGAGCGAACTCGAAAGGGTCGTACTCGAGAATAAGGCACAGCGCGACAAGCTCAGGGCGCTGGAGGCTCAGCTCGACAAGCTGAACAACATGAGTAAGTGCTTGTAAATTTTTTCTTTTAGTTAGCTGTTGTAGAATCGTAATTGTTGTCAATGTAGTTGGCTGATTACTTCGAAATATCGACGATTCCGTGTAAATCTTGTGTTTGCCTATAATGTCTTTTGTCTTTAAAAAAGTTATGCTGTTTATATATGAGATCTTCAATATTTCGAAAAGCTCTCGTATGTCGCAAGTAAATAATTTCTGTTGTAAAAATTATCATGTCGCATGGCAAATAATTTTTTTTATTTTGTTAATTTTAATTGCACATCAGGCGACGACGTCCATAAACCAAGGAGTACAATATTAAAGCGTGGTCGTACAATTATTAAGAAACGTTTTGAACCAAAGAAATCTATAGTGAAAAGTGACTTACCAAGGACAAAGGGTATATTAAAAAATCAAGTGCCTAGAATCAAAAGTATTCTAAAAACTCGTGTAAATAATGAACAAGGAAATAGTGTTTGGTTTGATTTGAGTGAACCTGTAGATTTTAGCTTTAAATCTATCTCCAAAGATAAAGTTGATCCCAAGCATAATATCAGTAAAGAATCGGAGTCTAGTAATGATTCTATCGACAATAAACGTTCAAGCATTACTTCTCATTCATCTAAAGAAGAACCTGTACCAATGATCATCGATTCAACTCCTAAACTCGATATTGATCAGGTAGATGCTGTAAATAATTCTAATCCGAATTCAACTTCTGATGAAATCTTAAATAAACGTTCAAACTCGAGTTCACTATCACCCAAAGAAAAACACGTACCAAAGATTATCGATTCAACGCTTAAAATTCATAATGGGCAAGCAGATAAATCATCAGTAAATAATCCATCAACCCCTAATTCGAAATTCCATGTTAGCAAAGAAGAAACGTGCAAGCCTATCAATTCAAATCTCAAAGAAATTTCACAAAACGATTTGTCAGAAAAGATTACGGGTATTCAAAGTGCCGGGCGAGATGTTTACAGCATCAATGTGTCAAACAGTCGATTTTTTGTGCCTAATAATTACGTTTACACAAACTATGAAAACTCTATGGACGACTTAAGTTTTAAAGTGGATCCCGAAATAACCAAAGCATTGCGCAAAAGTTTAGAAGAAAAGGCTAGAAGTACAACTGATATCAGTGAAGCTCTGAAAAAATCAGTGGCTAATGAAAATTTATCTAAATATGATAAAAAGTTAAATAAGAGTACAGATATTCCAAATGCAAAAGTAGAACCTAAAATTGTACAAGAAGTAGGAAAGAAAAACTTTCAGAATGAAGATAATCAGAATAAAGAATTTTGTACAGTTACATTAAGAAAACCTTTGCAAAGTGAAGTAGTTGTAAAAGACATACCATTGAAAGATAAAGTGGCTGATAGTTCATATGTTAGTAAAGTCGAATTAAGAAGACCTTTAAAAAATGAGCCACTAACAAAAGACACAACATCAAGTGGAATTAAAAGACCATTGACTGAGAACTTACAATTGTCAAGATCAAATTTCCTGAGAAATTCTATACATGAAACACAGTCAACAAGTTTATCATTTAAAAGGTATTAGAAACTTGTAACAATTGATTTTCAACAAATTTTATTTGATAATTTTTATGCTTTAAAATTTGGAAGATTCAAATTATGATTTGGTGTAATTTTTTATAGGCTTACTCTGTACTTGATTTTCGATTCATTATAATGTATACGCTCCTTTCTATGCAAATATCTTCAAACTTGAATGGATTCTCCTAATTCTTCATTTCTAATTTACAAAATCACACCAGTTCGCAATTTGTAATGTTTCATTTGCTATACAAACGAAAATATTGATGAAAAAGTAAAATAGCATAAAAATTTTCAAATAAAATTCGAGAATCAATAATAAATGCCAAAACAGTAGGAATACGTTTTCACGGAATTCGCTGGAGATCACTCCCACTGCCGCATCAAGATTTCCTACGGCGCCGAAATTGGTTTCCACGATACGTCAAAAGTTCGAAGATTTGCCATCTTTGAGGCTCAAAGACGAGAACACATTTTTGAGGCAAAATAGCGTCAATCGTCGACGATACGCCGGAAATTTTGAGGACGCCGTCAGCGTGAAACCCAAACCTCTGCCTCGACGCTTGATCGGCAGTAAGTCGCAACAGAATCAAAATAGACAAAAATGCATAAAATCAGCGTGGATTACCAAAACGGAATTTGTAACCTGTGACTGTCCATGCTACAAAGATCCTGAAATTGGGGCTTTTTGTGTGTTTTTTCTATTTCTGTGTTACCTTTTTTAATATTGGGTCACTAGTGAACTGGCATTTCAAAGTGGTGTGATGAACCCATGTAACTTGTGTGTGCCAATCCTGTTGTTATATATCTTTTGAATTTTACAATTAATCCAAATAATCAGTGTTCGACCTTTGAGTGAATTATCGCTATCAACTTTCCAGCTGAAATCAACTTATGAAGCTTACTCTTCTCATGTATTAAATGGGGAAATAATTGGCAGTATTTATTGTGGATCGCTTTATGTGTGTTACCTTAAATTTGGTACAGTGTGTATTTACCCTCAAACAGACATAGGCAGACAGGTTTTATATCATTCCATTTGTTGCTTTATCATATATTTCTCTAATATGAACTCCAATGAATGTTATCATGAAATCAGAAATAAATTTGTTATACAAACGTAGAAAAACATACGTTTTATGCCTATAGATATGATAAAGCAAATCGTAACGTCCATGTCTGGTTTAAGATTATTTCATTTTCATTAATTAAGCACCATTATACGTAAAAAAACAAAACCATAAAAACTTTTATAAAAATAAATTCAAAAAGCTAAAAATTTTATTACTTTAACAGTAGTTATTTTTATAAAGTTTTTTTTTAATCATTCTCTTTTTGTGTTTTATTTAATATATTTTTTGCTTTTTGCTTCTTTGAATTCTTTCTTTAAGAAATTATTAAACATTGCGGTAATGCTTTAAATTTGTTTTCCATTTCAGCAACGCAAAAAACTATGCCGCCAACGTCTAGGATAGCGACGACGCCGACAGAAACGCAACAGTCCGTTATAAACAGTGTTCAGAATGAGATGGCTGCACGGCGCAAAGCGAATATCACACGACAAGACTCGAGACTTTCCGTCAAATGTCTTATAGAGAGCATCGAAAACGCAACGAAACAGGCTAAAGCTGGTAAAATTTTGTTAATTTGTTTTTGTTTTTTTTTTCGTTGAAAAAAGACATCGAATTAATTAAATTTTTTACGATCAATTTTAATTTTTTGTAGGACCTGGAAGTCGCAGTAGCTCTACTTCATCTCTCAACTCTATTGGTACCAATGATGTGATTTCTCTGAAAGCCCCTCTCAGAGATCAGCAGATCAACAATCTTATATGTACGACGAATACCACCAACAATAACAACAAGACACAAACTGCTAATACGAAGAAAACTTACTCAGGTAAAAATTAACACTTCTTTTATTTATTTTATTATTTTTAGAACACTTGAAAATTTCTAATAACAATGATTGTTCATGTCTAGAAACTAAGAATACCGTCCCGAACGTGCTAAGCTCAGGCCAACTACTGGATACGGCAGCGCTAAATGCTAAAACCATCGACTTCGTGAGGCGCAACAGTGTAACCGATCTATCGGATCGCAAAGATCCGCTTTGTGGCCTAGTAAAGAACGGCGGCTCTCGTCGAAACGCCCTACTGAAGTGGTGCCAAAATAAAACAATTGGCTACCGAAATATCGACATCACAAACTTCAGCAGTTCATGGAACGATGGTCTGGCTTTATGCGCGATACTTCACACATACCTGCCTGATAAGATACCCTACGACTCGCTTACGCCCACGGAGAAAAGGCGCAACTTCTCGTTAGCTTTCTCTGCTGCTGAAAGCGTCGGCATACCGACGACTCTGGTAGGGATTTTTTTTATTGATTGTTTTATAAATTTGTATTAAAGAATGGATAATAATGAACCTTTCTCTCTTAACTTACAGAATATTGGCGATATGTGTCAGCTCGAGCGACCTGATTGGCAGCAAGTTATGACCTATGTGACGAGTATCTACAAGCACTTCGAGACCTGATTTGAAACATCCAAGAATACGAAAATTGATTTTGCTTACGAAGCTTGCTGTTTATCGTTACTTTACTTATCTTTCTTTTGTTCTAACAAACTTGACAACGAGGAAAAGCAACGTCATCTAGTCAACTAAATACCAGAGGGAGATAATCTTACTTCTGAGAGAAACTAAGAGCAGTTTCCTCGAAAGTCCTCGAAAAAAGAAAGTAGTACATAATAATTGTTTGCGCAGAGTAAAATAGACACAGGGCTCGTATATATTTATATTTTCATCCGACGGAAAAGAAATCTGGGAATATCGCCTACCGAGCCCTTTATTTTTTATAATATTTGCATTAGCAGAAAAAAAACTTCCCTTGATGCTTGAAGAAATATGTCAGTGAATTTAGGGCGTGGCGACGTATTATTCCTTCAATTAACATTATGAGACTGAAAAATATTCATACAGTATATGTTTTTATATATAAATGTTGTGAAGATTAAAAAAAGTAACTGCAAGATGTGTGACCGATTACATTAATGTAGTTAAGAGATTAAGCATAGTTTGCGCGTCATCGTATATATATATATATGAATTGAAAAAAGCTCTTTCTATAAAATTGCTGAACATAGCATTAACTGCTAGCAAATGAATTGATATGATGGTGAATCGTGAGTTGTGTCGCATGTTTCTCAGCATACCATAAGTATTTTCTTGTATTATTACTTTTTTTTTTTTGAAGTGTTTTTTTCTTTTATTTTTAAAGTTTCACTCACGCTATATTTGTACAGGCGAGAAAGGCGATTGCGTGAACCTGAGAGAATGTGTGAGAAGCGCATTTAATTGTAAGAAATCCTAATTTATTGTATTGATCGTGCAGATTATTCTAATAAGGAAAAGTAAGCAATGGCTTAAGCTAAGTTCTCTGTGATATAGCATTGATAGTCCCAAAAGCAGAGATACACGCGTTTACGATTATTATTCGCATTGATTAATTTTTTTCACTCACTGTACGTGCGTTTAGCATCTCTCACTCTTGTTGCTGCTTCGCCCTGGTGGCGTAGAAATAAAAAAAGTCCATCATGCTCTCCAAAATAAACTAAAATTTTTAACAATTAAATATATACCTCCGACTGATTGCACGGCAATGTACTGCTGTCAAAACGTTCCGTTTTTTGCTTTCAAAATATCACGCAAATATTTGTTTTCTTTTTAATTAGGACACTGTCGCCTTAAGATTTTGAAAAAGTAATTTTGTTTTATTGTAAAAAAAATGTTTCTAAAAAGTAGTAACTTTTAAATTTGAGTATAAGAATCGTTTGCGTAAGCACTTACTTTTTTTAGTTATTTGGCTAATCCCAACAATTGTTGAGTTTATATTACTCCGTATTTAAGAGAAATTAATTTTTTTAAATTTTAAGGTGCTGTTTTTATATGCATATCTGTTAATCACAGTATGTAACTCGCAAATAAATTTTTAACGATGCGAAGTTTTTTAAACAAGAATGTTTTATAACGTCAGATATTTTTTACGAAAGATCAATATAACAATTTTTACTACTTGTGACGTCTGAAAGTATGTTTTACCATTGGTTATATATTGATATTAAGAAGGCGAGAGTACGCTAGAAATGCGCTTTCATATATCTGTATTTTCATATAAATATCTACAAAGATCTATGTGGGAATCGTGACTTTGACAATGAATTGAAGTTGTAATAGAATGTGTACAAATCTTTATTTTACCACTTGCAAATATCTCTCCATTCCAGTTCCTATTTACAATTCATTAAGTTTTATTAACTTGCGCATTTATTATATAATCTATGTGAGGATCAAATTAAGTCAGTTCCTCGCGCCTTGGCATATTCACCATCATTGTGTTGTTAAATTTTTATCCATTTTCACAAATTTGTTAAATAAATAAAATTATAAGTCATAAATCAACTAAAAGGTAGTTCGTTCTACACTGAAAAAAAAACAGCCATTTTAACTGAACTCGCACCTGTAATCCGTCATTGTACGAAAACTCGCCAAGATTACCGTAGAGTTCAGCAGTTTTAAAGAATCAGTTTGGTTGTTTTTGCTGGTGTCCCGCGTAAGCGACCAATTTTACGAGTCGCGACTCGTTAAAACTACCAGTGGCACACCGTTGTTGTTACTGAACAGTAGTTACGGTGGCAGAACGGTTAAAACTACCGGACTTTACAGCAGAAACGACTGTTTTTTTTCAGTGTATACAATACACGTTGAATGCTTTAAAAACAAAATATAAACTAACTAAAATATGTATTTTTTAGATTTTTATGTACAGACTAATTCAAGGAAACCATCCAATTTATAAACTCAATTTTCTCGTCATAATTGCATGTATACCAATAGTTGGAGTAAAAAAGTAGTCGAAGATTTATACAGGAGATTTATAAACGTTCGGTAAAGACTAATTTGAAAAATAATTTTCATTTTTTGCGCGACCATTACTACGGTACTTTCACAAAAGAAAGTAAATTAAAAATTCTTACCAAAGCAAGTTTTAATATTTACTTGATTCGTAAGAAATGGTTTTTCAAAGTAAGTGAGACGTCAATTTGCACGGCCGACTTCAAAATTATCATCGTACATCCACAACTACGAAAATAAGTGTCAGATTCCAAATTGTTTCCTTGTTTAAGGAAATAAATCGAAACACAGTTTTTCAATGAAATAAAACCGAAATAGATAAAAATTTGTAACACAACGCTGCTGATACCTCGTTCAAATTCTCTTCAACGCTCTCACTCTGTTTAACGCTTAAAAAAAAATCATTTATACAACACTGAACGCACAGAAGGAAAGTTCCAGCAAGTTATGAATCTCCAGTGTCCATTTTGTCCTGGTCCTTGTCTCCCGAGTAGTACTCGTTGGCTGGCTCGACTATCTTGTCCATATCTTGAGGATTCTGCCTAGAGTCTGGGTCTGGGTCGGGATGCCTCTCATCTTCCGGAGGTAAAGCATCGCAGGGAACGTCGTGCATCTGCACGCTGGGCGAGCTTGCGATCATCTTTAGGTTGTCGTAGACATGTCGCGTTATGGTATCTAGGTACTGCTTACTATTGGCATTGTCCTGCCTGGTGACGACCTCCGGATGCAAGGTGAAGTCTGGCCCGAAGTATTCGATGTACTCGGTGAGAGGCAGTTCGTTGCTGATCGGTTCGTCGACGAGAAGCGAGGTCTCGTAGGTCCAACATCGCGCGACGTTTCGTAAGGTGTAACCGCCGCCGCCTACCGTAAGCAGCGGTATGTTCAGGTCGCGGACGTACTTGACACATTCACCGTGGCCCTTGGTACTGAGACTAAAGCAACCAAGTCTGTCGTTCGCAAGAGAGTCGGCACCACACTGCAAAACTATCGCCGTGGGCCGGAAGTACTCCATCACGTTGGAGATGCAGGGCTTGAATACCTGGACATAGGAGGCGTCGTCGATGCCTTCTTTGAGGGGAACGTTGACGGAGTAATACCTGCCACTCTCGGCGCCGATCTCGTACATGTCACCGGTGCCAGGGAAAAAGTAGTTGCCGTATTTGTGGAAAGAGACCGTCATCACACGATCAGTCAAGTAAAAAGCTTCCTGGACACCATCGCCGTGGTGCACGTCAATGTCGATGTAGAGCACGCGCGCGTGATATTTGAGTAGCTCTAGGATCGCGATAACAATGTCATTGATATAGCAGAAGCCAGAGGCCTCAAACTTCTTCGCGTGATGCAGACCACCACTCCAGTTTATCGCTATGTCGCAGCTTTTATTATTTAGCTTTGTAGCACCTTAAATTAATACATTTTTGATTAGATATTATTAAATAATAAAAACAATGATAATAGATAATATTATAATATAGACATGATGAATGGAATGAAAATGTCTAACATTTGCAGTAAATTATTATTTATGCATCTTTTGAAGAGAAGTATCAGAAATAATAAGAAATCAGTTAATTTTGATAAGTGTGATTATCAACGAATAATGTCTTTATTAGATGAGCGTTTTGTTAGTAATCTAGTGATATACTAGTGATGAAATAGCTAGATCCCTACTGCAAAAAAAACATTAAAGTGATGCTTATACCTTCCAATGATGCTCCCGTGTACATGGAACAAAAGTCAAAGAGGCCATCAAAAACTGGACAGTCATCACCCACATTGAAATGGCTCAAGTACTTTGTATAACCTTGCAAATTCTGTGGGGTCACCCTTTGCAAAAATTCAACATATTCATCAGAGTGGAAGCGACACATATCATGCCTACTCGCTCTGTACGGTCGATAGATTTGCATTTTCTTATGGAGTCCATAGTTCAGCACCAGACTGTGAATGACCGACAATCTGTGTGGTTTCATCGGGTGTCCAGGCCCATAATGAAAATTTCCCACATCAGGATTGTAAAAGTACGACACTTTTCTGTTGCTGCTAAGCATATTGACATCACCTTATTCTGAAAATAAATGAAACAATGCTGCAGATTTACTTTTAATTTGTTTAAGTAAGAACAGCCGCAAAGTATTAAATAAGGAGTTTTTTGTATAAAACAAATGTTTCAATTATCACTGACATTTATCCACTTAAAGCGAACAAGTAAAGGCCTGTAATAATAAAGCAGTACTTACCTCCTTTTATATTGAAATTAAAATTAAAAACAGTTCGTAGGGCCCAGTACAGTTTCAAAGTTCTTGCCTTAGTCGAGATTTCCAGCGAATCATGGCAATTTTCCGGATTCAAAAAAACAGTTTGTCAACATCTCGAACGGGTAAATGAGGTTATGGATTCTAGTTGATTCTAGGGACGATGCTCCTATGGATGATTCGAGCGACGTTGCCACGTTCCCTGTGACGCTCTGCAGGACGCGCTTTTTTCAAAAGCACGTGCCAATTGTTGAATTATTTTATTTATGCGTTTTTCCAAAATGCTAAATTAATCTTATTGAGAATATGTGAATTTAAAATAGTCAGTGAGTGAATGGATTAGTCAAAACTTCTTAATCGAAAATAAGCGTTTTAACACTTCAACTAATGGGCCGTGAAACAAGAAATAATACATTTATAAATATGAACTTGTTTAATCAAATCCGCGAGAAACAACAATCAATATAAGCAAACTTAATGGACACATGTTTACAATAAAACAATCGGCAACGTCGCAAACTCGCGGAAAAACGCCGCCGACGCGAGAAGAATATCCTCTACTCTATACACATGTGTATATTCCATGCCTACATCCATACATATATATACATATATATGTATAGAGCAAACAGACAGCAGCGCATACACCCCCTCTGACGTCAGACTGCCTAGAGCAAATGATCATCAATCAACGGTCGGTCGGTCGCGCGCGCGTAACGTTCATTCGTTTCGAAAAACCGCCTCGTCAAAAGCCGCAGCTGGAGAGAAAACGTATAAGTATCTCCGAAGGTAGTCCGTCCACCTTGAAAACCACCTACGTCAGCGAGTTTGAGAAAAGAGAGAGGCCGAGAGAGCAACTGCGTATATATAGGTATATATATATATATAAAACATCGGAAAAGAAAAAAGGAGAGGAGGAATTCGCCGGGACGCGAGCGGCAGGGGGGAAAGTCGTTGGAACTGCCGCCGCCGCCGCTGCAGAGGAGTTTGAAATTTCTCGAGAGTGCGCGGTCGTTGGCGCGAGACTGGGCGTCCCTCGCGCGGCGAGAAGCTATAGCTAGCTCTCCTGTACTTTTTCGGGGCGCTAAGAAGAAGAAAAGAGAGGAGAGAGACAGAGAGAAAGGCAGGTGCGTAGCCGTTGGCCTCTGGACGCCGCTATACTACAGTTGGCTCCGAAACACCTCTGACGGACGTTCGTTTTTCTCGGCGATATTATTCGGACGTGAGTATCGTCGCGTTTAATCGTGTGCCTATGTGTGCGTGTGTGGTGGCTATGGTATAATTTCGAGGGGTATAACTCGCGCCAACGGAATTTGGGTTAATCGATCCTCAAGGATTCCTCTCCGCAGCTTCTTCTCTTCCGCCTCGATTGCATGTATTTTACATTATACATATATGTGTTAACGAGGTCGCGCCGCCGCATCAGCAGCTCTTGGCTTTAATTTTTACTCGGAGGATATACATGTATAAGGGGACACATCCTGTTGCGTCGTGTATAGTCGAAGGCTTCATTCATTTGCCGCTGTTTGTAAATAAAGCGATTTAAATAGCTTGACGCAGAAGTATAGGTATATGTAGTTTTTGTGTACTGCGTGCGTGATTGTGTGGTGCTGAAGGGTTCACGTTATATTATGCTGAGGTAGCAGACTCGGGAAGTATGTGTACTTTAGAAGCGCGAGAAAGAATTGGGATTAACTCGTCGCGAAGTGCGGAATATATTGTGTAACATCGCGGGAGTCGCCGTTGTCTCGTAGCTTGCAGTTTCCGTTGCAGTATGGTTGTTTAGTAGGTTGACGCTTGATCTTCGACGATTGATTTTTTTTATTCACTTCTTTTGCGAATTAAACGGCGTCTTTTATACACATCTCATAAATTATTGACTTATTGATCCAACATCACTTCGTGGGCTCCTATTGCTAGCTTCAATTGTCAATCTAGTTTACAACTTTTATGCAAATAAAGTATTGAGATTAATTTCCACTATACTATACAATCAATTAGTGTAATGATAGATACTGTTTCATCGTGCTTTCCCTACATTAAATGATCAAGAAATTTTTTTAAGTTTACCAGCTGTTACTGCTCACCCTACTTTTCTTATTCATAAATCTTTTCTTTGCTCTCAAATTTCTCATGAATTTTTACTTCTTTCTTTTCATAAATCTGAAGATATAATACTTGTGTGCAATCTTCAAAGATATTATAGAATATTATAAATTCTCTACACAATTTGTAATTTGTGTAACATAAAATTTGTTTTGTTTATCAGGTAACACCAAAAAAGCAAACTAAAAGACTGACAACATGCCTCCAGATTCAAGAAGTGTATCGTTTGTCTTTCACCGAGACAGCATTAACGCAAGGAGTACCCCTGAAGATGGTAGAGGCTCCAAAAACTTTAGGCAAAGGTTACAGGACAAATTTGACAAGGAGCAAGTGAACAGATCTAGAGACAATCCTGGAAACAAGGAAGGCTCCGAAAGACCATGGCTCAATCTAAGTCTTGGGCAGGTTTCCACAGACTCCAAAAGGGCCTTGCGAAACGGAGCAGATAAAATCTCCAAAACCATCTCATCTGTTAGAACAACATTTGGCTCTATATCACAGGTAATATTAATTGCTCAATTTACTGCTTGTAAACACGCGTATCAAACTTAAAATAAGATGATAAATTGTCTGTTGCAAGTAGCACGATTTAATCTACTTCTTGGCTGACTTTGATATTTGCTTGCAACATCTTGTAATTAAAAGTTAATGTAAAGGAAACTAAATGTTTCAAGCAGTGTTGAAATTCGCCCTGTAAACATTTTATTCAAAAAGCCAAAGTTTCAGAGAGACAAGAAAGATAAATTGCAACTATTCAAACGCATTTGAAACCCCGACGTATAGTCGTTAACAAGTCACCACCTGCAATAAATGGCTTCAAAGTCCGCCTCTATTCCCCGGAAAAGCCACTATTTCAAATCCCGTCGCATTCTCTAACGCTATTGTCTTCGTCTCTAATTATAGAAATTCAAAAGCTCGACTCGGCGACGCCAGCGTCTCGAGGAGCAGCAGTCGCCTACGAGCAGTGCTTGTAAGACTCAAACGCCGCAATCGAGATCGCGCAACTTGCTCGGGCGTACGCCGACCAAGCTCTACAGTCCATTTGGTATTGAATCACCGAGGACCGCCTGGGACAAGGAGAACGAATTCACGCCCTCGAGCACTGCCTCCAAAGACATGTACGAGCAAAAGCGTCACCGTCTCTTTCGTTTCTCCAAAGTCAACGGATTCTGCGCTCTGAGATAGGCAGACTGATCCTTCTGTACTTTTTACTTACTCTTTATTTAATGTAATTATATGTAGAAATTGCGAATGGCTGCTTACTTAAGACGGGAGGCTCATTACGTTGATCGTCGAAATTCGAAGCGCCAATCAATTTGTAATTATGGAGCTTGAAATTTTTTTGCGCTACAGGGGAGTAATGATTGAGCTATTACGAGACTGTTTTAATCAAGTTTCCAGCTTCGATCATCGTTCAGGCAACGAATCTCATTAGAATTTAGACGGCTGATTTCTTATTTATTTTTTCCTCTTTTTCGTATTGACTCGCAGTCATATTCTAAGAGCTTATAAGACTGTTTTCTTTTGTTTTGATAGAATATTTATAAGATTTCTACTTAAGTTTTTTTTTTATGTTATCGTCTTCCCGCATGAGTTTTTTCATACCTTCGTTGTTCTTCGTCTATGTCGAACAAGAGATATCCCGCAAACATTTTGTCTATACGAAATACAAAGCATTCTATTGTGCTTTTCGAACAACGATGAAGCCATGTGCTAATCAAAATCTCATATCAATAAAACGTATTCTAAATATTATGTAGTGGTGCGAACGTGACACTACATATCAATGGATTTGAGAAATTAATATAAAGTAGTCAAATGAAAGATTTATAGCTACGTTATATCATATATAAAGAATCCCGATGGATCGGGTGATTCTAGCTTTTTATACCAGTGCGCGATTTTTCTTCGAACTTGCCTTTTCTACTTTTGTACTTTTATAGTATATAGCATGGTTTTTTGAGCGATATGTATCTGCACGAGTACTCTGAATAAAGTACTGAATAAATTGAAAATGTTGATTTCTCTTTTACAAATATACTATACCTTGGATTTTTCATAAACCTTAAAATATCCTTACTCCCCTTTATTATTCTAAACTTCAAAGTATTATATGATAAAATTATGTTTTATAATATTCCGTGCCACTTGGCGCGTTGGAGAAAAAAAACAAAGGAAACACTTAGCATAATCGTCATTTGTTTACTAACCAATTTTCGTTAGCAGGAAAAGTGTCAAAGTCATTCTGAGTCTTCTTGAAATTTTTTTACTTCGTAAACATAAGTATTTACATCAGTTCGAGGTTCTGCGAAAAGGTTGTTTTTCCTATGTGATTCGCAATTTCCGAGTGAACCGATTTCACGAATTATGTTTTTGGTTTGGAGTTCCGAGTGTAGGTATGTATATTACCTTGAATATTTTGATGTTCGACATTGATACGAATTCAAGGTTAAAAGGTCCGCATAATCAATGTCATTTTCAGTTCTTGTAGACGATGTGTGTCGTGAAAAAAATGATTCAGATATTTTATTAGAAGGCTGTAGATACAAACGCTAACGTAAGCAATAAAATAATAGAAGTTGATAATTATACGACTCGTATTATAAAAAAAAGCTTACAAATGAGCTCTTTTCGTGGTGAACAATTGTTCACTTCTTTTCACGTGAAACTCCACAATTACGCGGGCCACACAAAGTCAAACTTTTAGCATCTTTAATAAACTTTTTAATCAAGTGCCCCGTGAATCTTTCACCGAAACTTTCAGCAATTGCACAGCTTTCGTTCAAAGCACACAATACGAAAGCTCATTTTTTTTTTCAAATAACATCCAAACCGCACGAAAGCTCATATTGACACAGCTTTTAATGAACTTCGATATAAAACCGCAACCAATGGGAAGCGAGGGAAAAGGAAACCGCAAGAGAATTTATGAAGCTTCCGTGCTTTTGCGAAATTTTTCATTGATCTAGCGACGCTGTTCTAAAAGTTTTTTTTTCGCCCTCGCGTGATAATTGCAAAGCGAACAAAAGAATTCGCGTGAAATTCAGCCAAAAAGCCGGCCGAATTTTGCCTTTGTTTGCGACGCTTTCCCAGACTAGACTTTTCTCTGTAACGTCAAACGCTCGGCTAGACTTCTTATTTTAGATATAGAAGGTGGTCCGAGTGGAAAATATTTAAGAAAATTTGAATTTTCATTCTTGGACTTTTATACAAATAAATAAAAGTAGGTCCATATAATCTGAATATTCTGTTCGCGCCAAACGTGTGTTTTATGTTTTTGCACTCGCAGCAAAAAAAAAAAAAAATTTTAGTCAACATTCCTTATGTGCAACGGAGACCATTAATTTATCTAAAAAAACAATCCCTCATCAGTGATCCTTCTAAAAAACAAAGAAAACAAAGAAATTCAAAAATCCCGCTAAAAACGAGCGCATGCGCCCGAACAGTCTCATATTCATAGGGCAGGTCAGTAATCGCCAGAGTAGTGGGGGTATATATCGCAAACACACCGACTACACTACACAGGCAGCTAACACATAGCGACTGCGCGTTGCTGCACGAATACACCGCGAGAGGTACTTACTTCACTTTACGAGGGAAGCCGTCGCGCGCGCGCGCATAGCGTAGCCTCGACGCATTCCGTCATTGGCGCTCGTCGTGGCCAGGTACTTAGTTAACCGCTCTCCGTTTCGTTCATTTTCTTTAGAGACGCGTATATATACACGTAAAACAATACACGGCGTTGTGTGTATGGGTATACTTAAACCTAGACCTTCTCTACGTCTGATTATATATTCCCGCGAGTGTTTGTCCGATCGACAAGTGTGAGTGTGATATACTGTGCTCTAAGTATAACCAATAATAATAGGACCGTATAGGCATATAAAAACGTGCTGTGTGTGCTACGACCGGCAGCAGCGGCGGTGCGCGCTTTTTTTCTCTCACGAGCGTTCCCGTGTGCGTGCGTGCCTCTGTGCGTGTATACATGCGCGAAAAAACCAGCGCTGCCGTGGCTTTCCCTCCGCCTCGACTCCATCTTTCGTGTGCACTGTGCACATACACATGTATATATATATGTATATAGACACACATACACACACACACACACACATCCTCTCGTTTTCCAAGCAGGAGAGCGCGAAAAGCAGCGAACGGTGAGTGAGAGAGAGAGAGGGAGGGAGGGAAGGAGAAGGCTATAGCTGCATCAACGCGCAAGAGGGAAAAAATCTAAGCCACCGACGCCGTCGCGTCGTTCGGTATACTTATATATGCAGCGGCAACGCTGACTAATCGCTCGATCCACGCGAGTGTATGCCAGGTGCATGATATAGAATAAGAGAGGAGCTACGTAGATTCGCTCTTTCTCCCTCTCGGTGTGTGCCTTACATAACAACGCGCGCAGCTTTTGGCTGCACACACACACACACACACACACACATCGTGTGCCCAGCCACTGCAGCAGTAGCAGCTATCTCCCTCTCACTCTTTCCCTCTTGGCTGCTGCGTCTCCCCGCAGCCAGATCCGCTGCTATGCTCTCCGCAGTGTAGTGACGCGCGTGGGCTCTGCGAGAGAGCTGCCTACCTCTATCGCATATCGCGAAACTTTGTAGTTCTCTGACAGACTGGCGGTAATGAGGTATATTCCCGTTTTTTCTCTCTCTGTCTCTCTCTCTCTCTCTCTCTCTCTCTCTCTCTCTCTCTCTCTCTTTCTCTCTTTGAGCGATTTGTTGCAAATTTTTGTTTGTTGTCGTTCTGGTGGAGGTGTTCTTGAGAGGGTACCTCTGCGCGCAGGTTTTATACACTCGCCCGCAGGGGGACTTTATCGGCTTGCTGGAGCTGCTGTTGTAGGTATATTACTTTTTGCAAGGTTGTGGAAAGATAACGAAATTTTTTTTTCGTTATAAATTTTCATATTTTTTAGAGATCCAAGTTCGCGGTAATTTACTTTTTAAACTTCTGTGATTAATAGAATGTTTTGAATTGGTTGGTTTTAAGTCATGCATTTGATTATAGTTGACTTCTTCTGAAACAAAACATAGGAAACCACTCGTTAAAATACATTGTTCTAGTTGCATTGCTAATGCAAACAAATGTCTCTTGTGTTGTCACTTTGAACTTCTCTAATTTATGGTCCCTTGACCATTTTTTCCACAAGCTTTTGTTTTTTAAATTCAACAATAATCTCTTATTATTTCATCGATATATAGAATAAGCAATCTTGTTACGTCTTGTCTTGTATCTTTATCAAACTGGAATGCAATGTTTGCATACCAAAAGTATGCAAATCTATCATAGTATTCACCTATCATGATTCATTATTCTGTATATTTAGAACTGACTGCGCCAAAGTTGATTCATGCAAGAATGTCTTGACTTATTTTGAAAAAAAATTTGAAACTTTTATCCTTATAAAATAAGAAAAATCAAAATTTCTCCTGTTAAAGGTCAATGACGCTGTTGAACCTCTGAAGTATAGCTCGAATGCCCTCTAATTTAGAACAAACCGTTTATAGATTAGTCCATTATTCAAATACCTCAGAACAATGTAGCTTATAATAGAACGTACAATGTAGCTGCCCACACTGTATAAGTTTCATTAGTTAGTTTAGCAACATCCAACCATTTGGTACAGTGTATTTATAAACCATTACATCCAAGGTAAAAAAAATTCCTTTGTCCGGACAAGGAAAAAATTAATATCAGAGCTTTTGCACTCCACATTGAAATCAAAGCCAGGCACTCCAGCAGCCGCATAATTCCAGCTTCTGACATTCAGCCAACCGTTGGTTGCAATGCATTCTAAAGCAAAAAGAATTTCTAAAAGTATTCTATTCTACATTCCATTGTAGAGTCCAGAGCCAGCTTTCTTTTTTCATCGACACTTCACTCGCAGCTGCTTGAAAAAAAAAAGTAAAACAAACCCAAAGTAAGAGAGAACTAGTGTTAGATTCCTATTAAATGCCCTAAAATTAGCAAGATCCATTCGCGCGCGCGCAAGAGAGAAATGCTTACTCAGGCGCAAGTGTAAAAGCAGCCTTTCAATGCCCCTCCCTCTCTCTCCCATCCCTCTTCTTCTGTTTTTGCCTCTCTTCTATATAGCTCCGCTGTGCATCGCGTGCATACACCATCTCCCCCGGGCACTCGTATATAGGTATACATATGTGCATATACATATCGCAAAGTCTCTGCATCAGCGCCGCTTTCCCGGATTTTTCCCTTTCAAAAACTTGCCGCCCGTTCGTAGGTTGGCCCCGTTTTTCCTTCGTATATTGTGTACAGTGTGCACTTGGGTACGCTAAATTTCGTCTCTCAAGTGAGCCTCGCACATCTGGCACATAAGTATCAGGTGATCCTATTTGACCTTCCGCAGAGGCATTTGTTTTTATTTACTCAAAGAGTCGTATGAATTTTCTTTTCATTCATATATCCTTGGGTTCTCTTTGATTCTCTGTAGGTTACAACTCGTGTGTGTGTGTGTGTGCGCGATCGACTCCGATCCGATCATCGGTGCGTCCGTGCGAATTTGACGTGCAGCGGCGCTTGTGTTGTGAAGCACCCACTTCGGCTTTATTTTCTCCTGTTACTCGCTCCTAACCTAGTTTCTTTTTTTTCCCTCGCAAAAGCAGGTATTGTTATTACGTCGCTCGCGTGCTTTTTTTCTCTCTCTCTTTCGCGTAATATAACTTCGTCAGCGTTTTCGCGTTATCCGACTGCGTGCGCTTTTTTCGCGGTTCGCAGGCTTTATTGCGCGTTTATCTGCAGTGTGTAGTGCGACTTGATTGGCAAAAAAGTTAGCCGTACAGCATGTTCGCGATCCTTGACTTATCGCAACTTACGCGAGCGAATGAACCTCTTCGATCGGACTCCTGTAGGCTATAGTGTTAGTTTTGATAAGTCAAATATGCGAGCAGTCAGAGTATTGGAGACTTGCTGTGAAGCTAATTAGACGGTGCAATTGTTTGGCATTCAAGATGCAATTAGAACAAACCTATTGAAATCAAACTTGGCTCTCTCGCTCTCTGAAGTTTTGACTGTACGCATGCAGTAGTTTAACTGGATAAGTTTTATCCTATTAAGCTGCTGAGAGTTGGTACAATTTTGGCATGATAAGTTCTCGTTGATTTTCATGCAATTACATACATTTGTTTACATCTATGAGAAGTTGTACCAACGATTCATGTTTTATTATTACATGCAAATATTCTTACCCAGCTTGATCCTCACGCACTTTTGTTTGTTTGTTTCTGATAAACAGGTCTGACAACGCGTATTTTATTATCACATTTATTTTCTATTTTATTTTTTTTAATATTTCGTTTGATAAAACCAAACTAGAAAGAAAGCTGCCTGGATAATCATGGCCGTGTCCGTAGTAATGCATTTGTTTATATTTTTTGTATTTGCCGACCATACGGATGGTTATTGTCAATGGAAACAGTGGAAGCTCACAAGTTCACCAGACCTTGCCGGTGAATACATCAGAGAACGCCACTTCGACACCAAGTTTCCAACAAGACGAAGAAAAAAGTATCCAGGAAGATAGCAAAATGAACGACCAACAACAGCAGCAGCAGCAGCAGCAGCAGCAGCAACAACAACAGCAGCAGCAGCCGCAGCTGCAACAGCAGCAAGTGCAACAAAGTAGGAATGACGATCGAACAAATTTGATCATAAACTACTTGCCACAGAGTATGACTGAGAAGGAACTCTACAGTATGTTTGTGACAATTGGTCCAGTTGAGTCATGTCGAGTTATGAAGGATTATAAGGTAAGATTTATTTATCCTGAAGCTAGGTTTTGTATTAATCTCTATATATTATTTTATTTAATGTCAATATTTAAGTTAATGCTAATGTAAATTTGATCATGATATGTCGTGTTGAATATGGACACTATCAAACATGAACACTTCTGTCAAATTCCATTGTTAATGTGAATACTCTTTTTTACTAACAATTTTCTATTTCTATTGTAGACTGGTTACAGTTATGGATTTGGCTTTGTTAACTACACAAAAGCTGAAGATGCTTTAACGGCTATTAACACATTAAATGGTCTTCAAGTCCAAAATAAGAGATTAAAGGTTTCCTTTGCTCGACCCTCCGGAGAAGAGATCAAAGAAACAAATCTTTATGTCACAAATTTACCGAGGTCAGTGATTTTACTCCAATGTTTTCATTGAATTTCTTGAGTTATTGAACTTTTTATCAATATTAACACTATTTATAATTTTTAGAAATATTACGGAAAAACAGGTGGAGGAAATTTTCAGCAAATTTGGTCAGATCGTTCAGAAGAACATACTAAAGGACAAACTTACTGGATTGCCACGAGGAGTAGCCTTTGTGAGGTAATCTCGTTTTCCAGAGCTTCCTTATTTTAAGTAATGCAGCTGCTCAGTTCATTCAAACAATGCATGCTAATAATCGCTAGTTAGCGCGTTAAAATAACGAGCAAATTCCTGGATGCTCATTAAAATTTCAAATAACCACTTCATCTTTCACAAGCAGCATAAAGTTGGAACGTATTCAACCTGCAGCCGGCAGGTGTTAGGTGCAAGAATTGAAGAAAATATTATGCAACTACAATGTCGCGCTATTTCGCTTATATTTACGCATTTGCTAGCTGCCAGAGTGTATTTCTATCCTTTTACCAGGCGCTTTAATCTGGCCCGTTTTAAATATAAAATTTATAGCTCACCCTATAGATTTTGTATGCCATTTAATAGCTTCAAAAATGGTTTCGACCTTATTTTATAAATAACAGTTTATTCATTGCAGCTAACGTTCGATGTTTATAATATTTATATTAATAAATACAAGCGCGAACTGTGTATACATATTTTTATTAGTTGCACAAAGTATATTTTCAGATTTTTCGAGTCATTACAAAATCTTCTAAATTTTGCTTCGCGTCATTTATATATGCCATAAGGGCTCAGTAATTAATATTAATATTATAAATACAAGCATAAGACCCGTTTTTAGTTGGCGTACTAATGGTTGATATTCTCGTTAGGTACGACAAACGAGAAGAAGCTCAGGATGCAATAAACCAACTTCATGGTACGATACCGGAAGGAGGCTCTGAGCCTCTCAGTGTCAAAATTGCCGAGGAGCACGGCAAACAAAAGGCAGCTTACTATGCTGGATGGCAGGCCGGTTACAACCAGAGTCGTGGTAAGGAGCAATCTTTCCTCTATCGGTTAACCTAATCTCTTGATTCTCCCATAATTATTTGCATTTATTTGTATTTGAAGTTAAATTTTGACTTGTACCGATATCGATTAGAATGTGAATTGATTTCTCTTTTTACATGGCACATTCTGCTTTACGTTTTACTAGTCAAAGAACACGCACGAAAGCCTTCACTAAATTAAGTTGAATCTTTCGATTGAGAATTTTCTTTTCAACTTTCGTAGTTTAAACTTTTAGTAGATTTTAGTAGTTTTTCTTAATATTACTCATTTAATTGTTTAAGTTACTCTAATATAAATAATAGTGGGAAGGTCATAGTTTAAGAGCGACCAAAATTCATTAGTGTCTTCCAGTATATAATATAAACACATGCAATTTATACTTCGTAAGATAAATGAATTCTGGACGTTCTCAGATCGAGGCCTCCCCTGAAAAACATTTCTAGTCCAAACAAAATTTCCTATTCTTGTACTTCTGATTCATAATCTAAAATTCTTTCTTGCTTTGCTTTGCTAAACAAAATAAATGATAATACGCTGTGATCCAACGGCTAGCGTTGCTCGAAAAGAAAATTAACATAGCAATGCTCGAGGACGAGTTAGGAGATCTCAGGTTGTCCGAGCCGATGAAGCACCCTGTCAATAAACCGCATAGGAGGAGTAGTGAGTTCTTATTTTTTTGAACAGTAAAAAGATTGTTGATTAATATTTCTGACAATCTTTTTCACGACAGATCACTTTGCCGGCTCCTCCTCAAAGTCGTCGTTCCACGATATCTGGCACTGAGATTATCGCGCTAGCCCTATAAATCGCAAGGGTACACTCTTATATTATTGAACGATATTTTTGTAATTTTTTTTTATTCACAAAAACTTTCTAAAATTGTTTAAATTCGGTGCAAAATATATTTATTATGACCGCAGACTCTTTTCGCGACGAGCTTGCTTGTTAGGGATCAATGTAAATTGTTAATTTTTTTTTTTCATTATTCAGTTAGGTAGAGCATAGAGAATTGTTTGTGTTTTTTTTTCAGTGAAATCTATGTACAGTGTACTAAATTATTATATTTATAGATAACGTCTATTTATTGAAATCTAAAAGTATAGGATACGCGAGCTTAGATTTGTGAATCGATTTGTATACCAGTGAAAGAGAGTTAAGTCTAAAGTTTATTGTTTCTATCCGCGTTCGGCCGACACTGGTCGTTTTATTCTTCGCGGCGCGTTTCACATTTTTTGTACTAAGCTACGATTGAGAGAAAGAAGAATTTCATCAAGTTCAACGAATATTTTCGGTCGATCTGCCCAAAACAGCTGTCCATTGTCTCAAATATTCTTTTTCATTCTTCAATCGAGTTATTTTTTTTCTTTGAATTTTCTTTAAGTTTTTTCTACGTCAGTCAAAGCAAAAGCTTTTGCGCATATCGAAAAATATTTATTGGATTAGAAAAGGATTTTGCTCAACGTAGCGAGAATTTTTTTTTGCCGACCGACTGTAACTCTCCATGCGACGGTCTTGTATTTGTACCTTTTTGTACTATTTTTTTTCTCTGTAAACGATATTGTAGCGGAGAAATATAATTTCTACTTTCTTGTTTCTAATGCTTTACTTTCCTTTCGTTTCCTCTGAATTTATTTTTTTTTCCTTTATTTTCACACTTTAATTTTCTATTTTATTTTGCACTGCATTTTTTTCATTGCTTTTGCCTCCTACAGCGATTTGACTTTTATTTTATTTTTTAAAACTACGAGCAATATTTTCTCTTACATCTTGCAGGTAATTATTGCTACTACTTTTTTTTTTACTAATTTTTCTAACACTATACTTACATACTTGTATCGCAACTACTTAACAAGCTAATTTATGGTGATAACTCAAAAGCATAAATTAAAACACATTAGAACTGAAAGTTTAAACAATTCATATTAAGAAAATACGAAATAGAATATACTGTGTCTACCAGTCATCTAAAAATAAAATACATACAGTGAACTCGGTTGGAATAGCTTAAACGTGAGATAATTGACACGAGATGCGCATCAATTATGATTTTCTCCTTCGTTTATTTAAACCACATTGGCTGCGACTGCATAGTGCGATCCGCGCTTCGCTGATTGACAAATGCATGGCTGTGACGTTCTCTCCCGCAGATTTTCTTTTCTTGTTTTACTCTCGTTGTGTTTCTATTTCGTTGGTTGTTATAAAGCCGTATTCTCCGATTTCTGATACTTATTTTTAAATTCTACATTCTAGATTGCGCTTAGACTCGAGTTCGTCTGCTTTTAAAAAAGTAAAGCGTTAGATTAATTTTATCATTATTAATTTTATAACAACCAGCGATTAACATTTTCATACTCGTTTATATCTTTTTTCTTACTTTTTAAGGATTAAGGTAGTCCAAACGCGAAATTCGTAATGAGAAAAATCGACGTTACACAGCACAAAGTTAGCGAGAAATCGTAAATCTATTTTCAGAACAATAAATCTTTCTCAATATTCCTTAACAAGCAGTGTAACTCTTTCAATGACGCGTTGTCAAGTCCGCTTGAACTCAATTGTTGTTTTATTGCAAGATTCCTGTACAATAAACGTCTTAAGCAATTTAACGATACGCCTGTGGAGGATAAGTGTAAACTGCATATCCGAATAACATCGACCGTTAGGACTACCTTAAAGCCTTTCTCTCTCTCTTTCTCATTAGTGTTTCTAAAAAGCAAAATTCTCGAGTTTAACTGTCTCTTTCTCTTTCTGACTCTGTTAATGCCTACCAATCAACGAAGGAGAGTGTCTGTACGCGACCAGAAAAAAGTTCCATAACTACCCGGGTTTCACTAACCAATAAGCGAATACATTCTAGCAGACAGTGAGCAACTGAGCGAGTTTCAGTTACCTCCTTCTATATATATATATATATCGGAAAATGGACGAATGCGCATGTATACCAAGGAGATTTTCCCCGTTAATGAGACGTTGTAACACGTTCTAACAGGGCGCGGGTATACATAAATTGTATCTATACAGCTGAGGCGAACATCTTGCGGTCAATCCAATAATTCAATGGCTATTTGGATATGCATTTATTCCGTGCTCCGTATATCGATTTATTGCTTCGATGCGCTGATCGGCGCATCTATCAAGCTTATTTTAATATCGACATTTTACTGTGAATTTTGCAATTCGATTGGATATTAGTTTAACTAAACCTTTCGAGTTTAAGGGGTCAAGCCTGGGTTAAATCCTGCAAGAAAACAAAAAGATATTCTTCTTACCAAAAAATTTTTGATTTGATGTAATTTGAAAAAAAATTCTATTGAAAATATATAAAATATACACTATTTTTATCGAAAAAAAACATGTATATACCTTGTAAAATCATTGACCAAAATTCATGACATTACACTATATAAATAAGTGTTTTCAGTCACTTGCCACGGCTTTTTGAACGATCCGGACCGTCTTCTTTACTCTATCCGGGCTTAAAATGTACCTTAAACATGCCCCCTCGGACCGATCGAGAGACATTTCTAAAAAATATGAATTAAATATAGTTAGCAACAAATTTTGTTATCTAAAAAATATCAATTAAACATTGCTAGCAATTTTAATTGATAAATTACATCAAATCAAAAATTTTTTGGTAAGAATAATATCTTTTTGTTTTTTGCAGGATTTAACCCAGGCTTGACCCCTTAAGCTAGCGTAATATGACGATTGTTTTTCGAACGTTATTGATTAGTTTAAAAAAATATGATCAGGACAGATAGACCTATAAAGTTTCACTAGTTTAACTATGAGAAGATACAGATAAACGTTTCTTGAAAGTGTCCCGCGAAACTATTCTTGAGACACTTTTTTCTCTTAACTTGAAAATCTTCTTAATCGAATCATCGTGCTGATCGCGATATACAGTTGACAATCTCAGTCCGGAACAATTGACGCGAACTCGTCCCTCAATCCTGGACTTTAAAATCCATAGTCGAGTGTTATAGAGCCACGTAGCTGCGTTCATATTCGCCTTTCAAAGGCCTAATGTACCTTAATTCCTCGAATGAATCATTGCGTAAGGAAATAGTTAGTCGTCGATGTTGTAGCTAAATGTACACGTTGTATTTACGAAAATTTAATCAGGAAACTTTTGGTTTCGGATTATAACCGGGAAATTTATTCCGCAGAGATTATTTTGATATTGTGCCCTTGTTGAGGTTACCTCCGCCGATTTCTCAAAATTGACTTTGGTATTAGTGTACAAACGGACAATACTTGTACTTGTAGAAAGCTGTAGGCTTACTTTGAATTCACATAGTGCATTATTATGAATTTGCTAAAATGGCGTAAAAATAAGAACTTTGATTGCCCATTAAATCTCTTTGTTTTGAAAAAAGTATACCTGTTATGTGTCAAATTGTTCGTTAATATTAAGCTTGTAAAGCTTTCCTATTTAACATTTTTCAATCGATTGCATTTAACAATACCTTTATGTAAGAAACGTTAAGAAATTCAATCTGTGATTCAACGACTCCAATTTTACAAAGCAATATACGTATGTAAAATTATAGATATATTTATATGATCCGCTGATAGTCTAATCAAAAGCAATATCATCAAAATCTCTCTTATAAGTAACATAGATATAACAGCAATTGTTAAACTGTGCATCATTTATATATATATATATATATATATATATATATATATATATATATATATATATATATATATATATATATATATATATATATATATATATATATATATATATATATATATATATATATATATATATATATATATTTATAATTAACAAGTTTATCACTAGAAAGCCATTTGTTAAAATCATTTATTAAATCCAAGATTAGAACAATCGTGCATTTTAAACGTCTTATTAAGACACGAAAATTTTATAAATATAATAATAGATTTATCAAAGTTAACTACTTTTAGATAAACTATAAAATTAAGATATTTTAAATTTTGAATAAAATTAATAGTTATAATAATAGTGCAGTTTTTATTGTATGAGACGAAGTAAACTATATATTTGTTATACCGTTATGCAATTATGCCATATAATAACTATAAACGTGTCATCAATTAAAAAATGTCGAATGTTAAATTTCTTCCTCTGATGAATTTTTTTCGTCTTTACCGTCATAATCGTCAAACTGTTATTATATATAGCAGTAATTTCAAATGTAATTGTTAATCAGATATTTTCGAATCTAAATAATAATTATATATTTCCGATATACTAGATATTTAATTAAAGTGATAATAAAAGCAAAGCTTGAAAATGTCTTCTCAATTTCACTGCTCGCAGCCGTTGGTTCTAAAACTGATAATAACTTATTAAAATTTATTTTGTTTCCGAAGATTAAGCAAAGCGTTTGAGGTATGTCACCTTAAAAATCAGTTCAACATTCTGCGTAATATACTGAAAAGTATGCTCAAAAGGTCATATCAATGCCAAGGGTATTTCAATTTCAGTATCTTACGCAAGCTAATTTTCCATTGTTATCCTTGCTCTTATTCTCTTTCCAATACTCATATTTTAAACCAAATGCAAGTACATAAGACCCGTGAAAATTCGGAAAAAAATGTATTTTTAATTGCATTAGAGCACTGGTATTGTAAAACTAAGCAAACGATTTCTCTCTATATAGAGGAATCCATTTCTTTCTAAAAATGAATCAGACTCTATTGTTTTCTAAATCTCAATACTCTCCCAGCTTTCCCTCCAAATCCCAAAGCTATTCCTTACATAAACATGTACACCAGCGAGAGAGAGAGAGAGAGAGAGAGAGAGAGAGAGAGAGAGAGAGAAAAAGGACGTCGCGCTTGCACGTATCAAGGACGAGTTACAGGTGGCGGTGGCGGTGGAGTCGTTGGTCGCGGTCGAGGAGGCGGTGGCGGCGGCGGCGGCTACGGCGGAGTACCACCTCCTGGTGGACCTCTCGGCATGGGCTTGGGCGGCGTAGCCGCAGGTGGACCGATACTGGCAGGTCGGGGCGGCTTCGGTGGTCCCCGAGGCGGAGGCGCTGGTGCTGGACATCACGGATTCGGCGGCGGACCTGGTGCTGTGCGCATGGAGAAACTCCATCCGCATCGTTTCAATCCATTGGGCGCGACGGCGGGCGCTGCCGCGGGGGCGAACGCACCCGGTGGATACGCGCAACCACACTTCTGGTGACCGGCTGGCGGACTGCAGCAGCGGCAGCGGGCCTTTGCCGCTGTGCCGCTTTGAGATACTAATTTAGAGATGTGAGTATGTCAGATTTTGTATCGTTAAGGTGGAGTTTTAGGGTAATTTTAGCTCTGCGTTCCTAATTATTTTTGACGTATAGCTGTGTATTTTTTGTTTATAAACTTTGAATAATCAAGTTCTTTATCTGTACTTAATGGATTCTTGCGTTCGCGGTGAAACTCAAATTACGTTTTGCGTGGTCGATTCATAACTGGAGTATACATTGATTCACAGAAATTCCGAGAATGTGGCAATGAGGTCCGGTGCGAGCAGCGACGTGGAGGAGTCAGCGTGGATTCATCACACATCATCCTCACCCTTCGCGCCGTGACACTTTCGGCATTTTCCTCTTGGCTGCAGCCTGCGTCCGTCCGTCGAACCGTAAGGAATTTATCGCAAAGAGCAACAGAATCACCGGGAGGTGGATACGTATTTAGGATAATGTGCAAAATTTCAGCGACCATACCTTTCATTTCGCCCTAATATCTTTCTTTTTTTCAACTTTTTTTTTTTAATTTCATAGAGTTGTTCTACGCATTGTTGTACATTTATCCTCTTACTCTTAGTCGACTGAGCTTTGAATGATCGAGGCGCGCGATTCTCGTCTTCTATAGTGAAACTTTTTACCGTAAAATTAGGACGCTTGTTCTACTATGATCCCTTTTTTCTAATCTTTCTCAAGTTAAAAAATTGAAAAAAGAAGAGTTGGAAAAAAGCGATTGCGCGAGCTTGGAATATTCCGTAATGAAAGGCGATAAGATTTTGGCAATTTTTACTTTCTAGATTCTTACTGTATTTGTATATGATTGATTGATTGATATTTCATGTTGAATTTATCAACGTATTTAATAAGTAGAGTGTCGTTGAAAAGTTACTTTTTAACGTCAACAATATATTACGCGACGTCTGACAGTTTGTTGGACGTTTGAAAGTTTAAAATTAATTTTACTCTGTAAAAAATTTACTTGACATGAGGAAAATATCGTTAGCGTTATCTAAATGATAATAATTTCTTTTAATTTGAATTCTTACTATACCGACTTGCGATTTAAATAAGGCATACGTGCATACTGAGAGAAAATTTTATATATATATATATATATATATATATATATATATATATATATATATATATATAAATATATCTAAAAAGGCAGTACCATATTCTTTTTTTTGTTATTTTAATACTACGTTGCAATATCATAGATGTAATCACACTGTTTCAGAGCTATTGAATGTAATGTTTAGATTCTTTGTCGACCGACTTGGTGAAAAATGCGCATCAAGTATATTATACGCAGATTAATTTTGTCTCAGTGTGTCTTATAGTAGATGCACTAGCAGTTTTCCCACTAGTGGATAACAAGCATGAAATAAAAAAAGACGAACGCAAAAAATATAGTTTAGAAGAAATTCAAAATTGTTCCATTAAATAGCGTAATAATTTTATTCAATTGGCTTGAGAAACTTTGAGAATTCCTAAGTCGAAGCGAAGACGTGCTCCGCTCTTTTTTAAATATCGCGTCGTTATTTAGGAAACGTAAGACTGACTTTTTATATAAGAATTAAAGGTAAGTGACATTTGTATGCGTGCACCACTGCCTCGATTATTCGGAGATAAGCACTGCGTTAATCACTTCAAATAATTTTATATATGTATATCAGTCGCTGCGACTTTATATTGTAAATGAATGAATTAGCGAAAATTTAAAGACAATTTAAAAAGTAATTCAGCGAGTGTTCGGTACGAGACTTGCTTAGGTAGAAAGTGAACAAAAAAAACATGAAAATTACAAAGATTGTTATAAAGGCGCAATGCGGCGACTGTCAACGCCCTCTCGAAAAAGGAAAATTAGGTATTGTAATGCTACACTGTTGTTACTGTAGTATAGTTGAATATAATGGTATAAAGTCGGTATCACTTGGCAGTGTATCACTATAGTTTGAAATATAGTTTGAATTTTATATCTACAGTACTCTCGTCCGACTAATAGTACTTAAGTACTAAAAAATTGTACATTTCATATAATATGCTGCAAACTATAGTGCTACAGTACAGTTTCGTAAATACTGCTGTCTTTCTATGTCGCACTACAATGCTGCAATAACTTACATTAAAGTATTACTAGAGTGTAGTTAGTGCGGCAGCACCAAATTCTTTTTCGTTGGGGCCTTGACACATAGTCCCAAATAATTAAGAAGTGCCCATTCCTTGTTCTACTTTTGGTGAGTCATGTAAACGCTTTAATGTGTGCATATCGGGCGCAGCGTCGTGCAGAGTGTACTTTGTTTCATATATCCTTTGGAGCGAAGACATGGCATAGCATGCTTGATCCAAATAAATCATGAGTTTTAGCTACACGTTGGACATCTATAATTATTTGGACAAAGATCTTTGGTCGTTTGTTACTAAAATATAGTCCCGTTTTTAAAAGTGCAAAATATAACGTAAACGAATTTGTTCATTTCCAAATATTACTGCTATAAGAGTCAGTTTTCATTTTCCATAATTAACTAGATGCATGTTTGATTTATTAAAAGTTTTAGGAATGATGGATGAAAAAATCACTCAGTACTATTTAGTTTTGTGTATTTATTTATTTTACAAGTTCTCTTGTTTTTACAATGAATTATGATTGTCTATATAAGTGAGATTTTTAAAAAACTTGTTTGATTGTTCAAAATCTATAAATCATACATTTTTAAAGATACAGGCCAAGTAGTTAATAAATTTAATATATTTATTGGCAATCATCATGCTATATTATTGCATGTTGTTCAAATATGAATTAGTATTAGGTACACAGTTGCATGTGGCTAGTCCGTAAAACTGTTCAGCTTTATATTGTCATTGATCAAATAATTGACCGATGAGTGATTGAATTTTTAGAGCAAAAGTTTTTTTTTTAATTAATGGTTGACTTAATTCCATTTTTATTAAATACATTGACACACTTGCATTAATTTTGCATTTTAAATGTTAAAGAATCTAAAATTATCGAGTTTTCAAAGGCATCTTTCTGTCTAGTAGTAATATAAGTAAATGAGAATAAATTGTATGAAATTGATTAAACCAAAATTTAGAGCGTAAACGATCATTTTTTGAAATCAAATAAAAGCTGTTTAAAGTACAAGAGACTAGTCGATAATGAGTAATTAAAATTTTAGCACAGCAATTTACTGTGAAAAAGTAGTTTTATCCCCCAACATTGATTAATGCAAAAAAATGTTGATTGTATACAAAAAATTTATTACTGGATATCTTTCTCTAATAAATTTAAGATGTCCAACTGTAATTTAGTAATAGGAATTTAAGAAGTATCGTTAAATCTCAAATTTTCTCATCACGCTTTACCGTAGGAAATATTATCACACAGAGACACAAGGTAGCCGAATCATCCGTTCCTAGTTAAACCTTACTTCTTTCGAGACGCATATAACAATGTTATAGGTCCTTATTGTAATTCTCAACCGATGCAGCTTTTACTATTTGATGTACGAGCTTTATTATATTTCTACCGCAAGAGAAAAAAAGAAAAATTGATTGGGTTACCATTGCGAGAGTATCAACATCGTTATTGTAAATACCAAATAACGTAATCTGATGTCGTTCGTGTTCATTTTACGTTTCGAACATTTTTTACTCTAGGACACTAATTTTTCGATATCCTCACATCCGTTTTATCAACTTGTTTATTGATGAAATATGCGGCGAATCGTAGAGATTCTGCGAAATCGATCTCCGGTTTTGCAAAGTCGCTGCTATCGCTGCTATATTTTGTACATATAATGACAATTATTCTAATAACAATAATAACAACAATAAGAATAATGTCGAAGAATCGAAAATATTACTGCCCGAAAGATGGGAGAAACTTTTTTACCGACACGAGTACGAGACTACATTGCAAATTCTATTGATGAAAATAATTGCGTTAATTGCTTATGAAGTCTCTATACGTTTCTAACGATGTAATGAATGTTTGAATGCAGATGTTATAAATTATGACTTTAGAATAAAGAAGACATTACTATTGTTACATAAATTAAATTGATTAAGAATATGTGTAGATTAAAGCAAAAAAAAAAACATTTTATTAAGCATAAGAATGTAAAATTGATTATGGGTAAATTTTATAAAGTTCAATTTCAAACTAAATTATTGGCGTTTTGTTTATTTTTATTTTTTTTTATTATATACATAACTATATGAACATCTTATTAGTTTACATTTCTGGAGAAGGAAACAAAAATTCAATACAACGACGTTTGCATATATGTTGATAAAATAACTTTTTTTCTCATCTCGAAGGCTGTCAGTTGTCGGACCGTTGATTTATTTCGTTCACGGCGATGCCCATCAGGGGGCAGCTTGCAATTAGAATAAGGTAAGCAAAGTTGCCCTGTGACGAGCCGCGCCGTAACCGTATATAAATCTGCTGTCGCCTTTGTAAGTCTCTTGGAGAAAAATCGAATTCGTTAGTTTTAATTTAAAAACGAACGTGATTTTGGTTTAGCGACCTGAAAATCAAAAAGTGTTCAATGCAAAGCATAAGTGACATATAAGAGTATACGTAAGCTAGAGAGGCACAATCAAATGACTGTATATGGTGATGTTTCAAACGTTGGACAATATTTATTTAAACAATCGTGTAAATAACGAGTCATGAGGATATTCTGACTCAACATTTTTATTAATGTTGCATAGATGTTTGATATGTGGAAATACTGAATGCAGTCTAAAATTTTTACTGTAGTACGAGATAATGTACTAGGAAAAATAAATAAAAATTAGGATCTGTTAATTTTGAATGTGCTCATTCCTTTCTAAGCGACTCTTTTCACCTCCAAGCTTTTGTTTGCACAAATAAGCAAAGCAATTGCTGTCTATCGCACTTCAATCAACCAGCAAGTAAATAGAAACATCAGCCCTATGCTACGAGGGCGACAAACCTTTTTCCATCGAGCAGTGAACGACGTCGACGCAAACAGATGACAGGGTCAAGTTTGGAGCTAAAAATCAGTGGGAGAAATAAGAGAAAGAGAGATTGGTTTTCCGCTCTATCCACCCACAGGATACTGGCCCGCAGAGCGCCAGAGATTAGCCGAAGGAAACAGGAAAGGGGCTGGGCGTATACTAGCAGCCCGAGACCGGTAGAAATGGCTACGTCGGTGATGCTGCTGTTCATGTAGGCAACTATTATAATATATTTGAGAAAGTATATTTTTTTCTATCTCGATTTTAATTTGTTATTTACGAACTCTTGTTATATTTCAAGACGACTTTTTCTTTTTTTACGAATGCTATTCATTAAGTCAGAAATGAATAAAATTTTGTAGTCAGTTATTTCGACATATTTTTAATTTCCGCTTGTCAATTATTTACAGCACCAATTCGATGTAAACGACGTTCTCCGACTTTTTGAAAATTTCCAAGATGAGCAGTAACTCACTATATTCTACGAGTAGCACCGAATCATATTTATAAAGAAGACCGCACAAATTCACGAAATGAACACTCACGAGTGACACCGTCGACTTGCCGAACCAAACTGACCCGTCACGATTGCTATCCGACTCTTTCAGCATATTTTCTATCTCACTCTTTGCCTATCTATTTCCCTTTCGCGCTATCTCTGAATACTTTAGTTTCTGTGTCTCGCGTTCGTAGCATCCTTTTCGATTTATCTCGTTTCCAAAGTTTTTAGACAAATTTTTATGTCTAATACAGAATTTCTGAAAATTCACTGATTCACCTCCGAAAGTTAGAGTAGTGTTTCAGATTGTCATTTTCCATTATCTGACTCGCGAAAGAAAATCGAAACTCGAGCGAAAAACACTCACACGCTCAGCTCTCCATAGCATACATACGCAATTTATTTTCTTTCGCAGGCTCTTTTCTCTCAGTTTGTTACCCTCTCACTTACACGTACGCACATACGCCTATACATCATCCTTTTCTCACTGTGCCGCTGCCTGTTTACGAGGGTGAGGACGTTGGCAAACACACACGTGGTTCCCATACGACCGGTTCGCTCATGCTCCAACTACCCCCGACGCTGCAGTTCCGCTGCATCGGTTATGCACTTACCCTCTTCTGCTCTCTGTGTGTGTACAGTCTTTTCTTCTTCTTTTTCTGCATAGTTAGCTTCTCCGCTCTGTACACGGCTCGTTTTCTTTTCGAGAATGAGTGAGAGAGAGAGCGACGCATCGATTAGAGCTTAATCTCACTTTGAAATTTATACTCGGCGGCGACGTGACGCGCTCGCTCCGTTTTGAATAATGGAATCGCGCGCGCGAGCTGTTTTGCTCTCTCTCTCTCTCTGCAGCGCGCACGGATTGTGTGTTTTTCTTTTATTGTTCGCGCGTATACGGACGTTTCATTTTGAAATTTTATTACGCAAATGATTCTGTTTACTCGCGTACCTATACCGTAAAAACTTTGCAATATTAATAAATTACACAATACGATGCATCCATGGCAATAACATCGATGCGCACACTGTACGAAATATCCCTAAACTCTTGGGCTTCAGCCGGAAAACCACTCGAGAACTCAATTTTCATCTCGCGCGCGCGCGCGCGCGTTCCCACTGAAGTTTCGAGACCGACTCACGGATTTCCAAAGCGAAATGCAGCAGCAGCTCTGTATGCCACCACCGCCACTGCGTTTTTCGTCTCTGTGGTGTACATTACCCCCTCCTATCTCTCTCGCTCACTCGACGGCCCGCAAGATGCGATACGAAAAAGGCCGGCATCTGCAGCTTCTTCTTCCCTCCCTCTTCTCACACGTGTGTATGTGTGTGTGTGTGTCGCGAACCTTTGTTATCGACCTCCATCCCCGCACACGTATGCGTGTGTGTGCATAATAATACGCTATTTTACTTCCTCCCTCCTTACACACACACACACACACACTTATACGCGCATCGTTGTTTGCGACGGCGAAGTTGGCCGGGTGCATGAGCTTTATACTTCAAAAACCGCGTCGAGGTGCGAGAGGCAACGGAATTTTTCGGCCCTTGCGAGCACGTGAGAGGTATGTGGATATAATATACGTGAATTACGAGGCGGCTTTGTGCAGAGGCGCTGATCCTTTTTTATTGTGAAACGAGAGATCGCCTTTGAAAATCGACACTTGCGCGCGCGAGTAAACTACTCGCGTGAATCCTTTTAAAGATGCTGCAGGGGTGATTTTCTAGTGGTTCTGCGATCGTTATTATTGTAACGAAGAAGTGAGCTAAATTTTACTATAGACAATATGGAATGAATCGATGATTCGAATATGAAAATGTTGTAGGATGAGAGCCATACGCGCGCGAAACGGATTGTTTACGAGCTGAAGACGAAAGAGTCGAGAGTATGAATACAAGAGGCAGAACACGTGCGAACATCACCATGTGTGTGCGAAACGGCGCAGGAATGAATGATCGCGCGTTGCATATAGTACTCACTGTATGTATACTCTTCTGTTTTGAAGATTTCCTTTAATATTATAAAAAAAAAAGAATCATTCAAATTCAAATTTCAAATAGAAGAACAATAACAGACTCGGTACATACAACACGAAAACATCCAAACTGCAGCTATACTGTCTCGTTCCATCAGGCCCCGGTGTCTCCCCAATACACCTCGTATTTCTCGATGATACAGTGCAAGCATGTATACATATACATATACGAACGTCGAAGGGGTCAAAGGACAGTGCCCGAAAGCGGCGTACGTATGGTACATGCATATACGTGCGACGCGCCTCTATGCCAGGGCCAACCGCCGGTGAGATTTGCATTTCCACGCCGCCGTTGTGACGATAAATATGCTAAGTCGTCACAGTAGAGCTGCGCGTATAGGTTTGAATACATATGTATGCCGCGTGTGTGTATGAAAAGAATTTGTTTTCCTCGTACCAGCAGTAGTTGGCTACGTATATACGATTTTATTAAAGTTAGCGCGATAGATATAATGATTGATTATCGATACAAAATGAGAATCTTTGATGGGTGTGTGCTGTGGGAACATTAAATGGAAAAGTGAACGAGTTGAACTCGGTGAAAAGTACATATACGAGGAGCTATGCAGAATCGACTGTCGGTGTACACTACAGCATCTGGGCTGATGATGATGCTCTCTCTCTCTCTCTCTCTCTCTCTCTCTCTCTCTCGTTATTGCATCAAGTTCTGTGCAGCCAAGTGGCACACGTGCTTTAGATGTTTCAACTTTAATTTTGCGAATGCAGAAACAAGTTTTATTATATTTATATTTTCTTAAACGATTTTAATATCTATTGTGTTAAAAAAACATACATAGTATATTATATTGAATATTGATCGTACAAAAAAGTGTTTGAAGTGTCTTAATACAAATCATTGTGTCTATATTATATTACTATCAATATGCGATATTGAGTTAAGTTGTTTTTTAATGGTATGCTGTGCGTATTTTACTGTAAAATAAGCTACAATTTTCTAGGTTTAATGCGAAGTTTACGTTCAGCTGAGAATTTGTAAACCGCTATCAACGCTTTCGATAAAGTAGCTGAACGATTAAAATTTGCACATCCGGTCTTTCACAGACCAGCAAACTAAATGAGGACATTAATGGAGTCTTTATTAATCTTGAAGTGCGTTGCATAACAGTTTCTAGTTTCTAATAAAATATAATAATATATCCATAATAATTTTGCTTTATTATTAATAGAATTTTTCAGATCTTTATTTAATACGCTTTTACACTTTTAATATGGTAACGAAAATAATATGAATGAGTTCTCAACCAATTATCTATGATAACGTATAGATGAGATTTCGGTATAAACAACCGACCTATATTTCACATTTTTATATAAAAATTGACCGCTTTTCCTGCTGTATGTTTAATGAATATAGTACACGTGAATTTCAGCAACATACGAATTAACTACACGAACACTGAGGCATATATACAATACATAGAATGAAGAAATCCTATCTTCACCTTCTTTTACGATGATTTCGACTCTATTTTATGCCCGATTCTCCGCACATTTATAACATAATGATTGTAAGGTAAAATTTATTAATATAAAAATATACATTCCAATCAACTATTCAATAGCTGCCAGAACTTTTTTAAAAATATTAAATCCCACCAACAGACCGCTTTCCTCGAATAAATCTATCATCACGTTGTAAAACCCAATATCGTTCAGTACTCGATAGTGATAGTCTTGGTCTTCAGATACTCGTTAAGCGCCTCCTGTCCCAGATCCTTTCCGAATCCAGACCTCTTGAACCCTCCAAACGGCGCAGCCACGTCGGTCTTATTGTAAGTGTTAACGAACACCGTACCGGCGTCGATCTTCTCCGCGAACCTCAACGCTCGGCTGATGTCCTTGGTCAGAACTCCAGAAGCAAGTCCGTACTCGGTCGCGTTAGCCCTGGCGATTACCTTGTCCAGGTCGTTGGAGCTGAAGCTCGAGACGATCATGATGGGTCCGAAGGACTCCTCGGTCGCTAGGAAGCCGCCGTCGCGAACGTCGGCGAAGATCGTGGGCTCGAAGTAGAAACCGGGCCTGTCGAGTCTGCGGCCACCGTACACCAGACGCGCGCCTTCCTTCACTCCCTTCTCGACGAATTCCAGGAGTTTGTCGAGGTGGGCCTTGTGGTTCTGGGGTCCGTGGGAGGTGCCACGGTTCAAGGGGTCGCCGATCGCGATCTTCTTCGTCTCGGCGACCACGCGATCCAGGAACTCGTCGAGGATGCGCTCTTCCACGAAGATTCGACCTGTGTGAGAATGAGCGATTGATTAAGAGAGCTAATTTCAATCGGAGTCAGGTGTATATCGGTGATCGGTAGGGGAAGGGACTCTCACCGGCAGCAATGCAGTTCTCTCCTTTATTGAAGAAGACACTGCTCATTGCAAGTCTGACGGCTTGTTGCATGTCGGCGTCTTCGAATATCACCAGTGGACTCTTTCCGCCGAGTTCGAGCGAGACTTTCTTCAGATTACTGTCGGCGCACGATCGCATTATCATCTGGCCGATTTCCGTCGATCCTGTGAATCCGAGCTTTCTCACGAGGTGGTGATTGACGATGGCGTTCCCGGTGATCGAACCGCTTCCGGGAACGATGTTTATCACACCTGCAAAGGAATAACATTGTTTTTCAGCGATAATGATTACACAGACTATAATTAATTTTTTATCGGTTTAATCAACTCGAGCTATATATAAATCAGCCTCGAGTAATGTGGAACGAAGAGACAGTGGACAGGCTTCCACGTAATAATAATAAACAAGTTATGCTTCTATGCCTGCATGATAAAGCAGCCAATTTATCCAGTATATAGTACGATACCTGGTGGAATGCCGGCCTTGGCGGACAGCTCGGCAAACTTGAGCGCCGTCAGTGCTGAGGTCTGAGCAGGTTTCATGACAACAGTGTTTCCAGCCGCCAGACAAGCAGCCATCTTCCAGGAGAGCATCATCAGCGGGTAGTTCCAGGGCGTGACAAGGCCGCAGACTCCGATCGGTTCCTTCCGCGTCATCGTCAGGTTCCGATTCGGCCGGGCGTGAGAGATCGGTACGGTAGCCCCTTGAATCTTGTCGCACCAGCCGGCGAAGTAGCGCCATGTCTCGATCGACATGCCCACGTGGGTTTTCAAGGCCAGGGTGTACACCGCGCCGGAGTCGAGACTCTCCAGGGTGGCTAGCTCCTCCTTGTGCTGCTCCATCAGGTCGGCTAGCCTGGAGACAAGAAAGATCGTTGTTAAAAATCGGCGTAAAAATACATCTTGCCCAATTAGAAACTCACTTGAAAAGCAGAGCGCCTCGTTCTCTCGCGCTGATCTTGCTCCACTCTCCCTCCTCGAAAGCCTTCTTGGCCGCCTTGACCGCCTCGTCGACATCCTCGATCGAGGCGCTTTCCACCGAGCAGATGACGCTCTCGTCGTGCGGGTTAACCGAGACGATCGGCTTTCCACGACCGTTGACGAACTTGCCGTTGACGAACAGCTGTCTCGGGAAGCTCAGGTCCATGTTGTTCGCTTGGAGCACGACCGCCTCGTAGGCGATGTTCTGGCTGGCGCTTGCTCCGCGTTTGGCCAGTATCGCCGAGTTTACCAGTTCCATGAAAACCGGCGCCATGAACACGTCGGTGTTCTGCAAGTGAATGTCCAGGCTGTCCTTCATCTCCTCGACCAGACGGACGACGTCCATGCTGCCGGCACCTGTGGATTGTTATATCGATTCGATTTTGTTGATTTTGTAAAAATCTATATGTACAGAAAAGTAATGCGAGTAAAAAATGTGCCACAGTCATATTTCTCAGTTTTACGAGAATACCTCTATAGGAAGTTAAGTGCATCTCGTATTCGCTTAAAAATTATATACCGCGCGCAGTCGTCTCAACTGGGTCACGCGTCGGAGGAGCTAATAACGACAGAAAAAAAAAAAAAAAAAAAAAATAATCACGCCGAGTTCCATTTGAGAGTGCGCGCCGGTCACGCATGAGCTTATCGCTGATTAAAAAACCTCCTAATCGTAGTCGCGCATCGTAATATATAAAAGTCTACAGCCGAAAGAAGTTCAAGTTCGTTAACCTCCCACCTGCGCGATAATTTCACGAGCGCGATTCACGAAATCGGCCGATATAACCAAGCCCCCCCGCGATTCGCGTCACACGCAGACATCCTCATACATATACAGAACGTCGAGCTCATTAACGAACTCGCGCATGTATTACTAGTCCGAGCTTACGTGTGTGTATACACTCGCTATGTACACGATACGCCGAGAAAACACCGTCAGATAAGCGGGAAGCCCGCTATCTCCCTGTCGAAAAACTCAATTTTTTTTTACACCAGCCGCGCGTTGTTACATCGTCTCTTATACGCGAGAGAAGATTCCGTAACGCTGCTCGTCCGTACGTAGACGAGGAATAATACAAGTATAATGCGGTAAGCGAACGACAGGGGGGCTCGGCTTTCTTTCGAGCAACGCGACGAGTCAGTCAGTCGTGCGCCGACCTTCCGAGGGTGTGTACGTGTCGAAGAATCGTTTCCTATGACACACGCATAGGTGCGCGAACGATTGTTTTGTTGTTGACGGGATGAGGATGGTTGATAAATTGGGGGCGTTGGTCCAGTTGCTCTTCGAAGACGGTGAGTTTTTTTTTTTGAAATAGTTTTGGTACGGCTTGCGTAACTATGTATTATATGGACTGTGTGGTTTTATCGGTGGAGGTACGGAGATAATCCAGAGGATTTATCGCGTTTTTTTTTTTGGCCTAGACTCCAGTGAAATTGGACGATTGTGAAGTCAGTTAGGTCGTTGGTCTCACGCGGTAAAGCGTGCTGTTTTGTGGTTTTCCAGTGAAATGTGCAAGTATACGTGGAGTATATATTGTTTTGGGCGTTATGAATAAATTATAAATTAGCGTGATCTGATGGAAATAATTTCATCATAATTTTCTTTCTATACTAATGATTCGTGTGATTTACCGATGTGTTTTCGGCTGTATAATCATGAATTTTAATGACCTACATATGAATATTCAGAAATCTTACTTTTTCCCTGAAAGTTTCTGTTGCTCGTGTATAACGTCACAGACGGGCCCCCCTATTCATGCTTGGAAATTTCGATAGATAGATGTATAATTTGCTGTTGTACTGTTCAGTGGCATAAATAACTTGTTTCGTTTTTCGCAGATGAAAACTTGCTAGGAGAAGCCGAGGCCGAGTGCGAGAATTGGTTTCTTTCGGAAGGACTGACGTTCAATGATGGTAAATAATCACGAATTCACGATAATCCTTGCTTGATTCGACATCGCAAATTCATTCCTATCTTATACGAACACGCAATCTAATAGTGATTCTAGAAACGGAGCTTCCCGTCATCGATCTCCCAACGCTCGACGACTATCTACCGATCGACCAAAGCTGGTCATCCGATTCCCTGGAAACCGCGATCGCCGACAACGACGACGCTAACATCAACAAGTCATCGAGCGACGCGCCACTAGCTGGACGAAGAAAACGACGACCCAAGGCCGGTCTGACCTTGAAGAAGAAAGTCCACGCGGCGAAACAAGCCCGTAACCGCGGCGAAGCCTACAACACGTTCTCCGGTCGTTTGGTACCGGCTCGTACTCTGCGTCAACCCTGTACAGCGCTCTGTCGCCTCCAGTGCAGCGCGAGATTCTCCCCTCAAGAGCGAAAGTCCCTGTTCCAGGAGTTTTGGAGCATAGCCGATCACAAGGGCCAGTGGGAGTTCATCGCGAAGAATCTCGACATACTGCCCAAGGGCACGTGCACCAGTGACAAGGGCGACGAGTCGAGGAGATCGGCGAGTAGGAGGTATTACTTCTGGGTGGGCCAGGACAAGAGACAGGTCTGCAAGACCTATTTTTTGAACACGCTCGCGATATCCAACGCGTGGATCGGCACTGTGTGCAAGAAACTGGCGGATCACGGCTGTGTTAACGAGGATGGCAGGGGCAGGATCGGTAACAGGAAGAAGGCGTGAGTGCTGGTTTTTGCTTTTTAAGGATTTTGTTTGATACAGGACGCTTGTTTGGACGATGATTATCGAGATGTGTGTTGTTCGAGATTTCGTTTTAACACTCGTTATTTAAGCTGTTTTGTTAATAGTTAATGCCTAAATGCTTGTTCATTGAAATATTGCAACGACTATAAGTCTTGATGGTTGTAACTTCATTTTATGTCTCGTCCATCGGAAGATTTTCGATGTAATAAGTGTGGATCGAGTATGGAAGAATGAAAGTCGTGAAAATCGACGGTACTAATATAACGTCTGAAAACGAGAGAGAAAAAATTTGGAACAAAAAACTGTGCGTCCACGCATACACTAGCTATCGTAAAATGAAGTTCTGTAAATATTTATGTGAGCCTGCTTCATTGTAAAAACTGGCAAGACGTGCGAAAAACATGATGAAAATTCACAGTGGTTTGCAGAAATATGAATATAAAACATCATCTCTCAGAACCAACAACCGAACAAATCTTTCAATAGAACTTGAATATAGTTTGAACAGTTTTTTTTTTTCAAGTTAACAATTGATGAATTATCATAAATGTATGTTCTTATTTATACAAGTTGCATGTATTTTGTGAAAGATTAAATGTAACCTTGCAAAGTTTGGCAATTTTCCAATTATCGCAACCGATATATCGGTATAGGTTCACATAAAAAAAATCATTCAAGAAATAAATCATCGATATAAAAGTGAAAATTCTTCGTTAGAACAATACTTTTATCTATATCCTGTTTCCATTATTTCCCGGAATTAGCCCAACAGATAAAAGCAAAAACGCGAAAACTCACCACAAGCGAAGAAATCGGTATCGTCGTCGATATCCCGGCGCAGTATGCTTTGCCAGATTTTACGGATGGTCTCGACAGCTTGTCGCTCCTCCTCCGTGAACTCGAGACAGGTGCCGTTGCTCTGAGCCTGGCCGTACTTGCTTGCGCTTATCGTACGCGTACCGATTTTCAGAACCTCGACGTTCAGCCAGTTTCCGTCCTCTGCCTGCATCAGCAGACCCGTCTCGTGAACCACAGCTGGCCGGCCGTCGATGTCCACTGCTGTTCCCGAGGGTATTGTCTCGTTTCCTGCAAATGAGATATTTATTTAGTCAGGAGAATTATAGTTAGAAAGTTAAATTTTATTGAATTGTTTTACGTCAAAACGTTCAACTATTTATTTCAGAGGAATGCAACTTATAGCGTTCAGATTATCATATCATAAGGACGCATTATTAAAACAGCAAGCCAAGTACATATGCGGCAAAAGATTCAACTAGGGTAAGAGCTTCAGTGGGCTATCCTCTTGCACAAACTCTACGAGTAATTCTTCTACTGCCCAAAAGTGCTCGGCCATTATTTAAAATTTATGTTACAAATATGTTAGGATTCGTTTAAAAATCAAGAAAAAATTTCAATAATTTCAATCGACCTTTTCAGACTCGAATTATGAATATTCAAAAAATCTCCCCCTCGGCTGACCTTTCCACAAACTGCTGCCGTACAACCTCGCCTCCTCGCCGTCGATAAGCGTCCAAGCACCTGGTGTCGAGTCCAAAGCCCTGATAAAATCGTGCGCCTGCTTGGCACTTTTTCCCTTCCAGTCGAGCCTCTGCAGTTCCTTTTTGTTCAGCATAGCGTCGTAGGTCGCGCCTTCCTCGGTCTGAGGTACGCACGGCGCTGTACCCTTAGCCACGAGGTTCACTGCCTCGGCCATCGCCTTGATACCCTCCGGGTACATGAACCCGTTGTACAGACTGTCCAGAGTATCGTTGGGCTTCACGGGACAGCTGCGTTGGAGGAGGATCGGTCCGGTGTCCAGGCCGTCGTCAGCCCAGAAGACCGAGAAACCGGCCACCTCGTCGCCTTCGATCAGAGTCCTGGGAATAACGAAACGCTCGTTTAGAAATAATTTGCATTGTGGTTCGGTCAAATTACACGGAACCGGTAAGTAATTGCTTCTGTACGGAAAGAAAGTGGAACGTTATGCAATGAATTTTTATTTTTCTATAACGCCTGCGTCTTGTGGTTTTACCGGTTTCGAGCTATTTGAAAATTCTCAACTTTTAAGCCAGGTTCGAAGCGCATGTAAAAATTTTTAATCCAGTCGGAGAGTGAAGGTGATCTATTTTGAAAACTCGAGCGTCTCGTATTCACGTGCTGACGCTCGCTCGTCTCCGCTTTTTAATCGATTACGTAGTTTCGTATCAGCGCTGGCTATCACTTCTAATTCGTAACGTACCAGCTGATGGCACTCGCGCCACGATGCCTTGGCAGAATCGACGGATGGTAGCAGATGCTCCGATGCTTGGGATGGTTGATCACTTCCATGGGTATGAATTGGGTGCAAAAGGGCAACACGTTCAGGTCGACCTCGATGCTCTTGTAGAGGTCGAGGACCTCCGGCAGAGGTAGACCCTTGCTGCGCCAGGCCTTGATCTTGAAGACCGGAGTGCCATCGGCCTTCGCTGTTATCGCTGCAATTTGCGCGAGTCATCCTCGTCGTTATTAGAGATCATTGACGCTTCGGTATAATATCGAGTGATGCGGAAATGCAGTTTGATAATGTGATTGAATTTAGGATAGTTAGTGTTAGGTAGCATATTAGGACTTTTAATCAGGTTGCAGATGCTGATTGATTTTTACGATTTTTCCTAAATAAACCGTTAAGTTTCATAAAAGCGAGATAACGTTAAGTAGTAACAATAAGAGCGTAAAAAATCCTTATACACTCAGTCTTTTAAAGGAAAGCTCTTATCTTTATCAGAATATTATGCAAGTTACAACATAATTGTACAATGTTATTCAAAAAGTGCAAAATCACTGCCATCGCTACTCACCCAGTGGATCCTCGCGATTGACCTTGTCCGGTATCGTGAAAACTCCGGTGACCTCGTGTCCGTCCCTTTTCAATGACTTGTAGACCTCAGCCGCGAAGTTGCTTTGGCCGATAATGGCAACCTTTAACTTCCTCATTGTCGGCTGAAAGTTTCGATTTATCGATAACGCGCGGCGCTTATAAATCTGGTTACATATCGGGGAGAATGAATGCACTTGGCTGAGCGCCGAAGATAATTGTTTGGGCGATAATGACGCTGGTTATATCGGCTATCGGATGATGCAAAATTTGCTTTCTCGCGAAGGTTTAAAATAATTTTTATTATGCATAATGTTAATAATTAACGTTGAAAAAGTACTAAGCAATTTTTACACTTTGAAACTTTTACATACATATTCTATGATTAAAACTATTGTTGACCCAACCTTGCAATTACATTGCTTCTTCAATTCGGTAAAAATATAATATGATTCTCCTTTCACTAAAGTTCCAATAAAAAATTACTTTCACTCGAAGAAGTCGATCTCGACTTGAGAGTGTATCGAAAATTATTTTGTGCAGGCACTTATTCTGCATATAGGTAAACCTGATCGATTCCGTTATTTTGAACATTCTACGAATATCACAACTAACACGCGCTGCGCTTGCAAATAATAAATATTTACTCGAAATCTCGGGAAAGCGATTATCCCAAAAACTGTCTGTCATTTCGACAAATGCAGCAAACTCTTAGTCTATACCTTTACGCCGATTCCAATATGGGATCAGCTAAATGAACCCACACCGCTTCGCTCAACTCCATATTGCCAGGGCGCATTAGACGAGTTTCTAATCCAGCGAAAATTCCAATGGACCGCAAGTAAAATTACCTTTTCACAAGACGAATCCTCGAAGCTGGAAAATCCAAAAGATCAGCTCTCTCTCTCTCCCTGTGATCGGGGCAGAATATATACTTCCGGAGCTCCGTACGATAACCCGCGCAACGTCGCACTGGAGGAGAAACTCGCGTTTGAAGTTTGAAAGGAATTTGAGCGGCGCAGTGTGTGCATCGGGGGGCCGGCGAAAGCAGCGGTTGTCGGCGTCGTCGTCGTCGCCGCCGTTGAGAGCACTCTACTATCCGTTGTATGCGTTATATGCGCATGTATATATACATGTGTGTATACAAAACGGCAGCTGAGCGTATGATCGACGGGGAGAGAAGAAACCGGCTCTTCGGGTTTACTGACACTACTAGCCTTTCTTGCCAGCCCTCCTCGAGCTTATATAATGCCGCACGAATTATCGCACTTCTCTCTTTCCCTCGTGTATGTGTGTACAATGCGTGTGACGTTTATACATACGTCCAGGAGCATAGATGGACATCGACACACGCAGACGATCGGCTACCGATTTGATGCGGCGATCGGTATACTTACGCTCACGCGCGTGTGTGTGTGTGTGTGCGTCGAAACGATTTTTTGTTTTGGCGAGAATTGATGTATTCAGAATTGTGCTCTACTTTGTATATGAAAGTGCACGCGGAATCTGGAGAAATTGATGGATGGGATGTATTATGCGAGAGGGAACGTTCTATATTTGTATACCGATGTTACGCTATTGCGCTGTACGCGAGTTGCCGATTGATATTACATAGCTTCGAGGAATTTCATTCCGTGCTTTGTTTATAACTGCGAATAGCTGAATGAAAACTTGGCGCCGATTTATTTTACAAACGCGTTACCGGTCAATTTCATATAGAAGTCGTTCACAGATCGAGGAAAGTTTTGGATGGACCTTTTGACTAAACATCTCATCTTAATTAGTTAAATTAGTAGATATGATAAATCCCTAAAAGTACAGGAATACAGCTACAAGAAAATAAGTGTGATTCATGTTGCTGCTGCTTTGCAATATTTCACCATTAGTACAATTATCCTATGTACATGAAGTAAGATAAATTAGCATTCTTCATAGCACACGTTTCAGCACTCATTATTTTTACGTACAAAACTTAACGATCCCGACAGCGGTATATTCAGGTGCAGTATTGTCTCTGACTCATTCAAACAGTGAAATAAGTTTCAATTCGAAACACATAATCTGCACCTACCAAAGTCAAACATCAGGTAGGCATACAGGCGTATAGGTATCTTTCCTATCCTCAAACCAAAGCACCAACCTCCACGTTTATATTCGTCAGAGTCACTCGTACTGTTTGTTCAGTCCCTCTCTATCATCTAACGGTGTGCGCGGGGTATCACCTGCACGCGCCGCACGAATTTTTATCATCGAGTTTGCACGACGTCGACGAGAGCTTTGGCGTCAGTTTGTTTCGCGATTTCGTCTCGATCTTATCGATTTTCCTGACAGTAAGTGCAGATCGGCAGCTCTTTTCTCGCCAATCCTAACCGATTTTTTCGGACTACATTTTTTCTCGAGGTCGACTTTGCAAATAATTATTCCGATCGCGCGATCTGATACACTCCGTGTATTATGCAGACTAGACGCTTCTGTTGGGATTCGCAAGTCATTGCAGCGGAAGATGCGCTTTGAAATAGATAAGAATTGTCGTGGGAGTGTTAATGGACGCATGGAGGGATTTGCTTTGCTAAATGAATTGTACACTTTTGCATCATCCATTATAGCCGTACTCTTCGTCAAAATATCATAGACTCTATATCTGCATTATGCAGACTCGTAAGTATTCTCAGAATCGACTGCGTTTCTTGTCCTCTTTATAATCGAGAATTTTCGTAAACAAACATATACACAACCTGATGCAAGTCCGCGTAAGCAAAAGCATATTCATTCGCGCGCATGTAAAATCCCCAGAGAACGAGGATGTTCAGATGCAAGTAATAGCCAATGGACATTAGTAGAAGGGAAAATCATCCGATCCGCCGCTAACCGGCTCGAGAGACTTTTTATCTAAAACGACGATGTCTGACCCCGCGATAACCGCATCCAGGCGTACGCCTCGTGCTTGCATCTTCCGTTTCGTTCCGGTGCGGAGAAAAATTCGCGTCGCGTCCAATCATCAAAGGCGATAACTTATAGGCGCGAAACTGTGCGGATATATTATACGTATGCGTTCGATCTTGCGACTTTGTTTTGTGCGTATACGTCAGAGCCGCACGCGAACGCCGTATTTAGTTATGCGATTAATTAAGCTCGAGAAGAGCGGGAACGAGAGTTTGTTGTGACGCGTTGAGATTGCGGTATACGTCATATACGGTTAATACGCGTGGTCTAGCTATTTTACGTCTGTTAATAAAGTCGAGTTATGATAAATTTGACGTACTTTTTTTTATGAAAAAAAAAAAAATAATAATAATAATAATAATAATTAACAAAAAATGGTATTTTACTTTGATTTTATGAGCGCTCGTATCGCACGCCTCATACATGCCTTTCGTCCCTACGGTATAAGTAACTTTTTAATGCGTGTTTCTGACTCTAATACACGCAACAAAAATATTTTTACGGAATAATTTTAACTATATCGATTTCAAAAAGCGACTACAACTTATTAATTGTTAAATAATATTGATGTATTTATTACCTGTATCATTCATTCACAAATTGATTATAAAATATATTATGTAATAATAACTTGTACAAAGTCATCACTACTTGACCTGTATTACAAAGAACAACCACTTAGATAAGTAATAATATGTACATTCAAATTATGTTCGACGACTGTTTCACGTTTAATCGCTCACAAGGAAAATATAGTCGTGTCGCATTCTTGCGTAATTTTTCTCAAAACTTAATTTCGTTATTTAGAGGGTACTACAAAATGAGCAATGAACACTCATATCTGCCAAACTAAGTTAAGAAAACAAAAACGTTAAAGAATAATAACATACATTGTTCTGTTGACAGATACCTATGATAATGCAAGATTTATTACCTGGTATATTGCTGCTTTTTGCGCTTTTTATAATACACGTAAGTTGGTCAGTTTTGGATTACCTCTATTGTTATTGAAAAATTCTTCGTTGATAAACAAGAATCATTTCACACAAAAGTCATCGACTTCCTCATCCCCGAGTTACATCGGCGCAGTTGTGGAGTATCGTCCGGTGACGGAAGGCGAGGATGGTCGAAAGGTGGCCGAACTGAATGCCGCACACGTTAAGAGGATCGTCAAAAAAGCTTCCGAATACGTGAGCTTATACATTTAGCTAGATGACACGAGCCGATAACAAAAAATAAATGAATTTTACTTTGCTTCAGAATGTAGATATTATAGTGTTCCCTGAAATCGGTTTGACCAGTCTTCCGGAGAATCGAAGCTGGACTATTGACAAAATCAGAGCCCACCATCGTTTCGCCGCCTCGTACATACCGGAACCAGAAGAAAACGTCGTTCTTTGTCATTCGAGCGATCGGTACTCCAAGGTAAAAGTTTTCATCGCAATAATTATTTTGCGACCATAAGAACTAATCCAAAACTCATTCCGCAGTCCCTAAAAAGCGTCTCCTGCACAGCCAAAGAGCAGAGAATCTACGTCGTAGTGAACCACCACGAGAGGGTCGATTGCGACCCCGATTCAGCCGACTGCGCTTCCGACGACGCTTTCCTACTCTACAACACCAACGTCGTCTTCGATCGCGAAGGTCGTCTGATCGCTCGTTACCGCAAGTACAACCTGTTCAGCGAACCGGGCGTCAACATAACGAAGCGACCGGAAATTTCGATCTTCCACACGGACTTTGGGGTGAAGTTCGGTCAGATCATCTGCAACGATATTCTCTATGTTAACCCAGCGCGACAACTGCTACACCAGTACAACGTTACGGACGTCGTTTATTCGGCCGAGTGGTTCTCCGAACTTCCGTTTCTCACGTCTGTGCAGACGCACTCGGCCTGGGCTTTCGACAACGATGTCAACCTGCTCAGTTCTGGGTTCAACGAGCCGGCTATTACCAATGGGGGTGAGTTTGAAGATATAGTGCAATGAATTAAACATATATCTCATTATATATAAGCGGCGATATGATGTACGGAAAATCTGTCGAACGTTTAATTTTCAGGCAGTGGAATCTACTTGGGAAAGGATGGCATAGTCAAGTCCACAATCCCAAACGAGTCTGCGAACTTACTCGTCGTGGCAGAAATTCCGAAGATCGTTAACGGCCGTCGACAGCGGCTTGTTAACCCGGCTCCTCCGAAAGTTTACAGGTTTTCTCAAGCCGAAGTTCCCACGACGTGGGATACCACGGAACATTTCATGTACAAGGACGACTTTAGCGTTTACACCACGGAAATCGTCGATCCGAAACTCGGATCATACAGCAAAAAGCTCTGCAATCGTGGACTTTGTTGTGACTTTGAGCTTGAGATGGATTTCGATAAAAACGTCGCTCGAGGAACTGGAGTGGATTATTATAGGTATGTTGACGTTGCAAAATATATTTACAAAAATACGCAGACACACAATAATTATGTAGAAATTGTTTTAAAAAATTTGCAGATACAGAATAGGCGTTTTCAACGGCACGAGACTGTTCGCCGGTCTGTTCACGGTTGGAATCGAAGTGTGCGGCTTATTCTTCTGTAGCGACGACACCCTCGCAAGCTGTGGTAGTCGGTTTACCGGCAACAGTCGCATCGTTCAACCGACGACTTTCCGTTCAGTCGCCATCGAAAGAGAGATCGACCAGAATAAGCAAAAATTTTATCTGCCCATGACATTGACGCCGAGCTTGGTATCGATACGTGCTTCCAAAATTTCGTTCGAAACTTCTCCTAGTAGTAGAGATGAAACGTCGAAAAATTTGAAAATGAAACTGAAGAAGCCCGAAACGAATCTTATGACCTTTGCCATCTACGGCAGAGATTTGGCGAAGGATGGATCCGAATTGACCCGATCTTCTGAATAATGGAATAATGTTATATTGATTATCTACTTATTGAAAGACTTACACATTAAATACAAGATTATAGATAATAAATTTACCTTATGAAACTAGCAATACTCACTCAATTCGCTAAATTTTATTTTTTATAAATTTTGTAAAAGTTTTGCCTTACACAAACATCTTCAACTTTTTCAATAATAATTAATCCAATTGTTGCATGCGAACCACGAAGAAATTATTAAAGTAAAAGTAATAACCCTTGAGCAATATCGATCGTGATACAGTCGTTACGCTCGTTGGGCTTTTATTGGTTGAGATTGTTTATCCGCAAAGTAATTTTGTATTTCAATCAACGTTTTCCCTTCGGTCTCAGGCACTATAAGATAAAACGTCACAAGTGCGATGATACAGTTAATACCAAAAAACAAGAAAACTCCTTGTATTGTCATGGCATCGACCATGTATAGAAATACTTTATGCAACACCGCTTATAGTACAATTTCAGATAGTATTCCGCATATCCCCACGCCTACGTCTCGAAATCCGTTTGGCAATAATTCGCTGGTCAGCATATACGAAACCTTATCCGATACCCATCGAAAGTATAAAAGATGCAAATATTAGCATTACAGGAGGAATCCAATACAGGTATCCGGAAGTGTTGCCTATCTCGAGTTTGATCAAATGCACAACTATCGCGATTACTAGGTAAGCAGATCCAGCTCCGATGTGAGATGTGAACAGAAGCTTCCTTTTTCCAAGTGTGTTGATGCTGAACATGCAAGCGATCGCTCCAGCGATGCAGCCGATTTTACAAATTGCTCCGGCTATGTAAATATCAAACGGTGTCTCGTTCATTCGAAATATAACGACGTTATAAGTTTCGATGACTTCGCTGCCACTTAGCTTGAACATTATCGAGATGTAAAAGATGATACACATTGGTATCCACAACGATTTTTCCATGCAAGGTTTGAGTAAAGCTATCAGTGACTGCTTCTCACTTTTGTTATCTTTGCTCGTTTCCTTTGCATTCGCTTCTTTTAAAGTTAGAAATTCATGTCTTATACTTGCAAGCCAATACGGGCTATCAGACACAAAAAGCATTCCCAAAAATCCCATTGTGCAAAAAATTGCAATGATAAAAGCGATGATTTTCCACTTGCAAAATTGGCTCATCAACATTGTGGAGATCAGTGCTCCGAATGATATGCACAGATAGATACTAGTAGTGAGTGGACTTCTCAAATGTGGTTAAGCGATTTCTGTAATGTACATTGTGCCGTATAGAATAGTCGATGGTATCATGAAAACTATGAAAGCCTGAGCAACTAAAATCATCATGGCATTCGTTGCATAATAGAATATTATATGCACGAGGTACTATAGACAATGGAAGCGACCAATAATACCATTCGACTACCTATAATGTGGCTTAGTAAACTAATTAATAAAGTACCAACTGGATTTATGAAAATATAACTTGCTGCAAAGTAAATAATTCGGATTATTCACTCAACTTAATGATTTTTATTGATAACATTTTAAATACGATTGAAAATATACCAAACCATGACAGTTCATCTTTTGTTATCTCTATTTTTGATTTTTTTTTTGTGACAGTTCTGCAAGCAGTAGTGTAGTAAATCCAGTTAAACAACCATACGAGAACGCGATTAAATTGCTTAGTATAGTAACAGTTATTTAAGATCCTACATTTCGGATCTTCAAACTTTTCTTATTTGGTATGTATGAAACTTCATTGTTTCTGTAAATAAAGACATGTTATTTATTTTGTTATTTATTTACGACATGTAGGTGCATTTTATAATATATACAATATGTAAATTCAAAGCTTTTTTGAAAGTAGATGATAATATTTATCTATCTGCAAAATAACTTTTTAAAAAAGTTTAAGCTGCTTGAATTGAATAAAAAAATGGCTTTTCCTATGGATTTATTACAAGTTTAATATTAAAAGACAGCTTTGTACTCACCTTTTTTCTACTTGATTAACATTAGTACCTAATTGCATTGCTTCAAATTAACAAATGAAATAGTCTTTCCATTGTGTGTTTTTATTAATGTCATAATCACAGATTCGGCCATAATTATTTTTATTATTTATAGATTAGTAAATCGTAATGTCTCGCACGTTACGCGATAACAGTTATAAAAAATATTAGAATAAATTCTAAAAAGTATTAGTACTTTTTCCCGCTGCTCCTTTTTCTTATAAAGATGGAAAATATTTTGAAAATGATAGTTTTAAAAATTTTGAAGATAATTGAAAAATCTACTAAAAATGATTTTATATGTACAATATATACGATTGTTTATAAAATATATTTATAGATGATTACATATAATAGGGAGGTGGCAAGGAGGTCGTTGTGCTTATCGATTTTCGGTTCAACTTTTTGGTGGAAAAGGAGTTGTCCGCTCTTTTTTGCGGGCCTTCAGAATATATGATTGTAAAGGCAATCGATAAAAAAAATAACTCGGAAATATTGGAGTGGATTTTATCGATAACGAATCCAGTGCAACAAAAATCGTTAACCGAGAATACCTGAAATTGTCTAAGGATCCAAAATGACTGATCAATGCTATTTAATATTTTTTATTTTATTATTACATTAAAAATGCTCTACTGTGAAAGTTTAAGAGAATTTTAGTTACTCACTATAATGATTTCGTTATAAACTTTACAAATGATGGTTATATTTAAGTTACTTTTGGCAAATATGAACAAAACTATAATTCTTACTCTGGCAGTTAATTAGCTTGAAGTCTTTCCTTTTTACTGTATCTTATTGAAGTAGTCAGTTTTGTTTGGCTCATACACCATTTGTTATTTTATTAATACAAGCCTGCTAGTAATGATTTTCCAATTCTAACCTCGAATCGCCATTAACCACGTGCACCTGTGTCGTATTATTTCACCAACTATCTTCGGAAGAAAATAGTTAAGAATACTCAACCTAAAAACTGCCAAAGAACTAGGATAAAAAGCGTTACATCTTGTAACAAAAACTGACAAAGAAAACTACCAAGTTCTGAGATTGACAACCTCAGAACTTCCAAATAACTTGGATACCGTTTCTACCAGGGTGGGGACGACTGTTACACCTTCTATTCTAGACTTCGACGTACAGCTGTGGAAAGCCTCGAAAGGGATTCTCCAGAATGATAAGGTGCAAAATTTGATTGAGGAAAACGATGACGAATTAATCGTCGTGCGCTTGTGTGTGATAAGGAACTCGATATAGTGTCGTGCAATTTGTGACTGAGGCACGACAGCGAGAAGATGAATCAGGTTCGCGTTCGGTACTGTTTTTAAAATGCAGCATATAGAGCAGATAGATATTCGATAAAACGTTAAATGACATCATGTGCTTCTGATGATTTTAGAGAATTCGCAATTTCACCACAATTAAAACAAAAGAATATATCGATTCGAAATTCGAATGAAATAAAGTGATTTTGGTATTTTCAAAAAAGTGTTAGTGCAGTGTAAACAAATGGGCGTGTATGTGCATGCGTATACAGCGTGTGTCGTATGAGTGCATCTGTGCGCATGTGAAGAAGCCCAAGGTCAAAAAACGCACGACATTCTAGAAGCCCGCACCAGTGTTTTCAGTGTACCAGTTTTATAGTCTATTTAGAGACTTATCCAAAGTTGTTAGGAATTATTTATAAATAATAATCATTGATTTCAAGACAAAATTTATATTTATCTATAGCAAATATCTTTTACTTAAAGCATTCGACATTTTCTTGACTTATACGCGAGATTGGCGCTTTAACATACGAGACAAACAAAGATATTGTGAATCTTTGAACAAGAGATTTTCATCAAAATTTTTCCTCGAGTATTGAAAAAAGTAGGTGCTCGTGTTACTTTTTCGTATTTGCTAATCTGATTACACCACCAGCGAAGCCTATACATTATATTGTATAGTACCTACTTCCCCAAACGCTTATCTACCGAGAACAATACGTACGATAAGGGGATTCACACAAAACATATGTTTCTTTTTTTTCATACTTGGAAGAGGATAAAATCACATATTTGCAAATTACTATTTAGCATTTCGTTTATTCGTGTCAATCGTATTATTTAAAAATAAGTTTAAACATATGAATAGTCAAATTTTGAGGTTTATACTATAAATGCATCGCAATAAAATCGAATAAACAGAAAGATAATAGAAAAATACTCGGCATTATTATTACGAGTACCGTAAACTTCGTTGCTTAAATAATCATTTACACTTCGTGTACGACCTAAAGCTTCTTATTTTTTATTATTGGTCTTCATACTTAGAATCTCAGTTCTCTTCAATTTACTCCTTTTCAAAATATTGGATTTTGCTATCTAATGGTATAATTATTATTATTATAATTATACGTTTGACAGTTTTAATTGAACAACGTTTCGCACTGTAACTGCCGTAATACATGTATAGTTATATATACCCGGAAAAATGTAGGTGGTCGAGTCAAGGTGGAGCACAACAGCCGAGCAGCGGTATAGAAGCGCTCGGTATAAGTATAAAAGCTTCTGAGTTCGATCAGATCGATATCACTTGACGCTTAATCTCGTGCAGTCAACGGATGCGCGGCTGCCGTGAGAATCGGTGTAATAACAACAGACGAGTGATCGAGACTTGAGGTAATTAAAGCGAGCGCGCGTTATCGGGCAACGAACGATTTTTTTTCCGCGCATCGATTTGCACGGCATTTTCCTCTCGGTGAAATTCGAACGCGTGATTTATTGCTGCAGGTTTATTCCCGCGATGTGTCAGAAAACGGGTAGGATGCTAGCGTACGCCTTTTTAATATTGGTAAGTTGTGCAGAAGTTCAATCCTGCAGTATGATGGTTGAATATTTTTGAAATTAATGAAAGCTCGATCACCGTTTAGATGGTGACTTGGATCTCCGAGTCCCATGCCAACAAGTTTGACTTTCCCGCTCACCTCGTCGGTACGAACTCTTCTGTCACGTAAGTTTCTGATATTTCGTTTTCGACACAATCAACATTTTTCCGTAACAGCTTTAATGCTTAATTTAATCTTTTAAAATCAAGGGATGGCTTGGAGTCTTTCATCGAACAATACAACCCAGTCGATCTTGGAGTAGACATGCTGGACGAAGAGGCTCCGATGCACATAAAAGAAGCTCTGGTCAACGCGACGCTATCCCACGATCCTATTATCAATCAGATGATACCCTATAAGGTGAGTTGAAATTTTTAGCGAATTTTTTCAAAACCGCCGATATGACAATTTTAAAACTGTTGGGCACAGCCTCTGCCGAGATTCGCGAGAGCCTTAGCCAAGTTCTACTCGCCACTGCTTGGTCGCGAGGTGATAGCAGAGGAAGAGATGATCGCGACGGTAGGTGCGACCGGTGGAGTCTTCGACGCGATCCAAGGTCACACGTCGCCCGGAGACGAATGGATCATCATCCAGCCAGCCTACACCATGTACGTGCCCATGATTAAAATGGCTCACGGTGTGTCCAGGTACACCAACCTCATATTGGTGAGCATTTGAATCGCCCTACATTATCTATATCCATTAAAATTTCAAAAAATTAGAATTTTTTCAATGAGCCCGCATGTTTTCGAGTTTCCTCGTACAGTGATGACTTTTCACGTTGAAATTGCTGGATCTGCTTCTAGAGGAAAAAGAGCGGCAAGATCTCGAGTCAGGATTGGGTACTCGATCGAGAGCAAATGGAGAGTCTGTTCAACAACAAGACGAAGGGAATCATATTGAATAACCCTTTGAACCCTTTGGGTAAAGTCTACACGCTCGAAGAGCTTATGTTCATTGCAGGACTCGCCAAAAAGTACGACACCCTCGTCGTGTCCGACGAGGCACACGAGTTCATCACTCACAAGCCGCACATTAGAATTGGTAAGTTAATTTTTATTAAGTTCATCGAAACTTTCTAATTATATACACGCTCTCGCCTGATAACAGTTGGAGATTGAAATGGTTTAATTAATCGATTTAAATCAGTGATGTAATGCTTCGTTTCAATCATCGTAATCAGCTCTAATTTCCGAGTAGTGTAGCAAGGCTGATTTCACAAAATAGGTTGAAATTTTGGAAAATTTATCCGATTACTTGATCGACTATATTTTTATTGCAGCGTCTTTACCTGGAATGTGGGAGCGAACCATTGGTATCGGATCCTCGAGCAAATCCTTCAACGTAGCTGGTTTCAGAGTCGGTTGGGCCTACGGTTCGGCCAACATCCTCAATAATCTCAAGGCTGTTCACGCGAGAGCTGCCGACTGTGCTCCGTTCCCGCAACAGGTGTGTAAGCTGTTGAATATTAATTTGAAAATTAAAAATATCTCTTTTACCTGAGAATAAAAATATTAAATATTAAATAACTCATATTCAAGAGACTAACCAACGATTTACTAATTACAGCAAGCATTAGCCGTTGCTTTCGAGCAAGAATTACGTGACATCGGCAACCCCAACTCGTTCTTCGAAAATCACCGTCGCGACATTCTCATCAAGCGTAACATGATGGTTGAGGCTTTCGAGAAGGCTGGCATGAGACCGATCGTACCCGACGGCAGTTTCTGTCTCATCGCTGATTGGACCACGCTGAAAAGTAAACCGCTGTGGAAGACAAAAGACGCAGGGTTGGATTTCGTCAAGTGGCTCGTCAAGAACGTTGGGGTATTCGGCCTGCCTGTGTCGTCTTTCTATTCTGAGGGACACGAGTATCTCGGGGAGAACTTTGTAAGATACTGCTACCAAAAGGTACGAATTTTTTACCTTTCTCAAAGAGATACAAAAGTAATATTTATTTTTAAAAATGTATCCATGGCGCGTTTTACATTTCAGAGTTACAAAACGATCAATACTGCTGTGGAGAAGTTACGGAAATTGCAAAAGTACCGGTAAATCTTAGGATTCAATTAAATATAGAAAAATATTGAATGACTCGTTTCTATGCTGATGTTGATTTTACAATCGAGTACCTTTACGTTAACCTACCTTTGTAGTTAAGGAGTCATTCGGTTGTATATACGTATTTATTAATTCATGTTGAATATATATATGTAATGTATAAAATGTACCGAGGAAGAAAAAATATATAATAGATTAATTGTAAATAAATATAATAAAAATAAATACAAGATAAAGTAAAAAAATGGTTTTGACCCGAGTGCGGGATCTCTCACCAGCAGTGAAGCAGCCGACAATTCGCCACCCATCGATGCCGCTACCGCTCCTGGCTGCTGGTGGCGATGCCGAATAGCGGATTTTCGTTCCAAAAGACATATGAAGGAATCAGTTGACTTCTTCCTCGGCCCTCTTGAGCTTAGCGTATCCCAATTACACTGTTACATTAATCGCTCACGAAAACTTATCCTACAATCTGCATCTGCATTGATGCTTTCACGGCTTATACGGAACATACCGTTGTTTTATTATAGCTATTTTTGTACGCGTTGATTTGCCGACCCCGAGATCTGCAGCTATGCGTCTGGTCGGATTTTGTAAATCGTATTGTAAACGAAAGCACAAATTTGAATTTGTTTTTCTTCTGGCAATTGTTTTGTTGGAAACGAACACTTAGTATGACAGACAACAGCGAAATCAGTTTCTTAAATTTGCGGTCTATATTAAGTCTCCACAGAGCTGAAAACTTTCCTATGGAAGCTTACTTTTCAACGAGGATGCGAAATCCTCGTTTTTATATAGTATTTGTGAGTGATTGCGGTGAGAAGGAAAGGTGCGAGTGAAAGTGATCAATATTCGTTATTGCCATTCAGGAAATGAAGGTTCACAAAATAGAATTAAAATTGATTAATTTTATTCATAAGGCATGCGGTGATATAAAAAGTATAAAAAAAGAGGTTTGTAACACTAACAACAGTTGTACAAAAATCACTCAAGGACTGCCAGCCCTTGTCTTACTTCTCATCGAGTACGACGTTCTCGACATTCTTCTCCAATGCTCTAATTCTTCTCTTCATTGTTTCCCTCCTTGCTCTGTTTCTTCATGGCTTCGAAAAAGTCGCTCCTGGACAGAGGTCCCTCGTGGGGCTTTTCTTCAGCCGTCTACTCCGGTTGACCAGAAGCTTCGGCTTCCTGCTCGCGACTGAGCCTCAGACCCTGTGGCATAATCTGTGCCGAGTTACCGAAGCTGTCCTGCAGACAGTCGGCATTGCTGCGAAGCATACCAGGGTATATGCCTCTGTGCATCGGATAGCCGCGTATCGGGTAACCGTGCATACCACCCATTCCATGCATTCCCATCGCTTGTTGCTGGTAAATGACTTGATGGTGGTTGACGTTCGACAGCGGGCGAACAAGTGGCACGTAGCGCATATCCTGCAATCCAGGTGGGATCCAAGATTGTTTTAGTGTATTGTGTGAACTAGTAATGATTTATTAATAAACAAAATGTGATAATCATCTAACCATCGATTTGCCTGCCATGGATGGGCTGCCCGAGTCAGAGGATACCATCATCATTGGACTGCCTGGTTGTTCAGACATGATCATTGGGCTACTTGGCTGACCAGACATCGCGATCATCGGGCTCCCTGGTTGTTCGGGCTGGGCATTTCTCTGAGAGGATCCGTCGGTGGACTTGGCTAAACTGCTGGTGCACGTGCATTCAATTCCATTTAGGTGATGAGTTCCGTGGAGACCTTCAGGTCCGTAAAGTGGCACAGCTCCGTGATGGATTCCGTGATGCTGGAGTGGCGATGGACGAATGACGTGGACGAGGGACGGTGTGTGTGCTGGAGCGATCCCAGCTCCACTATTGGTGTGCAGTGGGATAACCGTTGGGTTGATGCCACCTGCCCCAGAAAACGGGCTGACGTGGACGGTGGGAGTGACTCCGTGTCCGGTGCTCGGAAGGGATCCACTAGGCAGGTGAAGAACGTTGATGGACGGGGCAGCAGAAGATTCAGCGTTCGTATGGACGGTGTAAATTGGGTTGCTGGATGGCACGTGGAGGAGTGCTGGCGCTTGTGGAGCACAGTTACCAGTCGGAACGTAGACGATCTCACGGGGTGGTTGAACGTAGAATGCAGCCATCTCAGGCTCGCATGGCACTTGGAACTTGTATTCCTCGGGCTGTTGCTGCGGGACAGGCGCTGGAGCTGGTGGTGGTGGTGGTGGTGGAACCGGCTCCTGAGGTTCCGATGGTATTGATGCCGGTGGTGGCAGCGGGATCGGCCTGTTGTTGAGCTCGTCGCAGTCTACCTGCGTCGGCTTGTCCTGGTGAAATTCTACGCAGAACTTCGTGGTTTGCTTCTTGGCCCGGTCAACACTTTCACCAGCTATCTCCGCTAAGGCCGCATCGCTGAGTTTGGTCGGTTCGTCGAGTCTCTGCTCGACGGGCTCGATGGCTTTAGGTGCCAGACTGTCGGAGATGGACTTCTTCTCAAGCTTCCTCTTGGCAGGGACCGCCAGGGCAACGCCCACGAGGACCAGGAGTAGCGTGGTTGAACTTAGCAGACGCATGGCGAACTGTGTGTCACTGATACCGGCTCTCGACGCTGCAGGAGAACACTGACAGACACCGTTTGCTACCGGACGCTATTTAAAGTTGTATCGAAAGCGAGCAGATTTTTCGGCTGACGCGGGCCAATTTGTTGCAATACATGTTCCTGGTAATCATCCAACGCATCATGAGCTTTGCTTATACGTCGATTGTTTTGGCGTGAGACGGTAGGGGACATCGGGTTACGCGAATTTCGCAAGTTACGCATCGTCGAGAGGGCAGGCTGTGTTTAGAAAAATTCGATTTCGAGAGCGATTTATTTGTTTTCCGATCTTGTTGTTTCTTTCGTAATCGAAAATACCTGCACGGTTTCTCAAGATGTTCGATCGTTTCAGATTGATTCAATTGGTTTCATCGCGTGATGACATAACTGCATTGTTCTAAAACTTGCGCTCAGCAAAATGGCTTCGGTTCTTGCATGAAATAATATGTGAAAATATATTTTTTGGGAAGTCATGATACTTGTATTGTTTGCGTTTGTAAGATGTATTCCAGTTTTAAAATAAAGTCCGTATCACCACTATAGCATAATTTTGAATAATTTTAACGCCATTGTTTTTTGAAATAATTTATCAAATTTTTGCTTGAGTCCCCATCACTAAAAGTTTGCAATGTTTCACTTACATAGTGACCCAGTAAACGCTAAAGCTAATTTCCTTCACCAATTAAATGCTGAGACATTGCATTCCAAAAATATTCGTGGTGTTGCGCAATTCACTATTTATACAGCTCTTAAGTTATTCCAATTGACTTATTTCTGCTTATTAATTTCTATGTTACATAAGAGTATTTTAAAATTTTGTTCTGATTCACATGAATACGAAACAAATAAATTATTCGGACAACGATTGTTATAGGAGAAATACATGTTAATGGTTTCATTTTTATATTTCCTATGTATTTTTATTGCCTGGAAGAACGTAAAAGTTTTTGTCATCCCTTACAATATCTAAAAATCGCGCATTGACATACAACAATAATAAAGCCCTACAATAAATCGCATGCGATCGCACGTCGATCGAAAGTCTATACTTATTTAGGAAAACCGGGTAATAATTCCGGAATTTTCACTGATCATCAAAATTGACGTAAGTCTCTCGAGTGCTTCATCCGAAGAGCTAAAATTCTATTCCATACTCCAAAATCAACATTTATACAAGCATAATCCATGACACACCCTAATGCAATCAAAATATTCGAATCTCCCGCGCTTTATAGAGATGTCGCGACTCTCGCCGTTCAAAATCCACACCAACCGCGACGACTCTCTAACATCTCGCTAGTCTACGTCAAAATACCCTGACTTTTTTCCAGCCTAGTTCCAGCACGACTTTTTCCCATCTACACCTATCGCGTGCACCGTGTTCCCCAAAAATACAGGAGAGAGAATCTACCTCGTGCTGCGCGCGTGTGTGATATCTGCAAGGAGAAACTCCCTTTTCGACGAATTTTCACAACGATTGCACGTCCCTTCCTCGAAAACAGCAAACTCAGCCGTTAAGTTCGTCGACTCGATCAACCGATAATCTCAACGCGAGAAAAATCAAGCTTCCAGAGCAGAGATAAAATGACGGGAATGGACGGAAGACGCGGCAATCGCCAAGCTTACAAGGATAAGAGCAAGCCCACGGATATTCGTTTCAGCAACATCAATGCGGCTAAAGGTTCGTATTTTCGTCTAGAATTTGTCTCTTCGTGGTTTATTTTATTCTCGCGTTAAACCTGGTGTCTTTCGCGAGACTGTCGGTTCAGCCGCGACGGCTTTCGGGGTGCGACCGTTTACTTACGATGTGTGTTTCCAAGAGAGCCAATGCCGGACCTTTTATGGGCATGAGAGTGTTGCCGGTGTGGGTGATGAAAAAAGATGCTGCGGATGAGTGTTTTAGTGTTTGGCTGGAGAAAATTGTTGATTTTCGTTCCCGAGGGAGGCTGATTCGAGCCGTACTCGCGCTTGTTTTGAAACTTGAAAAAGTAATTTTAGGTTATACAGAGTTGGTGATTCATAGGTTATTCTGCTGTGTTGGTTCATTAAACGCTTGTCAATTTGTTCTTTATCGATCGTCAAATCGTTGTAAAACTTCAAGTATCGTAACTTTTATGTTGTGCTTCAACACTAAGTTTCTCTGTGTTTAATGACATCCAAAATTTATGTACTTCGTACATCGCTTGTAAGTTGCACAAAGAAACTCTTTGATAAGTCAGTAAATGCTCGTTGATTTGATGTGCAACATTGAGTTTTTATTTTCATTTGTTAGCTGTCAGCTATGCCATCAGAACCAGTTTGGGACCCAGGGGAATGGACAAAATGATCCAGGCTGGCAATGGCGAGGTCACGATCACAAATGATGGAGCAACTATCCTGAAGGAGATGAATGTTATCCACCCAGCTGCAAAAATGGTATCATTCACTCTACTATTAGAAAATATTCTCAATCTCTGTATACTTCTGTGGCTAATTCAATTTTGTCTTTTAGTTGGTAGAGTTGTCCAGAGCACAGGATATTGAAGCTGGTGATGGAACCACTAGTGTTGTCGTTATTGCTGGAGCACTTTTGGAAGCCGTGGAACGTCTGCTCCAGAAGGATATCCATCCTACTTTGATCAGCGATGCTTTCCAGAAGGCCTCTGCAAAAGCTGTCGAAGTTTTGATTTCTATGTCCAAAGCTATTGACATGACAAACAGAAGTGTACTAGTCATGACAGCGGCCACTTCTCTCAATTCTAAGGTTGTCTCACAGCACTCCAGTCTTCTTGCTCCAATTGCTGTGGATGCTGTTCTGAAAGTGACTGAGCCTGGCAAAGAACAAGCTGTTGATCTGAAGGTTTGTACTTGTATAGTAAGATTTCTTAAGTATAATTTTATGAAAAAATAATTGTTAATCATATGCCTTTTCACTTATCATAGGACATCAAGGTAATCAGGAAGTTGGGTGGCACAGTCGAAGACACAGAACTTATTGATGGAATAGTATTCACACAGAAGTCCTGCAACATTAACGGACCAAAACGTATTGAGAAGGCGAAAATCGGTCTCATTCAGTTCTGCATTTCTCCGCCAAAAACTGACGTAAGTGACCAATGGTTTCCGAGTATAAAATGCAAATACTATTTTATGATATTTTAAACAATATTTCATCAATTTATCAGATGGACCACAATGTCATTGTCTCTGACTACGCGGCCATGGACCGTGTACTGAAAGAAGAGAGGGCCTACATCCTCAATATCGTGAAACAAATCAAAAAGGCTGGCTGCAACGTTCTCCTTGTGCAGAAGTCGATCCTCCGTGACGCTGTTAGTGATTTGGCAATTCATTTCCTAGACAAAATCAAGTGCATGGTCATCAAGGACATTGAGAGGGAAGATATCCCCTTTATCTGCAAATCTCTCGGCTGCCGTCCAATTGCTTCTCTAGATCACTTCGTGGCTGAAAATCTTGTCAATGCTGAACTTTGCGAAGAAATCCAAACCGGAAGCTCCAAATTCGTTAAGGTATAAAGGAAATCATTGAATTTTTAATAAGTTATTCATTGAAGATTACCGCTACGAATACTATTAAATCTTGTAGATCACGGGAGCGCAGAACCAAGGAAAGACAGTAACTATCGTTGTGCGTGGTAGCAACAAACTCGTCCTCGAAGAGGCTGAGAGATCTCTTCACGATGCGCTGTGCGTCATTCGTTGTCTGGTTAAACAAAATGCCATTCTGTCCGGTGGCGGTGCTCCGGAAATCCAGATGTCCATGCAGCTTGGAGCTTACTCGAGAACTTTGACGGGTGTAGACTCGTACTGTATGAGGGCGTATGCTAATGCTCTTGAGGTCAGTTTGATGAATATTTCTCAACAATTATAATTTTTGATAACAACTTATATTAAGCTAGACCATTTTTATTGTAGGTGATTCCATCTACGTTGGCTGAGAACGCAGGGCTGAACCCGATCGCCACGGTGACAGAGCTTAGGAAGCGTCACGCTAATGGTGAGACCGGTACCGGTATCAATGTACGTAAAGGTACGATCACACGGATGTTTGAGGAGGACGTCGTGCAACCGCTGCTAGTATCAGTGAGCGCGATTACTCTTGCCACTGAAACCGTGCGCAGTATCCTCAAAATCGACGACATCGTCAACACGATGCAGTAGACGAGCGGATACTCAATTTTTGTATGATGAGAGAAAACTGAGAAGTATTTACGACACATGCTTTTTCAAGTCAGACACATGTAACTTTTTTTAACGAGAAATCGCTTAAGAAATCCCAAGTCGGAGATGTTTAAAGAGCAGTCGAATTTGCTGAGAGTGAAGCAAAAGGTTTTCGTCAAATTTCATTTGGGATTTTTATAGATGCAGTACACATTACACACACATACGCGCCCGTCATTTTTTTAAAGAACAAAATATGTATGCCGCAGCAATGATGAGACCATTGAGGTGAGATCGTTGAATTTTTGTATTGAGCCTTGTACGGTGAGATTGAAGAATTAAATAATCGAAAATCTATATCACAAAACTGTTTTTTTATTTCGCTTTTCCTATTATAAAAAATATCTCTTGTTTACAATCTCTTTCGCTTTCGGTAATTCACAACGGGTATTCCTTTTTACATTCTCATACTATGTATAACACACACTGTGGGAGAAAAGAGGTTTTTTACTATTTAAATAATTATAAAAAAATAATAATCTTTTAAAGTTTTCATGCTTAAAAATTGAAAAGCTATTTTTTAAAGTACATAGTATGAAGTATAAGATTATGCACTATGAATCACTTGATTCTAACATTGTGTATTACAAACATTTTATCTTAGTAAGTACCTATGTGACTTCTTAACTATCAGTTTGTAAAAATGGTACATATTGGAATGGTAATAAATTATACTTCCAAGCATTATTTTCGCCGATGGTTTCATAATTTTACAATCACCGATAATCTAACAATAAATTTTGATCTTTGATTTCCTACTTCCCTATCTACTTATAATTTTCAATTGCTAATCACACGACATGTATCATTTTTAATGATATATCTCAAATGCACAAGAATTTTAGATTTACTGGAGCTACATCATCAGAAATTCGTGTAAACTGTGTTTCAAGTTGTAAGGAACGATTATTTAAATGCATTTGATGTGGGAAATGCTTTATAGCACGCATTCTGTATTAAAATGAAAAAAGTTTATCTACACACAGTCTGTAAAAACCTTATTATCGAACAATCACCTCAGTCATTAAGAAGTACTATAAAAACTTGGTGTTTTATCAAGTTTTAAATAGTTTCAATGGCCCAATTATTATAAATATCTTAGTATTGCGATTTGCAAATTTTAAATAACTTTAGTGCTGACTGTAATTTCTCACACCGTGACATCCGTGTTTTAAGTATAATCGTACATGCAATCGTAAATGTATCCAAAGTTCTTTTTCTTAGTTTGACTGAGAAAAAGCCGCCAATTTTCATAATTTACCAGTTTGGACTGATTTGAACAAAAGTCCATTGCTGATATGCATTATTCATGTCACAAGGCATCAATGACAAATGGTGTGTCTGCGGGTGAAGAGCCATACATTTTTTATGCACTCTATGCAGAAGTGTTTTTGATTTCTGAAAGATACAAAATGAATTTGTAAGTGTTGTTTGATTTACTTTTTATATATCTCTTTTTATCATACAAATAAAGGAAAAAGGTACTTACTTCGTCATACTGCCAGGGTCCATCTACAGTTCCTAATCTACAGAAAGCCAATTTGACGCCTTGGCCATCAGCTTCTACACATCGCTCACCAACTCCTAGTTGTCCTTTTGCGTTTAACCGGATCAACTATAAGCAAATATTATGAAATCAATATTATTCTAAAAAAGTAAGAAATCGTTAAAAAATGTTTACGTTACCTGATTATTTCCAAACCCATGGCAGTGAGATGTGGCCATAAGATTAGGTGGAGCATGTCCCATGGTATCAAGGCACATTTGCGTGGCTACATTTTTCATCTACAGAAAAACGATAAAGTGCTTAATTTAAAACTATTACTAAAAATCCATACCAAAGTATATCTTAAGATTTTACCTCGCCCCAATGAATATTTGGTGGTAACTCTGGGAATTTGTCAAGAACGTCGTATGCAATATTATCCATAAACCATTGGAAGCTTTTGCATCCTTTTCTTCTTTTGAATTCCAACTGTTCTGTTATGTCTCCATGGTCTAACAATCGAGCAAGAGGTTCTCTTGTATAAAAGAATTCTTTATGCTTCTCATCAAACCACGTTTCAATAACACGCTTGTAATTCTAAAATTCGGATTTTAAAAATGAACAGAATGCTAAAATATCTTATATAGAATAAAATATAGAAAATTGTATCTTACTATTGTTATTAGAGGTCCCTTTTTCTTTTGGGCGAGTTTTCCGAAGTTGTAAGGCATAAAACCACGGTAAACGTGTCCTACATGGGAACAGGGCACCCACAGAATGCTGCCTCCACATTGCCAAATTTTAAATGATAATTCGAAATTTTCACCACCCCAAACGAGCAAGCCTTCATCATATCCTCCGAGAGACAAGAAGTATTCTCGGTTTATAGCGAATAAACCACCGGCATGCGTTGGAGATCTAAAAAACGTAGAATTTTTATCAAGCAGGGACAATCTTATCAATAGACATACTTATATTTTTTATATAATCTGAAGAAATGAAGTCTTCAAAATTGTGTCTCGTTTTAATTATCATTATGAAATATTAGCGATAAGATAAGAAAATTTAGATTATGTAGATAACTTAACATGAATTTTGAAAAAAAGAAGAAAATTTGACTTTTTGCATCATGACTATCTTATTAGAATTTGTTATTTAATGCATATGCATACCTATATGGTTCGCTGTTATGTTTCCTCGTTTTGGCTTCTCTCTGTGGTAACTCATTTTCCTTGTAAAGCATACCCCATTCAAAAATACCTCGATATAAGTGACCTTCTTGATAAACTGGTCTATATTCAAAAGTTTTGTGATCAATTCCATCAATTATAGGAACTGTCATTACTTTGCTGTAGAAAATTATGAAATATTGGTATTAGTGTTTACTTTATTTCAATCTTAACATGACAATATTTATAAAATACAGTGAATGCCTTACTTGTCTTCAGCTATTGGAGAAAGTAATGGTGGAAGCCAGTTGACATTTACTTCACAGTGAGCATCTAAGAAGACAATAACTTCTCCCTTGGCTTCTCTAGCACCACGAGATCTTGTACGAATTAAGCCTTCTCTTTCTTTATTTCTCAATAATCTTACTTTTGGACCCCACTGTTCAATATAAGATTCCAACTCACCCTTTAAGTTTTCTGAAAGAAAAAAAAATTAATCTAGATTAGAAACATAATAGATTTATTTTAAATTATATTTAATATGCAAAATTCAACTGACCTTTATCCGAAAAATCATCAACCAAAAGAATCTCTTCAAGGTATTGCGGTGGAGTCCTGTTAAGAACACTGTGAACAGTTCTCATCAGAACCGACCAACCCTCATTGTGGAAAACTATGATTACACTTGTTTTGGGCAAATTTTTAGAGTAATTCCAATGCTTGCATCTGTAACAACATTAACGTAACAAGTTAGTTTATTATCTAAGAATCAACTAAACTGCACTTTAAAAAACTCACTCATCTGGCCGTGTATCCGGTACTGATCGATCTAAGGATATTTCATCAGAGCACACAATATTCATGCCATACGCTGTCTCTGATTCTTGCACATCATTCTGTTGATCATCCCGTAATATATGAGGTTTTCCCTCTTCTCCTGGACCAGTCCTATGCTGAATTTCTGGCTCAAAATTACCTAAACCGCTTGTAAACTCAGGAGCATGGACCTAAAACATTGATTTACAAGTTTAAATTTGATGTCAATCAAAATAAGTTTTTAAGATACACAAATACCAACCTTTTGTTCTTTTATAAAACCTTTTAAGTATGAATGTATACCACCGCTATCTCCTGATCCGCTACGATTTGCCAATAAAAGATAGAAAATGAAAATTGTAGCTACAGCAGCCAAAATAAACTGGGTCAATCGACTTCTTCTTAATTGTACAATCCGCATCTTGCTGCCTTTAAGTACAAACTGAAAGAAGCACATTTACAATTACTACCAGGAATATAGCAATCTAACACAGAGAACCTACGTAGTTCAATCAAGCCTTGATTAGCCAATTAAAACAAAACTAGACTTAAAAATCAATTGGCATTAATCAGCTATAATCGAATCTTCAAAGTACAATTAAGTTCCACTGAATACATATTCTAACAATTGCGCAGTTTTACAAGAAAAAAATAATACAATGCAGCAGCTCTTGAAACCCCTTCACTCGATAAAGTGCAGCAACAACAAGAAAGCTATAGGTAAATAAACCAGACTCACCCGATTCTAAAAATAATTTGACTCTACAGTAGGTTACAGCGAGCCACTTCACAGCATCATAGTCTTACAGGTGTTGGTCCAGTGCACCATACCGACACGGCGTCGCCGACCAGGTGCGCGCGAAGCTGCAGTGGGCCGATTATTTTTATCGGGAAAAGTCAACGTGTCGCTGTCGACTAGCGGGAATCTGCCTCTCGTCCGTTCGCTCTCTTTATGCTCTCTATCTCTCTCTTCTTAGTACATACACTATCGCCCTCTCACAGTCGCGCACCGAAAGTCGATGATGATGATGAGACGAGCTGATCCACAGGTGTTGTTGGCGAGGCTTTGCGTGTGGTTGTGAGAGAGAAAAGAAGCCATAGGTGACGGTAATGTCGGAGGTTTCGCTTTGCGTCATTCGCGGAGGGTTGTAGTAGAGAGGTAAGTGGTTTCCGCCACTTAGGTAAGTAGTAGATTAAAATTGAGGGGCTCGTTATCTAATGAAGGTTAATTTTGCGATTGATTTGTTGTGCAGGTGCTCCGCGAGTACCGATACAGTAAGTAATAGGGTTGGATGTTTTGCTTTTTCCGGTTGGATTTTTGAGGAGACATTGGAGGAGAACTTAGTTGTTGGCATCAGTGTTGTTGACGAGAAATATACAGTTGATAGCTTATTTGTAAAGACAAAACACGGACATTTTTAAAACAAAAGTAAATCAATAACAGTGATAAGTATGGCCTCTTCACCGGCACGGCATGGTCAAGGTAAGCTGCACAGATTAACCTATAAATATTTTTTATAAATTATACTGAGTGCATATTACACTCATAAATCGGCATAAAATACAATTTTTACGCAAATTATGATCCCGAAATGATAAACTTCAAACTTTTGCGCCCAACGTATTTACATTATTGACCGTCGCAGGACGATCGTAATGACCAAGTCCCTCTCCATTATGTCCATGTAGTAGTATACGGTGAGCCAACTGAATGTATAGATATACTCTTGACACTCGAGCAAAACAATTTACCGAGGCGGTCACGGAGTCTGCGCACTGAAGCGTTTCCACTCTCCAGTGCTTTGCTCCCTGAGCCATGTGCTTTACGCTTGTAGACCAAGCGTGACATTCGTTCGCTTCGTTGCTGTAAACAAATGGATTTACAGTGTTAAAAAGTGGACACTCGAATTTCTTATTTGAATAAGTAGAACGAGACAGGCAGCAAAATGGTAAGTTTTAAGAGATTTATTTCACTAAACACTCGTTTAAAATGCCAAAATTTAGGTTATGTCGTGGAATGTTTATTTTCTTACTTTATCGATGAAATATTGTTTATAGGGAAAAGGCAAGAAGACTAGGAAGGTGGTCCTCCAGAGGTTTGCACAGATGAAAAAGATGATCAGTCCGAGCGATCCTAGAATGTAAGTAGTCGCAGTATGCTTAGCATACGTTGATTATAGAAGTTGGATGAACAACACTAATTTGCAAATAATGTTTTTTTGCAGTAAGGATAGCAAACGAGCTCCTCCAAAAAAGAAGAAGCCAGAAGATCCAAATGAACTCAAAGTCAAGGAAGTGTAAGTACAACAATGAACTGAATATTTGTAATTTGGCCTTCATTAGCTAACAACGTTTCTTGTAATTTCCATAGACCTCAGCAGTCGTCTGCTCTGTTCTTCCAATACAACGAACAACTGGGTCCACCTTATCACATCATAGTAGATACCAATTTTATCAATTTTTCGATAAAAAACAAATTGGACGTCATACAGAACATGATGGAATGTCTTTACGCCAAGTGTATTCCCTATGTCACTGACTGCGTCATGGGTGAATTGGAAAAACTAGGTCAGAAATACAAGATAGCTTTAAAAATCGTCAAAGATCCGAGGTTCGAAAGAATACCTTGCATGCACAAAGGTACTTACGCTGATGACTGCATTGTAAACAGGGTAACACAGGTAAGACATGCATACTTTTTATCAATGGAGCTGGCAATAAACGAGTTTGAAAGGGATGTTCAACAGAAATTAAAAGCTAAAATCAAAAAAGTATTCCAAATATAAACAAGCCAATCAACGACTTGTTAAATTAAATGAAACAATTTCGCTGCCTTCTATCTCTTCTCACGGCGTGCAACCCTTATAAACTCAAAAACTTAAGCAGCTCCATCTCACTTCTCGTGAAGCACTGTCAGCCAACCGAGCGACTATTAACTTCCTGAAACTCTCGTCATTTCAGCACAAATGTTACATCGTGGCGACGAACGATAAGGATCTAAAGCGCAGGATCCGCAAGATACCAGGAGTGCCCATCATGTACGTGGCGCAACATCGCTACACCATCGAGCGGATGCCCGACGCATATGGTGCCCCGAAAACTTAAGACCAGCAACCATCGCGACAACCAGAAGAAGTCCTCCCTCTTTCTTTCTCTACTCTCAACCTCGATAATTAAACGTTTACTAAACGCACCGCTCGAAAAGTCCGCGGCGCGGAGAAAAACAAACGAACGGCAGCGGCGGCGGCGCATCCTGTAGTCGAGCATTAAAGAAACATTTTTATCATCGAAGAGCAGGAGCAGCGAGTGACTTTTGAGCGCGAGCGCTCTCGGGGAACAGGTTCGCGCGCACCTTTTCCCTCTCCTCTCTGCTTCTTCTCTCCTGAGTGTCTGCTGTCCCTGTGTGTATGTGTCTATATGCACGAGAGACATAAAGGAGAGGAGAGAGAGAGAGAGAGAGAGAGAGAGAGAGAGAGAGAGAGAGAGAGAGAGAGAGAGAGAGAGAGAGAGAGAGAGCGCGCAATTTCGCAGCGGGAGAAAAGGGCATTTAGGAAATTCCGAATAAAATTGTCCCGCGAGAGCGCGTATTATTTATTGTCGCGCTTGCGTTGTCGAGGCGAATAATCGCAGAGGAGAGAGAGAGAGAGAGAGAGAGAGAGGGAAGAGGAGGGAGAGGCGAGAGGAGAGGAGCGAATATAATCTCCTGACCCGCGGCGACATCGAAGACGGAAAGAGAGGAAGAGAGAGAGAAAGAGAGAAGCGCGAGCATATGCGTTGCTTTCTAGGAGGTCCGACGATCGTAACGAAGCCAAGAGTTTCTCGCCGGGCTTTTCTCCTCCGATCCTGATGCTGCTTCGGATTTTATTCAATGCGTTTCGCTGCAAATGTTATTATGGATTTTTTCGAGGAGGACGTATGTAATTGATGTCGATTCGTTACGTGTTTTAACGCGCTTAGCTCGCGCGAATTATAAATTTCGAAGGTGTTCGACGTAATCTCGCGGGATGAAAATTTTCTTTACACCGGCATTTCATTGCTTCGATCTTAATTGGTCAAACTGTAAAGAGAGGATTATGCTGCGCTGAACATTGTATTAGTGCCTACTTTGTACATGTTATAGATAATAAATATACTTTATACTAGACTTTTACTGCGGTTTACATATGTTTCGCGATTTTTTTTTATTTCTATATCTGACCATTCAATTCGTTGAACGCGCTTTTTACAACCCTGACGGAACATCGATTCCGCACAATACAACTATTCGCTAATCGCAAATCCTTCTAATTAGGCGAAAAAATTCCCATGCTGCATTAGCATTTTTTGCGCAGCGACAGCCGCGTCTTCATTAGAATATCACCGTAAAGCAGCGATGTAACGAGCGCTCGCTCGCGTGAGCGCGTAAGAAAATTAAGTCGACTCCCATTTGTTCGCTGATACGCATTAGAGTATCTGTAATCATCCTGCCGACGTGAAAATATCACCTCGACGGGCGTAACGACGTCCGGATTATTGCGTTATATAGTTTGAAAAAGAAAACTCTATATCTAAAATCGCATCGATAAAAAAAAAAAAAATGAATAATAAAGCATCGTCGACTCAACAACTTTGCGAAAAAAAGAGGATATCGCCACCCACTACCAGTCTTACAAGCCCGACGATAAACGAAGGAGAAACCGCAGACGTCGTTACACCTGACTTACGCCTCCCCGAATTCGCAGCCGCAAATCCTCGTAATGAAGTGAAAACGTTCGCGCCCCGTATATTTTCACTCAATTCCGTATAGGATTTCACTGCCGTGTATACTTATGTGTGTGCTCGCGCTGTCCGTCTACTCTCGCCGAAAAATATAAGTATAATCGTTCATCAGCTCTCGCGCCTCGCTTCCCATAAACCCGCGAAATTTAAAAGCGCTTTAAACGCTCGCACGCTTTACGCACACCCCGAAAAATCTCTCTCTAGCTTCACACGCAGCACAGCCTCGCTGCACATCATACGTGCGTATACATAAACATATTCTCCCCCCCCCCTCCTCGTCATATATTTCTCGCTCGGCTCTCTCGGCGTTCCGTTAATTCCGTTCTCTCTCTCTCTCTCTCTCTCTCTCTCTCTCTCTCTCTCTCTCTCTCTCTCATGGTGTAGTACGCCGCCGTCGAGCTCAGTAAATTATTTGATTCCGCTACAGAAGCGCCCGGGGCGAGTACGACAGGAGGAGGAGGTGGAGGAGAAGATAAAAACGGAGGAAGAGAGAGAGAGAGAGAGGATATACTCGCGAGCGCACGGTCTTTTGCGATTGGTATCGTCAGTGTCAGCTGCCCTTGCGCGCCGTTCTCTCGATGCGCTTCGGGCTCTGCATCTACTCTTTTCCTTGTCTCGCTTGCTCCGCACACTTTGTTCTACCCTTTTTACACACACACACACATATGCCGCCGCTGTTTTTGTTGTTATTACGATCGTTATTATTATTATTATCTCGTTTCGCAGATGTATTTTCTCGTTTTTTGCGCAGCGAGAGAGAGAGGGAGAGCAGTGCGCTGATCGATATGCAGAGTAGCGCCGTGGGGGGATCGCGAGAGTAATTCGGGAAATCGTCGAATATGACGGTAATTATGTATGCCGGACGCGTGTGTATACACCTATATGCATATTGCCCGTCGTGGTATGTTGTGTAGTCTGACGAGAGATCTCCTTCGAAAGGGGGTGAGAGAGGACGACGATAATGATGATGATAATGGCGAGATGGGCCCACCCGATGATCCTGATAATTTCATTACGACGACGACGAGAGCGAGCGATAGAACGTTTTTCGCGGCTGCGGCGTTTCTCTCTCGCCGGGAAGAGAGACAGAGATAGATATTTTTCGCGAGATTACGTACGAGGGAATTGACGGGTTTTGTGCGTATGGTTTTTCGGAAACTACAGGCTCGTCATGTAGTCTTTCGGCTGATGATAGGATGTGCAGTGTTATTATATTGCGATCGCGATTTCTTGATGATTGCGGCTAGCGAGATGACCCCCGTACATTTGAAAGTTGCCATATGGATGTATGAAGGTATTCCTGTAATATAAAGAGTGATCGAATCGTGGAGTGTATTGTTTCTTCTGGGAAATTAATGTGCAGACGTCTGATGCGTATGTATGTATGTCAAATTAATTATTATCATTACCCGCATGACACCGTGTTTTATGATTGCTATCGATAAGCTTTCAGTTGAGAACTGGACAATCTGTTATAGACGTTCGTTTTTAAACTTGCTGAATATAGGTATAAATGAATGTGCCGACGCGAATGACTCTCATTTACACGACTAATTGCGGGTATGAATTTATATAATTGCTGTACGATCGCGAATATATTTAAATCTGAATAATGCATTTTACACGACTTTTGAGGTGATATTTATTTTTATGAGATCCATCAATTTTGTTTGTTTATTGTGTATATTGTATAGTCGTCATCGAGCACTATCTGCTTTGTTCAGCCTGATATACTTGGGCCGCTCATGCTATAACTGTCTAAGTCTATACATATACTGATCCATGATTTTACTATAAGTGAGGCGACATGTGCCCATTATGGAACTTAATATATAACTTTCGATTAGCTTGCTGTTATAGGGGCTTTTGATGCTATGTACGGTGGTGTCCTTAATTTTACGAAATATCCAAATGAGAAGCATACTTGTAAAAGCCAATTTTTTTTTATATTGAAAAAGTGTCGCACAGCATGGAAACTATTACAATTGTTTGCTTTATGTGAAGAAATTTCGTTTGAGCCGTTTTACCCTTGTTTTTTTATCATTATTTCCAAAATGTATCGAAATCGATCGCAGTTTCTCTTCGACCTTCCCTCAAGGCATTTCCAGGCTAAACAAAGCTTTTATTAAAGCTATTGTAAGCGTTTAAAAGTCTTACATTAAAAAATGATACAATCACAATGGCAATCCTATGCTAAAACACGTTCGTAAAATACGGTTATACGACGGAACGGAGCAAGATTATAGGGCTAACTCTGAAATTTTTTGAAAGTTCAAACTGAAAATTAAACTTCTATGGAGGTGCGAAGCTGATTGAACTTGCCAAGAAGGAAAAAACCATACTTTCCAATCAACTTTTGTCTCAAAAATTCATAAACTACTAACCATACCGGGCATAAGAGCAGTAATCTCGCGTCAGAAGCTGGGCACTTATAGCTTCCTATGCTGTCGACTACTTATTTCGCGCTGGGCGCATCGTCCCTATCAATCTTATCATTCTTAAAAAAGACGTCTAAATTTTAAATTTTACTACAAAGAATCACACAGTAATAAACACTCAATAATAATCGATCGACCAATTACCTCCTCAGTTCCATATTATTCGCGAAACGAAGACGAACCTAATCCATCCAATCGTCGATTAATTAAATACACCCGAATTAATTACCGCGACACCGCAGTCCCGCAAGCTAGATCGCATTCGCACGAACTTCCTAAAACAAATCCATCGAAACCAGCCATCCCCTCAGGCGGAATCTCTCAGTAGATCTAACTCGACCAATCGTCCAGTTAAACAACCAATAACCCGTCTCAAAATTCCTGCCCTCGGCCGAAAACATCGGCTCGTCGTCCCCATCAGCGAGAGAAAAAAAAGTCAAACAACCATCAGCAGCGCAAAAACAAGAAGTAGCAGCAGCAGCAGCGGCAGAATCTCCCGATACATCCGACATACGTAAACGCGACTTGGTGCACGCTACTGCCTGCTCTCTTAAAACTTTCGGACGGCATTAATTACCCGTGGCGCGCTTACACACCGACACACACACGCACGCGGAGCATGCAGTACCCCTTACGCACGCAGGCGACTCACTCGCGTGTCCCAATGATCGCGTTCGTTCGCGTCTATAAGGCGAAAAACGCGGGCGCGCGAGCCGGGCACTCAATCACACGCAGCGATCATCCGCCGGTAGCGAGAATCCCCGAAAAAGGCCGGGCCCATTAATCAGGCGAAAACACCTAATAACCAGCCTTCCATTCCCGTAAACCTCAAGTACCTACGCTCGCTCTCCCTCTCTCTCTCCTCTTCCTCTCTGCTTCGTCCTCTGCTCCTTCCTCTCTCTCCCACCGCCCGGCTGCATTAAATCGCATATAAGTGCAGCAGCAGCGGGAAGGCTGGAAGAGAGAGAGAGAGAGAGAGAGAGAGAGAGAGTCGGCTGCTGCGCAGCGATCGGCAACGCGGATTAGCGCGCGGCGCAAAAGTGGCCGCGAGCTGTGCACGTTTCCCCCACTCCGCGGCAGCGCGAGGCCCGTAAGGCCCTTTTGCGCGCGCTGGACCCGCGGAGACGGAGAAATGAGCCGCGGAGCGAAAAGGTCGACATCGCCGGCGTATGGCTCTGTCTTCCCGGGAAGACGAAGAAGAGCTCCATACCCCGCGAATTTCCCGCACGCCGGCCCTTAGTTTCACTCCCATCGCGGCTCTCTCACGCATCATACATACTTCCATGCGTTCGTCTCTCTCTCTCTCTCTCTCTCTCTCTGTCTCTCTCTCTCTTTTTCTCGCTCTCCTTCCTTTCTTCGCCTTCCCCGAGCGCGCGAAGGCTCGGCATACACTAGCCCCAGCGAGTGCCGCTAAGGTGTACACACGTATATTGGTATACACTGGCATAGGCATTCGCATTTCTCTTTCTCGCTTCCTCTCCACTTCTTCTGCGCGCGCTCTCCTCTCCCTCGCGAGTTGCATTCTCCTTATTTGTTATTTCAGTCCGTCTCTCTTCGTCATCTCGCTTTCTTCCTCTAAGCGCGAGCTTTCGCACACACGCACAAGGCTCTTTGGGCCCGCGGGCCCCACTCGCGCACGCGGCGGGAGAGACAGAGGGAGAGCGCTTGGTATCTCGTGCAGCACACGTACGTAGGTGTAGTGGTACACACATACACACATACACCCATAGCTTCTCTATCCTTCCCTCCCGTTCATACAGTTCTCCTCTGCGCTCCGTGCGCCTGCAGCGGAGTAGAGGAAGAAAGAGAGGGAGAGACGGAGTGAAACGATCGGCTGCGGCCATCTTGCATACCTGAGCCGCGCGCTCGCGAGCGCGGCTGCATTGCTCGGTTCCTCGAGGGCAAAAGGTAGAATATCTCTGCAGGACGACGGCGCGGCGCAGGAATGAGCGTGGGGCTCCGACGAGCTCGCGCGCTAGAGAGAGAGAGAGAGAGAGAGAGAGAGAGAGAGAGAGAGAGAGAGAGGGAGCGAGCGGGAAGGATCGCGAGAGAGCCTGTCGCTCCTCTCTCTCTCTCTCGCTCTCGGGGCCCGGACCCGCCGTTGAACGGAGCGAGACAAAAAAGCTCCGCGTGGCGCGTACAAGTGGAGGAGAGAGCGAGAGAGAGAGAGAGAGAGAGAGAGAGACCGGGAGGGAGTAGGTCGGAAGGTGGGGGGAGAGAGGGCCGCAAGAAAGAACGAAGGAGCGATAAAGAGAGGCTCGGCGCGGCGGCGGCTGCTGCCGCTACACAGCGAGCGCGGCACAGGTGAGAGGGAGCGAGAGGGAGAGAACGCAATGCCCGTTGGGCCCGATAGATCGGAGAGGGATGGCGTCAGCCGGGCTAAAGAATGTCTTCTCTCTCGCTCGCTCCCTCTTCTCGCGGGCCCCGGAGAGAGAGAGAGAGAGAGAGAGAGAGAGAGAGAGAGAGAGAGAGAGAGAGAGCGCGCTGGTATGAGAAAGAGAGAGAGAGGGAGAGCGAGCGAGTTCTGGGACCGGTGTCTGCGCAGCAGTTTTCTCAGTCGAGTCGGGTCAGTCCTCGAAGAAAGGCTTCTCTCGCGCGAGGCCGTACGCGCGCCTACACGTACCGCTGCTGATCGACGAGTAGCAACACTGCCAGCCGTGTGTAGTGTCTAACTCTTCTGTCGGCGTTGTTATCGCGGTGCCCAGTACTCTCAGTGCGTACGAGCGCAAGGTCCCGCAAGGCCCAAAACGATCGGCGATCCGAGAGAAGTCACTGCCTGCTTCTGCCGCGTCCGCGATCTTCGAGGACTCTCGCGTGTGTGTATATGTATATACTACGAGCGTTTACCCGTGTGTTGAAGTGTGCGAGCCTCTCGCCCCGTGTGTATACGGACGTGGAATTTCCGCGCGCGAGACGGCGATCTGTACGTGTGTAGAGAGAAAGAGGAGGGGGTTGTTTTTTTCCTGGCCGCGTGCACGTCGATATATGCCAGAAAGAAAGAGGAAGAGAGAGAGAGAGAGAAAGAAAGAGGAGTTTGAGTAGTGCTGCCGGAGATATACAGTGCTGGTGCGAAGCAGCGATCTGGCTCGTTTGTGCTTAAAAAAGGGTGAAGATAAGAAATCTCGGCACGCCGTGTATTTATGGAAATTGTGCTTCTAAGTCGCTGCTGCCGAGGAAAAAAGGAGGCGACTGCTTGCGCGCGCCAGACCGCGTGTTCGCGGAATGCCGAATTTGCAAGTCGCTGCCCTCGAGAATTTTAAGTCTGGGAGTATATATTCGGCGCAGTTGATCGGCAGCAGCAGCAGCAGAGAGAGAGAGAGAGAGAGAGAGAGAGAGAGAGAGAGAGAGAGAGAGAGAGAGAGAGAGAGAGAGTCCGGCCAGTTAAATCGCCGAAGATTACCGGTGTTCTCCTCGCTTTTTTCCTTTTGAGCCCCTTTTAATATACACGCATACAAAACGAGCCGAGATCGTTCGAGAGCGAGCAAGCTGCAATTAAGGATCATCGACGAGCGGTAGAATTCGACAACGCTGCCGATACGTCTCTCTCACACATTGAAAAACTCTTTCCCGCACCTTCGTACAGCTCACAGTGGTGAGAGTGCAAGAGAGAGATTGGAAACGCGTCTCATGCGCGAGGCGAGGCGCGGCTGCTGCTGCTGCTGCTGTGCCGGTCAGTGCCCCCACTTCGGAGAAGAAGATTTCCATCTCGCGCGCCTGATTCCGATCTCTCGCGAAAAACCCGCTTTCTTTTTGCCAAAGCGGCGGCTCGGCGCTTACAGGCTCGATAATTAAAATGTCGCGACTGTCGCGAAAGCCGCTCTCGCTGCAGCTCGTCTAGAAGTGCACCGGACACCTCGGCAAGGAATAATGCCGCTGACATGAGGAATTACAGTTCCTTATCACCGGTTTAAAGGGAGCACGACCGAGAAGGATCGCGAGGATGAGGAAGCACTGCGATAGGTAGCAGACGCAAGTAGAGAGAGAGAGAGAGATAGAGAGAGAGAGAGAGAAGAGAATAAAAGAGTAGAGAAATGTTGCCGAGACTGTTATCGTTCGCCCTGCTGCTGACTCTGGCGAGTCTGAATGGCGGCACCCGGGCGAACGGCAGCCTCGCCGAGGCATCGGTGGCCCGCCTCGTGCCGCGGCGTTCGATCATGCTGCCGCAGGAGACGCCGCAGGTGGGCCTGACCATGCAGAGCCGGGCCGTCGACAAACGAGCCCAGCTCGAGATCAAAGAGGGCGAGCCCAGGGGGAGCCTGGTCGGCACGATACCGGTTCTCCAGGACTTCACCTACCGCTTCAACGAGCCGCCCAAGGAGTTCACTCTGGACCCGGTGTCCGGCGAGATCAGGACGGCCATGGTGCTGGACCGCGAGGCCCTGCCCAGCGATCGGTTCGATCTGGTCGTGCTGTCCAGCCAACCGACCTACCCGATCGAGGTGAGGATATTGGTGCTGGACATCAACGACAACGCGCCCCAGTTTCCCGAGTCGAGCATCTCGGTGACCTTCTCCGAGTCGGCGACTGCCGGTACCAAGCTACTGCTCGACGCGGCGACCGATAAAGACACGCCGGAGAACGGAGTTACCGATGACTATTTCATCGTTAACGGTAACACGGACGCCAAGTTCCGACTGTCCGTAACGGGAAACCCCATCGGGGAGACGTCCTACCTGCATCTGGAGACCACCGGCAAGCTGGACCGGGAGCAGGTCGAGTATTACCATCTGAACGTTTGCGCGCGCGACAAGGGCCGGCCGCCGAAATTGGGCTGTCTCATGGTGAACGTCACCGTCCTCGACGTCAACGACAATCCGCCGATCTTTCAGCAGAGCGACTACGTGGTCACGCTGAATGAGAGCGCCGCCGTAGGTACCCACGTGCTCACGGTACGCGCCGTCGACAAGGACACCGACGACAACGCCCAGTTGACTTACTACCTGCCGGACAACGAGAGGCAGTTCACGATCGATCCCGACACGGGAGCGATAGTCACGGCCGAGGTGCTGGACTGTCCTCAGCAGAGCTGCACGGTAGCGAGACCTGGTGGGGGTTGTCCAAAGAGCTGCGTCATCACCGTATTCGCGAGGGATCACGGTTCGCCGAGGCAGGACGGTCGGACGTACGTCACGGTGAATCTGCTGGACGCCAACGATCACGATCCGGAGATCAAGTTCACTTATTTCCCGCCGACGACCGGTTTCGCGACCGTCGACGAAAACGCTGCCAAGGACTCGATCGTAGCCGCCGTGGGAATCATCGACAACGACGAAGGCCTCAACGGCGAGACCACCGTGGAGATCAGAGCTGGCAACGAGCTGGGCCACTTTCAGTTGGGTCACAACACCCAGAACTTTCACATCGTACGGGTGAACGGCAAACTGGACCGAGAAGAGATCCCCATGTACAACTTGACGATCGTCGCGACCGACAAGGGATCACCTCCGAGATCGGCAACAGCCTACCTGGTCATCCACGTCAACGACGTCAACGATCACGAGCCCGTGTTCCAGCAGAGCGAGTACTCCGCCGTGCTGTCCGAACTCTCGCCGATCGGCAGCTTCGTCGCCAGTATATCGGCTACCGATGCGGATTCTGGATTGAACGCGAGGATCTACTATGACTTCGAGTCCGGTAACGAGCAGAATTGGTTCGCCATCGATCAGGACACCGGTCTGGTGACCACCGTCGCCACCTTGGACAGAGAGATACAGGGAAGCGTGGAGCTGAAGGTCTTGGCGAGAGATGGAGGACCTAATCCTAAGTATGTGTCGACTCATCTTCGCGTCACCATCCTGGACGAGAACGACGAGGCACCAAAATTCTCTCAGAATATCGTCGAGGTTACCTTGTCCGAGAACACACCAGCCAACAGTCTGGTAGCGACTCTCTCCGCCGTGGACAACGATCAAGGTACGAACGGTAGCGTGGCTTACAGCTTGCATCCCAACGTATTGAGAGACTATCCAAAGACCTTCGCACTGGACGCGCTGACAGGCCAACTGATGACGAAGATCACCTTGGACAGAGAAAGCGTCGAGGAGTATCGCGTACTAGTCATTGCAAGGGATCAGGGAACACCACCTCAGAGTTCGACGGCGACGGTCTTGCTGACGCTGGAGGACGTCAACGACAATCCACCGGTGTTCTACCCCACCAACTACTTTTTCACAGTGCCACAAGATGCCACACCTGGAACCCTGATAGGTAAAGTCTTCGCTACCGACGCGGACGCGAAAGAGAACGCACAGGTCAGGTACTCTCTGGAGTCTGGTGGCGACGGGTTCTTCAGCGTTGACGAGAGAACCGGCGATGTATTCCTCCAGGGTGCCTTGAGACAAGCCCACAAGATCTTGTTCGAACTGACGGTATCCGCTAAGGACACCGGCGACAGATCGGCCGTGAAGAACGCTGTGGTCGAAATCCTGCGCGAGGAGAACCTCGAGCAACTCGAGTTCGGAGCTTACAACGGCTACCAATTCAAAGTCACCGAGAACCGGGGCGATTGCTCGGAAAATCCATCCTTCGGCCGAGAAGTCGGCTCGGTGTCGGTACCGTCCCACAGCAGTGCCAAGATCTCCTACGCCATCGTTCTCGGCGATCCCGAGGGCAACTTCAAAATCAACGAGTTCACCGGCTCGATCAGCACCGCCGGTTGCCTCGATCGCGAGGAACAGGCTTACTACAGTCTGAAAGTGTCGGCAAGAGCGGGTCTCGCCTACGGAGTCACCACCGCGAACATCACCATCCTGGACATCAACGACAATCCGCCGAGATTCCCCACCGAAGAGCGGGAGGAAGAGGTGTTCCTGAAGGAGTGGGCTGCCGTGGGACAGGAGGTCTGTCTGGCTCGGGCGAGAGACAGGGACGCGGGAGCCAACGCGAGGATCAGCTACTCGCTCACCCGGAATCCGGGACAGCAGTTCAGGATCGCCGAGAACACGGGTATCATCTATCTGCACAAGCCCATCAAGTCAGCGCCGGGAACGGTTCTCCATCTCGAGGTAACTGCCATGGATTCGGGAGTCCAGTCGCTCTCGGCGACTCAGCAGATCCGCGTGATCATCGAGGACGTGAACGACCACACTCCGGTCTTCAAACTCACCAGCTACGAGTCCTCCTTGTCCGAGTCCACGCCCGTGAACGAGCGGTTCTTCGCTCTGCTCGCGTCTGACATCGATCTCGGTGCCAACGGGCGCATCTTCTACAGCGTGACCGACGGCAATCTGGAGAACCGCTTCGGCATCTTTCCGGACGGCCAGCTCTACGTGAAGAACGTGCTGGACCGCGAGGAGCAGGACTACTACGCGCTCGAGGTGACCGCGAGCGATCAGGGCAATCCAAAGCGCAGCTCGACCGTTCCCGTGGTCGTTCACATCATCGACGAGAACGACAACGCTCCGCAGTTCAGCAACTCGAGCTTCACGTTCCACTTGCGGGAGAACGAGCCCGCGGACACGTTCGTTGGCAAATTGCTGGCGAGCGATCGTGACGTTGGCCGCAACGCCGATCTGACCTTCTCGCTGCCCAGCAGCCAGCAGGACTTCGTCGTGGATCCGCGCAACGGTTTCATCAAATCGATGCACCCGTTCGATCGCGAGCAATTGGTCCTGAGTACCGGAAGCAACTTCATCAGCCTCGAGGCCAGCGTCATCGATAACGGAGTCAATCGGCTGAAGGATCGGGTTAAGGTGAGCGTCTACATAAGCGACGTGAACGACAACACGCCGCAGTTCAAGCGGCTGCCATACCGCGTCCAGGTGAGCGAGGCCGCGCTCGTGGGTACGCAATTGCTGCGGGTCTACACCTCGGACGCGGACGAGGGACTGAACGGCGATGTCTTCTACTCGCTGGAGAACGAGCAGCACGACGGCCAGTTCACGATCGACGAGGCGACCGGCCAGATATCGCTAGCCAGGGAACTCGATCGTGAGACGCGGGACAATTACCATCTCACGGTCGTAGCTCACGACGCGGGCATTGAGAGCAGGCTCTCTTCCAGCGCGACCGTGCACATCGAGGTGCTCGACGAGAACGACAACACGCCCCGCTTCGTCGACAACAAGCCGCGCATATCGGTACTCGAGACCGCGCCTGTGAACGTCGAGCTGCTCAGGTTCCGGGCGACCGACAGCGACCTGGGCGCCAACAGCGAGCTGACCTTCGCCATTTCGGCGGGAAATCGGCGAGACGCCTTCCACGTCGACCCGGCGACTGGCGCTCTGTATCTGAGAAAGCCGCTCGACTACGAGGACATCGAGGTGTACCACCTGAACGTCACCTGCAGCGATGCAGGTCACCCGAGGCTCAGCAGCGTGATAACCCTGCGCGTGGACGTGATCGACACCAACGACAACCCGCCGGTCTTTCCGAACACGGCGATCGTTCGACAGATCGTCGAGGGCATACCGGTCCACCGACCGGTCGTGACGGTCACGGCAGTCGACCCGGACTCTGGCGACAACGGGGTGCTGAGCTACAGCATAGCCAGTCAGGATCCGGAGGACCAGAAGCGCAGGTTCGGCATCAACCCGACGACCGGCGTCATCCACACGCTCCTGCCGATCGATCGCGAGGAGATCGACACTTTCAAACTGGTCGTGGTGGCGAGTGACATGGCCCAGCCCCGATCGGCGAGGCTCTCGGCCGAGAAGGTGGTCATCGTCATCGTGACCGACGTCAACGACAACGCGCCGATCTTCGTGAGCATGTCCGCTGCGGTCTTACCGATCAAGAGCAGCATCGCCTACCAGCCGGGTCGGGAGTTGCAGGTCGCCCAGCTGCAGGCCAGAGACCTGGACTCCAGCACGAACGGCCTGGTCAGCTACGAGCTCCTTCGCCTCGGAGCCAACTACTCGGACATGTTCCGCATCCATCGCAAAACTGGAGCCCTCACGATGCGACTTCCCCGCTCGCCCCTGGTCTTCGAGCGAATTTCGAAGCTCCAGGTCGGCGTGAGGGCCACCGACGAAGCAGGCCAGGCCGAGCGCAGGTCTTCCGAGACCTACCTGACCTTGATCCTCCCGGGCGAGGGCGACGACTCGCCGATCTGGGAACATGGCGGACAGCTCGAGGGAAGTGTCTACGAGAACGAGGCCGCGGGGGCGAGCATCCTGCGAGTGCACGCCAGGAGCAGGCGCTCGAACGAGGAACTGGAGTACTACGTGACGAACGTGACTGCCGGGGCGAAGGGACCCCAGGTCGACAGACTGTTCGACGTGGACGCGAAGACCGGAGTCCTGTCGACCGCCGCCGCTCTGGACAGGGAGGCCGGCGTCGAGTGGTACGAGGTCGAGATCTACGCCATCGTCAGCGGAGGCGGGAAACCCAGCACTTCGTCGACTAAGGTCAGTTTACACCTCTATATACACACTATTTATGCGTGAGAACGATTCGACAGTCGGTATAATAGCTACGATGCTCAATGGCTAATAAAGCTCAGTTTTCGCACATTACGTCTTATCGATAATTATGCAAATTTTCGTCAAACCCTATGAATAATCTCAATCGCCGTAATTGTCAGTCAGCGCCGGCTGATTTATCACCGATTCTAGCGCCCGTATAGTTAAACAAGCATGCGTATAATAACAGATTCCTATCTGCTCACACGCGCACAAGCCGTATCGAATATCTCAGCAAATCGTAACCATCAGGTAGATAGGCGACCGCAAGCCTTAAAATCATTTCCCCGGTTCCTCTCTGCCTCCCGACTGAAACAAAACGTATGCGCACCCACAGCGGCGGCTGACATTTGCATAATCGCCGGCGCGCGAATGAAAAAAAAACCGCGCGCTCGAATTAAGTCATCAGAGGGAGGGTCTCGCGGTGGCACTTCCCACGCAAGCTTCGCGCATCCTCCTTCCGGCCTCACTAAATCGAGCTCTCTCTCTCTCTCTCTCTCTATCTTTCTGTTCTCAACGGGGTAATGAACCGACTCGCGCGCAGGAAGGCAAACGCGTTGCATAATAACGCAGCGGCGGCAGCCGCGACAGAAAGTAACGAGCCGCGAGCGAGTTACTTACATGCCCCCGCGATAGGCGCACACCGCTCGCCGGGAGTCGATTAATCGCGCTTGCGCTTTCCTTCTATGCCTTCTTTTTTTCCGCTCGTAAAATCCCGGCCGATTGGAAGAGCGGAGGTGTAGGTACGATGACTATTAGAACTTCTCCGTGTGTGTGCACTTCTGGTCGTTGCCTTTTTTCCCTCTCGGCGTTCTCTTGTATCGCGTCCTTTTTTTGCCGGCGGCGGCGTGATTTGTTCGAGTTTACTCGAGTTTTAAGCCTTGATTGATGGTGATTGATTTTTTTTCCTTCCGCGTTTAGATATGCGGCCGCGCGAGTGCGTGTGCGAAAGAGCTTCTTATTTCGCGCGCGTGTGTACGATATCTCTCTCGATAAAAAATGCGTTTCACGAGTCAACAATATAGGCTAAATAATTCCGCCATTATTTAGCTCTCGCGAAAAGAGGAGCGGCGGCGGCTGGCCAGTGTAAAAAGCCTTAAAAAGGCCGGTACAAAAATTATAACTGACAGGAGGGGGTAAAAAGAAGTAGATCGCGAAGGCTCGCGCTTGACTCAGAAAAAGAGAGAGATATATAGAGGCTCTCGTTCCTCCGCGAGAGAGAGAGAGAGAGAGAGAGAGAGAGAGAGAGGAAAGAAAGAAAGAAGGACAGAAGGGTGTAGGACGACGAGCGTATAAGCGTGAGCGAGCTGCGCGCTGCGTGCTAGGAAGTCGCGGAGAGGAGCTCCGCGAGAGAGGGAATGAAAAACTTGATCCCGCTGCCTTATAGTTAATTCCTTCGCGAGAGACGACGACGACATTTCTGCTGCAGGCTCGTCGCGTTTCATCTCGAAAGATTCTCTGTTATTTTAAACTCCTTCTTTGTCGAGAGCGCTCTTGCTCTCTCTCTCTCTCTCTCGCGTGCTTTCGTAAACACGCATTTTTGCGCGGTTCTGATGCCAGAGAAAGAGAGGGGGAAAGTCGTATATGTATGTATGCGCTGTCTGTTGCTGATGTCCGAGTTTAATTCATTAACGATGACGGCGCTGACGAGGGAGGATGAACGCGAGCTACGCGCTTAATTGCCTAATCGTGCGCGGTATATGCACGTTTTTGGTTTCTTAAAAGCGAAGGGGGCACGCATTATTCGGGCTAATCAATAGCGCAGTTAAAACGTTCTAAATCATATCTGCATGGTGGAGTCATAGGAGGGGGGGGGGGGGGGGGGGAGCTAAAGAATCCGAGCCGATCGCTCCCGAGTGCGCGCATACGGTCCGCCGAAAAAAGACAGGAGGGAATACAAAGATCGGCTCTTTCTCTCTTCCCTCATCTTCGCAAATACGCAATAAATGCCATAAACAAATATACGCCTTTAAAAAGGCGGGGGACGCGCGCGCAGGACGATAATCACCGCATTCTTAATGACCCAAGAAATCTCCCCGACACATTTCTGAAACCATTCCTTTTTCTCTCTCTCTCCCTCCCAGTTATCTCGTCGTCGTCGTCGTCCGCAGCTTTATATACACGTCGGAGTCCATATCCGCGCTAATCATCGTCCTCCTTCTCTCTCTCTCTCTCTCTCTCTCGGGGCTCCTTTCGATCGCCGCGCTCTGCACTTCGGCGGTGTACACCAATTGAGAGAGAGAGAGAGACTCGCACACCAAGGGAATCGGATCTCACCGACGAAATCACCGACTATACCAGCAGCGGCACACATGGCCTATCTTTCTCTCTCTCTCTCTCTCTTGGCGGCGGCGCTCGTGGGATCCCGCAGCGGCGGCAGTCGCTCTCTGACGCTTTTTGCCGTTTGCTTCGATCGGAGGCTGAGAGAGAGAGAGAAAGATACAGCGGGAATGCCATTGCCGCCGCGCGCGCGAGAGAGAGATCGGCGGCGGCGTACGGTCGCGATGCTGCGCCATAAGTGGGCTTTTTGCGGGGGCACTGCAAGTAGAGAGAGAGAGAGAGAGAGAGAGAGAGAGAGAGAGAGAGAGAGAGAGAGAGAGAGAGAGAGACAGAGATGCTGATGCGCGAAGGACAGTGAAATATTTGGGGGATGATGTGGTGCTTTTTGCTCCGCCGAGAGGATGCGTATGTATGCATTCGGAGCTGCGGCGAAATCGAAACTTTTTGCCGTAGATGCACCGATTCCTGCATCGTTGGTGTAGGTGGACGAAACGTCGTTTGTGAATTCCAGCTCGATGTACGACGAGATTATTCTCGGCGTTATAAACGGACCCGTTATTAGGAACATAAAATTACTGCGGAAAGTTTGAAAAGCGCGCGCGCGCGCGCGGCTTCTTATATACAGACATAACTTTATAGATTTCTAGCGGGGAATGCGCCTGTGCCGGTAGCGGCTATCCGTATAAGTGCAGCGCGCGGCAGTGCTAGCCTGTGGTTGAGAGAGAGAGAGAGAGAGAGAGAGAGAGAGAGAGAGAGAGAGAGAGAAACTCGCTGCTGCATAGAATTGGCGGATCGGTGTGAAATTCTGCGACTGAGGAATCTCACGTGAATCTCTCTCTCTCTCTCTACCTCTCGTTATTGCTAATATACTCGCCTCTTGGATTAGCGAGTTTCGATCGACCTCTAATACGATTATACACCGCGCGTGCATAGTATGCAACGCAGCAGATGCTCGAGGACGTTGACGCATGACCGCGAGCGAATTTATTAATTTTCGCCCTCTCCCTCGCCGCCCGTCCGGCTCGCTTTTTTGCGCGTATTATATACGATTATAATTCGAGGCTCAATCAGCTCTTTCCTTTTTTTCTCTCCCTCTCTTTCTCTCTCGACTGCAGTCGCCGCCGACGATCCGATTTCCTACTCGCTTGAGACAGAGAGAGACAGAGAGAGAGAGAGAGAGAGAGAGAGAGAGAGAGAGAGAGAGAGAGAGAGCAAAGGGAATGCGCCCTTCGGGCTTCTTTTCTTGTTCTTATGCGCGTGCGCGCGGCTCCTCTTCTTCTTGCCCGCGAGTTCCGCAGCCGGAGAGAGCGAGGACGTTGAAAAATGAGCACGATGATGACGATCATTATCGTGATATCGCACTGACGACTTTGACAAGGGGATTCGTCGTCGTCGTCGTCGTCGTCATTGGCGTCGTTGGGAGAGGCCCCGATTTAGCTATGATTGCCATCTCGGGACTTTGGCGTGTATATCGCATAATCATCGTCGCGGACTCGCTTTTGCTGCTCGTTTTTTTTTCTTCGCTTCTCTCTCTCTCTCTCTCTCTCTCTCTCTCTTTGCTGCTGTTCTTCGGCTGTACACTTTGTTATTCCTGTATTATACTCCTCGGGCACGTGTATAGCCGGTGGATAAATGTAGTATCGGAGAGAGTGAAAGGGAAGCTACTTTGTTGATTAGAGGCCTTTGAAGTTGTCGAGGCTTCTCCTTTTGGCGCGCGGAGCTCGCCGATGACGAGTGTCGATATATTCGAATTGATTTATTCACCGGCTCTGAGAGAGAGAGAGAAAGAGAGAGAGAGAGAGAGAGAGAGAGAGAGAGAGAGAGAGAGAGCTGAGCGTGAATTTCGAGTCCGATGCTTTTTCTCTCGTCGGCCGACATTAATCACGCATTATGCGCGATTTTTGATTCATGCGCTCGCGCGAGCGACGCTATTAAGATTAAAGAGTTTCTAATTTTTTCCGCAAATTCTATATACAAATTAAGTTATAAGTGATTTCATTGATTAGATCCCGAGAAACAGATTAAATACTGAAAAAATACGCTATTCTGTGTTACAAATAATTTTATTAATTAAACAGAAAAGTACAAAAACTGTATAGAATTATGTATGGAGTAAAAACAATTTTGATATTAAAGCAATGTCGAAGGAAGCTACGTGCCAAAGAATTAACAGTCATGTTTTTTTTTTTCGTGACTTTTTTGCCACACACGCGTGCATAACTGTTATGAAATTAGCGACGCTCGCCGCCATAAATAAGCTGTTTAGAAAGCTTCGGATATGCGTGATTATAAGCGGATCGCGCTATTCGATCGCCGCAGATAAAGCCGTCCTTCTATATCTCCTCGGATAGCTGTGTGTGGCGCATAAATTTGAATCGAGTATAATGCTTAATTACACGTCCTTAGCGACGATTCCGCTGAACAATTTTTTTTTTTCGTCGCATTAAACATTCGAAAAATGCCGCCACAGTCTCGCCGCCGGAGGAGGTGGAAAAAAAGAAGCTCTCGAAAATTTCAGGCCGATGAATTATCCTCCGCTCGCGCGCAGCTTGCTGTCTGTCCCCTTGGGGATATCGCAGCGTCAATTGTGTTCCGCGCGGGCCAAAAGTGCCATCTCATCTCGGCGCGCATCACTCATGCGTCGTTAGTGCAGCAGCTCGAGTCTCGACTGAACTCTGCGGACGAGGCTATTCCCTTTTTCTTGCCTCTTGCGCATTTTTCGGCTTTACTCTCTGCCGGAGATCTAATTAGAGCTGGGATTGTTTAATCTCGAGAGTTTACGCTCCTCGCTGTCAGCTATCTCTTAGTTCGAAGGTTATTGGATAAATAATTCATAGAATATTCATTTAGGATCGGGTGAACAATTTTTTAAAAACCACACACTCGCTTTCGAACCTGCGATTATCCACTTAACGGCTAAACAAAGCTCGACTGATGCAAGATTATTTGCATAAAGAAATACCTCGCGACGCACACCGAGAGATTAACCCGTCAAGTGCGGCACGCGTGTACAACGAGGCGCTGGAAAAAAGAGAAGCCCGATGCCGAAATCGAATAATTCAATCGCAATTTTTCCTCTCTTCCTTCTTCGTCCTGACGTCGTTGCCTGCGCGAGAGGGAATTCCCCGAAATTTGCTATACACACACACTTACACGTACGGGTATATATCGACTCGTTCGGATCTTGTGTGAGAGAGAGAGACTTTTTGCTGTTCACGCTCGGAATTAGCGTTATTAAGGTGGCTTGTTAGGGATAATGAAGTTGTATAACGCGAGGGATGCAGTGTATTTCGATTTCTTATTTTTTTCTTCTTCCTCCTCTCCTTTTCATTTCGCGGTATCGGCTGACGCGCGAATTCGGAGACGGAAGTGCAGTTGCTAATGAGCTGTTGCCTGGTAATTTTACAAGCCGATCTCTCGGAGAGACTTTTTTCCAGCTGAACGACTGTATATTATCAACGACGCGCGCCTATAGCGATGAGGAATTAAAATTTACAAACGTCGCGAAATTTTGCACAGCGGGGGATGTATCGTATATAATGTAGTTTCTCAGGCCGAAAAATTGAAAAGCAAACAAGACGTCAGCGGCGCTCGATTCTCGATGGCTAATTTAATCAAGCGCCGCGTCCCCGCGTCTATTAAGTCGCGATAAATCCGGCGCGACAACAACAATTACACGCGCGCGCGCGCTCGAGAGAGAATTAGCATAGTCGCGATAGATCATCGGAATTTCTCGAAAAGTTTCGACGTTTTCCCATCAACGCGCCAACACGCCGGCGAGCTGTGCGCTCGCGCTTCTGAATTATTCATGCGAGCGAGCGAGCGAGCAGAAATCGAATGATTTACGCTCGGGTATGGTCCCGAAACGCAAACATACACTCGTAAAAGCGAGAAAGAAGTAAGGCTTTCGCGCGCTCTGCGGGCGAGCTTTTGTGATGCGCTCGTCCTCGACTCTCGGTTGGCATAACGAGCCGCGGGGGATACGCACGTCGAGAGGTGGTGACCGAGAGAGAGAGAGAGTATATTATATTCGTCCTCTCGATGGCTCGCGTCGGGACAGGATTGACTTTTATATCCGTAGGAAAGTGTAACGTGTATCAACATCCCTCGAAAAGCCAAAAGTCAGCTGGACAAAAGCATATAATATAGCTCGCACACGATCCCATCAGCGACAATATAAGCTCTCAAGGCTCGCCTACAAGGAATCCCGGAGTCTAGGGGGGCCGAACTAAGCGATTAACGAGGTCCTCCTTCATATTTCCTCGTGGGCGATCGCGAGAGAGTCTCGCAGCGGGAGAACCACATAGCATCTCTTCCCCCCATTGAATTCGGCTGCTGCTGCATCAGCGCCGTCGAGAGAGAGAGAGAGAGAGAGAGAGAGAGAGAGAGAGGACCGATGGAATTCCCTCTCGGCGCTGCTGCTGCTGCTACCTTAGCCGAATGTATACTGATTGCGACTGGCTTTTTTCGAGCAGGGCCGGCTTTTTCTCAATGGCTGCGCTCTATGCGGGCGGCTCGTCGATCTACTCGGTTTTATATTTTATACGACGTATAATTATACAAGCGCTCTCGAAATCTCAATTTGCAATAAAGCGCGGGCCGCGAAGCTACATTTAATCTCTTCTCCCCCGCTCGCTCTCCGTACCTCCAACAATGCCGTGTAAAGTAAACTCGAAAAAGCGCAATAATAACCGCGCAGTCGCGCACACTTATATATATATATATATATATATATATATATATATATATATATATATATATATATATATATATATATATATATATATATAAAATTTCACGCAGGAAAGAGAGCTACGCACACATTATCATTTCTCGAACGGTCGAGCGCGTAATGAAGAGTATAAACTACGCGGGGATAAAGAAAAAGGCCCGTATGCACATTCTCCCCCCCCCTCTCTCTTCTTAATAAGGCCTGCTGTGTTTATTTATGAACTATAACTTACGCGTTATGGTTATCTTTATTATATTCGGGGCCGCTATTCTTTCCCGTATGCAGCGCGTGTCCCGAAGCGCTAAAATACGATCTGTACATTTTTCGCGATATACTCCGGGGGAAATCGGCAGAGAGCTGGGACGATGCAGATATGCGATTCTCTTATAGCGAAAATCGGGGTTTCCGCGTGCGCACAGACACGAGAGGTGAAAGTTTTTCGGCTATTTTCACTCTCTTCTTGTGTGTTTAGACGGGATCAGAGGAAAAGAAAGAAGTCGCATCCCTTTCTAAAATACTTAACGCTCCATTGTGCTGCGCAGCCGGACTATTAATAGGTATCTCTCGAACGTGGTGTTGTATTCCCGAGAATGTGGAATCCTACAATGGTATTTTCGCAGCTCGAAATCGAGAGTCTTGCGCAACGATCGGAGAGGATCGTTTCTCTCTCTCTCTCTCTCTCTCTCTCTCTCTCTCTCAGCGAGAAAAAGCAAAGGAAAACAATACGCTTTACATATACATCGATCGGTTGCGCAGTCAGCCTGACAAATTAGCGAATCACCGTATTACCATTAATTCGGCCCGACAATCGCTCGCTCGGCTGTTCGGAGAGAAAAGAGAAGAATGCGCAGAGATTCCGCTAGATTACGCCGGCTGCACTTGTCGCTAACAATTATCGGAATTAAATGTCCCGAGCGAACGGCGCACGACAGGTATATAAAAAAACGAGAACGGGAAGGAGTTAGAGAGAGAAAAAGGAACGAAGAAGGGCAGGTTGTCTGAAAGTAGTCCAGGTAGAGAGAGAGAGAGAGGGGCAGAGGCAGGAAGAAAAATAATGAAAGCGATCGGCTCCGATCTCTCTCTCGACTCGGCGAGATATCGAGGGGGAGGGGGGCACACGATCGCGAGGATCATCGCGCATTGTGTTCCTCTTCGGAATACATTTTTCTCTCATGCGCTACTGCCGGCGAGCGAGCGAGAGATCTGATGAGGGATCGATAAGCCGCCGAATCTTAACTGTGCCAAGTCTCTCCCCGAGAGAGAGAGAGAGAGAGAGAGAGAGAGAGAGAGAGAGGCGGATGGTATTTTTAGATATGTGCGCTGTGAGAAAGTACATATCGCTTATCCCGAAAGAGGCACATTTTCGGTAATTAAAAACACGGAAAAGTATTACTTCGCGAAGAGACTCAAGCCGCTCTCTCCCTCGGAGCGAAAAAAAGCCTCTCTGTATCCGTCAGCGATCCTCCGACCCCGAGAAAAGAGCATCGCATCGGCGGCGGCGAGTCTCGAGCGTCACGTCCGCTGAAGCGTGTCGGCCGCGCGCGGATCGCCTTCTCCCTCCATCACACAACCCTGCACATACATACACATATAGCGGAGCATAGAGAGAGAGAGAGAGAGGCTCGGTCCCACGCCTTTAGAGAGAGAGAGAGAGAGAGAGAGAGAGAGAGAGAGAGAGGAGGATATTTATAATAGAGAGAGAGAGAGAGAGAAGAAGGCATTCCGCGAGCGATCAGCGGGGGTCCGGCAAAGGACATGCCTCGCTCGCTCCATAATGCCCGCTATTTTTGTCTATTTTCTCTCTCTCTCTCTCTCTCTCTCAGCGGCAGCGAATCTCTCTCTCTCTCTCTCTCTCTCTCTCTGTGCCTGTGTATATCTGTACGGTCGTGTCGCGAACGAGAGAGAGAGAGAGAGAGAGAAAGAGAGCGGCAGCCTCCTTTACTCGCCGATCTGTCGGCGGTGGCGGCGGCGATCGTTCCGCGGATATCTGAGTCATGAGAGAGAGAGAGAGAGAGAGAGAGAGAGCCGGCGAGGATTCCTCTGCACCGATCGTTCCTGCTAACTCGTTCCTTTTTTCTCCTCCTATCTGTATACTACTATAGAGGATTATAGCGGTGACGACCGCGTCGATTTTTCGGGGAAACCACAGCGCGTAATCGTCTTTTTTTTTTGTTCACATAGAGTTTTTTTCCGGCCTCCGAGAAGCGACGTGATTAATTAGCTCCGGCTCGTAGCGGTAACTCTATTAGCCCGCGTTGCTGCACAGTGTATACGCGAAGCCTTTATTCGTCGCAGCTCCAAGATGACCCACTTGGGGGAGGACGATCGCTAGAGCGGCTTCTCTTAACCAATTAACGTAGTCAGTCGAGCGCGGCGGCGCTTTATATTATTATTTATTAATAAGCGATATCGGTATCTCTCAGGCTTGACCTCCTGCGTGTATATGTATGTAGAGGAACAAGAATCTCGATTTACTCGAAAACGAGGCCCACTTCTCTCTCCCCGTCCATAAAACAATCGCCTGTGCACAGAGAGAAACGAGCCGCTCCTACATATACACGCAAGCGAGTTTATTATAACAGTATCGCAGCTAGACGCCGTAATACACCCCCGGAAAAATATCTACGCGTTGTATACAGTCAATATCAATCAGAAGCAAAGGGACCATCGCGATACACACACAAGACCGGCGCACACACTACTGTTCCAGCGATGCAATACGTCATTGTCGCGCCGAGAAAGAGAGAGACAACAAACGCACATGCACACGCACAAACACACACACACACAGACAGAGCGGAGAGATATTCCCTCTCGGCGCATTGTACCGAGCGAGTCTGAATAATTATGATGTCATAGCGCGCGCAAGGATCGATCGAGCCGGCCGATACGATTTATACGTACTATACATACATGCGCTCTTGCTCGCTCGCGGCCCCCGAGAAAGAGAGAGAGAGAGCTGAGGAAAAAGGAATTCTACGCATAAATCAGCGGCGTGTAGCTGCTGCCGCCTCTTTTTTTTTCTTTTTCTAAAAGATCGATCCTTTGCTCATTGGCGCCGAGAGACATATCGGATATGTAGAATCAATTATATATGCGCATATACGTGGGAATGGCGCTTTATGCGCGCGCGTCTGGCGCGGCGTTTCGAAGAAGTTGTTAAATTTTATTGTTATACGCCCGACTGCGCGAGTTATGCGTCGCTTCGCTCTGCGGTCGTTTTGCCTCTCTGTGCGTAAATATATATTGGCCGTTTCATTCTCTCGCGACGATCGTCCGATGATATTCCTTTCCGGATATTTTCGAGAGGTGTCTTTTAGTTTAATCGCCGCGCCGAGCGACATTCGGGCCGCGAGTTATCGTTATGATCTTTTATTCGACGCGACGATTATGACTATACGCGTGTCGATAAATAATTAACACGAGCTTCATCGTCCTGTATACATCCGATATCCTCCCGAGAAGGTATCTATAACAATTTCGAATTTACATACGACTCACCTTGAAGCTTCAGCTCCGGCGAAAAAATTCACAATCTACATCGCGCTCCCGCGGCTTGCAAAACGCGCACACGCCCCAGCGCTAATCTATAACATCGATAGAACGGCCCCGACGCTCACACACACACACACACACACACACACACATGCACGCCGCTCGCGCTTTCAATGCACAATTGATACATACCGATGTTTTCCCCCTCACACACACACACACACACACACACACACGCAGAGCCGCGCAGTATAAGAAAGGCGAAAACCGTTGCATAGGCTTGCGCGCGAAGTAAATCAAAAGTCGCGGCTTTCTCTTGCTTGGCTCCCACCCTTGGCTCTCTCTCTCTCTCGCGCGCGCGCGCTGACTATTAATAACGAAGGTAAACTCTTAATTTCGAAGGAGCGAGAGGGAGAGAGAGAAAGAGACAATAGGAAAGGTCCGCGCCCACGTGCCATTGTTGCGATTTTCTTGCGCCGCGGCGCGGCCTGTATTTATGGGCCGTAATGTGTGTACCGCTTCTGCGCGAGCGATATCGTGGGCTATACGGTATCATAAGTAAGCCGGGGTAGAAGGACTTTCTTCTTCGGGCAGGATTATCGCCGGAGCTTTTTCGTGCTCACTTTCGATTTTAGACTATATATGCTATGCGATAGACTAACCTTGCAGTTTACGTCGAAGTTTCAATTAGGAGGCATATACATAAATGACCGAGGCATGAGTAACGAGCACCGTTTGAATTTTACAGCTATATATATATATATATGCGAAAACAATTACATTATGGGAGTGCGTGCCGAGTGCATGCCGAGGAAAATTGCGTAACTTCCTTCAAGCGGAGAGAGGGAAAATGTACATGAAAATGAATTTGTTCGTTAAATCGCGGATTATGATCTCTCGGGGAAAGAGGGAGAGAGGAGCTGCCAGTCAAAATAATTTAATCGCTGTATACGAGCGAGAGCCGCCGACGAGGAGTTTGCTCAAGTGATTGTTATTGCATATTCAATCGTTATATTTTCCACGTTCATAATACTCTAGCTTTTACACAACTCAGTGTGATTCAAAAAGCCAAAATAGCGGCCTTTGAAAAACCGTAAAACCCACCGCGCTCCGAAAACATAAACAAACTCCCGAGAGTGCACCGAGCAATTAAAGCCGAAAACTCGCTCTTTCTCTCTGCACCAGCAGCAGTAGCTCACCGCGTGTCGCAATTAAAAAACGAAGGAGGAAAAAGGTCAAAATTACACAGGCGCGATCTTTCGCAAGCAGCTGCTCTCCCACAATTTCCTCGTCTCTCTCTCTCTCTCTCTCTCCGTCTCTCACTTTCGCCTAAGCGCTCTCGTACACATAATGACTCCGAGTGCAGAGAGCCACGCTTGGCGCCGAGAGTTTTCGCGCTGCAGTGCTGTGTCGCCTTGTGTATATAAATTTTCGCGGGGAGAACGCGTGGGTGTCGAGTCATGCATCTCTTTCGCAGCCGTGAAATTTCGAGGCTTGATTGATGTCGGCCGGTTTAATCTCGCGTTGCGCAAGCATCGGGATCGAGTTAATAATAAGCGAGATATAGCCGTTGGATTTTTGCGGAAGTGTGTATTTTCTTTTCAGAAGTTTCTTCTTGTTATTGTGTATTATACTATGACGGTTGATTTATCGCGCGATTTATTTTAATTTTAATGCGAGAGAACAATATAATTGGTCGCGTATACGTACGCCGAGGTTGTATAAACGACGATATCGTTTTTCATAAGTTAATATCTTTCGCGGCTCGCAAGGACGCTCTTGATTAGCGAATATGAAAATCATTACACGCATACGCACTCGACGGGCTTTTATTGTTTTCGATACATGCGAGAGAGGATAAAAGCTTATTTTTCGAAGAGAGATCGCCCGACGCGCACAAAGGCAGCTTTTCCATATCAGAAGGATATTAATCACTCCGTATAATTGTTTCGTGCGCGATGACTTCACAGAAGCAGCGCGAGATAATAAACAATTAAAAGCGAAAATAAATCGCCTGCGCGTCCGGTCACTTTCTCTCTCGTGTATGATAGCGCTTTTAGCAGAAAATCCGGCGGCGAGTCGTCGTCGTGTCCCTCAATTAAAATGAAAAAGGTCCTCTCGTTGCATAAGAGCAGCTCGACTCGGCGCTGCACACATCCCATTTATTTTCGCGCATAACGCAAACCCAAAGTCTCTGCATTCCAAGGCTGCGATTTCAATATTTACCCGATTTTTCTTCCCTGCATCGCCTGGCTACTTCCGCGACAAAATTCGGCGTCTCTCCTTATAAACACACGCGGTCGTTAATCAATCGAAGAAGCTTATTCGGCCGCGAAAAAAAGCGCAAAAAAGTCCCCGCCGCGAGCGAAGAGACATAAAAATGTCTCTCTCTCTCTCTCTCTCTCTCTTCGTTCGAAGCCTTTATGAGAAATATTCGCGTCGCGGAATTCTCGAATCGACGGATCTCCTTCTCGAGCCGTTAAAGGCCACATGCGGGCGCGTAGTTCCCCGAAATGCTTGCGCGGCATTTTTTTCGCTATCCGCGCGTGATCATCTCGCTCTATTATACCTTTTACGCGGCGGCGACGTCGAGTTTTTTCTTTTATACGTGTGAGAGAGAGAGAGAGAGAGAGAGAGAGAGAGAGAGAGAGAGAGAGAGCGACTAATTACTCGAGATTCTTGCGGCTTTATGGTCGCCGGTCTCGTTGTCCTCTCGACTCTTGTCTCTCGTTTTCTCGGCCAAAGTGCAGCCGATCGTTGCGCAAGACTGCAGCGTACGTGTGTTTGAATTGTAAATTATTCAATTAAAAAGTATACGTATCGTTACGGGGAGCTTTTACGCAAAGTTCGAGCCCGAAAATAGCCTCGGAAAAAAAGAAGACGATAAGAAGAAGAAGAAGAAGAAGAAGGAAAGCAATTACGAACTTTTGTCTGCGCGCGGCGCGCAAGACAAAACAGTCGCGAGAGCAGTCGATCACTCTCTCAATTTATATCTCTCACGATCCCCCCGAGCTGCTGCCGTCGTCGTCGTCTTCCCGGGGATAATCGGGCGACCTTCGCATTGTGGCCATTCCCCGGCCGACTTTCGAGAGCTGCATACATTATCCGCCGACCTCACCGCGAGGCATAAATTAGACGAGAGAGAGAGAGAGAGAGAGAGAGAGAGAGAGAGAGAGAGAGAGAATTATATATACGTATATATACACAGGTTCGACGTTACATTATCCGTCGCGGCTTTCTTCCGGCGATAGAAATTATTGTGTAAAATGTCTCGCCGCGCGAAATTATAAAAAACTGCTCGAGCGCGCTCTGCAGTAGCCGTCATTTGAATAAACGCCGCGCGATACAACTTCGCCGTCTGTGTATAATTATGCTAATAGAAGCTCGCTCTGTGTTTTGACAATCCAATATACATAGTCTAGACTCGCTACGCTTCTTTCCATCGCTATATGCCTCCTGAGTCTAGACGTAATTTAGAAAAGGTGGCTAATCTCTGCCCCGACACCCAATGAATATAGTAAGCGAGTGCGAGAAAGAGATCGGCAGCAGCTTTTCCGAATCTAATCGCGCAACAAGTCGGAGAGAGCCGGCGGGGCCAAGCCCAACACGACTTCGATCTTCTCTCCGTCCCACGTATAATCTCAAACTCCGTATACTATATATACGTCTATATATATACGTGTGTACAGCTTGGCGGAAGCTAAGAGCCCGCGGAGAGATACAGAGCGCCTTTGTTGCTGCGCAGCGGCAACAGCAGCGCAGCACAGAGGAGAGAAGAGATAGGAGAGAGAGAGAGAGAGAGGAATGCGCGTCCGCTGACTTGTCCCTCTATTTTCCGCCGGGAGAACGCACTCTCCCGTGTGTATACCTCGATACAAGCGCGATTTTCTCTCTTTCGAGGGAGCGATGACGTTTTTGCGCGAAATTCCTCATTTGTACCTATAGCGCTCATTTCCGTGTGTATGATATCTACTTATCGGAGTTGCGTATCTTAATGGTGTACTTTCGTCTCTGTGTGTGTGCGTGTGTGTGGGTAGACGGCGAGAAGAAGTACGTTTTTTCGCCGTTTGTGTAATTGCGGGTAAACGGCTGGATCGTAAAAATTAAACGGCCCTATATGCTGCGGGGTGATTACGCTTATTATAACGCAGTGTATACGCGCGATATGTATATGGAATAGGGGAATTGAAATTAGCTCGATGTCTGGAGATTAGAAGCTTGAATAACGATCTTTTTTTTTTCTCCCTCTATGTTACAGGTGAGTTACGCTGCTTGCACCACACACGCACCGAGACACAGCATCGTATTACACAGATTATCGTCGCACACGTAAGTCAGCCGAAAAAATCCACGATCAAGCGGTCAATCACCGAATCTCTCGTACGAAATCCCACAGCTGCCGCGCGTGTAAGGATACAGCCATATACAAAATTCCAGCGGATTCATTATCCATCGCGCGGGTTACGGCTCGATTAATCATATCGGCCTGTCTCTCTTGGGCCTATATAGCACGTGTAATATCGGACAAAAGAAATCACTCGTATATATGAAAGTGCTACTCAAACAAAGAGGACCAGCTCGTCGAGCGCTTAAAAAGCATCGCGGTCGCGCGAGAGCCGAGTTCGCTGGCCCCTTATCTCCCTTACCTATATAGACATATATACGCACAGCTCGGCCTCTCCGTTGTGTGCTGTATATATACGTATATATAAAACTTGTATGCACGAGAAAGAGGCTTCTCGCTCGCTCTCTGCCGACTGACATTAATTTTGAAATATTATTCCGGCCGCGCGAAAATGCGTTTCTCGCGGGGGCGCGGCGTTGTGTCCCGAGGATTCCTCTCCTCGCGTGTACGTATATGCATGTATGCGTGTCGGGCGAGAAAAAGACGAGTCGCGCGAGAAAGAGAATTAAAGGGAAGATAGAGGGAGAGAGAGACGCGGGATAAAGGTGGGGTTCTTTCTCTCTCTCTCTCTCTCTCTCTCTCTCTCTCTCTCTCTCTCTCTTTCTCTCTCTTCGTCTGCGAGTCGGAATTGTTGTCGAGAGCGAGGCATGAACTCTCGTCGGCGGGGAGTTAATGGATTGTCGGTGTTGAATAATTGAAAACTGCGCATAGACAGGCCGCGAGTAGCTTTTCCTCGCGCGTTTTTATATCGTTCGATTAGAGAAAGAGACGGGACGAGGAAGAAGTAAAACCGCTGCGGAGCGAGGAAGAGGTGCGAGAAAAAGGAGCGACCGAAAAAAGGAAGAGCAGGAGGAGGAGGTCGAACACAGGGCTGGCACATTGTAAAGATAAGAAGGACTCGAGCTCTCCGAAAAAAAGAGGGACAAACAGCGAGAGAGCTTAAAAGCAGCGAGATAGAGAGACAGAGATGTACAGTTATAGCAGTTACATCTTCTGACGAATGTGTGTGTGTGTGTGTGTGTGCTTTAATAATAATTCCGTATCAAAAAGCCAACATCCGTACGTATAAAGAAAAAGAGAAACAAGTCTTATACTTCTACGCGCTTCAAATTAATCGATCCTCGCGAAGGTAACACCGCTTCGGCTCTCCTCATCCGCGCTCGCGCACCACATACGCGTCCTTGGCGATTCTCACGATCTTCCGCCGCCGCGGCGCACAAAAGCGCGGCCTATAAATTTCTCCCGCACACACGCAAGGGAGAAGCCCGTGCATGCGCGCGCGCACGTATCAGCTTACACGCGCTCTTTTCCAAAATTTCTCTATAGGATGTTATATACTCTCTGTCTCTCTCTTGCGCGCCGGTCGAAGCGATATAAATTAAGCCACCGCAGTCTCGGGAGAGAATACTCGCGGCCGCGCATGCGCGCGCGTGAGATTGAGGGCGTGGGGCCCGAGGGGCCTCATTGCGCGGCTGCGTAGTGGGGATGCGCAGAGGCCGGCTTATCGGGCGTACATCCTCGCTCGCAGATTAGCATAATGTCTGCTGCAGTGCGTAGGTATTCTCTTCTTCTTCTTCTTCTTCTTCTTCTTCTTCTTCTTCTTCTTCGTTCGTTCGTTCGTTCGCTCCTCCTCGCGCGCACACCTTCTTCTTCCTCGTTTTTTTCTCTCTCGCTCGCTCAGCTCTCGGTCTGTGCGATGCTACTTTGCGAATAAGTATGTAACGCACATCCCCCTGCGTGCTGCTGCTGTTAGCTCGTCGTTTTTCCATGCGAGAGGGAGAGCTTTGGTTCGGAGGAATTTTTTCGATGTCGCGAGGAGATGCGCACTTAATCGGCCCGCGCGCGCGCGCACAGGCCTGTAGGCATAATTGATTGCTGCTTAGTTAATAGCGACGCTCTCCCCCTCCCCTACATCGTGTGTTTATTTTCCTGTCGCTTCGACGTTATATGCGTAAGTTCGCTCTTCAAACTTTCACGCTTCGAATCGATATACTTCTACCAGCCATCATATGTCGCGCGTAATTCATCCTAACACGATAAGTCGAATCATTAAATCAGAAGACTCTCGCGCATTAAAAATAGATCAGCGCGTGCATCGGAGATACGATCGGTATATAATATAATCCTCTCCTATACGAAATTACTGCACCGACCTCTCCCTCTTGCGCGCGCACGCTTCAGCAGTCTTGTAAATCCCCGTATATGTGTGTATACCATCTCTCTCTTTCTCTCTCTCTCTCTCTCTCTCTCTCTCTCTCTCTCTCTCTCTCTCTCTCTTTCCCAACCTGTAATCAAAGCTGGCAAGCGCGAGCGGCCAATCATCGGGCAACAATGTCGCGTGGATGCACACGTGCTCTCGCGATTTCTCGTGCCCTTCTATTTTCGCCAATCAACTCTGTATACTGCGCCCCTATGTGTATCCAGCTTGTCCACCTCGATCTTCATTTTCCTCTTTCCGGTTTTTCAACTCATCACCGCTCATATATACTACTACGTCGTCACGGACTTTTCCGCGTCGTGAGAGATGCGATGCGCACCGACGATGATCCACGTGGCTTTTGATTGACTCTCGTCGCGTGGGACGATCGTTTTTTTCTTATATTTTGTATTCGTGAAGGAAGATCGAGAAATCGAGAAGAAGAACTTCGCACATTCACGTGTATATGGGGAATTCTACGGGAAAAATGCCATTTTCTGGTTGGAGAAACCGAAAAAAAAAACAAATGTTGGGGCACACTCCGGTAACTTTTTTCTTCTTATGGTACATATTTAGAACCATGCAAAACCACGTTCCAACATCAAAAAAGTGTCTTGTGACACTGTTTTCTAGGCATTTTTCCCGTAGAATTCTTCATATAAGAGAAGAAATCTAGTTCACCCATTTCCCTGCTAGACCCATTCCGCAGTGGCGCTTCTTATTCAGTTGTCTGCTCTCTATACTGCCTGCTGCACGAACGTACATTCGCGAAGTCAGTCAGCAGACACCCAGACAGCTTATGGCTCGCACGAAAAGGACTCGGTCTCGGAGAGAGAAAAGGAGAAACGCGATGGTATACAGCTCTCGCGAAGGAGAAGAAGAAGAAGAAGAAGAGAAGGTTGCAGCAGCAGCAGCCGAAGCTCGCCGCGCGCGCTGCCACTGCTATTATGGCCAATAATTCATCGGAGAGCGCGACTGACATGTGTGTGTGTATGTGTGTGTGAGCGAGCAAAAGGCCCAGGGCCCTTTTCTCCTCTCTCGAAGCACTTGCCGCTCTCTCTCTCTCGTGGTCCCCTAAACGAGGCACTTTTATTATTCGCGTACGACGACGACGCTGCTGCTGCTGTCCTCCTCTTTCTTTTATCATATCCGCTCGCTGGCTCTCTCTGTGGCTTTTTTGACGATCGCGCAGCGAGAAAGTAGATGAATCTTCTTTATACTTCTCGTGAGAGAAGGTCGTTTTTAATTTCAGCCGCGTAGCACACAGCGTTATCGACTGAAAAATTGTCGCGACCCGCAGGATTTATCTCCTCTAACGCGCGCAAGTGTCTTTTTGAGGTTAGGGTCGTTTTCAAGAGTTAAGACTCCTCCTGCCGCTATCTCCGCACCGGTGTAGAGTGTCTCTGACTGGAGGTTGGGGAACAAAGCTGTCCTTATTTCACGCAGCGAGTCGAGACACACAACCGATCTCGATTCCGCATAATTCAATCACAACCTAACGGTCCTCCGTCGGTAACAAAAACCCAACTTCGACTCTTCGTCTAGAAACATTAATTATAAAAGCACTGCGCGTTCGCTGCCTTGTGTATATCTCGCTATAGAGATCTGTCAGCAGCTGCGCAAGTCGTAGCAGCTCGTCAGGAGAGTAGAGTGCACATACTCGGCGACAACGACGAGTTCTTGATGACAAGCAGCAACAGGTATATAGAGGAAGAAATGCTCGAGGAGCTTTTCGATGCATAATTAGCGCTGACGGTATGCGCCGCGTGCAAACTGCTGGTGTACTGCTAGTTTCATATAGGCTAATGCACATTGTCGTCCCGATGGATCTGCGATGCCTTTTTGATACTCCTCTCCGCCGGGCACAGCTAGCAGCCGCGTACACGTATGAATATTTTTTGATCGCGACTATAACGCGAAAAGCTCCGCATAAAGGACGTATACCGCGGAGAAAAAGCCGGCCGTTTATTCGCATACTGCAGCACACTTGCTCGACAACCGGCACACACAGACAGTGCAGCGAGGGCAGAGGGGGGGGGGGGGGATAATTGCAGAACGCGCTCGCTCGCGTTATACTACTACTACTACTACATACATACTGCGCACACTTTCGTCGCTCCGCGCCTCGCATTCCCGCATATCCAGAGAAGGAGTCTTTAAAGGAGAGCGAGAGATAAGGGCCTAACGATAACGATTTGGGCCCCGCGGGAACTCTTTCTTAGGCGCTACACGTCCCCGGCGCGCAGGACGTATGTATGCAGCGTATGTGCGCCGCGTGTAATACATGCGCGCTCGCGTTGCCCTGCGGTGGTAATGCGTCCTCGTCGTTCCTGCTTCTGAGCTCCTGCAGCCTATATCTATATACACACGAATATAGCCAAGGAAGGGGTGTGCGCGCGAATTAACGCGCGGCTCAAGCGTGGAAATTCTTCGGCTCTCGATACACAACACGCGTTTTACCTGCGCGAGTACACGCTTTCTTACATGTATATAGTCGATGGATGTTGTAATAAAGCGCGTTGCCGAAAATTCACGATTATTAATACGTAATAACGATATACCGCGCAGCCTCGTAAATTCGTAATACGCGCGGCGCGAAATTTATACGTCGCGGAGAGAGAAAGAGAGCCGATGGCTTATTTCGCGTGTATAAAACCTGCGTGTAAGAGAGAGAGAGAGAGAGAGAGAGAGAGAGAGAGAGAGAGAGAGAGCAGCGGCACGAAATTCCTAAAGCCTGGAGAAGCGAGTGTGTATAGGAAGCCGCGAAGATGCGGGGAGGGGGAAAAAGGAAGAGTAAAAAAAAAGAGGAGGAGGAGGAGGCGGATTAGCATAAGACGAACCTGATGCGCGGCCGTCAGGGTGTATCTAGCTTTCGAAGAGTCTGCTGCTGTTGCGTGTCTCGAAAATATTTGCATGCGCTGCAATTTTCGGATGATTCTAGGCTATATACACGCCCGAGAGATGGATTATATAGAGTGGATATATTCGTTGTTCAATAAACAATAATCCATCCGCGCGAGAGAGCGATGCAAATGCAAACCAAGGATGATACGTTTGCGGAATTTCCTCTCTCGGCCGAATTATCGACGTTATAACGTATTCCATTTAGCTTCGGTCTCTAGTCTCCTCCAAACACTCGGCCGCCGAGAGAAGAAGAAGTATATAGAAGAATTAAAAAAAAGAAAAGGCAACGACTCTCGAGCCCTCCTTCAAAAGCTTCTCCTCTCCGCCCGTCAGAGCCACTCGATTTCCCTCGCTCGTATATAGCCCGTGTAACAGCCATTCAGAGGCTTTTTAGCCGCCGCCGCACAGGAAATATTCGCGCGCTCGGCGCGAAATAAAAAAGAGCCATAGCTCGAGTCGTCGCGTTGCACGCATATCAATTCAAAATTCTCCGGCATTGTTATACGCCGCCGCCGCCGCTGCCGCCGCCGTCTCCTTTACACAAAGGGCTTTAATTGTTGCATCGGCGAGCGGCGTGCGAACGTAGACTCCGCACATTTGCAAAGTAGTTTGCGCGAAAGATGCTTCACGGATCGCAAAGCGCTATACATATAACGAGGAATTCCTGAACTACTCGCGAGACGAGGAGGAGGAGGACAAAACAAAAGAGAGAGAGAGAGAGAGAGAGAGGGAATCAGCCGGCAAAAACAGCTCAAGGGACACAAAACGAAGGAGCTCCCGCTCGCGCCTTCGTTCAATCTTGATTTCGTTACGCGCCCGGCAGCAGCAGCGACCTCAAAAGAGTCCCCGTGTGCCCGGGCTAATAATGCAATCTCCCGATTAAGCGAGACGCGGAGTAAGCGAAAAAAAAAGGAGAACTCGACGCGAGGAGGAATAAAAAGAGACGAGGGAGAGAAAGAGAGACAAAAGGGAGATAAAAGAGCTCGCACGAAGAGAGCGGGTGTAAAAGGATTCGGGAAAAGGTGTATATACAGGTATATATATATATACATATATAGATCTGCGCGGACAATTAACGAGCGGAGAGTCCATTCATTTCGCTTCCTTCGGTCAATTGCTGGTGGGGGGAGAGAAAGAGAGACGAGTCTGAATTTTTCAAAGCTTTCGGGGAATTGCTTTTACACCCGCCCGCCCGCGGAAGGAAGGAAGGTGTCGAGAGCAATAAAGGAGACCCTTTGAGCGACAGCCGTTCATTCTTCTCTCTCCTTGCGCGCTTTTCGCTTTTGCTTATTTTTCTCGAGGACGCGCGCCTCGAACCAGCTCGGGCTAATACCTGTATATAACGTGAGCGGGATAACGACTAGAGCTATAAGGGCTGTTTGTATTTACCGGGAAATCGCGTTTTCACCTGCTACCGTTGTGTTATGCTTTTTCTTTTAGGCAAGAGGATTTGAGCCGGAAGCGGATTTTCACTAAAGAGAAACTTTTTTTTTTTTTTTTTTTTTTTTTTTTTTTTTGTGCGCTTTCGAGGGAAAAAAATCCGCGTGTAATTATGTTATCCCCGGCCGTTTACAAATATTTCACATAACGCAGATTAACATACACACGTCGGGCAACAAAAAATCTCCTCTCCACCCAAACTCCTATTATTAACCATTACAACCGGCCGCTACGACACACTGTATAATGATCGTAAACCGCCTGGCGCTGGTTGAAAAAGTACACATACCCTTTTTCCCTCTCCTGCGCGCGGCCCAACTCGCACACACGTGTATATAACAAAGAAGATCGCAGCGGCTTGAAAAAAGTCGCGTCGAAACAGTTACCGCGAAGGCGAGTAGAACAAGAGCGAGCGAGGATTAATTCGAAAAAGCTGCATTATCCAATTACCCCGGTTTTCTCCGAAAGCTCTCTCTCTCTCTCTCTCTCTCCCACGGCTGCTTATCTCTCTCTCCCTCTCATTACGCCGCAGAAAACACGTGCGTGTAGAGAATAGCCGTAATCTCTCTCTCTCTCTCTCCTCTCTCTCTACAAGAAAGCCGGGCAACAAAACATCTCTCGCTCGCGCGCTTCAAGTTTTAGAAGTAGAAGAAACTTCGTGAGGTGTGTGCAGAGATACCTGGAAGTCTTTCGGAGAAGTTTTACACCTCTCGCGTGCGACGATTGAGTCGTTAATGCCGAAGCAGGTCGGCGGGGGGAAAGATTGTTTCTACTCGTTTTTGCGTTTGTTGTGCGGCTGTGTCGAACACTATATGCGGATATTCGATGATTTTGCAACGAGCGTATCTATACGATCTCCTACAGCGGAACTTGTGTCCGCTGCTATTGCAAACACGTGTTAACTCGCGAAGCTGAAACACGTGTGTGTGTGTGTATGACACATGTATCTATAATAGCTTCTCGCAATTATATATCCACCTCGCCTATACAGTCCGCAGCTCGCGCGCTCATTGTTCACCTTTGAAGCCTATGTACTATAATATTATATGCATAGCATTCAAAAACGCCATTTCCCATAGGCTAATAACACAATCGCGGACGTCCTTCCCCCTTTTATAACGTATACGGGCCAGCGTATAGAGCTGCAGCTTTTTGCAATAAAATATAAACATAGCACCTCTGGCGGGTAATTCAAAAGATCGCGACACATTATGTGTCCCGCCAGAAGCCGGAACACGCAGAACGAGCGACGGTTAACACACGCGTTATATACGCGCACACCTGTGTGTGTGTGTGTGTGTGTAAACGCACGACAGTCGTCCCCTTGCGCAGAAGGAGAGGAAAAAAAAGAAGGAATAAAGAGGAAAGAATTCGCGCGCGCGCATGGTCCCATAGCAGCGTTTATCTCGATCCCTTTATCTACTTCTCACTCGTTCGCGCAGCGGCTCTTCTCTTTTATTTCCTCTTCTTCTTTATTTCGGGGGACAGGGTCTTTCTTCCGCGGTCTAAGGTTAGGCCCTTTCGAGATACCCGCGTGCCGACGACCGAGGCTTTTGTGCGCGAGCTTCGATTCTTTAATTACGCTATACACTGCTGCTGCTGTACCCGGAGAATTGTTGTTATTATGCACATGTTCGTCGCGGTGTGCGTTTTTCCGAGATTAGATTCGTTAGATCGTCGGTGCTCTCTCCCCGGGCAGGAGTGAAAAATAATCGTGGAACTAGAGTGGAGTCTCGCGCTTAATTAAGTCGGGTTAAGCGCAATCTTGATTAATCAGCGATACGGGAGAAAGAGAGAGTCGTATCATCCGAGCGATTTATATGTATAAGTTCATCTTCCTGTACGCGTAAGCATATCTTATCCTATCCGCATATCCTAGAGAGAGATAGACAGGGACTTTTATGCATATGGGCGGGTATACACAGAGTCAGTCAGTTAGTTTTGTGAAAAAAAAAGAAGAGCACATCTGCGAGTACGCGGCTGGTAATTGTGGTTATCGAGTCCGGTTTTAGAATGCGTTATATATTATCTCGTATAGATAATCTTTCTCTTATACAGCGTGGAGTATTTCGGAGAAGCCTTACACTCGCGAAAACACGATTGTTGAATTACCCGCGCTCGGAAAAAAAGGACCAGCATAAAACAGAATTTCAATGCAATCCTCTCTCTCTCTCTCTCTCTCTCTCTCTCTCTGCCTCGCGATCGACCTTCTCTCTTATTTTCAAACGAACACACGTCGAATCATCAATCAAACGAGACGAAACGCTCGGCTCTGTGCGTGTATTGTGTATATAAAGGGAGCCGCGTTGCGGGGGCCAATCGAGGCGGATTTAAATTTTTTCCCGCGCAACGCGCTCCAGTGTCCCCCGGCGGCTCCGATCCGGTTGCGGAGAAATCGTAATTGCACCCTCTCGCGGAAAGATCTGGAATAAAGACGCGTATGTGAGTATACGTAAGCGAATGGAGGACGGCAGAAAGAGAAAGAGAGACAGAGATAAGAGAGCGATTGTGGAAGAAAGAAAAGGGCGCGAGAGAGGGAAGTCTGTGAGCGACAAGTTAAAGCGCGCTCCATTGTCACACTCGCTTCGGGCACTGCGCTGCACAGAGGAGAATTAAAACTCGAATGGTAGCCGCTGCTGCTGCAGCTTTCTTTTCTGTGCCGGTCCTTATTCCCTCGTTGCTTCTTTTTTTTTTTTTTGTTCTTACTTCGTCGAGGCTCTCGCGCCTGTGTTGTCGGGGCCTTTTCTTTCCGGACTATACTCTCCGCGTGTGTGACCCCGATACAACGGGTTGTGGACGAGAAGAGAGTGAGAGAGAGAGGTGTGTTAGGGTTATTTTTTTATTTTCGTCGTTGGTTTTTTTGGATATAGCGTAGTACGTTTTTTGGTGTAGCGGATTAGCGATACATGACTTTTTGTGCTGGATTCGGATTGTTTCTTTTTTTCTTCGTGTTTGGGCGACGTCGATGCGCCGACTCGATCGATCTGATCGGCTGTTCGTATTTTCGCGCTCGATCATCGCTATATAAGAATGCGTCGGTTCTTATAACTTCGAAAAGTACAAATTGAGGATCGTGGAATTTTCGAGCTTTTAAAGCCAGCATATTGTACGTTTATATTAAAAGCTTTTGAGAATCAATACACACAGAAGTTTCGGACTGGCCGCATTCATTCTTCTGTCACAGGTGCTTCAAAAGACTATCCAATGCACAAATTCAAACCTATAACGCTATGCACGTATAGATGACGCTGCAGAGCCGATCGTAATCGAGAACTTCCTCGATCGTTAGTTCCAAAAAAGCTAGCATCCGCGATACCAAGGAAACGGCAGCAGCTTCTGGTCTCGAATTTCCTAAAAGTCCCGGTCCCTCCACAACACACACACACATACGTTCGCCCGGTTTCGCATGAAGCAATTCGAGGCGCTTCCTGCGCATTCCCATGGCACTGCGCGCCGCGCAGGCTTAGCGCAACCTTACCTCCTCCTCCTCCTCTTCTTCTCTTCTTCTTCTTCTTCTACCTTCGTTCGTTCGTTCCTTCGCTCCAAAGTTGAGCGGTGGCCAATCACGCGAGTAACAGTCCGCCCCGGACGGGAGTCAATAACCTAAGAGCAGCGCTGTGCTCTCTCGCGCGGTATATCCTAGCTATACTGAGAGAGAGAGAGAGAGAGGAGAGCCGCTTTACGGGAAAATCACGTATAGTCCTGGGCCGATATCCTCTCCTCTCGCTGCACTACGTGATGCTGCGAGTGTTCAGTATATATATATATATATATATATACTCTCTCTCGCGCGCGCGCACAGGTATCCGCGACCTTATCCCCCTTTACTGTTTCTCGATGTTCTCCGCGGACACGCTGTCGTGCTCTCTCTCTCTCTCTCTCTCTCTCTCTCTCTCTCTCTCTCTCTCTCTCTCTCTCTCTCTCTCTCGTGGCGAGTATAGTCCACGAGCTGTAGCTCGTTTGCTTTGATTATTTTTCGTCACACACGCAGGTGCCGCGGGAGGCTCTGTATACAGAATTCTTTCTCCCGACGATAATTAGCCGCTTACGCATATACGACTCGTCCGACCATTCCGATTATATATGCCTTATATACACAGGAGATTTCGACTGGTTCATATTACAAGCTCATACACGCGCGCGCGCTATAAACAAACAGGTTCTTCCGCATAAACGGTCGCTCGCGCGCGCTTAATTTCGCGCTGAAAGGGAAACTCGCCCGCGCGAGATAAGCGATGCTTTACTAGTCGCTCTATTAATATATACACCGCGTGTATAACTGTACGTGCGGGATTCCTGGCAAAACTCGAAAATATGTGTACACCCATATACTCCGCGAGTCAGGATCAGAAAAAGCCCTCGATATCGAGCGGATTAATTGGCGCTGCGCGGAGCATCGAGCTCTCTCTCTCTCTCCCTCTCGCGATCTCTTAGCGGTTCTCTCTCGGCCGTTGTCCCTTTTTCCCTACTCCTCGCGGTGCAGTATACTCCGATGCACGTTTTCTGCGCCGGTCTCGAACGACCGATAAAGAGCCGAGGTTCGAATTCCCTCCCGCTTATCGCCGGCAGATTGCATTAGGCATTGTAAAATTAGAGACGCGGCGAAGTGTGCGACGCGCGGGCAAGAGAGCGCAAGAGTGTATAGCGGATTTCTCGCGGTAAGTGAGAGAGAAAGAGAGAACCAGCTTCCATTGCTTTTTATCTAGCTGTTGCTGCGTGTCTCTCCTTTTATTCCGCGCTGCAGTTCTCCTCTCTGAATCTCTATCTCTCGCTCGTAGAACAGCACGCATGCTCGCTTCTTTTTTCTCTCTCTCTTTCTCTCTTGTGTACTCCTCTTCCTCTTCTCGACTCTCTGTGTGTGTGTGCGTGTGTGTGCAGGTACGCGTCTACGTGGAAGAGTAAACGGTGTGATATAATGCGGCTCTGAATGTGGATCGCGCACTTGGTTTTCCGAGGGAGAGCGAGCGCAGGTTGCCGGTAGTTTATCACGGGCTCCCCAGCAGCCTCTAATGAAGACACGTCGTCCGACTGCTTTGGCTCAGCAGCAGCAACAGCTTCTAGTAGAGGGAGAAAGTGCTGATATGATAGTACTTTTCTTTTATTACACTGCAGCTGCGCCGGGAATGCCGTCGCCGGTGTGAACGTTCTATTTTTCGATATAAAGTATGCAGGAAGTCGGATTCCTTTCGCGCATTAATCATCGATCGAGAGAAATAATCGCGATATCAATTTCGAAGACGCGACGTATCTCGTGCTCTACTCGGATATAATACGTGTCCCTTGCATTCCATCCCTCGAGGGAGAGTTGAGAAAAGAGAGGGAGAGACAGCCCGCTAAATTATTCAATCATAAACTCAACTAAAAGCCGGCCGCGATAGCATCAGCGAGGAATAACTCATCCGCGAGCGCAGAGCCTCGTCGAATCTAACAAACCGATCGCTCTCAACAAACAACGGCGTCGTTCTCTCTCCTCAGTCAGAGTTCTATACCTTCTCTCTCTCTCTCGTCTTCATCCGTCGGTTCGAAAAATAAAATAACTCAGTCGCCACCGAGCCTCAAAAGCTGTCCCTGCGCGCGCGCACCATCAGCAGAGCGGCGGCTATTTTCCTTCGTGTGCAGCGCGAGCACACGTTGCTGCCGCTGCTGCTTCTTCTTCTTCTTCTTTTTCTTCGGAGCCGGTCTCATGCTGCGCGAGCGGGAGACTGAATTCCTTTGGAACTAGCTCCTTTTTTTCAGGAGTTATATGGCTACGCCTTTACTAGGCTGTATCGTGCTCTATATCTCCTGTGTGTGATTTCGCCTGACCCTATATGCGTTTGTTATTATTTTATTATTGCATCGGGAAAGTCAGATCACATCCTCGCACACAGCTGTTGCGCGCAACGCTTGGTATATTGTCAGCGGGGAACGTAATAGTTTGATGAAAATGATACACCGCCGCGGCTATTCAAATTCGGACGAGCGCAAATAATTCCCGTATATATGCAATGAAAGTCCACGTGTCATTATAATATATTCGGATTCGTTTCGCAGGAATTTTATCGCCGGGGAATATTATTATCGCCGGGCGAATCTCTATCCTATATACTAGTGCGCAGTCGTTCGCGGTTTATTACGCAAGCCGCGCAGCTCTCCGTGTGTACAACCATAAATATCGAATTTTATAATATGCATCGCGAAACCGTTGCTCATAGCTCCTCCTGATGGATCGAACTGCCCGATGAAGATATTAGCGCTGAATAAAATCTCCGCGCGTAGCACAATATCCCCGCGATATATCTCCCGGATTCGTTATATAAATTCAGGATATAGTGCAGCGTATGTGTGTGTAACGTAAAATTCAATATTCAAGGAATTTTTATTGGCCGCTATCCGGCCGCTCGATCTTGTCCCGTTTCAGTCGTTTCGGAATCCAAATTAGATCCGATTACACTTTTCCCTCGCCCCACACATGCCTTCCTGAGAGACTTTTGTTTCCAATATAGAGAGAGAACCTACTATACGGCGTCGAGTTTTTCTCCTTCCCATACGGCTCTCGCGCGAGCGTTTTTTTTTATCGGATCAAACGTCGGCTAACGAGCCCCGGGAAATCAGATTGAGGGAATGAAATTTCTTAGATAAACGTGTGTGTATGTGTGTGTGTGCGTGTGCGCCGGCGGTCGTCTGTGAAAAATGTGTGACGCTGTGGCATTATAGAGGTCATAGTATGTAGATATATAGAGTTCGATGATGTGTATCGAAGGTGGAGGGGACGAATTATTTCTCTCTAAAGAGATTTTAATCTTTTGATTCTTTACGACGATCCTCTCAAGGGATTGAAGTGCATGTGTGTGGGTATTTGGGAGCAGCTGATGCTTATACATATGAATTATAAGTTCGGGAACAGCGAGTTATATGTTATGACACTGCACAAAAGGCATTTTTACGAGGTCTCTCTCATCTCCGTGTAATACACGCATAAATTTGATGATCAGTCGCGTATATACCAAACGTAACTGTACACGCTCGACTCGAAACGCTTATTCCGCTTAAACGCTATGCTCTAGCGCTTAAAAATCGGCTGCAATCGCATAATAACCCGCGATTATTTATCGCTCACCCTTAATAAGTTCGACTTTACTGCTCCCGGCTAATTAAGATCCAAAGCGCAAACCATATCCACTGGTAAATCCCTCAGCGTTCCACTCCATCGTCGTATCAGCATAGACGCACCTCCGCCGAAAGTCCGAGGCTGCAGAGAAGAAGAAGAAAAAAAAAATCGCCACTGCAGCCTGTATATCTTTGAAAAAGGAGCAAAATAAAGAGGAAGCAGACGATTTCTAGAGCCGACGCATTCCTCGGCTTTAATTCGAATGCTCGAGCAGTCGGCCGATAATTAAGGTCGACCCACGCGCGCGATCGTCTTTCCTCTCCTGGAAACGGAAGATTAGATGAGAAATTTCGAGTTTAATTGCGAGAGGATACACCCTCGATAAAAAAAGAGTCTGTTTCGCTTTTCCTATATACACGATATTACCTCCTTCCTCTTCCTGAGATTTCAGCTGACGTAGAAAGAGAAAGTCGGTATATATAAAACACACGCGACATCATCGCAGGAATGTGTTCACCCCCGCCTATCCGTCAGCCAAGCGCCTTTTCCTCGAGAAACAAACCGATCTAAAATCTGACTGTAATGTGTCATAATGAATATCCTTGCGCGTTCAGCTCCACCGCGGGAAATTAATTAAGGCCGCGAAGCATCCCTCGGCCCGGCCATAAACTATACGCACGCGCTCGACTTCGTTTTTCGGAGTGAATTATAACTTCGAAAAGCGCAGTCGGAGACTCCCTCCCGTATTATACATATAACTTACGCGCGCATACGTCTCAAATGCTTTACATAACAGTATAAAGCGTGTATAAACACGCTTACGCGCGTCTTTTGATTTATCAACCTAATTACGGGCACTACTGTGCAATTTCGAATTTTACGCGCCGTGCGCCAAGTTAATCTTCGAACTTCGATTGAAAGACTCTCGCGAACTTGCCGCGGTCCTCGATTTTATTTATTGCGGGACATTAACGTGATTTATTTAATTAGCCTCGACCCGCACACAGGAGCGACTATTTACAAGCTGTGCGTTCGTTAATCTCTTCGCGGAGTCCAGGAGAGAAGCGCGCGTGATTTTGAAATTATACCTTAACAATGCAGCGCAAACACACAGTTATCTCCGGTCTATCCTCGAAAAATAATCCCGTACAAGCTGTCTATCGAGGCCCGTGTGTCGTAAAACGCTCGTAAATCAGAAAGAGAGAGAGAGCAGTGCCGGCAGCTTCGTGGCGGGAAAAAACTCCAGCTTCGGATTTCCGCAGCGGTGCAGAGAGAGAGAGAGAGAGAGAGAGAGAGAGAGAGAGAGAGAGAGAGAGAGAGAGAGAGAGAGAGAGAGAGAGAGAGAGAGAGAGAGAGAGAGAGAGACAACTAAAGAGCAAAACCGGAGCTTTTAAAGGCGACAAAAGAAATTCCGGGCCCCCGGAGTCAAGGAGATAAGGCCCGGGGATAAGGAGAGCAGCAGATGCATTTTCGGCGAAAGCGCCACTCGCTTTATCTTGCGGCTTCTGCTCTTCTATCTCTCTCTTTTGCGCTTCGCCTTCGTCCTCGTCGTCGACGACGAAGCTCGTTATGTATGTATACCGCCAGATAATTTTTATTTTGGAGATTTTACAAATTATTCTATTCGCTCTCTGACTGGCTATTCGTTATGTTATAATCGCGGGAATTTCAAAATTTGAAGCTTGCTTACACACCAAACATTTTTATTTTAAAATTTTACACTGGGCCTTTTGTGAACCCTCTCGTCACCGCAATGATTGATGTGAATTCACTTTTGCAAAAGTTATCAAACTTTTAATAGTCGCGTGATGTGCGTATCAGTTGCGCAATCTATGCGGCCCCTTATTCATTCACTATTCCGCACATCGCGATAAAATTGTTTTCGAAGATTTATCGCCGAGAGTTTCTATTTATACATTAATACGCACGCGAAACGAGGTTTAATTCAATAAAACGCAGCGAGCCGTGAATTCATTATGAACGTTATGAAAGTAGCGTTTATCAAATATATAATACCTGCAAACTATCTCCGTCAAAGTTATATATATATATATATATATATATATATATATATATATATATATATTCAACGTTCGAATATTATCCTTTCTAAAATTCTATAAACCCCATCATTGCACGCATCGCGTAGATTAAAAAAACGTTAAAACAAAAATCAGCGTTATATCTCGTCGTCGTAAATCAATTCAATTTCGCGCCGATGCTCTCGATGATTCACACACAGTGAGGGACAACTCTCCGTCGCACATTACTCTAAAAGAGGACGTATCCCACTTCCAGATCCTTATCCCCGATAATATAGGTATACCTAAAAGGTTTTTCCTGTCGCTCTGCCGACCAGTGAAAAGTCCTTGCCCGGCCAGAGTCACCGGATAAAAATCTTCCAATAAACATCCGTATTTCCGTTCGGTATACGTCTAATACACCGTTATTGAGCCGCACAATGCGGAACTGGCTCGGTGGCATATCGGCGAGTAACTTCAATTATACGCGCGAACTTTACGAAAACTACGGCTCCTTCTCTCTGCGCACATTCCTCCGGGAGAGTTCAAGCTCTCTTGGGTCGGAGATAAAGAGGGAGAGAGACTTGGGCTGCAGATAAGCGACCTCTCGGGGGACCAGTCCTCTCGCCCACGTTATTAGAGACGCTGCTGCAAAATCGGAGAATGCGATGCCATTACCGCGTGTGTGTTGCCGCGTAGAGGAAAGATGAGAAAGGAAATGCCGTGAGGATTTTCAGCTGGATTAGGAACGAGCCTGTGATGCATTAATGTCTGTGTGTGTGTGTGTGTGTGTGTGTGTGTGTGTGTGTGTGTGTGTGTGTGATTTATCGGCGTTAGGGGATCTGAAGAATTTTTTGTTTTTGTGGACCTATCGGTTGGATTATTTTTGTCTTGATTAGTGGAAAACGCCTCGGCGCTTGTTCTCCATTTGTCACCTGTATATTATATACTCTCGGGCTGAGTCCAATGAACGCGCATTTAAATACGAGTTTAACGATGGCTTGAACAATGATTAATACAATTATTAGCGCATCTCTTGCGAGAGTAGATGCATCTTGATTAATGACTGGATAAGTCCTCATGCTCAGCAGTGTATATTATTGGATGAACAACAATAATCTCGACGAGTTCGTATGACATAGCATGACGCATCTTCTGCAGCAACAAAATGACGCGGATGTAATTCGAGACTCGTGATTACGGCTCTTTCTCTTCTTTAACCCTTGATTGCTCGCTTCTCAGATCAAACGAGATAACGAGATGCGCGGGTGGACGTACAAATGTACATATCACTGAGGTGTAGCTTTATATTGTCGTTGCAACGCTCTGTGCGAATCAATTTTGAATTCTGGCTGTGTTATATAGGGTGACGAGGCTTCGATGAAAAATAGTTTTGGGTCTTTGTGTTTCTTCGCGTCTATATAACAGATATTATGGTTGATATTATATCGTTGAATTTGTTATCTCAAAAGCCTTTCCTCCTCATCGATTAATTTAAAAGAAAAATATGCCTCCCTCGCGCGTCACTTCCGCCAACCACAATTCCTACACTAGACACACGCATGACGCAGGGAGTATAATACACCTCCGGCGAATTTTGCAAGCGCGGCTGACTTTCTGGCATGCGCTCTTTCGGCGCGCGGCAGAAATGCAGCTCGCTCTCGCGCAAACCGGTGCGAACGCACGCATAAAGGAGAGAGAGAGAGAGAGAGAGAGAGAGAGAGAGAGAGAGTCTGTCCTATCGCTCGCGTGTGTGACGTCGGCTTGTTTGACCGGACCCGACGACCGGCTGCTTCGCCTTTCTCGCGCCGGCGACGGCGTCTATATAGTGTCGAGACGAGGCGTATTTTGCATACACTCTCTCTCTCTCTCTTGCTCCTTCTTGGCTATATTCTAGGCATAGCGAGGGTCGACTGTATACAGCTATATGCGCTCTTCATTTTTTGTCCTCGCGGTTCCGAGTGGATGGAGAGATTACGCGGAGATATATTGGGCTTTTTCTGCTGGTAACTAATAGGCTTTTGATGTATATTCCGGAGATCGATTCTGGAATTCCGCCGATTCTCTTAATTCGCGCCCGTTGATCGGACAATTCCAGAGCTGTGCGTCACGCGATTCTCTAAAACATAGTAAGAGAGAGAGAGAGAGAGAGAGAGAGAGAGAGAGAGAGAGAGAGAGAGAGAGAGAGAGAGAGAGAGGATGATGCAGACGTGCTTTTTTTTTCAAACGGATTTATTTAGTCACCGCAGCCAAAGGAACCAACACTCAGACTGCGCTAAAAACCGCCTCGTAATCGCGGCAAACCTCTTTATGCAAAAATTTCGCATAATAAAGCGCGCGTCATCCGCGCATACACAGACAGAAGAAAAAAAATGCCCTAACCATCACTCGTAGAGGAGCTCCCGAGCTTACACTGCCTACACACACGCGTCGAAGCAAACGTTTGCTCAGCTCAAGGCAAACATCGCTGCCGATCATCGAAACACAAATTCGTGCGCTGCTCCGCAAACAGCTCGTCGTCGCTTTCTAATCACCGAGAGATACGCTTCTGCTGCTGCTGCTACGCTGCAGGTAGATCAATATTTTCTCTCGATCTTCTTTATCGATTTTTTTTGTTCTCCCAAAGACACGGAGAGATACCAGAGGTCAAGGAACACAGTAGCGCTCGCGGTACGATATACCCATCGCGATTAAAATCCGATCAATTATACACGCGAAATATTTCTAGCTCTTTATACACACTCTGCCGAATCGGCACTAATTGGACAATTCCGCCTCTCCCTCTCCCTCTCTCTCTCTCTCTCTCTCTCTCTCTCTCTCTCTCTCTCTCTCTCTCTCTCTCTCTCTCTCTCTCTCGCGTAATTATATATTCTCGCGGCCGGCCGAAAACCCATCGATCGAATGCAAAAATCCGCGATAGCCGGCCACCCTGTGCTCTCCCCCCTCCTCCTCCTTCTCTCACTGTATATATATATATATATATATATATACGTTCGCTGCTCACGCATATGTATGCGGGAATCGCGTGACGCGTAAATCGGCGTGTTTTTCGGGGCACACACGCTGCTGCTGTTGCGCAGAAGCAGAAGAGGTATATACGGCAGCGGCGAGGAAAAAAGAAAGAAAGTATAGCTGCCAGAAGGAGCGAGAGCCGAGCGATAAGTATAGAAGAAAAAGAGAGCTCGGCCACAGAGCGCGCCATATGCGAGAATATATACGTACGAGAAAAAGCACTCGAGGAGGCTCGTTTATTATGCGCGCGGCGTAAGCTCCTCGATGATTGACACCTTCGAGCATCGTCTCGCGCGCGCGGGAAAGCAATGAAGAGGCAAAAGTTATAAGCCGCCTACGTGTGTGTGTGTGTGTATGTGTGAGAGAGAGAGAAAGAAAGATTGTTTTTAGGGGCTGAAGCAGATCGACGGATGTGACGTATAAATTCTTCCCTCGCGCGCTGGTGTAAACACTCGCTTATCATCGCGTGTATATCGGGACAATTTTTCTCGGCTATTGTACACACGCATACATACGCTCCGATAATTAACCGGCAGCGCAGCAACGGCCCTAAGCAAACAGAAAAAAGTACGAACCTTTTCCCATAGCGCTTTCAAATACCAGCAGGCGCGCAATAACATCGTTTCTTGTACTCACTACTGCTGCCGTTGCATCGCACAACGACTGTCATTGTTTCCCGCGCGCGTGTGCAGAGCCAAAGGCGATGAAGCCGACGAAGCAGAAGAAGAAAGCCCGTAGTGTATACTGTATACACAGGTATACGCGTGAGCCGAGTCATTGTACGTATAGACATCAGACCGCCCGAGTAGTTATATTCGCCGATATAGGATGATGAATACGCCGCGGGCAGCGCATCACGAATTTAATTATGATTTTTCGATATGTGCCCTGTGTGTGTGTGTGTGTGTGTCTGTACGCGAAACTAACGCCGCATATATTTAACGCCGGCGCGCGCATTGGTATTATTGAAACGGAACGCCGGCGAGGTGCGCGCGCAGTGATTTATCGTTTGCACGAATTCGAGCAAGCCTGACCTCTGCTCAGAGCTCGTGTGTAACTGTATATCGTATCGCGTATATAATTGCGTTCTATTCTTGTGTGCAGTGCCGATATGTTTATGGATATTTAGGCGTCCAAACGCGAGCCGAGGCTTTATATTAATCGTCGCGCTGTTTTCCCACACAGGCGTGAAATAAGCTATAGGCAGGTACACAATGCTACTCAAAACTCTCGCGACACACATCGAAGGCACTCGAATTTTCGGAAAATCCATTCATAAGTCCACAGCCGGAGAGAGAGAGAGAGAGAGAGAAAGAGGATCGCGAGGAAAAATGACGAAGATCCGAAGAAAAGTGAAAAGAGCTGTGATGCCTCTTGGAATTCCCTTTATGCGCAGTCTATACTCTCTCTCTCTCTCTCTCTTGGGGTGACGGCTTTTTACGTCTCGACGCTCGCGCGACGAGAAAACTTTTGCAGCCGTCGTAAATCCCTCTCCTCGAGCTGTGTGGCAGTCGCCTTCGTCTTTATTTCTCTTCGCTGGGACAGGCTATTGTTGTTATGCGAATGTCCAATTTAGCTACTTACACGCGTGCGCGAGCCAGGCTCCGGTGCAGTGTTCGACTGATGGCTATTAAAAGTCGGGACGGAATCTCATTTACGTGGAATAACGCGCGAGGATGGCTTGAATATGCGATTATCGCGCTACGGGTCAGGTGTTTTTTTTTGTGTCATTGTCATACATTAGTTTTTGAGGAAAAGGCCATCGCGAGTAAACGCAATAATTGATGTCGATGTCACACGACGAATCAAGAGCGCGTATTTCGTTCGATTAATTAGCGCAAATGTATGGGCGACTCGAACGCACTGTTGCAGCGCAGTGGAACGCGAGTTATGTAAAGTTTAATTGATCGCAGGAATTCCACCATTGCACCGGGACTTGTTAAATTAAACGTTCTCATATATTTATTTTACCCTCATTCGTCAACCATACCGAACACCCGGAATTCTTTTCCTGCGCGCAGCGAGAGATACCGATCTCGAGATCGATCGCTTTTTTCCCCCACGACACCCATCCATTTTCCCATTTCCTTCGCAACAATACACCCCGTGTGTAAAGCTCCTCTTCTGTGCACTCTCGTGTGTCCCTCACCTATACCTGAAATTTTGCCGGCGATACGATCCCTCTACCGCAGGAGCGAAGCGAAAAAATCGAGCGAGTGAGTGAGAGGGACACATCCTCTTGCTAGGACAAAAAAAAAGGACATCCGATCCCGACTCTGCGGTGAACCCCCGCGCGTACACATAATACATTTTCAGCGCAGATCCGCTGCAGCTTTCCTTTCGTGTAGCCGCTGCTCCTTCTTTTTTTTTCATCATATGGCGATACGTACTTGATTTTTTAAAGTATTTTGTATGTACAGCGGTGTTTAATTGTATACCCGTGGATCGGGTGGCGTTGAGGATACTTTCCTGTAATGCGCGATTTATAACCGGCAGCGGTGAGTTAATTCAATTGGTTAATACGTGTACAAGAAGCCGCAAGAGTTGAAGTTGCATATACGGGGATAATTGTCGAGATAACATCGCGAAGAGCGTACGCGCTTCTGTTCGAATTTTTTTTTTCCCAGAAGCCGAGCTTCCGAGTTAATGAATCGTTTGATTAGAATTATAGCACACAAACACGCACTACAAGTCCTATAACACATAACAACAAACTCGCGAATATGTCACGCTCGAGTGAACCATCTGCGCTGTAGAATTCAATATCCAAAACCGCAGGGCGAAAATAAGGTGCGATCGGACTTTTGCAACGGCAAACGATCCTACCCCTGCCCCCGATAAAGTCAGAAATGAAGTAACCGAGGAGCCCCATGCCTGTGCTGGTCTCGTATATGACAAAGTATCGCCATATCAAAGCGGGAGCCCGCGCGTAAAAGAGAGAGAGAAAGTGCGCAGAGAACCGCGAGAGGACTTGCAGGGCTTCGAAGAGGCGCAACCGATCTCTCGTCGATCGAAGCCGTTGCTTCTTTTTCCCCTTCTGATCGGTATGTGGGCTTTGAGGGTTACGTTATTGTTTTTCTACATATATATATATATATATATATATATATATATATATATATATATATATAATAATACACGAGCGAGTTAACGTTGCCGCGACTTGAAATTCATAATAGAATTATACCTCTCCACGCGAGAAAGCGTGTCAGCCGCCTAATCGTTATTACCGATCTATATCGGGACGCGATCGCGAGAAACAGCGCACTCGGATATTTCCGCGAGATTCATTGACCATCGCGAGTGCTAATCTCAGCAGTGAAATTTCTGGTCAAACTGGAGTAGCAACATCCTTATCTCAGCAGCAGCAGCAGCAGCAACAGTCGAGAGAAAATTCATCCGAAAAATATCGCGCGGAATCAGGTCCGGTCAGGATCGACCTATGCACACCGGTTATATCGCCCGCACCTAATTCCCATAGTTATATCACATGCACACAACTTTCGACACTGCAGCAGCGGCGGCATAATATATAGTAGCCAAACCACAAAAACAGAGCTACGCCGCACACAGCCTTTTGTCGTCTCATTCTCGCAGCGACGGTGGCGGCTGCAATAATTTGTCCGCGCACAATAAAATATTTACAGGCGGCCGCCCTCTCCCCCCCCTCTCTCTTTCGATATCTCTAGTAGCTCTTTTTGCGCGAGCTATATCCATTTGCGAGAGATACACACGTACAGGCGCGCCTTTCACTTTCCGCTCGTGCACACACGCACTATCGGGCTGCTATCGATATCACACACACACACACACACACACACGCGTACGGGCGAGAGCGTGTATAGGGCCGTGGCATGCATATATATCGGTATAAATCATCCGGCTTATCCGGCTGGATTTTCGATCGCGTTCGATTTGTGCGCAGTGACAAAAGAGAGAGAGAGAGAGAGAGAGAGAGAGAGAGAGAGAGAGAGGGAGAGAGAGAGAGAGAGAGAGAGAGAGAGAGAGAGGGATGCGCTGGGAGAGAGAGAGGACAAAAAGAGAAAGGGTCGAGAGAGAAGCGAACAATAACGACAATAAAAAATGATATAACAAGACAAATGCGCCCGTGGCGGGAGGGGACGGCAGAGCGAGCGAGAGAGAGAAAAAGGAGAGATATATTGCGATAATAAAAGAGCTGCTCGAAGAGAGAGAAAGTAATGAGGGAGGCCGCAGCCGCAGCCGAGTATAGAGAGGGAAAGATAACGTATAGGAAGATGTCACGTATACATACATACGTATGCGTACGCATAGACTCGTGTTAGCGCGCATAATGGCGTATAATTTGCCGATTTTTTCCGGCCGGCGGGTGGATAATGGGTGAAATTGCCGCGCGCGAGAGACCGAAGAATGCCGCACGTCCTCGAGTCCTCTCGCGCTGTATATGCGCGACGATTGTTGCACTGCTCCGAGGAGAAATCTCTCTCTCCTTTGACTCGTGTGTCGTAATAGAGGCGACGGATAGATATCCGCGTGAAATATACAATTTGATTTCCTCCGCCAAGGCAAAACTGTCCTCAAAAGCGACCACCGGTATAATAACCCTTACGCCCATGAGAATCTCTCCCACAGGGCCGCATCGGAACAGAGAAAAAAAGCAGAGCTAGAAGCAGCCAGAGGCGGCCCATAAGGATAAGCGCGTGTACAGAGCTCTCGAAAGGGCCCCCGAGAGGACCGCGTCGAGAGAGATGCTATCTGCGTCAGTGCTCGGTCGGGGATCAGAGAGAGAGAGAGAGAGAGAGAGAGAGAGAGAGAGAGAGAGAGAGAGAGCCCAGCGGGGGTTTTCTCTGGGTCATGCACACGCGAGAGAGCTGCACAGGGAAGACGGGTTTCGTGGCGGCCGCCGACGCTGCGGTGTATCCTCTGGCGCTGCGCTGCTGTCTATGTATTTATTTTATTTCGATATTATATATATAGGCGCGCGCGCGCAAGAGAGAGAGAGAGAGAGAGAGAGAGAGGCACGAGATGGGCAGAATAATGCGCTGCAGCGGACAGAGGATGTCAAAAATTTTTGTTGCCATCAGGAAGAGTTTTGTTGGCGATATCGGGAGATAGCATATAATACGCGGCTGTTCCAATTCGATACCCTCGATGATCGGTATATTGTACAGCTAGACTGCAAACACACGAGTGAGGGAGAGAGACAGGTGAAGCGGGGGGTGGGCTTCGCCTAAAAGCACATTATTTAGGTGAGATCGCCGACGATTACTCCGCGCGCGGCTACGATCGTCCACTCGCGTCTTCTTTCGCGTGTGTGCGTATATTCCTCTCTATACTCGTTCGGCGATCGGCCCCGACGTGTATTATGTCTCCCGCGGCTATACACACGATCGCGGTGATTTAGCTGCGCCTCGTTGTTTCCTCTCGCTCTTATGTGTGTGCGTGAGTGTGTGCTGCTCCTCCTCTTTCTATACTCTTCTTTTTTCCCCCCCCAACCCCGCAGCACACAACACGGCGTATGCATCTTCGGGAGCGCGGGATCATTGAGATATTGCACATGAAATATGGAAATTTCGAGAGATGACGATAATAAGAGAGGGAGAGTAGAGAGAGAGACAATGCTATAAATAATCGGCGATAAATTGAGCGGCGCGCGCGGGGCTAAATTATTTCAAAACTTGTCGTGACTCGAGAGCTCTCTCTCTCTCTCTCTCTCTCCTTTTTTACTCGCTCCGTTTCGTTTTTTCGACTGGTGCGCGCCGCGCAGAGGTGTGTGTCTTTTTTTATTAGAGGGAAAGACTCCTCAGCGGAGTAGGACTAAGCGATAGCGCTCAAAATTTTATTACCCAGCTCCGATTTGCACTCTAATTATTTTTTAGGATATACTATATACGTGTGCGGATAAAAGCTTTTGCGGGGCTCTCGAAGTTTTGCCGATATAATATGTAAATTGGTCTGAGTCGTAGCTGCGGACAAGGCTTGTTTTCTTGCGGACGATCTGGCAATTTAGCAACATTTTTATATCGTGCCTATCGCTTATTCATATAAAATGCCTGACGAAATAAAAACAAATCCGTTCTCGATTACAGGTGCGAGTAAGCGTGCTGGACAAGAACGACGTGGCTCCGAGCTGGGGTTCCGGGCCCTGGAAATTCGAGATTTCCGAAGAGGCGCCGCCCAACACGATAGTCACCCTCCTCAAGGCACACGACCCCGACAGCATCGGCACGCTCAAGTACAGCATCGTTACGCCGCCCAAGAATTCCCTCAACGACGAGGAGAACACCGTCCAAAACACGAGGTAATTTTTTTTTGTTTCCTTCGTTACACTATTTACATTATCTGATAATGATTGTTATTATGCGCACATCGGAATATCGCAATTGGCTCTTAAAAGCCAGTTAGCGTCTAAGTAATTGTTGTGTATTTACTCGTATATGCACTTATAATTAGACCATTTAAAGTAATACGGCGCAAGATCATGCGAGAAAATTAATTTACTCGACAGCCCTGCACTGTATATATGCATAACGAGTAAATATACGCGCGCGTCGTCGCGTACATCAATTAAATCACGGCCGCGCGCTGCGGTAATTATTGTTTCGCGAAATTCGGCGCAATATACTCGCGCGCAGCGAAAACTACAATATTCCACTAAAAACCAGTTTTCGCGTGTATTATTCTCCTCCGGTACATACCTATAGGCTTTTACAGCTTTCTCGCGCGTGCTGTGCGCATATTATTAAAACTACGCCGCGCGATAAATTCCCCTCGAATTATCCCGTTCATTAACGTTTAAGTGGACGGCTTCTCCGTCGCGGTGCGGTGATACATTCGACAAAAGTGACTCGGTGTATTATATTATGCATCGCGCATATATCGCATCGCGGAGGAATCGTATAAGAAGCATAATCGATAAATGCCGATGAACCGGTCGTTTTGCAGATTATCCAGTCCATTCAAGCTCGACTCGAGCACGGGTCAGCTGAGGCTAGCCGAGGCTCTCGATCGCGAGGCCAAGGAGAGCTACGTACTCAGGGTCAGAGCCGACGATGGTCTACAGCACACCGATGTCACGCTCAGCATTCTGGTGAGTCTGCGATGCATATCATGGGTTAATAATTCCACTTTATCATCTCGGCGTTCGATAGTAATAGAGAGGAGTTAATGTGATTTTTTGGCACAACCGAATTGCACGAGGCGCGGAAGCGACGAAGAATTATACGGGAACAAAAGCTCGAGAGAGAGAGAGAGAGAAAATTCGTCAATCTCTCTGGGTAAGAAAAGCAGAGGCGATTCCCAGGCGCGACAGCTAGGGGCCGACGACGAGCGCGACGAATCTCCGCGAGGGATAAGAAAGGGAATGATAAAGCCGGAGAATATCGCGAGGACATCAAAAAGCGCTGGCGCAGCATGAGAATCGCATTAAACAATCGAGAGGAGCTTCTCTCCCGCCTAAGGAAGTGTGCTGCAACGAGTACCTCGCTGTGGCTTGTACAGAGCCCCCCGACCCGACGAGCTGACCCCTCGACGATCGCCAGCAGCGAAGAAGCGGTGGAGGAGGTCTTGTAGGGCAGAGCGTCGTCGTTGCGCGCACGACTGTTATTGGGATATCGTTTTATTGCCGACACTTCCGGGGTTTTTGCGGGGTCGAATTCGGTAGTTTTCTACATACAATCTATAAGCTCGGGCTCTCCAATCAACTCCCGGAAAAATCTCGCTGTCGCGCTATACAGCAAATTTCCCCGCTCTCCCAGTTGGCTCTCGTACCGTTCGCTTCCTCCTCTCATCTCGTTCTCCGATCTCCAATCTCTCTCCTTATACATTGTCTGCCCCGAAGGAGGCTCTCTCCACTACATCAGCTGCGCTGTACACGGGGAGTTTCTCCCGTTTTCGTGCGCGCGTGCAGCTATATACTCTCTTTTCTGTCCGCGAGAGAAGATAGACGCTAATAGAAGAACCGGACCCCCTGGCGGTAATAAGGAAGAGCAGCTAGCCCGCGCGAATGTGTAATACGCCGCGAATGATTTGAGAGCGTGTGCGCTTTCTTTCTCTGCTTTACATTTTTTTTTCTCTTGCGTGCAGCGTACAGTATTGCCCTCGAGGTTTTACGGTGACACGCCGGGTGTTAACGGGGATAAACAAGCCTTTCTTACTGGCTCCGCTCGTTAGGGAAAGATACAAATTAACCCCGATCGATTGCCGCTAGCCGTAAATCTCGCGTTTTATCATCTCTCTCTTCTTGCCAAAATATTTCCGCGCGCTTTTTCGTCACGTTGCATGTGGTAGCTCCTTATTCTGCATATAAGGGAGAGAGAGAGAGAGAGACACACATGAGAGTCGCGTTAAACGCCGCTAAAGGGCTTAATAATAATCACGCGGGGCATAAATCGTGGCCGCGAGTTATTTTTCAGCGAAAGAAAAACAAGGAGAGAAGCTCCTCGTAAAACTCGTGATTTATCGCGTCTATCGCGCACAGCGCGATGCTGCAGCTCTATACTGTATGTATCCGAAATATCGCGTGCGATGATTCATTAGAGCCACGAGTGCCAGAGCGGAGGAGGTACGGTATCCTCGTCCCCGTCGTGATTTAACGAGGAAGCCGCACCACACGGACACGGGACTCTCTGTGTACCGTTTTGAAGCTTCGAGCTCTAGAGGGAAGAATTTTGGCGCGACGGCTTTTATTGTATACGCGTATGTACAAGACGGTGAAAGTTACGTATTAATATCTCCGGTGTCCATATAGCTCGACTGATTGATAGATCGTCTGCCGCGCGCGCGCGCGCGCTAAAATATGATATAATGTGACCTAAGCTCGGACGCTTGAGAGATTGCGCAAAGTAACGCGCGTATTATGTGAGTTACAGCCCGAGTGAATATTCAATTTTCCGTGCGCGCGCGCGCGCGCTACGTACGATGTCTTCGAGATCTCTCTTCGCATCCGTCAGCGGCCGCGAGACAATGTCCCTATGGCTCTTCAATCAGCCCGCCTCGCTGATTGGAATCTCTTCGGCGAGAGACGTTTTGCAAAATTTTCAAAGGCGGAGAGGAGGAAAAAAAATAAGTCAAAGAGCTTATGACTTATAATATACCTATACATAGCCCCCGATGCCTGAAATTCCTGCGCGCGCATTGTCGAGCTTCTCTCTGCTGCGCAGGAATGCCAGGCCGATCATAGTTCGCTTCGGCTCTCCTTCTCTCGTGTTCTTAGGTCCCCCTTTCGCCGCCGCCAGTCGCGGAATCCCTACTACTACAGCCGTCAACCCTTTTCGCTTAAAGGACTGCGCGCATTTTTTGTCTCCCACCTCGCTCTCACTCGGTTTTATAACTTTGCGCTGCGACGAACGTGGGAAGAGCCGCCTACGCGCGGGGGATTTTCGGAGGTGTTAACGACACCGCAGAAGCATCGTTCGTTCGAGCACAAAAGCGGACGACTTCATAATCGCCCGTGTATACATACACTCCCCGCGCTATCTGTAACTTATTTGTTCGGGCATAATGGAATTCATTAATGTATATATAGCGTTGCGCCTGATCCTCTTTTTGCTCGCGCTGTAAATGGCATCAATTAATTCGATGATAAACACGCCACTCGGGAATTTAATGTCCCACCGCGAGAAGTAAAACTTCGCGGCGGCGGTCGTTCCTTAGGCCTCCCGTCAATAATAACTTCGGCGGAATAAGAGAACCGGACCTTAAAAGCCGATAAGTTAAAGAAGCTGCAGCAGCGTCGATTCTTCAAATTTCGGGGATACTGCAGCGCGCAGATCGCTGAGAAAACGAGCGACGATCCACCGCGCAAAAAGAAGATACAAATTGCGAACACGCGTCGACAAGGATTTCAACGGCTTTTAATAACAGCTTCGCCCGAAGCTATTAGGACATACCTCCTCGCGGTTTCCCGAAACTTAACGATACCGTGCGCGCGCGCGCGCCTCTGTCTCTCAAGAAGTAGAGAGAGAGAGAGAGAGAGAGAGAGAGAGAGAGAGAGAGAGAGAGAGAGAGATACAGAAAAAAGGCTCATTTTCAAAGGCCATTAGCTTCGCGAAGACACACAGGCATATGTACACGTATAACTGAAGTCTCTCTTCGATTCGACCGCACTTCCTCGAGCGGCTGTTCCAGTTTTTGCGATTTCTCTCTTATTCCTCTTCTTCGTCGTCGAGGCTTTTAATTCGCGGCGAGAGAGAGATTTGAAGAGAGTCGAGTTTCGGGTCCGAGTATAAGGCTTTTATGGGATTGACGCACAGCCTTTTTGGAATTTCGCGGAGAGAGGATTGAATGTTAACGATGATGAGGCTTGTTAGGTCGCGGAATATTTCGTAATTGTTGCAGCCGAATGCGATATTTAGTTTTATACACGCTCGCTCGGCTTATGACCGAGTCCCTCGTGTCGAGTTCGGCTTTTTATCGACGGAATAAAATTGCCTGCTTTACAGGTGTAAAGCAATATTCACCCTTCGATAATTATACGCTCGCCGAAAGTATACATTTTTTAATATCTCCCTCTCGCGACGGTGCAACGACCCTAATCGTGAAACTTTTTCCAGGTCACCGACACCAACGACAACGCGCCGAGCTTCCAGGCGACTGCCTACTCCTTCGACGTCCTGGAGAACGTCCCACGAGGTAGTCGAGTCGGTCAGGTCGTCGCCAACGATGCAGACGCTCCTGGGCCCAACAGCCAGATCAGCTACGCCCTCATATCCGACTGGGCTAACGACGTCTTCTCACTGAACCCCAGCACCGGTGTCTTCACCCTCACGGCTAGTCTCGATTACGAACAGGTGAGAGCTTTGGTTATTTCTTTTATTTATACACATTAACGAGCGATATAGCTGCGGCGTTGAATAACTCGTTAGAAAGTCAATTCGCGCAGCTTCTGGAATTCCGACTGGAATCTAGACCGAACCCACACATAGTTACCGTGAAAGTTCGCAATTATGATTTTTCATACGTTTACAGATAACGATACGGCCATTTTTATTCCACACGATCGGCAAAAGTGCAAATAAAGAAATATATACCGTACGGACCGCGACGACGCCGCTCGAAAGAAGCAACATTCCGTAATTAATCCTCGCAGCGGCCTTAAGAAGCTACACGCGTACGCGCCTTGGTATCCGCAAAAAGCTGCGCCGCGCGTCGAAAACTTTTTCTCGGACCGACGATCGACGAACCGAAAAATCCGCTGTATCCAGCCGATAAAGTATATACGCCCCACCACCGCAGCTCAGCGGGATACACGAAATTCGTCGCTCCGCGGCATGCGTCGTGTGTACGTGGATTTCGAGAGAGAATCTGCGCAGCGCGCAAGAAAACTGGCCGCAGTTTTTATATTGCGTATAATGCGTGCTTATACAGCACCCAACAGCGAGCGATCGAAAGCTTGATTGATTTACGCTTCGGCGTGTACGATGACTTATGGGCCTGAAGTCTAAATCCTATTATATGTAACGGCCGTGCGCGGGCGGTAATTAATAACGTTTTTCAGCGGTGATTCGGCTTTGAAGCTCGTTTCCCTCGCACCTCCCGCACGGGTGTATCAAGAGGGTCGGCTCTTCTTACTTCTTTCCTAATTAACGAACGGTTATACACTTTAAATACCGCGCGCGTTTTTCCCGCCGGTATTACTGTCAGCGCGACGACGACGACGACGACGACGACGACGACGACGAGGGACGAAAGCTGGACGCGCAAAAAGCGAGCGGGACCGATTATTCATTCGGCTTCCGCCGCCGCGACGGGAATTTTTTCTCTTTTCACAGAGAGATTTATGGTTTAATTAAGCGACCGCGAGACTTTGACGAATTTCCGGCGAGATATGCTCGCATGCAAAAATCCCGGGATAAACAAAGAAATTATGCGGTGTATATTATCCTGCGCAGCGCACGCATACAGATCGACAGGTGCAGCAGCAGCGCCGGCGACTCAGAGGGCCTGGAATTAATCCTCGGCTGCAGCGAGCCAGGGCTTTTCTCTCGGAGGGAGAGCTGTAGGCTGAAAAAGAGAAGATGAAGGGAGAGAGAGAGAGAGAGAGAGAGAGAGAGAGAGAGAGAGAGAGAGAGAGAAAGAGAGAGAGAGAGAGAGAGAGAGAGAGAGAGAGAGAGAGAGAGAGAGAGAAAAGAGTGGCGGGTTAAAAGGCAGAAAGCCGTTTATAGAACCCCTCATCAGCCTAAATGCCTTAACTTCCACGGCAGTTCGGCTATACACACGTGTGTGCTGCAGCAGCTCGATTATTATATATACGCGTCCCTCTCTCGATGGATTATACCGGGTATGTGTGTATTTGAGAACACATTTGTGTATATATTTCTTGCTCCACTTTTATATCTCCGAAATTATTCAAGGACAGCGCACTCGCGACCGCGGCGAACGTTCTCGTTGTTAAACTCGCCGGTGAAGCGAGAACAATTTTTAAACCACGCGTTAAAACGCATAATTGCAGCGTTTTAGAGTCGCAAACGCACCGAGAGTATACGGAGACTGTAAAATTTGACTCGCAATGCACTTTCGGACCTTAACAACACCCGGTATACAAGAATCAGCTCTGGGCGATCGTTGACTTAGGCCGCCGCCGCCGAAATTTGCAGGAGAGAGAAAGAGAGAGAGAGAGAGAGAGAGAATCGAAACGCAGAAATAAATAACACGCTTCGGCTTGGAGAAAAAGAGCCCGGCGCTAAATACAGACCCGCGCGCAGCCCGCGAGACGACTGCAGCGATGCTCGAGAAAAAGTATAGACTATCAGCTCCGCTGCGTTATTGCAGCTCGTCTCGCTCTCTCTCTCTCTCTCTCTCTCTCTCTCTCTCTCTCTCTCTCTCTCTTAATTTATGCAAAATCGTAAATTAGAGAGGGTGGCGCGAGAGAGAGAAAGTTCGACGCTCGGCTATCAATTTTTTCCCCAAAACGCGCGCGTTTCCGGAGCAACTTATGCGATTATATCGGAAAATAATAAAAGATGGCGCGCGAGGTGTAAAAGTTTCGAAGTAGGAACTATTTTATTGTATTATATCTTCGATTGTACCTCAGCGGCGGCGGCGCGTAATTACTATGGCGGATTATATTGTGGGAAATGCGAAGAATGGCAGATAGATCATCGTGGATTAAAGCGCGGTTAACACGCGCTATCTATGCTCTATTAAATTACTCTCTATCAGAATCAACATATCTGACGATGAAATTACTGTTCTCAGGTACAGCACTACATCCTGGTGGTCCAAGCGACGGACGGCGGTCTGCCGGCGCTGTCGTCGACGGTGACGGTCTACTGCAACGTGGTCGACCTCAACGACAATACGCCGATTTTCGAGGCTGGACCGCGATCGGCTGAGCTCATGGAGAACGCAACGATCGGTAGCGTCGTCCTCTCGGCCAGTGCGAGCGATCTTGATTCCGGTGACAACGGACACGTCGTCTACTCGATCATCAGCGGCGACGAGGCCGAGGATTTTGGCATCGCTAACAACGGTACCCTGTACACCAGGAGGCTACTCGACAGGGAGAACAAGAGTGTTTACAATCTGGTACTCGAGGCTGCCGACAGTCCCAGACCACCGACCACTCCGCTCGCCAGTACTATTCAGGTATGTGCAGGCATAACGCGCTTAACGACTAGAAATTTTCCGATTCGCCCTATTAGCGCGAATTGGCGGTTTAATTGTATTTCATAAAAGACACCGAACGAGAGAAAGTTTTCGCGTCGATATCCTGTGTCGTTGATAATAAGGGCGATAAATTCGGGCTCGATACGGCCTCCGATAAGATCTGATTTTCCAGCGGATTAAAACATCGGAGTCGATACAATTGACGAGGTGGCGCAAAAGCTATCCTAATTAGTCCGTATAGCTTTGGAAAAAGAAGTCGAATAATGGGCGTCGATTTCCGCAAATCGTTTCCATCTAGCCGCCGAGCATCTTAATAAACGCCGCGAGATCGATTCTGAAATATTCGAAAAGCCACGAGAGATGTATGTAAACCGGTTTTCGTTCGCACATAAATAATGAATTCTGCATTTCTCCTGGATATACTAGTCTCTCTCCCTCAGAGTGAGAGAGACTAGAAAACGTTTCCACGGCGTCTCTGTCACTGAGTCGCGTGGGTAAAACAATTTTTGCAAACGATCCTGTGTGTACGCGTGCGATGCCTTTGAAATAAAACGTAATTGTCTTGCTGTAAAAATTGATTTACAGACGCAAGCAAACATTCGCATAGAAACGAAAAGTATGCAATCACTCGCCGCTGCAGTAGACAAAAAGGATTGTACAATAACTGCGCAGCGATTTGATACTCGTCATTATACAAAGGAGTAGCCAAGCTCGAGAGCTCTATGCACGCATAGATGTAACGGCGAATTACCGCGTGTAACGACAGACGAGGCAAAAAAAAAAATCCCGTATAGAAAAGCACGTGTGCACGCCGCGTATAATTGCACGGATTATTTTATTGTCGAGGGAGAGAGAGACAGACAGAGAGAGAGAGAGAGAGAGAGAGAGAGAGAGAGAGAGAGAGAGAGAGAGAGAGAGAGAGAGAGAGTTTAGCCCGTAACGTTTTTACACGAGCGTGCGCGCGTTCGTTTTTAGATCTCCGTTATATTGTTCTCTCGTATAACGCGGCGCGGGGAGACGGAAAAATTGCCGGCTTACGAATCGTGAGAATGAAAGAAAAAAAAATGACTCGACGTTGAATATGAAGCCGTATCTTTTTATATAAGACGTTATAGATGCCGAGTGAAATTAGCGGTTATTAGCGCGAGTTGGAAATTTTTTTTTTAGCACAGTAGAGAGAATTATCATTCGCTGAAGTTTGTGCCGATTAGAAAAGAAATGCCTCATCGCACCTTTCTTCTGCCACCAGGTAACCATAAGCCTCCTGGACGTGAACGACCAGTCGCCGGAGTTCGTGAGCAGCAACCAGACGTCGATTTTGGAGAACGCAGCGATCAACTCGGTGGTAATGGCCGTCAAAGCCGTGGACAAGGACGAGGGTCGCAACGGCTACGTGGAATACGCTCTGGAGTTCGGTCACGGATCTCTTCCCTTCTCCCTCGGCGCCGTGGACGGCGTTCTCCGGGTAGCCGGTCCTCTGGATCGCGAGCAACGGGCCAACTACACTCTTAGACTCATCGCCAAGGACAGAGGCGAACCAGCCAGGTCGACGCTGCAGACCGTCCAGCTTCTGGTCCTCGACGAGAACGACAACTCGCCGATCTTCGATCCGAGACAGTACAGCGCGAGCGTTGCCGAGAACGCGAGCATCGGGGCTAGCGTGCTGCAGGTACGGGAAAATCCCACTATGTATACGTGTTATACTCGCCCCCACTTAATAATTCAATCAGATCGGGGAGAGAGAGAGAGCCTCCGCGCACATAACTCGCAAAAATTCCCATCCTCTCTCTCGCCGGGCTGGACTCGATAAATCACCGAATAAAATGAAATCTCCGGCATTCCCAGAGACCGCGCGAGAATAAGCTCGCACGCGCGCGATAACCAGCTCCCCGGCAAGCCGAGAGGAAAAAAAAACGATGTTACTGCTCCTGCTGCTGCCGCTGCTGCTCATCCCCCTCGTGTAACAATCGTACAATCGCGTAAACCCACCGGCTAGCAACACCCATACCCCTGGGCGCGCGCGAGCGAAAAAACAAAGCAGAGGAGAAGTGCTGCTTAAGAGAGCGAGAAAGCTACTACCTACATCTCGATGTCCTCTCACATACTCTTATACTCACGCTCCTTCTTCTTCTTCTTGCTCTCGCGGCTGTTAATAGGTGTCGGCGCTGGACAGGGACGAGGGTGCGAACGGCCGAGTGCGCTACAGCATCGCGGCGGGCGACGACAATCGCGACTTCACCATCTCGGAGGACGCCGGTGTGATCAGGGTCGCCAAGAACCTGAACTTTGAGCGCAAGGCCCGCTACAGGCTGCAGGTGCAAGCCGAGGACTGCGCGCCCGAGCTGGGCGGCGAAGCTCTAGTCGACGCCGCCGAGGTCGTCATCAACCTCCTCGACATCAACGACAACGCGCCGGTCTTCCTCGACTCGCCTTACCTCGCTCACGTCATGGAGAACATGCTGCCGCCGGGCGGAGGCTTCGTCATGCAGGTTTGTGTCGGATTATCCTCATAGCGTATATACGAAGAAGACGTTTTCATGTATTATAATGCGCGAGCTGCGGTTGCCGTGTTGAACACGAGAGTAAAAAAGAATAACCGCTTGTGTGTGTTTGACAAACAGGTGAAGGCGTACGACGCGGACACGCCGCCTTACAACGATCAGGTCCGCTACTTCCTCAAGGAGGGTGACACCGACCTGTTTCGGATAAACGCCAGCACCGGTGACATCTTCCTCCTGAGGCCTCTCGACCGGGAACTCGTCTCCGAGTACGTCCTCACTCTTGTCGCCATGGACACAGGTAAGGCGCAGTTCTGCACACATTTATTCTCTAAATCAATCGAACAATAACCGGCAATAAATCTCGAGCAAGCAAGTCGCAGGAATATTTGCATGCCACCGAGGTTGCGGCTCGTGATTCGCTATTTCGTCACCGCCGGCGCGCTGCAGGGCCGAAAGAAGGTTGACGCAGCCCGACAACTGACAAGCGACAAGCGATCAAGAGCCGCTCTCCTTACAGCGATACTCAATAAAGCGAGATAAGAAGCGCCGATAAGAAAAGGCGCGGAGGAGTAAGCCGCACGTCTCGTTAGCCTTTTGTCCGCGTGTGTACGGCATCGGGAGTGCACGAGGCCTCAAAGCGATTTTCTTTTCGCTCGCGCTTTTTGTCAATCGATCGCGCGCGATTTATTTCGCCTCGGCCACCACCGCGGGAACGTGTTATAGAGGAGAGCGGCGCTTTCTAAATCCACGCTGCATTGTGCGCTCGGTTAATCGGATTTTTTTTCGGAAATATTTTGAATGTCACGCGGTTTTTTGTCACGAGCGCTTTGTAATGGTCAGTTAACGCGTTTCACGCTGTCGGGACACTTCCGTCGTGCGGTTCGGTGTAGAACTCAGTAGGTCGGGGTTAGGTCGGCTTTTTTTCCCTGTCGGATCCTCTTATGGACCGTCGGCGAAGTCGAGCTTGCAGACTGGATAGGAATCTGCTGGCGAGCCTAATTCGATGAATAATTTATCGACGATTACGCGGCAACGAGTTATACACCAGACGAGCGACCTGTTTGATGCCTCTTGTCGTCGCCGGCTTCTCCGCCTTGCTCTTCATTCGCTTCATCATCGCCCTATGCCTCTAGTTATATAGTCTGTCAATGACACGCGTTTAGAAATGCATATTCAGTGTGATTTCTGTGCGACGCTTTATTATGCTTGAAAAAAATGGCAAAACCAAGCGCGCATTCGTCTCCACGGCAGTAAATACTTCACACTTCAAATAACGCAATCCTTCAGCTCTCGCTGATAAATCGACTCCGAGAATCCTCCCACCAGTATGCGCGTGTGTGACTCTCCGCTCATACAAGCTCTTGTTCGTCTCTCTTTCTCGAGGTCCCAGCTCGTAAATCTCTCTCCCTCACAAAGTGTACGTCGCAGTAGAATCTCTCCTGAGCGCAGGATGTCGAACTTCAAGTTGAACACGTTGTCTCTCCCGCGAAGACGATCAGGACCCGGGTACGTATAAGCGTCGTACGTCGTTTCACAGGTGCGGGTGGGGAACCGAGTGACACCTGAACTCGGACAGCAGTTACACGTAGTACGACGGGGTTCCGCTAATTACTCGCGATGACTGGGAGGAATCCTCCGTTTCCTAATTGCTTGCTCGAACGTCTAGACGGGGAGAAGTCGTGCATGTGTATACTGCAGGTACACTTGATCGACGGAAAATATTCGTCGCGATACGGATCGAACTGAGCTCTTTGTTCTTTATTACTGGTAGCTCGATTCTATCGAGACTTCATAATGCACAACAGGTTCGCGCGTATGAAAGAGGCCGACCGCGAGATAAGATCGGTATGAAGCGCGCGACATTCCCTCTGCGCGTAACGTCCTAGCCGACGCTTCTTCGATATGAGTACTTATGCAAATTCGCTAATCTTGGCCGAATTTCACGAAAGCCTCACAATGGGGCGCGCTTGATTGGCAGCAGCACGTGTATAATATTCTCGCAATCAATCGGGGTAATCCTCGGGCGGCGGAATTCCTCGAAGAATAATACGAGAACACAGTACGTATCGGTCGCCGCCGCGAGGTTTGATGCACAGATAATCCTCCGCGTGTTCTCCTCCTTTTTCTCTCCCTCTCTCTCTCTCTCTCTCTTGCAGGGAGCAGCGCAGCTCACATGCAAGTCACTCGAGGGAGCCTTATTTCTCTCCCCGGCTTATATAAGCTTCCATCTCTTTCTCCGGTCTGCTATTCCACATTTATCCGGCGCAGCCCATGAGTGTGTGTGTGTGTGAGTATCTCCATCTCCCTTCTATCTCCGATCTTCGCGTATTCCCTCTCTCACACTTGTATCAGCCGCTCCTTCTTCTCTCTCTCTCTCTCTCTCTCTCTCTCTCTCTCTCTCTCTCTCTCTCTCGCTATCTCTCTCCTTCGTCCTGCTGTATAGCGCAGCTATATGTATATACCGACACGGCTGTCCCGTGTCTCATACTTTATGCCTCGCCCATACTTTATGGCCGAGGCTCGCCTCGGTATTTTGTAAAGAGAGAGAGAGAGAGAGAGAGAGAGAGAGAGAGAGAGAGGAAGCCCTTCGATCATGCGTGTGCTCTGCTGCCTCTTCGGTCCCCTTAATTTTTGGCGCCTCTCTTGCACCCGCACGCTCTCACGTGTGCGTGTGTCTTTCTGAGGGTGGCTATTATTTTTCGAGGATTTTCTGAATATTCATGCGGCGATCGGCGTAAAAATCGAATTTTATAATACGCGCACCGCCGAAAATCCGTAATTAAACGCTTAATTACCGACGCCGACGCCGAAAAGTCAATTCCACAGCGGCTCGAGCCAAAGGCTCTTTCTATACGCGCTTGAATGTGTGTATAGAAAAGAAGCAACGAAAGCAAAGCCATCCCTCAGCCGCTCAATAATCCCGTCTCTCCCGGTTCTCCCATACACAATATAACGCGAGAGAGATGCCTATATTACACACCGCGACTCTCCCTCTCTCTCTCTCTCTCTCTCTCTCTCTCTTTCTCTCTCTCGCGTGTGCACGCTTTAACCATTTCATTATTAACGCAATTCACGTTTGCGCAAATCATAAATCTCGCGCACTTAAAGCGAGAGACTCGCAGCCGCCGCCGCTGCTTTTCGCGTAATCGTCGCGATCCGTAGAGCAAAAAACGAGTCCGCAAAAAGAAGAAACTGCCGCCTCGGCTATACATATATATATATATATATATATATATATATATATATGCGTACGTGAGACGTAGGATGAAAGGACTCTATAGCCGTGTCTGTGCGTCTGAATATTCTCGCTGCAGCGAGAGACAAAGTGGACCCGCGGAGCGCACAGGACCGTCTAATGGGCCACTCGTGCGACAAATCTCTCGGCGAGCGCTTTTCAAAGCCGCGCAGCTATATATACTCCTTATTAATATCGTTATTGTTGTTGTTAATGCGAGGGACGGTGCATATCTACGCGCATATACACAGTCGTGCAGATTTATCGCGCACTCGAAAATCCTTCTTTTTTACCCTGTATACTTACGACTCACTCTCGGTTTTTAATCAAACGCGTTATGGAGACGCGTCGCGCAGGCTGCAGGCTTGTTATATATAGTTGAGACGTCGCCAGGATTTCCGCGCGGAAGAAAACGTTTTGATCGCGCGCCTTTGCTTATATTGATATTGTTAGTCCGAGTTATTAATGGCTCGAGCGCGGGGACACACCGGCGGCGGCTTATAATACATAAATCCCTGCGATTTATCGTCGACGATTCTGGTTCCGCGAGCGCGAGCTTTTTTCCCTCCCCGGATTATGCAATCGAAGCTCCTTCTGCGCACGCACTCGCGAGGTTTATACACAAAGAAAAGACGATCCATACTCGCGGCTCTCTGTCCGAGTCCGCAATTACAAGTGTATACCGAGTGATTAATGCGTGAGTTTTTTTTAAACGCTCTAAGCTCGCTTTCGAAAAAAAGAAACTTCTTCGATAAAAATCGAGAGAGGGGCGCGCTCCAATTTAAAGCATCGCACGATATTCAAATTCGCCACCGGCAGGGAGCTGTACGGATAAGACTGATCCGGATTTTTTCGGCTAATAAGTGCCCGCACGACGAGGAGATCGCCTCGAGGACATATCAAGAGCAGCAGCAGCAGCCGAGAATTACAAGCCAAGCGCGATTATGATAATCGGAGCGACTCGAGCTTATGCGATTATCCGCGCGCGGCATCGCCGCACGTATAATACGCGCATATTCGGAGGAATTTTTCTCGTGTGATAATTGTGGCGTTTTCATATAGTTTTAAATCGGAGCATTAGAAAAGAACGCGTCGTTTAATGCGAAAGTACGTTAACAAAGACGGATGATGATAATCCGATTATTCGTAGCTCCGAATATGCGCTGATTAAGTTGGAGATAGGGAGGGACAAACGCGGGGAAAAATCCTCGCGAATGACACAGCGCCTCGGATATAATCAATTCCAAAAGAGACTCTCCTTTCAATTCGTATCCTTCGCGCGCTTGCGCTGTGTGAGAGAGGGGGAGAGAAACAAATACCTCCGCGAGGCTCTCATAAGAACAGCTCGATTATTATTTCTTTTTTACCAACATTGTCGATAAGCTATTATATACAAAAACAGGACCGAAATTCAACGCACACGCACGTATATGGACAATGTCTCTCTAACGGACAAGTCTAAACAATTACTTTCGAAAACTGCTATAAACCCATAACGCAGTAAATATAGAGATCGAAGCTATGCGCGCTTTTTTCCATCGGGGCGCGCGCGCGCACAAAGGGATATGGAAATGCTCGTAAACGGTGCGAGTAAAGACGAGGAAATATGAAAAGTCGTATAAAGCGCGAGAGCCGTGCCGCGGCCGTAAAGAAAACGACAAAGACTCTCTCGGCTGTAACAACCCGGCCCCGCGAGGGAAATATTAAATATGGACGAGAGAATCGAGTCGCGCGGGACACAAGATGCTGCGGAGGAAGCTCGTTGTAATAATATGAATGAATTAGCGCTCGATAGCCCCGCTCGATCGCGATACAATCTAATAAAGTCAATCTGGTCTAGTGTATATATATATATATATATACGCATAGGCGGCGGATATGCGCTGCGGGAAAAAAGGAGACGCACGCTAGCGTGAGGAAGAGGAAACATTAAGCGCGCGCGAGAACACTGATCCGTGTGGAGTATGTGTGTGTGTATGTGTGTGTGTGTGTGTGTGGCACGAGAGAAAATATATCGAAGAAGCGAGTGTGTTGCTGCGGTAGTGTAGACTAGTAATAAGAGAGGGAGAGAGGGAGACAAATAGAAAGCGAAGGAAGGAGGAGGAGAAGAAGAAGACGGATAAAGGGCAGAGAGGAAGGCAGATAACTTTTAAACTCGCCAGTTCTCTCTCTCTCTCTCTCTCTCTCTCTCTCTCTCGGACACATCGGACAATGGCGACGCGAGCCTGACAGCACAAGGTCGAGAGTCTTACCCTATACTCGTCTCTCTCTCTCTCTCTCTCTCTCTCTCTCTCTCTCTCTCTCTCTCTCTTTCTCGAACGATTACGAGCGCTCTTTTCTGACCCCCGCCAGTTTGCATATTTCAATTCGCGGAATGCTGATTCCGATGCCTTCGGCGGCAACGGCGCGCGACGCGATGTTGATTGATTGCCGCGGAATGAGTGCGAGGGAAAAACGCCTTTTCTTTTCAACCATATAGCGAGACGGAGAGAGAGAGAGAAAGAGAGAGAAGTGTGCGGAGTTAGTTTATCCTTGCGACTTTTGTTGCACTCGGTGGGATGCATGCGGGAATGCGAGAGGGGGGGGAGGTCGCGCGGTTATTTTTGGATCGCGCGTTTATTCGCTCATGCGAAAAAGTCATTCTAATTTTAGACGCCTATAATTAGCCCGATGTACATCGTTTTAATCCTGCTGTATAATGTGTTCGCGGGGTATACCTGTTGTAGACAGTTATTTACGCTACGTGGACGCGCTTTATAGGAAAAATACGGGAGCCGTATATAACACATCCGTCAAGTTTTAAAAATAGCCGTAGAATAAGGCGCAACTGTGCGCTTGTCGAATGAAGACTTTAATGTCCGGCCGTTGTACGAGGTTTATCTGCTAATTACACACACGCACACACACATACACGCAAACGCGCAAGCCTGCAAGGATGATTGAGAATAAAAAGAAAATCTGTCAACAGGTTCGCCGCCGTTGACCGGCTCAGGAATCGTGCGCGTCGTCGTGCTGGACGTGAACGACCACAGTCCGGAGTTCAACCGTCAGGAGTACCGGGCTTCGGTCACCGAGAACCTGCCGGCCGGTGCCTGGGTCGCTAATCCTCTGGCCAGCGACAAGGACGAGGGACTCAACGCCAGAATCCGGTAAGACGATATTTTCTCCCTCGGCTCTAATTTTTTTTTTCTCTATCTTGCTTCGCTTTCTCTCGGAGATGAGCGGCTTAACGTCGCGGAATTCGATCTCGGGCATTTTCGGGGGATTATCGCTAGCGAGAGAGAGAGAGAGAGAGAGAGAGAGAGAGAGAGAGAGAGAGAGAGAGAGAGAGAGTAGCATAATCGATTTTTCACTCGGGGATGCGTGCGGCTTAATATGCAAATGTTGCGTAAACACACGCGTGTGACAATGACGACGACTGAGCTTTCAATCCGCTCAACAGATACAGTCTGCTCGGCGACAAGGCCGAGAGGTTCCACGTGAACTCGAGCACCGGTGAGATCGTCACTCTCGAGAGACTCGACCGCGAACAGACGGCCGTCTATCATCTGACCCTGGTAGCGCAGGATTCCAGTCCTACGGAGCCTAAGGCCGCCGCTGTCAACCTCACCATCACCGTTACCGATCTCAACGACAATGCGCCCAGGTTCGCCAGTCCGAGATACACCGCTTACGTGCCCGACTCGACCGGAAAAGGTAGGTGTTGCTTGTCTGCTGCTTTGGTCGTTTGAAATTTGAGCTTCATCCATTCAATCGTCCTGTATTATTACCTGTTCAGGCGACTTCGTCTTCGGAGCCAAGGCGACGGACGACGACGACGGCGACAACTCGCGCATCGTCTACCGGCTCCACGGTAAGGACTCGCATCGGTTCGCGGTTGATCCGCACAGCGGTGTGATCCGGGCCCTGGAGAAGCTCGCCAGTGGAGGCCGGAGTATGTACCAGCTGCAGATCGAAGCCTTCGACTCCGGCGTTGAACCCCGATCGGTTTCGGCCGACCTGGTCGTGCATCTCTGGGAACGTCAGCTGTTCCCCAGTTTCAGACCGACCACCGCCACGAGGTTCACTCTCGCAGAGGATGTGCCCGAGGGAAGGATTATCACGACCCTCAGTGCCACCACACCGAAAGAGGGACCGGCTAGTGATCTGGTTTTTGGAATGGCTGGGGGTAACGTCGGAGAGGCGCTGAGGATCGAACCGCATAGCGGAGAGGTGAGACTCATCGTTAAATTTGATATACGAAGCCGAGTATAGGTTTGCCGTTGAAGACAGAAATCTAATACCGCGGCTGATGATGTGTACAGGTCGTCATCGCGTCCGGATTCGACTACGAGACGGCGCCGCACTACGAGGCCTGGGTCGAGGTTCGCGATTCCGGTGAGCCATCGCTTCGCAGCGTCATTCAGCTTCTAGTCAACGTGACCGACGCCAACGACAACGCGCCCGTCATGGATTCCGCGGTGTACAATGCCTCCGTCCCCGAGGAGGAGTATCCTCCGCTGTTCGTCACCAAGATTTCGGCGAAGGATGCCGATTCCGGCAGTAATGGCGAGGTCACTTATCACCTGATGAACGACTTCGACGAGACCTTTGTCATCGACGAGGAAAGTGGGGAGATCAGTACCAATGCCAAATTGGATCGTGAAGAGGTGAGGTTTTGTAATATTAGATCTTGTGCGATTTGTAAAGTAGAGTATATTTCTTAACCTGCGATATCCTTTTTGCAGATATCTTCCTACGAGCTAATAGTGGAAGCCCGCGATCGGGGCACGCCGCAGCTGACAGGTACCGCGACGGTTCTGGTCACGGTTCTGGATAAGAACGACAACCCGCCACGTTTCACGCGTTTGTTTAGCGTCAACGTCACCGAGAACTCGGAGATCGGCGCGTTCGTCATCCGCATCACGAGCAGCGATCAGGACATCGGTGCCAACGCTAACGTCAGTTACAGCTTCACTGGTAACCCCAGCAACAAGTTCGCTATTGATCCTCTGAGTGGCAACGTAACGGTTGCTGGTCACCTGGACCGCGAAGTCCAGGACGAGTACCTGCTCAAGGTGACTGTGGGCGACGGCGCCTGGGGCGCGGAGACACCGCTAACCATCACCATCCAGGACCAGAACGACAATCCTCCTGAATTCGAGGAGGAAACTTACCACTTCCACTTCCCAGAGCTGCAGGGCAGAATGGCGCATGTTGGCCAGGTCGTCGCTACCGACCGCGACAAGCAGGGCCCGAACTCGGTCATCTCGTACAGTCTGCTACAGCCGTCCGATCTGTTCACCGTAGATCCCGCCTCGGGTGACATATTCAGCAAGAGGACCCTGCGCTACAAGCACACCAAGAGACCGACATCGCCCGAGAACGTGTACTCGCTGTACGTCGTGGCGACGGATAACGGCAGGCCACCGTTGTCCTCGAAGACGCTGGTCTACGTGAGCATCGTCGACTCCAACAACCACGCGCCCAGGTTCGAACAGCGTGCCTACCTCTACCCGGTACCCGAGGGCTATCCCACCAACAAGAAGATCGCCCAAGTACACGCCTCGGACGACGAGGACTTTGGTGTGAACGCGGAGATCGAGTACACGGTGGCAGCAGGAAACGGCAGCGAGTACTTCTTCGTCGAGCCCGAGTCCGGATGGCTGTACGTTAACAAGAGCCTGGTCGAGTTCCGTATCGGTAGTGCGTTCTCGCTCAAGATTCGAGCGACCGACAAGGGCGTGCCTCCGCAGAGCGACGAGGTCTGGGCCACTCTGGTCGTCACCGGAGAGAACCGTCACGCGCCGACTTTCGTGGCCGTGAGCTATCAGGTGAGAGTGCCGGAGAACGAACCTGTGAACACGACCATACTGACCGTCAATGCCGTGGACTCGGACGACGGGCCGAACGGTATGGTCAGGTACGAGATCTCGGCCGGCAACGAGCGTCACGAGTTCTCCATTCACCCGATCACCGGAGCAGTGACGATTCTCGATGCTCTGGACTACGACACCGTTCAGGAGTACAGGCTCAACATAACCGCGAGGGATCTCGGCTTCGAGTCAAAGCACGCGATCGCTACCCTCACCGTCAACGTGTCCGACATCAACGACAACCCACCGACGTTTAATCAGAGTTTGTACGAGGCCTACCTACCAGAGAATTCGCCTGCCCAGCACTTTGTCTTTAAGGTCCTGGCCAAGGATATCGATTCTCCCAAGTACGCCGTCATTCAGTACAGGATTCTGGGTGGAACCGGTAAGGAGCACTTCCAGATCGAGCAGAACACTGGCATCATCAAGTCCAAGATCAGCTTCGACTACGAGGAGGCCAACGAGTACACTCTGGACATCGTTGCCGCTAATCCCGACACGAATCCTCCCATGCTTGGCTTCACTACTGTCCTCGTGCACATCACAGGCGTCAACGAGTTCTATCCCAAATTCATTCAACCGGTCTTTCACATGGACGTCTCCGAGAGCGCGGAGGTCGGAACGTCCGTGGGACTGGTCCAAGCTACCGATCAGGACGCGGGCGTCGATGGAAAGGTGTTTTACCTCTTCGTCGGTTCTTCGAACGATCGAGGTTTCTCCATTGGGCCCGAGACCGGAATCATCAGTGTATCCAGGAGGTAAGTCCACCTTTATCCAGACTCTCAGAGCAAAATTTGTTGTTTTACAATCATCTGTAACGTACGTTCATTCATTCTCTAGGCTGGATCGAGAAACGCAAAACCGCGCCATCCTAACAGTAATGGCAAAGAACACGGGCGGCATCCGTGGCAACGACACCGACGAGGCTCAGGTCATCATCTCCATCCAGGATGGCAACGATCCGCCCGAGTTTCTGCAGACACTCTACGAAGCCAGCGTCTCGGAAGGCGAGAGCGTGGGCTCCCGAATCGTGACGGTCCGCGCGATCGACAAGGACGTACGTCCGCAGAACAACCAGTTCTCCTACTCGATAATCGGCGGTAACGTGGGTCAGGCCTTCAAGGTGGACCCGCAGTCCGGTGATATCGAGACAGCTAAGTTCCTCGACAGGGAGTCCGTTCCTAGCTACGAACTGATCATCGGCGCGATCGATACCGGCAGTCCACCTCAGACCGGAAGCGCCACTGTGAAGATCGAGCTGCTGGATGTCAACGACAACGGACCTGTCTTCGATCCTACCGACGTGATCGGTTACGTCAGCGAGAACGAACCTGCTGGCACGAGTATCATGACCCTCAGCGCTACCGATCCCGATCTGCCACCCAACGGAGCGCCGTTCTTCTACAGACTGATCGGCGGAAAGCAGATGGATCTCGTCAGCTTGGAGAAACACTCGGGAATACTGAAGACCACCAGGAGCTTGGACAGAGAAATCGCGCCTCAACTCGATCTCTTGGTGAGTCGTCTCGTGCACTTCGTCAAAGGAGACACCCTAATTTTTCCAAACCTTAGCATTAACGATATTAGAAAATAATACCCCACTCCCGTCATTGTCACGTCAACCCTTACTAACTAAAACGAATGAAAAAAAAATACAGGTCGAGGTAGAGGACTCAGGCTCGCCACGTCAGTCCAGCGAGCACGCGATCACGGTCTACGTGCTCGACCAGAACGACAGCCCATCGAGTCCACGCTCGGTCCACGTGATGGTGAACTCGTTCAACGGTCAGACGCCGCTGGGCAAGATCGCCGACGTCCACCCCAACGACCCCGACACCAGCGGAGACTACAGCTGCAGGATAATCCAGGCTGGCTCAGCTAGCGGCGTCCTCGGCATCCCTGCCGCTTGCGATTTGCATGCCGCCAGGATCATGCCAGGTTGGTATAGTACGACGATCGTAAATAACACGCCGAAAATTGCCGGAGAGAGAGAGAGAGAGAGAGAGAGAGAGAGAGAGAGAGAGAGAGAGAGAGAGAGAGAGAGATCGCTCCTATTAATTATTCATTCGCGTGCGCGTGTCTCGTATCGAGGGGGGAGTCTGCTGCTGCCCTTGATTTATCATAGTTGTTCCTCGAGGCGACGTGCGCGCGCGTGGTGGCTCCTCGTTTTTTGTCGGCGATTTTCGTGTTTTATGCGCCGGTTTGCATAATTCCATTTAATTCGCGCGCGCGCGCGCGAGCCTTCGGAAATTCAAATTCGTTTTTCACACTGAAATTCCCGATGCGAAAAATAAATGATTTATTCCTGCGCTCGTTATAAGCGTCTCGGCGCTCGGACAATATGTATATATGGAATAAGTGTATACAATTAATCCTCTTCTGGCCGACAGGTATCGGTTACTCTCTCAGCGTGTCTGGCAACGACGGCCGGCATCCGGACGTCGTGTCCAAGGTCACCGTTGAGTTCGCCACCTTCTCCAATGCCACGGTGGAGAACAGCATCACCGTGCAGATATTTCGAGTGAAGGCTGCCGATTTTCTGAGCAAGTACTATCGAGCTCTGTTGGAGCTGCTGCAAGAGGAGCTGGAGATCGGCGACACGCTGAGCATATTCAGCGTCGACGAGAAGGAGAATCACATCGAGGTGTACATGGTGATATCCTCGCCGCAGGGATACCGTACCAGGCAGGAGGTCAAGGATTTTCTGCAGAGAAGACGCAGTCAGATCGAGAATCTCATCGAAGGCTCACAGCTGACTATCGGTTATTCGCCGTGCAAGAACGACGCCTGCGATAATGGAGGCGTCTGCAGCGACCAGGTTGTGGTTTACGAGAACGCCAGGATCACCGACAGTCCGAGTCTGATTTTGACTTCGCCGAAGGTCGTGCACGAGATGGTCTGCAAGTGTCGCGACGGATTCACCGGAGAGCGATGCGAGAAGAAGCAGGACCCTTGCGCTCCCAATCCTTGTCAATCTGTAAGTCCAATTTGTTTGTTCGAATCTTTCGCCGGTTTGATTATTATTTTACTAGAACGTAGTAACTCGAATGTCGAAATTTTCAGGGTGGTCAGTGTCGCCGCATGGGCTTCGACTTCCACTGCAGCTGTCCAGCTGATCGCGAGGGTCGTCTCTGTGAACTGGAACGCGGCGACGCCTGCGCCAGCAGTCCGTGTCGCAACGGAGGCAGCTGCAAGGAGAGTCCAGACGGCTCGAGCTTCTTCTGCCTATGTCGCGCCGGATACCGAGGCAACCACTGCGAGGTGCTCACCGACTCCTGCAGACCCAATCCGTGCCTGCACGGTGGACTATGCGTGGGAGAGAAACCTGGGTAATTAACGTCACGATTAATGATGTATAATCTAATCTGAAAATAAATTAAATGAAAATAACGCTGATGTTTTTCTGCAGATACCGTTGCAGTTGTCCGGAGGGTCGTTACGGCCGACACTGCGAGCGCTCGACATTCGGATTCGACGAACTCTCTTACATGACCTTCCCTGCTCTCGACTCCAATACCAATGACATCACGATCATCTTCGCGACCACCAAACCCAACGCTCTGCTTCTGTACAACTACGGGCCTCAGAGCGGAGGACGCTCTGACTTTGTCGTTCTCGAACTCGTCGAGGGTAGACTGGTATTCTCGTGTGGTGGTGCCAGGAGTGCCATCACTTCTCTGACCATCAAATCCGAGAGGTCTCTGGCAGATGGAGGCTGGAGGAAGGTGACCGCGACGAGGAACGGAAGAGTGGTTTCGCTGAGCGTCTCGAGATGTAAAGAACACGGCGACGTGTGCGACGAGTGCAGGCCCGGCGATGCCACTTGCTACGTCGACGACGTCGGCCCTATCGGGTAAGTCGATTTGCCGGTGATTGATAAGTTTGACTACGTCAAGGTTTCATTTTAAAATAATTCGTCGTCTCTTTCAGAACACTGAATTTCAACAACAATCCTCTGATCCTCGGCGGTCTGCTAAACTCCGACCCTGTACTCGAGCGTCCCGGCCAGTTGCATTCGGACGACTTTGTCGGCTGCGTGCACTCTGTCTCTATAAACGGCCGAGGACTGAATCTTACCAGTCCCCTGTCATCTCGCGGAGTCAAGCCAACGTGTCCCAGGTCGGAGAACGGTCCCTGCTCCCGGTCCACCGCCAGGGAGAGAGACAACCTTTGCAGACACGGCACCTGCTACGACAAGTGGAACAAACCGGCCTGTCAATGTGGCAAAATCACCGCCCCCAACTGCCAGGGTGCACTCGAGTCGGTCAATCTCAGCGAGGGCGGTTATATCGAATACAAGGTAAGAATCGTTGGTCATTCCCTACAATTTTTTTTTCATCTCCTGCTAAAACTCGTTGATGTTAATTGATTTTAATTTGCTTCGCACAGATCTCCGAGAAGCACCGACGGATGCAGCTGCTGGAATACCTTTACGGCGGCACGACCCTCTGGCACGGTGGCCTCTCGTCCCACTACACCGAGGAGAACCTCGTGCCATTGATTCCAGCCGCGACCCCAGCCAAGAGCATCCACCTGATGTTCCGCACGGTTAAGCCCGACGGCGTGCTCGTTTACGCCGCCAGCAACAAGCACTTCACCTCCGTCGAGTTGCGCAACGGCCAGATCAGCTACTCGTCCCTGCTGAGCTCGCCCGTCAACATGAGCGGCTCGGTCGAGAACAGCCTGGCCGATGGTCGCTGGCACAACTTGACTCTTCACGCCCACGCCAGAGGTCTCAAGCTCTACATCGATGGTACTCTCGCCGGTGACGAGCTCGACTCCGCCGGTGTACACGACTTCCTCGACCCTTACCTCACGCTGCTCACCATCGGTGGAGTCAGGCGCGATCAGTATCTCGCCCACGATGGCCTCCCCAGAGCCTTCGAAGGCTGTATGGCCAACTTCACCATCAACGGCGAAGCCCAGCCCTTCAACGGCTCTGGTTCCATCTTCCGTGACGTCGTTTTTTACGGCAAGGTGCACCTCGGCTGCCGCGGTCCCATCGGCATCACCGCAGCCACGGCGGCCGACCCCCTCAGCGTTGGCATCACCCTCGTCATCGTCTTCTTCATCATCCTTCTGGTGGCGATCCTCGCCAGTTTCGTCATCTTCCGGCTGCGCAGGCAGAACAAGGAGAAGTCCGCCAGCACCGTAGTCAACAAGAACACCAACGCCATCATCACCGGCAACAGCCTGGTCGGCGGAGCCCAGTCCGACAACCTTATGTCCCGCCACGAGAACACCTACATCTCCGACGGCTCGGACCTGCGCAACATGGGCCACCTCGGTCCCGAGCTCATCTCCAAGAAGTACAAGGAGCGCGAGATGAACAGCAGCTCCGTCGCCGCGGCGGCCGCCGCCAACGAGCACCAGCGGCCCCAGAGGCCCGACATAATCGAGCGCGAGATCAGCAAGTCGCCGCCCATCCGGGACGAGCATCCGCCGCTGCCTCCGCCCAACCACTCGCACGAGCACAGCCAGGAGCCCGACATGCCCGAGCACTACGACCTCGAGAACGCCAGCTCCATCGCGCCCAGCGACATCGACATCGTCTACCACTACAAGGGCTACCGGGACGGCATGCGCAAGTACAAGGCCACCCCACCGCCCATCGCCGGCTACGGTAATCATCACAAGCACGCGAACCAGCAGCACCGACACGCCGCCGGTTTCCCTACCAGGGCTATGGCTCCGCCTTCGGTTGGCCAGCCCCAAGGCTCCGCGCCGAAGCTTCTGCAGAGCACACCGCTCGCCAGGCTCTCGCCCAGCAGCGAGCTCTCGGCCCAGCAGCCGCGAATCCTCACACTGCACGACATTAGCGGGAAGCCCCTGCAGAGCGCCCTCCTCGCCACGACCTCATCCTCGGGTGGCGTCGGCAAGGATGCCATGAACTCCAACAGCGAGCGTAGCCTCAACTCGCCTATCATGAGCCAGCTGTCCGGCTCCACGGCCAGCCGCAAGGTCCAGCAGTCGGCTGCCGAGGCCGCCGGTAACGGCGTGTCCTCCGGACCCATGGGCCTCACCGCCGAGGAGATCGAGCGACTCAACTCCCGACCGCGCACCTCCAGCCTCGTCTCGACCCTCGACGCCGTCAGCTCGTCCAGCGAAGCCCGCGGCCCTGGGCCACTCGCCCATCTTCACAGGCCACCAGCCGAGCGACTCAAGCGACGAAACTCCTCGACCACCGACGAGAGCGGAAACGACAGCTTCACCTGCTCCGAGATCGAGTACGACAGCAACTCGATGGTCGGCGACAAACGCTCGGACGACCACATCTACAGCAAACCCGAGAACGAGGTGGTGACTCGCAGCGGCGAGAGTCCCCAGTCGAGCAAGCCACCCTTGCCACCCAACATCAACTACGACGGCTTCGACAGTTCGTTCCGAGGCTCGCTTAGCACCCTTGTTGCATCGGACGACGACATGTCCACGCACATGGGCGGCCTGTACCGACCGAACGAGTCGTCGCCCAATACGGCCCTCAGCTGGGACTACCTGCTCAACTGGGGGCCCAATTTCGAGAGCCTCGTCGGCGTGTTCATCGACATCGCCGAGCTGCCCGATGGCACCAGTCGCGTGCCCAGTACTCTGAGGCTGCCCTGCAACAATCTCGCCAAACCCTCCGAGGAATACGTCTGAGCGATCTTGCCATTTTTCTTTTTTTTCTAACTTTACGAATGTATATGTAATCGAACCGCGGTAGTTTGAAAATTTCGCGGGACACCTTGTATCAGGGTGCGCCCGACGAACGTTGTACAGTCATTATCGATTTATCTATTTTCTTTCTATAACTGCAAAGCCATGGTGCAATGTTCTTGAAAAAATAAAAACGCAAGCGTACTTATCGATCGTTAGATTTTTAAGTTGTAGCATTTAAGAGCATCGTTGTAAATTATGCGGACCCGGTGCATTTCGAATGAATTTATATATTTATATGTGTAATTATATTCTATGATAAATACCGTGCCTTCCAGTGTAACGTTGAAAGTCTGTTTATAGTTTAGGGAAAAATCGAGAGCACAGCGTTTTTTAATTTTATGCCTGATTATTTATATGTACTATTGGAAATTCAAGCCATATTTTGTACTTGTTATATATAGACGTGTAGAGTATTGTAAAAGAACTTCCGTTCGAAATGCCAGACTGATCTTTTAAATGTATAACGACTAATATTGCCATTGATCGCGTCGATGGTTCCCTCTCTCGCGAGACGCCTTGTAAATTATTCTATTTGTTACATTTGTAAATAGCGAGTGCTCGCGAGAAAGAATGTTGTACAAAAGCAAGTGCGAGAGACGCAATCTAATGTTATAGGTTTACTATTTACTATATTTGTAATGAAGAATAAAGTGTAAAAATTATGCCATGCTTTTGTTTCTGTATCTCCTTTTTTATATTTTATCTGTATATTACTGCATGTCTTAAAATGTTTGAAAAGCGATTCACATTCCTACTGTTGCTCTTTATCAATCTTCACCACTCATCAATTTGAAAATTATTAGAAACTCGTTTTGTCAAAATTTATTTATTTGTTAGGTCTTAAATGAAGTCATCAAAAAGAGGTTTATTAAAATTTTATTTCATATAAATATATGAACGTAGCCGTGTTGGTTGGGTTATATAAATGCATAAAAAAAGTTTTTAAAAAATGGTTAATATAGTGTCTTTACAATTTGGTCTGTGACAAGGGATTACATGTATAAATTTGTACTATGCTTACAGAATTGTTCATATACAACTGACATAAGTCACATAGTTACAGTCTTAAATATAATGAGGATATATTGCAGTCTTTTGTATATATATTTTTTTTTAATTCACCAATAGTAACTAAACTTTTCTATACACATTAATGCGGGATAAAACTGACTGGCGGATTATAAAAAAAGTACCTAAAAGAACATAAGATCTAATATCCATATTGCTAGATAAAAAATTAGGACTCGCGATGCCCTATCTTATATGTCATGAAAGCATGTCTGTCATTAATTAAACCCTGTGAATAAACTCTTAAACTAATAACCAGCTAGTTTTTTGTTACAAATGTAAAGACTTTGATCAATCATTGTATACAAAGTAAATCTCAAGTTTCATAATTCTACTCTAAATTCATACGGTGCTCATATACTATTTCTAATACTATCAAGTTTTTAAATAATACAATAAGTAACTAAAACTGGTCATGATTATCTTTTGATACTTTGAAAATAGCCTCTACAATTATTGATGATGGATACATTTCAAGAAGATGAAATCTTTTAAAATTCATGATGTATACATAAACGTACGTATGTGCATAGTTTGTTTAAAAAATGTATAATTGTTGCTCATAATCAGTTTAAAGATAATCTTAATACACTGATGATGAACTTATTTAAAGAATACATTTCAATCGAACAAAGGATTTCTTATCCTGCTCTATTCTAACTAGTACTTCCTATACTTTAATACAAAACGGTATATAAAAATTATTACTTGTTTCCTTGTACACTAAGTTACCAGTTGTCCAAAAATTCAAATCCTGTCTTTGGAATTTCAGGATCATGATTTAGTTGCGATGACTGATAACTGCTGTAAGAACTAGGAGTGTCAAGTAGTGCAGCTGATTCAATATCACTGGACTTCAAGTGTCCACCAAAATTGATATTCATCTGATTTTTGTCATTGCCCATCTTGGCAGTCATTCTTAAGCTCTTCTGAGGCACCAGATGTTCCATATCATCATCGGAGCTGTTTTGCTGTATCTTCAAGAGAGAAGTCTTATTGATTAACTTGGCAAAGATACCCTCCGAAGCCTCACTGTCGATGCAGCTGCTCCGAAGGGTACTGCCGTCCTCGGTGGAAAATATTGTATCCGAGTAGTTCTCGGTCTGATAGAAACTAATCTGACTAGATGGTGGACTGTAGTTGTCCTCCAGAGAGTCGTCATGGTTTCTCATATTGCAAGAGTTTGCATAATGAGAGGTATCAGAGATGTAGCTAGTCATATTCTTAGTGCTACTGTCAACGGTTTGGTCCAGGCAGTTCAGATTCATCTGCGACTGTGTCATGAAGGAGAAGGGAGCCGAGTGCTCGTCTTTCCAGCGTAGAGTCTGCAAAGTCATCGAGCATTAAGATTTATAATCCTGAAGAAACTAGCACTCATACTAGATGAATCAACTCACCGATCCAGTCTCATCGATCATGTACTTCATGCCAGTCTGTATCCTGAGCTTAGGGTAGTAGTCGGGGAACTCTTTGGAGGAAGGGTCGAGTTTCTTGGAGGCGTATTTGAGCGCAACCTCGGGCTGGATGATGGTCTCGTCCAGAGCTTGATTACGTTCCCCGAGGCTGAGAGTGTTCCACAGACCCTCGTAGGCGTCCTTCGTCGCGGCAACATCCTCGCCTATTCTCTTGGCTAGTGGATTGATGCTGTAGAGGTAATCCTCGGCTATAGCGCTCAGTGTCTTCGTGCTCATCTTGTCTAATCGATCGCACTTCACGATATCAAATGACACTCATCTACTTGCTCGGAAAACCTTCATGACGTCGCGATCAAATGTTGTCGTTGGAAGTCAATGATGATTCTTGGCACGTGTTATTGTTTAGTACTAGTATGTGGTTTAATCGAATTATCGCTTTTCCGCGATGGCTGATGTATGCATGTAAATATATATATATCGCGACGAATGATTGTTGCCTGCGCTCGGACGCGCACAGCACATACAGTGCGTGACAACACCCTCTCCCTTCCTGCACGCTCAGATGACTCTCGACTGCAGCATCAATATATTTTTCTTTTTTTGGTCGCGAAAGAGCGGACGACGCGCGTTGCGTGGCGCCATTTGGTGGCTGAATGGAGAACTACTATTTTAAATACAGTATCTTTGTATATCTTTGATTTCGTTTTCGTTTAGTCTAACGCTTAGTTTATTCAAAATATGAGGTGAAAGATCTGAATGATAAGAATGATATTCTGCTATTTGAAAAGGTTAATTTTGAAGAAATTTCATCTCGAGACACAAAATGAAATTTCTGAATGTTCGTTAATATTTTGGAAGTACATTACATGCATATAAACGGCTGTGCAAAAAATTAATGTGTTCAGGAAATATCAATTTAAATAATAATTATTTGGTTGTATAGCCATAATAATATAAGAAGCCATAAATTTAAAATTCACATTTGCATCGTCTTTATTTCTTAAAAATCGTGAAAAAGTCATAGTACATAGTTTTATTTTTAGTCGAATAAGTTTCATCAAGCATAACAGCTATTAGAAGGTCAACCTTGATTTCCAGGGCAACAAGGTCCAGTGGGGCAGCACGGCGCGCCGATGGGCTTGTTCGCCGACAGAGCGATGAGTTTTCTGGACATTTTTTCGACGAGCAGTGCGTGTTTCCGCGCGAGCAAGGATTTCAGACCACCAGTCTGTCCGTGAAGTCCACCGTGACCGGCTAACAGTCCATGATGATGTCCAGCAGATTCAACGCCGACCTGGCCGTGATGAGCGATATTGAGAAGTCTCTGCTTCTTCAGCGCGTGTTTGTAGTGAATGAGTTGGGCCAGTCCGTGAAGAGGACTTTGTCCATTGTGGTGACCGGTCAACAGTCCGTGATGGCCGACTTGACCTCCTGTAACGATGTGACCGCCAGTGCCAACCTGACCTCCGATACCGATCTGAGCACCGGTGCCAACTTGGCCTCCGATTCCGATATGGACACCGGTGCCAATTTGACCGCCTACAGCAACATGGCCATTTCCACCGACTCCAGTGCCAACGTCAACATGGCTTCCAGTACCGATGTCTCCGCCAAAACCGGCACCTATATCTCCACCAACGCCGATTTGACCTCCAGTTCCGACGCCTACTTCGACACCACCGACGCCGTGATGGCGCTTGTTTTGCAACTGTTGGAGAACTCGAACTTTGTTGCTGCCAAGGCTGTCGATAAGCATCGGCAAATGGGCCACCGCACCACCGTCGTTGTAGCTAACGCTTTTCGATATCTTTATCGAAGTTCCTGCTTTGGTTTTGATTTCCACGCTGAAAATGGCAGTTATATCATTGTAGATTTTGTCATATGTTAATAACGATTTCAATTAACGATAAACGACGAAAATTTTAATATACGTAGAGTAAACAGAGATATTTCACGTCAACATATCGAGTCATCATCTGAACGAGCATTTATAAAAAACTAATTCAAGTATAGGACTTACTCCTTTTTGAAGCTTTCGTCGACTCCTAGGCTTCTCTTGTCTCTTGCGAGTGTGTCCAAAATCGTGGAGTCGTGTACGTTGTCGTTAGAAGCTGCGGCCAGGGCAGCAACGACGCCGAGTAGAAGTGCAGCCAAAAGCTTCATGTTGTCGAGAGGGTCCAACAGGTCGAGCAATACTGTTGCCGATTCTAATGGATTACCTTTGGCGAGTGAAGGTATACCTATGCTCGTCGAGGCTCACAGGACTGTGACTGGCTACACCGGCCTGTTCGGGCCCTTTTATAGGTCTGTTCTGAGCGGGATTTTGTTAGGGGGAGGTAGTGAAGCTTGTGGCGCCCCCACTGCTCGACAACTGCGTTGTTGATGAAAATATGCCAGATGCCCGTATAAATTTGTTTATTATTATATTACGATGTGCCTCCGTTTTTTTCGCGTTACACTTTAGTTCCTAGAGTGAAAATCGCATGAAAAAGCCGTGGCACGAAAAAGTATGGTATATACGATGATCGGTAACGAGAAGTGCGCAGCTACTTATATTTTTTACCTATACATCTGCCATAGAGACTTTTGAATACTTTTGAATGATAGTCCCAAAAAACTTATTACCAAAAATACGCATTTCATCAAAAATGTGTTATAACAAAATGTAAAATATTCGAATCTTATTAATTTAAATAATCTAAATACATATCGTCGCTCCCTACGAAGAGTAGCACTGCTTAAATTTCCCGTCATAAGTAGCACAACTCAAAAATTCCCGCGAAGACTAGCACAACTCAAACTTTCTCACAACTTAAACAACGAATTTCTATAAAAATTTCCCGATTTTTGCGAATCTGTCCCTAATGAACATTTTTAAATATTCACAATTTACAACTTTTTACCGAATTTAAAATTGTTTTCACAAATACAATAATTTTTTACAAACATTTTTTTTAATTATTCACTTTTTTTAGAAACCTTTTTAAACTTTGAGGTTTGTCTCTCTTTGTCCAAGGTTTTCATGAACTTAACCAACCAAATAACCCAATAAAAACGTAACATACTCACATTTTAAGTAATATAAAGTCGCGAGTTGTGCTACTCCTGACCGCATTTCTGAACTGCGCTACTCTGCACGTCCCAAATCCCTCTGGATGAATAGTACTTTTCATTTTTCGCCGCGAAGACTAGCACTTTTCACGAAAACACTTGCGGTTTCGGGGCTTTATGCTTAAAGAATGGATGATACTTATAAACGCCAAGTGTAGGTTGAGCCGTAAAATGTACTGTACTCTACGCGGCAAAAAATGAAAAGTGCTAGTCTTCGGTGCGAGATCTGAAATGTACGTAGGGACCGACGACATATGCACATATATATGTTAATTGTAAATAAAAGTGCACGCGGCAAAAGTTTTGGCAATGAATACTAAAAGGGAATTTTAAGGAAAAAAGAACACTCGAATATTTTCGTAAAGCGCACTGCCGTGGTATTTGCGCACGAAACTGCAGAATTCGGTGGCGTGCAATAAACGCGGCACTGTCAGTCTATCCCAGCAGTATGGATATAGCATTTTCGATTTTCTTTGGTACCTGAAATCAGCCTGCGTATACTCGGAGGTATAATAAATAGATCTGCTTCAGCTGCACGGGTATCTGTAATACCGCACGTCCCTACGTGCGGCTTGAAGCTTCCCCGCCCTATCCAGACCCATAGGATTTACCATCCAGCAATTTGCAGTTCTGTAAGTGTATTGTGCCCAGACGCATAGAACGGAAGAGGCAGAAGATGTAGTGTACAATTTCGATGTTCGAAAATCCGGATGACGCCGATTCCACCCCGGATCCGAAATCCGCCTGGAGCGGTCCGCATTTGGCCGATCTGTTTATTACCGCCAGGAAGGATCTCTCAGGTATACGAAAGACAATTGAAAATCCTGCACATTTACAGCATAAGGTTTACTTCGATGCTACATAGGCGGACTGGGAGAATTTACCGGACCTAAATTTATATTTGCGAATCTTCGCTTGTTGAAACTTATGATGCGCAGCGATCTATTGTCAGTTTGATAGGTACACGCGTAGTGCACGCGATATTGATGATATGTGAATTCCGGATTCTCGCACTAAACTATGTAGAGCGTGCGCGAAACTCTGAATTTCGCGCACGCTCTGTATTTAAGAATGTCACGCTTCGACCTGTGCGAAGCTCGATTTAGTACCTATACGCTTTTGGTACGTAGCGAGCAAAACATAATGTCAAATATACGATACACCTGCGCGTATAGGTGATCCTCGCTACGCTTGGACGACAAACTGAGCTCGAGCGAAAATCACCTATTTCGCGCACTTAAGTATTGTAGTATACTATTTCACTTCTATGTGCCCAACATAAATATTTCTATCGAGCATTATATACTTGAGCGTTATGAAGAGCTTGATAGTTCCAAACCTTTATAAATCTGCTTACGTTTTTTTCAATTTTATACAGCCACTCGTCTCCCTGACATCACAGAATCGTTTCAAAACGTTTTACTCTAAACCATTTTAAGGTTTTTAAATCTCGTTCGAAAAACGTTTTATTAACCTTTAATACCACCCGGATGGTACTTCCAATTCTGGCAACCAATTTTCATTTGAATGCTATCTAAACTTTTTATATAGATTGTTTAAAAACATTTTATTAAAATTTTTAAAAACGTTTTACAAACATTTATAGCACAGTGTGGATAAAATCCGCTGTTAAGTCACGAATAGGCGAGACTTGAGGACTTTAGCAGTCTGTGCTATAAAATTTTATACGATACTCTTGACTTAAATGGTTCAGTTTTACACGGTGCTTAGCGCCCTCGCTACGCTCGGGTGCTAACTGCGCCGTGTAAAAAGGAACCATTTAAGTCAGACGTATCGTAATGTACTATTTATGCACGTTTTTAAAACCATTATAAAATGTTAATAAGGGTTAGTTACTATATTAAAAATCGAAAAGCGGACATTTACAAACGTTAAAATAGTTTTTTTAACGTTTTAATGCGGTTCTGTGCTATCAGGGCTATTTATAATTTATACATTGTTATAAACACGCGAGTATAGAATATAAAGTAAATAGCTAACTATAATGACAAAAATCGCAACTCGAGTTGTCATCGGCAAAGTTCGGATGGTTTCCGAAAATTTCACCCCCGACCGTTGGGGGCGATTTCTCTCACGCAGGTAAATTTAGCGTCGCCCATAAGGAGGCATCTCTCTTCCGGTGTACAATGAACCGAATCCTCGTCCCAATCCTCGTCAGTCTCAGTCCGAGAACGGAACAGAGAAGTTTGTAGCTGTCTTGCAACTGTCGATCGTTCGTCCTCCGCCAAAATGTGTGTTTCGATGTTTTTGATTCTCTTTCTGATGGCCTCGAACATTGCGGGCCAGGATTTACCATACGTTTTGGATATGCCATCACAGTCGAGCGTCGCAACGAAGACTCCTGCAAGCAGCACGTTTACCGCGGAGGCTCTTTCTACGGACCAAACTGATGGTCAGACTGAAAAAGAGCAGATCATCCGCCGCGAGGATTCAAAGACAGATCCCTTGAGCGATGACGACTTCATCACTGTGGAGGACCTCAACGATATCGATGTACACGAAGTCGAACCAATCCTCGACCAGACAACCAAGGAGATTCGCGATAAATTCATCGAGACTCCTACTTTCGAAGGCAAGAATTTAATTCAATTCATAAAACTCCAATTAACAACTATTCTTTACTATGCTCGAATGAAATGTATCAATGACTTGGCATGCACGCACGTGAATTTTCAATCCTTTTATTAATTCAAATGGTATAAATTTTCACAGAGGAGTACAACGAAAATAACGCCAAAAAAGAAGAGCACTACTCGAGCACACCAGACGAAAATATGCCCCAGTCTTCTATTCCGATCGAAGCAACCAAAACTCCCCGGGTTGCGATGACGCTGGTCACGACTAATTGGTTAACGCTTCCGTCGGTCTATCTTTCCATCTACCGGAGCCAGGCGCAGACGTACAATACCAACATGCATTATTATTACGACTCGTCGACGGAAATCTTGGAAGAAGAAAATGAATCATTAGAGGCAGATCAAGAGAAACCAGTCGATCAGCAGACGACTGCAGAGATATCGAGCGACGATAGGGATCATATGATAGACGATACCATCACTGCTACCAAGAAGATAATGGAAGATGCGATGCTTCATAATCTCAACGCCACTGTCGTCGAGAATTTGATGGAGACAAGTTTATACATAATGCACGTGACAATGGATGTCCTTTTTAAGATGATGTATAACTTGATGGAAAGTATGATGTCGATGGACCATGGGAGAGAAGTCGATCGAACCAAATTCAATCGTACTGTAAAGGATCCGTTAGTCATACGTATGTAGGGATTTTCAGAATACTTATGCGACGTACGAGTGTATTTTTTTATTTTTCAAGCTTTAACAACGATATTGTCAACCGATAATTTTTATTTAATAAACCTATCTGTGAACATAACTAAAAACGCTTTTCAATTTATCATCTTTATCATCTTTGGAGTTGGTCACCGTTTAGAGCGTCAAGCCAGCGTAGTCTTCTGATTGACTGGATCGCTATTTTATCGTCAGTTTAGAATATGGAACATCAGCTAACTTTTTGAATATAACGCGCCGCAATATGGCGAGTTTGACTGGTAAACAACGAGCAAGATTAGGACGGTCAGAACGTCAGATATCTGTTTTCTGACAGCTATATACATATATATGCGCTCGGCTTCAAGGGGGGTCCAGCTAACACGAGATCTGCCGATTATGTTGCTCATTATTCGTTTCTCATTGGGCTATTTGGGGTTATCAATATTATCGCGGTTATGCACTTGAGATAAAATGTTCCACTAATCTTTGAGTAATAAATATGGGTATTGCTGGATCTGCGATTATCACATTAATAAAACTTACATTTGAAAGGTCTTTCCGTTTGCAAATTTGTCAACATGAAAGATGAAAGTGTTTTTCAAGTCGTGGAAAGGTTAGTACAAAATTGTGTTCAAATTATATCAAAAAGATGTGAGAAATTTCGTTCCCGTTTAAAAGAACCACGTGGTGAAGCCAAGTGGTTAGGTCGTGCTTACTAATACTCGTAGTAAAATCACATAAGTAGTTCACCATGCACGTGATTTTTGTGATGAAAAAAAAAAAAAAAAAACAGTTTGTGTGCTCGTTAGTCGTTGCGTTCAAGTTGTACAATCGCGCAAGCGCACACTACTGCTCAATTTTATCCTCGAGCGTTGTATATACTATTTTTTAATACCCGTGTTCACCACCGTCGAAGAGGTGTAAAAAAGCGCGTGCGACGCACCTACGCACATTCTTATATTTATACTCCATAACCTCACTCTAGTCTAAAGAACACATGCGCATAGGCGCTGTAGAGATTAGAGTGGGGGCAAGGAGTGAATTTTTTCCTCATTCAGTACGGGAAAATACAAACTTTAAGCTGGATTTGTTGATAAAAAATGAAACATGTGTTAAATAACACTATTTATACATATAAATTTGTTATACATGTAAGATTTCCTCATTTTTCTAGACCTATAAAAAAGTGGGCCTAAAGCGACGTTTTGTTGACCGGCCTGGTAAATGCGTACAAAAAATCCATTTACTCACACACAGACACATGTATATAGGTATCATTTATATAACTAAATAATATCAATATGAGATGCCGTGTCAAAAAAGTCATCTCTTACCGTTTATAGGTACAAAAATGCGGAAATCCATAAGTGTATTTCAAAAACTATGGTGTGTAGGTAGCAAGGGATGAACCTTGAACCGGCTTTTTTTACCGCACGTGGCAATCTCTGCACGGGGTAAAAAATTCCGCTCTTGGTACTAATATGCTATTTTGTTTTACCAATGAAAGTACTATGCGGATGTGATAATACCTAAAATAGTAAACTACTTTAAATTTTTGAAAGTTATTGCATAAGTAATCACGACCAAACCACTTGTTACTCAATCCTTACTGTATAGTAATTGTAATAATTGCACAAGACCATACATGGTTAAATTTAAGAAAATAGAGGATAGGATTTAGCTAAAAAGAAAAGAAATTTCAGTTGAAATAAATTCATCACAGAAAAACGTTTTATAATGATGTATCTTTGTTTATAGCGACAGTGACATTTCTCTCAATCAAAATAAAAAATGTTCAAAGGTTCGAAATGTAGCATCTCAAATAATCGCTACCATAGCATGCAATTTAGTGAAATTTTCACATGGTAATTTAACTGCACTGACTGTGTTGTTGATCGGAGAACTATCACAAGAAAATGCAGAAATAAAAGTAACGAAAGATCAACTGTCATGGTTTGGTATGTTTTTGATAGTATACAAAATCGTATAATATTTTAATATTAATGTTACATCATTGGGTTATATGAAAATTATCGAAATTATTCACTTCACAGGAAGTTATTTTTTTATGAGTCCAGTTGGTGCCATATTATTTGGTTTACTAAGTCACAAAATTGGCAGTCGTGCAATGTTATTGATCACGTCTGTTACCTACTGTATGGCAGGCATGATGTTTCATTTTGCAACAAACTCGACAATGATTTTAGTCCCTCAAGCATTCGTAGGTTTGATGATACCAGCAACTATATCTAGCGGCACAACATACATTACAGAAATTGCTCAACCACATTTGAGAAGTCCACTTACTACTAGTGGCTATCTGTGCATGTCGTTTGGAACACTTTTCACAATGTTGATGAGCCAATTTTTCAAGACAAAAACTATTGCTATTATTATAACAGTCTTTCCTGTGATAGGCTTCGTAGGAATTCTCTTTGTGCCCAATAGTCCTTTTTGGCTTGCAAGTAAGGCAATTTATATTGCTTATAAAGTTTTTTCATTTTTCATTTTATACAGATTCTGATAGAGTTAAAACAACTTTTGAAAATACCTTTTTTAGGGAAAGGAAGATTCAATGAAGCTGAAGTTTCTTTGGCATGGCTACGAGGTTGGACAACATTGTCCAATGTGAGGTCTGAATTTCTAACTTTAAAAGAAGCGAATACACATGAAGAGAACGAAGATATCCAAAACCAGAAGCGGCCATTAAGGGTTATAATAAAACCTTACATGGAAAAATCGTTATGGATACCAATGAGTATCGTCTTCTGTGTTTTGGCAATGTTTAAACTAACTGGCGGCGAAAGTATGAGGACTTACAATCTCCTTATATTTGAAAAGTATGAGACTCCATTCGATATCAAGGTAGCTAGTACAATTTATGATGGCGTAAGCATTTTTGGAGCAATTATCTGCATGTTTAGCATTAATACATTTGGAAAAAGAAAACTTCTCTTTACATCTCTCATCGGAGGTGGATCTGCTTACCTAGTTATCGCATTAGTACTGCTTTTGATTAAGCTCGAGATAGGGAACTCGTCTGGATACCTATATTGGGTTCCTCCTGTAATGCTAATATTTTCATCTTTTATATTTTCATTAGGTATTGACAAGGTTTCATACATGTTAAATAGCGAACTATTGCCAACCAGATTTCGTGAGATTGGCATGGGAATGGGTAGATTTATATCTACTCTTCTATTAGCGATGTTGCGTAAAGTACTCTTGTACATGATGGATGCTATGACATTACAAGGCGTTTTTCTGTTTTTCGGAACTATATGTTTTATCGCACTTGTTACATTTTATTTTATAGTGCCCGAGACTGAAGGGAAATCTTTGATTGAAATAGAAAACCATTTTGCCGGTAATCAATCAGAAACAGTCAAAACCCGAAAACTGTAACAACTATCTTTGGATGAAATATCTATTCAGAAAGTTCAAATTTTACATAGTTAGAAAAATAAACTTTTTTGAATTTTTTTTTTGAGGATTTACACAGGCTTGCTTCGATAAACTGCCTACAATTTGTTTGTATTTTTTTTTAGTAGAGACACTAGTGACCTGCATTTGTCAACTATGTTATCTAATACGTATTTTGGGATATCTGGCAATGTACTGTCAAAAAGATTTTTTTCGATTGTTTTGAAACTCTATAGAGATCTTATAGTGATTTTTTGGTTGGTAATTTCAATATGTTTATACATATCGTTACATATACATATCGTCAAATACAAATCCTGGTGTTCAATATCCTTCAGGCAATAATTATGTTTTTCGATTTTACTACATTGTTGATAACACATATGTAGTCGAATAGGTTTAGTCTGTAAACCTAAAATAAACTGTTGAAACTTCCTTTGTTAGGCTCCTGATTGTAGATGCCATTTTGTTGATTGAGAATTCACTTGTGGAACACAGCGTGAACATCTCTATATCCTCGCTTAGCGATCACAGATCGATGATTGTACACAGAACAGTTATTATTTAGAATTATAGAATTAATAGATACTACATTATTGAAATTGTTATTATAGTGAAATATAATATTTTTATACATTTCTACTGTTTAATAAAGTATACATATTTTATAAACCAAATGTTTCTACGAATTTTCTTCTCAAATGTACAGATGCCGGCCGACAGCTTTCGATTATATATGTACTCCCGCACACACATCATTGGACAAGCATAGAGACCTACGATCATTTTTCTCTCTTAACACGAAAAAAAAAACAGTTTTTGGGTGGCTTGCTTTCTTGATCTAAATTGAATTAATGATCTCATGTCCAAAATAGCGCGAGATTTAGTTTTCTGTTTACAGACAATATGCAGTTTTACGTGAAAAATTAGTTTTAGTAAAGATTGACACAGCATTTCCTTGATGAAATAATAATTAAAAAATGATCACTATATTGATATTATATTATCTTCATATCTTGTAATGAATCTCAGACGTTATGGATTATCAGAGATAGATAAGACTGATTGAACGTCTATTAAAAAGAAAAAAATTCCCATTATTAATTACCAGGTATTTAATTTTATAAGTTGGACGCTTGGAGAATTATCTTGTTTTTTTATTTTTTATCTGGTTATACATATGTCAATATGTGCACTCATATACAGACGGGGTTTTCCTAATCCACGTAATAAAGATGTGTGTTTCTGAATCTTTTAAATAAAATAAGGCATTTGTCGATTTATCATCATGAAAGATACAAATGGTTTTCAAGAATTAAAAAGGTTAGTAGAAAGCTATATATCGAGTTTAAAGCGATATCCCATTTATAATTATAAAAATGCTATAAAATTTTGTCTTTATGTTAAAATTTTGTTGACTCTAAAAAGATTGACCATTAAAAAGTTTTATTCCAAATCTAATCCATAAATTTTAGAAAGATCAGCTTAAGTAATAATAAAATTTAGAGCCATTTAAATTATATACGAACTCGTAATTCAAATGGCCCATTATATAAATATCGCCCTCGCTACTATCGTGCGCTAACCTACAGCTCATGCCGTGAGATAATGGGCCACTTAGGTCACGTATGATAATATACCATTCTTATATTTATAGCAACAGTGATATTTTTAATAAACCTGAGGAAAAAAGCTTACAAATTCGAAATGTAGCGTCTCAAGTAATCGCTACTGTGGTATGCAATTTTGTTAAATTCTCACATGGTAATTTAACTACATTCACTTCGTTACTACTTGCGGAATTATCTCGAGAAAATTCAGAAATAAAAATAACAAAGGACGAACAATCATGGTTTGGTATGTTCATAATAGCAGTATTCAATATTTTACTATTTAAACCATCTTTTCATCAAGCTCCAAGTGAAATTATCCATATTATCGATTTTCAGCAAGTTATTTTTTTATGAGCCCAGTTGGCGCTATTTTGTTTGGTCTACTCAGCCACAGAATTGGTAGTCGCGTGATGTTACTGGTTACCTCTTTTACCTACACTATGGCATGCATAGTGTTCCATTTTTCAACAAACTCGACGATGATTTTAGTCGCTCAAGCCTTCGTAGGTTTGATGATACCAGCAACTGTTTCATGTGGCACGATATACACTACAGAAATCGCTCAACCACATTTAAGAAGTCCACTTACCGCCAGTGGCTATCTGTGTGTATCATTTGGAGCACTTTTTGCAATGTTGATGGGCCAATTTTTTAAATGGAAAATTAACGCTATAATCATGACGATTTTTCCTGCAATAGGATTTTTAGGATTGCTTTTTTTGCCCGATAGTCCATATTGGCTTGCAAGTAAGTTTATCTTATAAATAATCACACGTAGTTGAAACAACGTTTGAAAATGCCATTTTAGGAAAGGGAAGATTAGATAAAGCCGAGGTTTCCTTAGCGTGGTTTCGAGGTTGGACATCATCGGACAATGTAGAAGATGAATTCCTCAGATTAAAAGAAGCCAATGCAAAAGAGAACGAAGATATCAAAAACCAGAAGCGGTCATTAAGGGTTTTAATAAAACCTTACATGGAAAAATCGTTATGGATACCAATGTGCATCGTCTTATATGTTTTGATAATGTTCAATTTAACTGGAGCCGAAAGTATCAAAACTTATAATGTTGTTATATTTCGAAAGATTGAGATACCATTTGATATATACTTAGCGGGCACAATTTATGACGGCGTAAGAATTATTGGTGGAACTATCTGTATGTTTAGTATTAATACACTTGGAAAAAGGAAACTTCTCTTTATATCTCTGATTGGAGCTGGATCTGCTTACCTAGTAGTCGCGATAGCACTGCTTTTGATGAATCTCGAGATAGGGAGCTTGACATACTTACGTTGGATTCCTCCTGTAATGATGATATTTGCAGCTTTCATATTTTCCGTGGGCATTGAAAAAATTATCTACATGCTGAATAGTGAACTATTGCCAACGAGATTTCGTGAGATTGGCATGGGAATGGGTAGATTTGTATCTACTCTTCTATTATCGTTGTTGCGTAAAGTATTTATGTATATGGTGGATACTATGACATTACAAGGAGTATTTTTGTTTTTTGGAATTAATAGTTTTATCGCAATTGTTACGTTTTATTTTATAATACCCGAGACTGAAGGGAAATCTTTGATTGAAATAGAAAATCATTTTGCCGGTAAACGATCTCAAACAGACAAAGCCCAAAAACCGTAACGATTTTTCTTGAACAAAATATCTATTTATAGTGGATTAATACTCTAAAGAAATCATATTTATGGACGTGACAGAAGTAAATACAAAAGAGTAGAACTTTGCGTGGTTAAAAAAATCAACTTTTTGGGAAAACAATTTTTTAATCAATCTGTAGACCCTAATGTTTTTCAACTATTCCGTATTTGATTCTCGGATAGATATCGACTTTTGAGATTTTTTAGGATTCTTGAAATTAATAATGTAGTTCAGTGTCAAGGTTTATTGGTGGGTTATTGAACTTGCTATTAGCGAGAAAAAAATTAAGAACTTTCGTGCTAGCATATGCAAAGAAATTAGTAATGTCTTATATTTTAAACGTAATTGAAATTTGTTCGCGTAGATAAAAGTGTGCAGTCTCTCTTGACAGATAGATTTTTCGATCGTTTAAATATTTCTTTAGTTGAGAATTCACTCGTGGAATCCAGTGGTGAGATCTCTATTCTCGCTTATCGATCATCGTTTGCGGACTATTCGCTGCGTGCGTAAACAAAAGTGGTACTATGTTGTATGTAATCAAAGGATATATGGGTCCATAGTTTTAATTTTGTCCGCTATAAGTCGTTGCCGCCCTCTCTTCTGCACACAGCGATATTTTATCACAACACACAAAATTATTTAGAAACATAGAATTTATAGATATAATAGATATAACTGAAAATGTTAACATGCTAAAATAACATATTTTCATACGTTTGTATTATTCAATAAAGTATACATATTATTTTATAAACCCAATACTTTTTAAAAACTATACCCTATGATGTGCTGGTGCCACTACGCGCCGTGTAATAAAGTGCCACTTAGGTCACACGTATCGTAATAAGTACTATGAGGTCATCATTATAATAAAGATTGCTATGACGTTTGCTTGATGAAATCATATTTCTAAAAAATAATATTGATATATTGTTTCTGCTATCGTGCAACATATTTTAAACGTTATTGATTATCAGAGATAGATATAATAATACTGATTAAACATTTATTCGAAATAAAATTTTCATATATGTTAAACATATTGGCTTGAAAAAATTATCTTGCTTATTCATTCTTGTTGGGTTATAAACACATCACGTAATGTACTTAAGACACAGTTTTACTAATCTAAGTATGGTCAAAATTTATACTTCTAAATCATTGGTTATCACATCCAAGCGCGTAAGAAAAAGGTAGTATGTATGTACATTTATAGATTGGTCGCCATGAAAGATACAAAAGATTTCCAAGAAGTGAAAAGGTATAAAGCTATATTACAAGTTTAAGTAGATCCAGTTCAAGCTCCTTTAGTCACTTCGAATAATTTAAACTTATTTTTTTTTTATAAATCGCCATCAACGATTCATAGTTATTCATTGTAAAAAAAATTTTGATATCTATATTTACAGCAACAGTGATATTTTTAATAAACCAGCGGAAAAAGCTTAAAAATTCTAAATGTAGCGTCTCAAGTAATCGCTACTATAATATGCAATTTTGTTAAATTTTCACATGGTAATTTAACTCCATTCACTGCATTACTGCTTGCAGAATTATCACAAGACAATTCAGAAATAAAAATAACAAAGGACGAACAATCATGGTTTGGTATGTTCATAATAGCAGTATTCAATATTTTACTATTTAAACCATCTTTTCATCAAGCTCCAAGTGAAATTATCCATATTATCGATTTTCAGCAAGTTATTTTTTTATGAGTCCAGTTGGCGCTATTTTGTTTTGCTTACTCAGCCACAGAATTGGTAGTCGCGTGATGCTACTGGTTACGTCTATTATCTACAGTATGGCAGGCATAATTTTCCATTTTGCCACAAACACGATGATGATTTTAGTTGCTCAGGCTTTCGTAGGTTTGATGATACCAGCATCTGTTTCATGTGGCACTGCATACATTACAGAAATCGCTCAACCACATTTAAGAAGTCCACTTACTACTAGTCGTTATTTATGTGTGTATCATTTGGATCACTTTTCACGATGTTGATGAGTCAGTTTTTTAAGTGGAAAACCGTTGCTATAATTGTTATAATTTTCCCTGTGATCGGATTTTTGGGACTGCTTTTTTGCCGGATAGTCCATACTGGCTTGCAAGTAAGTCAATGATGGATATCATTAAGTTTGGATTTTTATTTATGGAGATTTTCCGACACATTAAAACAATTTTTGAAAATTTCTTTTTTAGAAAAAGGAAGATTTGATGAAACCGAAGCTTCTTTGGCGTGGTTACGAGGTTGGACAACATTATCAAATGTAAAGTCGGAATTTCTGACTTTAAGAGAAGCGAATGCACAAGAAAAGAATGATGATATAAAAAATCGGAAGCGGTCATTAAGGATTTTGATAAAGCCTTACACGGAAAAATCGTTATGGATACCAATGACTGTCGTCTTTTATGTTTTGATAATTTTTAAGCTAACTGGAGGTGAAACTATCAAAACTTACAATGTCGTTATATTTCGAAATATTCAGACACCATTCAATATTTACCTAGCTGGCACAATTTATGACGGCGTAAGAATTATCAGAGGCATCATTTGCATGTTCAGCATTAATATACTTGGGAAAAGGAATAAACTTCCATTTATATCTCTCGGCGGGGCTGGGATTGCTTACCTACACTGAAAAAAACACAGCCATTTTAACTGAACTCACACCATTAATCCGTCATTGTACGAAGACTCGCCAAAATTACCGTAGAGTTCAGCAGTTTTTAAGAATCAGTTCGGTCGTTTCTGCTGGTGTCCCGCGTAAGCGACCAATTTTTCGAATCGCGACTCGCCAAAATTACACATTAGTGGCACACCGTTGTTCTTACTGAACAGCCGTTACGGTGGCAGAACGGTTAAAGCTACCGAACTTTACAGCAGAAACAACTGTGTTGTTTTCAGTGTAGTATTCGCGTTAGTAGTGCATTTGATTAAACGTGAGATATTTAACTCTTCTGGATACCTATATTGGATTCCTCCTGTAATGGTATAATATTTGCGTCTTTTATATTCTCAGTGGGTATTGACAAGGTTTCATATATGTTAAATAGCGAACTATTGCCAACCAGATTTCGTGAGATTGGCATGGGAATGGGTAGATTTATATCTACTCTTCTATTAGCGATGTTGCGTAAAGTACTCTTGTACATGGTGGATGCTATGACATTACAAGGAGTTTTTCTGTTTTTTGGAATTAATTGTATCATCGCACTTGTTACATTTTATTTTATAGTACCTGAGACTGAAGGGAAAACCTTGATAGAAATAGAAAAAATCACTTTGCGGATAAGCAATCGAAGCCAAACGATTGCAACGACTGACTTTTTTTGGATAATTGATGATTTTATGAGGTTACGAGGACCTATGGTATTTAAAATATTGTGGTTTAAATTTTTTTATCAAAATTATATGATTTGATATTGTGACGGGTGCTCTTTATGTAAAATAATCAAGATTGAAAGTATTTTAAAAATCATTAATATACTGTATATTTGAACAGTATTTTATCTATTTAAACTATAAATTTTGTTGGAGGAAGCCTACGTGCCAAATAATTGGCAGCAGTTTTTTTATTGTTAAATACAATTCTGCAAAATGTCACCTGCGCCCGGTACACACAGAATAAAGATCTAATATTTTCTGTATATAATTAATAATAAATGCCGCTTGAGGTGGAGTTCTTATAACAGAAGTCCATTATGATAATTATCCACGTGATAAAATTTTTGTATAACATATTCTGAATTGGCTCTAAAGCGTGAATTCTGAACAAATCATTGTCTCGCTTCTATATAAATAGAACATTATTGCTTATCAATGAATGATAGATAAGATCGATCGAACATTTATTTAAAAAGTATGTAAATACAACTCCAACTTATGTATATATACAATCAACATGCAACAGAATGAACAAATGTGAAAAGTATGGAAACGTTTACATAAAATATTATCTTGGCTTACTTATTTTTATTGGGTCATTAATTGTATTGCGCTATAAGACACAAGGCTATACTAATCTAAAAAATATTGATGGGGTTTTCTAAATCTATATGATTATCGCGTTTTAGTAAAAACATGTTCAGCGCGCGTTGATTTTATTGTGTCGAATTCTTTAAAATAAATGCTCCCTTCTTCCGCTGTATCCCCCAATGAAATTGTTTTGATAACGGTCTGATTTGGCTTCATAGCTTACATTTGATACTGATCGCTATCTTTTTATTTTTATACATATATATATAGAATGAAATGTACGATCTAGAAAGAGATATTTTCATTTGAAAATTTGCAACAATGCAAGATACAATAAACGTTTTTCAAGTAATTGAAAGGTTAGTACAAAGCTATACTTCATGCTTAAAGATGTAATAAATCCATGTAATAAAATTTTGCACATGCTTGACTTGCTTTCGGAACTTAAAAACTTGTTCCTTTATGATTTGCTAAGATTTGCTTTAATTCATAATTTTAATATCTTTCTTTGGATTTAGAACTATAATTGCGTATATATTTTGATTAAAGTAGTTGTAGAAAAGGCAAATTTTCGCTGGCAGCATTATATTATGTAATGAAATTGGAGCGTGAGCATCCTATAATCTCTTACATAAATTTTAACAACAGCTAGGAAGCAATATATAGGATTTAAAACTTTCGTATCACTTGAAATAATATAAACTTTTTTACATATACGAGAGAATTATACTTTGGAGAGAAATAGAAATCATCATCTAATTTCCCAACAGATTCATATTATTTTTTCGCTTATAATAGCTATTATACAGGGTTACCTAATTTAAACGGGCACCGGTGATAAATCGTTAGGGACAGCCCTAATCGAAGAAATGGTAGAGACAAAAGTTGTAGAATATCGAGGAGAAAGTCTGATGGTGACTTTGTATTTGACATTGAAATTGATTTTCAAGGTCACATCAAGGTCAACTTTGATTTTTTTAATAGAAACCCTATCTTTTTATTGCGGGAATGGAAAGAGCGAGAAATTTTACGTTCAGAGTGATACTTTTGTTTTGGGTAACGAAGGTCATCTCGAAGTCATGCAGCCAGTTCAACATGATCCACCTGTGTAATTTCTCTGGCAACGCCAGAATCGAAAAAATCGTAGATACAAGTTATACGATATCGAAGGGGTACGTAACGGTGACCTCAAATTTCACCTGCTCCCAAAGGTCATTTCAAGATTAAATTTTTTTTTTTTTTTCGTAGAGTACCCATATTTTCGACTCCGGATTCTGAAAGCGCGTAAAATTTTGCGTTTTAAACCAGATAGTCAACTTAAAATCGAAGAAAGGATTTTTAACATCTAGCGTACTATTTCCTGCGTTTCGACATCATCATAAAAGTTTTTTAAAAATCAAACAAGTTATAGTATATTACGATACTAGTGCGGTAAAGTCGTTTCACCCCCGCGGGGACAATATCGCCCGAGTGAAGCAAGGGTGATAAGTCCCCACAAGGGTGAAATGCTTTTACCCTCCTAGTATCTTACGATATTTTATGAAACAACGTGCATAAACCGAGATTTAGCGAGTGCATTTGTGCACAAGCGTGACTTAAATCGAGGTTTATGCCACGGCCTGTCATAAAAATAATTGAATGAAAGTTGAAACTTTGACTTGTTCAATTTTTTAAAAATATTCTGATCATTCAAATTAAATTTTTTTTATTCACATGAAAACTAATGATTTCTGAAGTATGTTAAAAAAAAAATTTAACCCGTTTCGTCCAGCCATTGTCCAGGAATCATGATGTGAGTCGGTCTAACCAAGTTCTCGTTGCGGGTCTTGGACATCAAGTTTTATAATGATATCGAAATGCAGGAAATGGTCCGCTAGATGTTAAAAATCCTTTCTTCGATTTTAAGTGACTACCTTGTTTCAAACGCAAAATTTTACGTGCTTTCAGAATCCGGAGTCGAAAATATGGGTACTCTATGAAAAAAAAATCAATTTGACCTTGAAATGACCTTTAAGAGCAGGTCAAATTTGAGGTCACCATTACGCACCCCCTCGATATCGTACAACTTATATCTACGAATTTTTCGATTCTGGCGTTGCCAGAGGAATTACGCAGGTGGATCTTGTTGAACTGGCTGCATGACTTCGAGATGACCTTCGCTGCCCAAAACAAAAATATCACTCTGAACGTAAAATTTCCCGCTCTTTCCATTCCCGCAATAAAAAGATAGGGTTTCTATTTAAAAATCAAAGTTGACCTTGATATGACCTTGAAAATCAAGCTCAAGGTCAAATCCAAGGTGACCATCAGACTTTCCCCTCGATATCCTACAACTTTTGTTTTTACCATTTTTTTATTAGGTCTCTCCCTAACGTGTTATCACCGATGCCCGTTTAAATTGGGTCACCCTGTATATTTAAAGAGTTAATTATATTGGATACATTATTTTCAGGAACAGTAAAATTTCCAATGAACAGAAAAGCATGAAGATTCGAAGTATAGCGTCGCAACTGATGGTCACTATGATAAGTAATTTAGTAAAATTCTCGGCGGGTAGTTTTATTGGATTTGCTGCGTTACTGCTTGCAGAACTATCGCAAGAGAATTCAGATGTTAAAATAACAAAAGGACAACTATCATGGTTCGGTATGTTTTTCAAAAGCATTTAGTTTTTTGAAAAATAAATAAAACATTAAATTATATACAAAAATCATTGATCTGAGTTATTTAATTTTTAGCAAGTTATTTTTTTATGGGCCCAGTTGGTGCTATATCCTTTGGTTTGCTCAGTCACACAATTGGTGGTCGTGTAATGCTATTGATCATCTCTATTACCTTGAGTATCTCAAGCATAATATTCTATTTTGCAACGAACTCAACGATGATTTTGGTCGCTCAGGCTTTTGTGGGTTTGATGCTACCACCAACTGCTTCATGTGGCACAACATACATTACAGAAATTGCTGATCCACATTTAAGAAGTTTGCTCATTACTAGTGGATATTTGTCTATGTCATTTGGAATGTTTTTTGTAATGTTGATGCGCCTATTTTTCAAGTGGAAAATCATCGCTGCCGTTCTTCTAATTTTTCCTGCAATGGGATTTTTTGGAATGCTGTTTGTTCCTAACAGTCCACATTGGCTTGCAAGTAAGCCAATTTTTAATGTTCAGAAAATTTCTAGATTTTTCTTTTATTGATATTATCACATAAGGTTGAAACAATATTCAAAAATTCCTTTTTTTCAGGAAACGGAAGATTTGAGGAAGCTGAAGTTGCTTTGGCTTGGTTACGAGGTTGGACGACATTAGATAACGTAAGAACTGAATTCCTGGCATTAAAAGAATCCAACATAAAAGTAAAAAGTGACGATACAAGGAGTCGAAAGCAATCAATAAGTGTTTTAATAAAATCTTGTACGCAAAGATCCTTATGGATACCACTGAGTATCACCTGCTATGTTTTGATAATGTTAGACTTAGTTGGATGCAACACTATAAAAACTTTTAACGTCGTGATATTTCGAAAGATTGAGACACCATTTGATATCTACCTAGCTGGCGCAATTTACGATGGTGTAAGAATTATTGGAGGAATAATTTGTATGTTTTGCATTAATACCCTTGGAAAAAGGAAGCTTCTCTTTATATCTCTCTTTGGAGCTGGAACCGCTCACATAGTGGTGGCAATAGTAGTGCACTTGATAAAACTCGAGATAGGAAACTTGACATACTTACTTTGGATACCTCCTGTAATGATAATATTTGCATCTTTTATACTTTCAATGGGCGTCGAAAAAGTTACGTATGTATTAAATAGCGAGATATTGCCAAACAGATTTCGTGAGATTGGCATGGGAATGGGTAGATGTTTATCTGGTCTTATATCAGCAATGTTCGGTCAGGTATTTCTTTACATGGTGGACGCAATGACAATAGAGGGAGTTTTTCTGTTTTTTGGAATTAATGGTTTTATCGCGCTTGTTACGTTGTATTTTATAGTGCCTGAAACTGAAGGTAAGACTTTGATCGAAATAGAAAATCACTTTGCGGGTAAACGGACAACGTAAGGACTAACTCTTCTTGGATCAAAAAATCCACTTAGTTACAATTGACATGACTCAAGATTCAGTTATGTTCTTTAGTTTAATTATTACTTCAAGACTGTACATCTTTATAAATTGTATGGCTTCATAAGTACTGACGCAGCAGTTACATAAGGCTCGAATGTTAGAAAAATAGACTGTATATTATATGTATTTTTTTGTTAATATCCCTGCTAAAAATAGTCCATAGAAATCAATAAGACCTCTTAGCAAATTGAATGGTAAGTCTTAATCACGATTTTTGCGATAACAATCGATTAAATTAGTTTGGGTCAATGGGAATCGATTAAAATCTATAGAGAAATCAATGGATTTTAATTGCTGTTTTCCATCTATTTATTTAAATTATTGTTTTTCATATAGAATTGAATCGACTTCTATTGACCCTATCGAATTTAATCTAGTTTTAATGTGAAAATGGCGATTAAGACTTACCATTCAATTCAATAAGATGTCTTATCGATTTCAATGTACTTCTATGAACTATTTTTAACAGGGAACGCATTTAATTTCATTTCTATCTTCTTGCACCTCACTCAGCCTTGTTCCTTATTACCATCGTCTTTCTAGGATAACCCCAGCAACCTACGACTACGAAAACCGCCAATAGTCCAATCAAGGCCATAAACGAGATGTTCAACTCGACCGCTTTGCTAGGCATCGTCAGCGGCTCTCCATCCCTATCGAACCTTCTGCCGTAGATGCCAAAAGTGGCCAGTCTAGTTTGTGGTTTGATCAAGTGCATCACCATCAGACTGGACTCGCTCGGCCCACTGGTCAGGTAGGCGAAGTCTGAGCTACCCAGTGGCTCGTAAGTTTGCAGCAGCAGTGTTGTCGGAAAGAAGAAAATTGGCTCGTCCAGGTTGACACGTCTTGTTATTATCACCGAATCCAACCTCGTTGGCATGACTACATTGGTGCTATCGTCGTAGTAATCACCGCAATTCTCAAAAGAGTCACCAGTACAAGTGACTAAGGCACAAACTTCCAGACCCGAGGTTGACATGTTGCCGTAGGAGGTCACGCCGTTGAATGCCACTATACGGTATCTGCAATCATGATTGTCATACAATACTTTAGTCTTACGATGACTGCGGTTCCTATAAAGTAGTGAAAAATGTTTATACCTGTACTGAACAGCGTCACGCTTGGCAGCTACTTTCTTGTCAAAGCTAGTCTCAATGTGAAAATCGCAACAAATGTCACGATCACAGAGGGTCGTTACGTGAACAGAGGACTTCTCAACGTCGAGCAGTTCACTCGTATAGAGTAGCAGACTGTCTTTGAAGTTTCGGGAAAGATTCACATGTGGGGGAATCCCCGTAATGGTTGGCACCTCTGCATGATTAAACTCGTAAACGATGGGCTTCTTCAAGTTTTCGACTTGTTTTTCTCGATGATGGTGCTTTAGGACCTCGCCTACCACTAAAGCGTTGCTCGTCTTCATCGGGTGGTATGTGACGATGGGGCCCATTTTGCCTCCATAGATTCCGCTACCTGCATCAAGTATAATTATTAATAAAACTTATTGATAAAGTATAGCACAGCATCGACTATTCCAGCTACATTCATAAAAAACCGTTTGAAAAATTAAAAAATACCCGATCGACTGCAGTTACAAAACTCTAATATACCTCCACTAACGGTGATGGCATCGCTGTATCCTGACGCAAGGAAATTGACGTCAGCTGCATAAGCCCAAGCGGCTTGTATTTCCGTAGCTTCAAGGAACGGCGGATAGTCGAACCAGTGCGTTGAGAAGATCACATCCTTAACATCAGGATTCTTCACGAAATACATCGACGGCTCTTGATGCAGCAAATCGAAGCAGATAAACTGGCCGAAGGTGACTCCGAAATCCGTCTGAAAGCTCGAGTGCTCAGGCTCGAGGGTGACGTTGGTTCCAAATTCATTGAAGGGGTTGTACTTGCGGTAGCGCGCGACGACTCGACCCTCGCGATCGAACGCGATGTTCGTATTGTAGAGTAGAAAACCGTCCGGAGCACAGTCGGCTGATAAGTTCGGCTCGCAGTCGACCTTCTCCTGGTGGTTCACCACGACGTAGAGCCTCGAGTCTCGAGCTGCACAGGAGATCTTCTGCAGCGACTGCCGAGCGCAAAAAAAAAATACTTTTTGAGTTAGTTGGAAATTTTCGAACAGACGGTATTGGGGTATTGGTGGTCACCTTTGCATATTTAGAACCGGCATTGCACAGTACAACGGCTTCGTCGGGATGAGGGACGTAAGAGGCTACGTCGCGATAATAATCTCGGTATCCAGTTGCGTTAAATAGTTTTTCTCTCTGACCGTCCTTCGGAAGACTTGACAAACCGAATTCTGGAAAAACGAGTATATCCACATTCTGCCGACGCGAAAGAAAAATTAAATAAAATTGAAAAAAAAATTAAAAATTATAGATGAACAAAATTTTGAAATTTGATGACTTACGTAGGTCGAAGCAGTTTTGATTATCGTCAGGTAATTATTGGAATTCGCCTCGGCTATTTCTTTGCCATCGATTCCAGCGACTATTGGAAAATATTCTACTACAGCTGCAGTATAAGTTGGAGAATCTATGGTTGAAGCCTATAAATATTTATACATTTAAAAAATCGATTGTCTCCAAAATAGCGACAAGGTAAATTTTAAGATAATATAAACGGTAAAAAAATATCAAAAATATTGTTTATGATAAATATCTAAATAATATTCGAGCTTCCGTTTAATCAATTTGTCGTCGGTACACCTACACAATTTTGAATTCCACAGAATACAAACGCATCCGCATGAATGCAAAATTCATCAGAGTTTTCATCAAAACGAATGCGCGCTTCGCGCGCTCTTGATTCTATCCCTGTCTAATAACACTGGTAGAAAATCCACTATAAGTTTTAAGCGGCACACTAACTTCTGTTAATATTTTATAAGCATGTAACATGATATGCCTCAAAAATATTTTTAAATAAATATATTTATGTCGTCGTCATTAAGAATTGAGTAGTGAATTTGAAGAAAGTTTAGTACTTATAAGAGTCAGTGGGTTTGTCTATCATTACAATGCCATCTATTAGCATTATAAAAAAGCTATACAACTGAAATTTTACACAGGTACTTGCTATGCTACCTAGAAACGTGTAACCTACATGATTATGATTTAACTGTTTTCATTCATATTTTCACGTCGAGGCCCATATGAATTTTTTAATTTAGTGTATCAAATTGTAGTAGTTTCTGCGTAACTGGCTATTAGTAAATTTTGACCTGCTCAATTGAAAAATCCACATGGGCCTTGATGTGAAAATATGAACGAAAACTGTTAAATCAGAATCATCTAGGTTACATGTTTCTAGGTAACATAGGAAGTGGCAGTGTCATATTTTAGTTGTCTAGTAGCTTTTTTACAATTCAAAGGGCATTGTAAGTATAATGATAGACTTAAACTTACTGACTTGGGTACTGAACTTTTCTTTAAATTCACCTCTCCAACCTCACCGAGGGCTACTTTAGGCACAGAGACACAGTACTTATATCCTCAAACTTTTTATTCTTTTAAGCTACCCGCGCTCGCTCTTGTGCGCATTTACGCAAATTCAAATGCGCACAAGAGCGAGCGCGAGTATAGCATCCACGCGTGGTCATGCCACATGATCAGGCGTGCGAGGCTCCCACTACCACACAACGCACAGCAAGGAGCTCCACAGGCTGGTATTTCGCTACGACCATTTTTTTTCTGTGCAGGGTTATGAGTTACGACTGTTTTGAGGGTTAGAAATTTGAGGCACGGTTCTGATCTCGTTGCCTAGGCAACCAACCAGCAACCAATCAGAATCACCTATTAAATGATTCACAACAAAGGCCATCACTTTTTTAAAAGAGGAAACGACTCTTGAGGGTTAGAAATTTGAGGCACGGTTCTGATCTCGTTGCCTAGGCAACCAACCAGCAACCAATCAGAATCACCTATTAAATGCTTCACAACAAAGGCCATCACTTTTTTAAAAGAGGAAGGAGAGGAGACGATGAACGTTTAATGAGATTAAAAATTTTGCTAGAAATAAATGTATGTAAAAATTTCATATATTTTTGGAACGAAAGTGAAAATTGAAAGGTCAATAAAGTAACGTGACCTTGTAAACAAATACACGTGCGGAAATCTCTTATTTTTAAAAATGAGGTTGCACTTTTTTTAAATCATTCAAAAATGCAAACGCGCGTAACATTAATGCATTTATCTTACACGTGAACAATTAAGCTTACCTGACTTGAATATTTACAAAACGCCAATATCACAATCGCAAAATAGTGAAATAGATTAGATAACATGACAATTCCGATAAGCAATTGCACTAACTTTCTAAGAAAATTATTAATGTTAATTTGTACAATTTTTTACGAAGCACACACGTTATAAAATGCAAGATTAATCACTCTTATTTTCAGTTTTGTTTTGAAGCCGATCTTTGGACTGCAGCTTATCTTTAGCTATTCCAGTGCTGTCAGTATAATTTTGCAAATCAGCTGGACCATCAGCGCTTGGCACAGATAATACGAATGCGTAGATTGTTTGATGGATGGTGTGTATAAGTGTGTTTCAACTGATAAAAAATACTTATATCTTTGTTCAAGTTTATTCGCTCTGCACTAGATGCCGCGACGAAGAGCGGTAATTTTAAATTCTCCAATTAAATATACAACATATATATTTATCATAGAATTTTATAAATTTAATAAATTAAAGCGTATAAAGTAACAAATTATATTTGTCTTATAAAATTGAGCAAACGCATATTCTAACTGATGCACAAATCGAATCCTGACGAACCGACTGAAAACGACTATTATCGATTTTTTTTTCAATGCACGAATAGATGCAGTAGGATATTATTTGACGTAATTCATTATTATAGGACAGAATCATATAGACTAACAGCACAAGGTCAATGTTTCGATACTTTAAAGATTAAGCTATATATGCTGCAAACTGCATTTTCTTTCTTTGAGCAATTCCTGATGCATGAATTTAAGTTTTTATTTGCTATAAAAAGTTATACAGGAAGACAACATATATGAAGATTCGTACAAAAACTATTGTAGATTACGTGTCGTTCAAAAGTATAATAAGAATTCGATCATGATCCGTTCCATAATAAAACTGAACTATATAAAAATCAAGTACACCAATAGCCATACAAGTTATTACAAAGTGAAAAACACGTCATGGTATCTTTGCTGTGCAATTGGGAACAGCTCTAGTTTTATTGAGGAAAAATATATATATAGCGATGAATATTCACCAGCTGCACTTGTCCCGATCTATCATCTTTATCAGTTATACTCATACAACGCAGCTCGGATACATGAGCTTTTGAGCTCGTTTGAGTTAATTGAGCGTCTTATTCGTGCAACCGTCATTCTTGCGAATTTAACCCTGAGAAATTTTTCTTTACTGACGAGACGACTAGCGCGTGTGAGACAACGAAATTGACGAAGAGGAGGTAAATGTTGACGCTTGCAGGGGTTCGATTATGATAAGGACTGTTTGAGAAACTATGGTGGATATTTGCTCGAGTTAAATATAGGTAGGTTTTTGAAAAATTGAGAATCTTACATTTTGGTGTCAGCTTTGTGTTATTATTGTCTGCAGTCAAAGATATTCTTGCATACAAAAAAAATTAACTTTTTGAGTGCGGTGAATTCTTTTCCGAGGTTTCATTCAATCCCAACATTTTAATTATGAAAAAACAGAAAATTTATCTATAAATCGATAGAGACTTATCATACACAATTCACACGTACAGGTGTGAAGTTTCAATAATTAATCCATGTACACGTGAACAAAATCGTGACAAAAAACAAGATAAGGAAACTAATCGTCTTGGTCGATTGATAGATACTCGCTAATGAATTCGCTTTTAAATTCCGAGACATGATCACATTAATTCTGAAACGGAAAATTTAGTCACGTTTCATCCTACGTCGCTCTTTATGAACTTGTAGTATACATTGTACGGTATGATACCATTCACGCATTTTTTTCAGATAAACTCGTACATATGTTTCGCGAATGTTATACATAACATAAACTCGGCATAGGTCAGTTACGTAATGCTCAGTTCTTGAGCTTGTCAAATACATTTTCTTAGCATACAGGCTTATAGCAGTCGTGAGAAGCACGCCATCGGCACATGGACGGTATATATAATAATAAACAATCTCGTCCAATTTTATACGATGTAAAAAGTTATTGCGATGAACGTATGCAAAAAAGCAGACGCGATTACGCGATTTCATGTTTTAAACGAGACGATTTCTGATAAGAGTGCAGCGTGTAGTTGTGTCTATTTCATGCGCTGTCAGATAAATGTGAGAATAGAGGCGTTGTTATAGTTCAGGCCTGGACAGTTTTTAGATAACGAGAAAATTGAATTAGATAATCCCGACAAGTATGCGAATAAATTATAGTTAATAGTTAATTTCTTTTTTTTTTGCAATACCAGTGCTTGCGAACGGGTAACAACGTTTATGTCTGCAAGGTACCGAGTATTTTCTATTATTAGTTATACTCTTTACTATTTCTGGAATAAATAAAAAAAAAATTAGTCAAAAAAAATCGAACATTAAAAATATGTACTTTTGTGGACATTTCAATTCAATCTTGCGCGAGTTCATACCGCATCATATCAGCTACTTATGCAATTACTATCGTTTGATTTCATTCTTTCACTTACAACAACAACTTCTTTTCTCACCCCCTCGTTTCATCTCCAGACTATACATATACATTCCAAAGGAAGAAAATAAAATAAAGTAGACCAAATTTCGCACTTTAATAACACGCAAAATGACAATTAATTACAATTTAACATATGTTAATACAAAGGCTGTACCTATAGCCCTGGTAGAAATCGACCCTATTTCTGGTCAGAATTTCTGGCCAACGCGTGTTAAAATGAGGTTCGTCTAAAATCACTGGAAACACTGAATGAATTCCTAATGGTACTTTATTTTAAAAAATGTTCCATCAGGGAGATACCACTATAGCAAAGCTTTTCAAACTTATAAATTCCTCCATCACCTTCACCTATTACGAATTTCCCATCTCTTCTCGCGACTCTCATCGACAGCCTCTCCCCTCTTCTCCCTCGATTAGAAAGTACGGCAGCAAGTGCGTATACACACAGAGCCGGTCGAACTGGCCTTCTTTGCGCGCCACAGTCCGCGCGAGACCGAGACGTCGAGTGCATCTCTACTTTATACACTCCTCCGCATTTTCGTGCAGTGCTGTATTGTGTGTCAGTTTTCGCTGTGGGACGCGAGATCAGTGAAAGTGTCACTCAAGCTTCTCACGCTCGTATGGTAATTGAACGTTTTATTGGATAAGCGTCGCTGCTGTTTTTTACTTTTCGGACTGTCATTGTGCGGAGATATAGATAAGTATAGGCGAGAGAGAGAGAGAGGAGATAGCGAGTGATTGCGCTCTCTGCAACCGCTGGCGCATTGTGCTGAAGTGTATTATACGACGACATTATTTTAATTTTTTTTTAAGCATCGGAAAAGTTCTCTTGTGTAAGCGTACAAGTGTACGAGTGAAAGTCGATTTTCTTGCCATCGGCGTTGGAAGTATTCCCGATCTCGAGTCACGCGCGTGCATCGCTTAGAGATTTTGCTCGGTCGCTGCGCTTTTCAGTAAAAATATTATATCACGTGTCGCGCATGCGGTTTCCCGATGTGTATACTATATAAATAACGACTTGACAGCGTTACGTTGGTACCATCAGCGATAAGTGTCGAGAGATTTTCCCAAAAGTTTAATCTTCCGAACACAGAAAAATAACACAAAATAATACAAAACAGCTATCAGCGAAGATAAACAAACGACCGGCTCGTTGTCGTCTGAAGAGAAACAAAAAACTTCGCGCACGAGAGTGCAGGCATTTAAAATAAACACGCGCGCACGTTTATGCGCACTTATGATATTCAAATCGCACCAACGGCCCCTTCCATACGCGCTGTAGCATTGACATTTTCGTGCTTAATCAATATAGACATACTATAGTGCAAAAGTTGCATGCGTATAGAATCGGCTATCGAGAGACGCGGACGATTATATGCGAGTATGTATTATATATGATTAATGTTTGGAGTCGCGGCGATTTGTCACTTGTCTGCTTAGCGCGTTTTCGCTTGGTGTATATTGTGCGACGCGTATAATATAGCTACCGTGGAGCGTGATCTGGCAGTTTGATTGCAGTTCCGATAAGTATAGTTGCGGCTTTGATTGGTGAAAATGCGGCTCGTAAAGTAATTGAAGTAATTTTAATTTGCGGATCTGCGAAGTTGGATGAATAATTTATATACGCTTATGCGTATCGCGCGTGTAGACAGTCGCATATCGGAGAATAATAATCTTTATGGCGCATCTCGTCGCACTTCAATGCGATCCTCTCAGCGATTCTTATTATCTTTTTTATTGGTTCATTACCTTGGGCTTGTTTCACAGCATTTTTTTTTCTTCTAATTTTCTAAGAATAGCTCTCGATACGCATAAATACCTGCACTGCGTTGATTATTCTGTTACGAAGATAGTCGATCTTAAATTAATTAACATAAACCGTCAATTATTCTGTGATGGTCAATCATCGTGCGCGCGACACTTTCCGCCTCTTATATATATACGTTTTATCTGCACGCGGCTACTTCCCTTTGTTCGCGATAATTTTTATCCTCTGGATGTTCGGTAGTATTATCATTCTCCTCAATATTTGCATAATGTATGCGCACGCGCCGCTATTTTTTTCCAACATTTAACATCTTCGACGCTGCATAAACAAAGAAATCGACTGAGAATCAATCAATTGGTCTACAAAAAATTCATGAATCTCCAGCAGCGTATAATATCAAACGCATACCAATCCACGAGAAAACCCAGACGCTATTAACTGAATCTTTTTCATAACTCGTCGCATCTATTCTTCAATCTTCGTTTTCAGCCTCAGTATTATAGCATCGGCTTAGTCTCGGCAGCTGGACGCATGTGCAGATAAGCATAAACTCGCATCCTCCGCAGTGAAATGGACGAAAAGGAGATGGAGGACTGCTCGGCGCCGCTGCAACCGAGTACCAATGGACGTAATAAGGTCATGGCCATCGCAGTCGCCACGACGGAACAGCCGCATCAGGTCGACGTCCAGTTCGCGGACGTTCATTACTCGGTGCCGCACAGAAAAGGCGAGTGTTTGAAAATTGTCTGGACTGTGTGTTGACAGTGCAGGGTACGACGAACTTGGAACGTTGCATCAGGGGCCAGAAATATGCGTTACGTTGCGTCGCCTGCATTTTAATTGCATGCGCGTGTTTTTGCTATATAAAGTGGATTTCGTCACGGCGAATGTTGCGGAAAGGCGGTTGAACTTATGTGGTGGGATTTGAATATATAGTCTGGTTACTGGTGAACCGCGCGGCGCTCGAGTCGGGTATGTTAATTTTAGTGTTGGAAATTTTTTGTCCTATTTTGCCTTTACTTTATCACGCATATTTGATTTCGCTATTTTTACGCTGTCTGCGTATAATGATCGCGAGGGTATAGTACGATCGTTCAATATCGATTCGATGTTAAGGAGGATTAATGGTATAGAGGGAAGGCTTCGCGCGAATTCCAATCAAGAGAACAAAATTTATATCGCGGCCATAAACGACATTCCAACGAGTTTTCATTCAATAAAATCGACCGACTGCAGTCAAGGTCGCGAGCATGGAAATTGCAAAAAAATGTAAAAATTTATTATAGTCATTATATAAGTTTCTACAGTTTCGAATCAACGAATGATTTTTTTATTGAATCAATAAATAAAATCCACAGAAAAATGGAAGAAAATCCTTCACGGAGTAACCGGCGAATTTCGCGCCGGTCGTCTGACGGCAATTCTCGGACCCTCGGGTGCCGGCAAGACGTCGCTGCTGAACCTTCTGGCGAGTCGTGGTTCGAATTGGTCCCAACGTCGAGCTGTCCGTGGCAGTTTGACGATCAACGGCGTCAGCTGTTGCGAGCATCCCGAGCTTTTTCGTAAACTCAAGGTCTGCTACATTCCCCAGGAGTTCGCCCTCATGCCCCTGCTCACCTGCAGGGAGACCATCTACATTGCTGCGAGACTTAAGCTGAAGGTCAAGGGACACGATGAAAATTCCAGGAATCACGTTGTGAGCTTTATGAAATTATTATTTATAGCGGCTAATTGGAGTTTGCGAATGATACTTTGTATATTCATCATCCGAAGTATTACATTATAATTGCAAATGGCATTGAGGGATTGCGATTGCATTTTTCGTATTTTTCAACACGGACCATTGTCGTACCTTCTTTTTTCACAACTTTTCTCAAGGCAAACGAATCGATCGTGAAATCGTGACATTATTATTTGGCTTTAGTATTATAATGATCGATGAATAGGCAGTACCATTAAGTCTGTGACATATTTATGCAAATTATGTGAATATTTTAGAGTCCATGCAAATAATAACCATTAACTTTTTTCCCTGTGATTCGCACTGTTATTTAACACCGTATGCTAGTTTTCTATACAACTCTCTATAACAATAAACTGCACAATATATGATATTTAGTCAAGTTTAGCCTAAAATTAATAAACTAATATCAATCAACAAAAAATAAAATAAAAAATAACAATCTGATTAAGTTTAAATCCTTTGTTTTAACAGATCCAGGATGTAGCAGACAGACTAGGCTTATTGAACTGCATGGACACGTTGACGAGTAAACTCAGCGGCGGTGAAAAGAAACGTCTATCCATCGCAGTAGAAATGATCACAAGCCCGTCTGTGATGCTTCTCGACGAGCCAACTAGTGGCCTCGACAGCACTTCATCCAATCAGGTACTAAAAACAGCTTTCACGTATTAGTAAAAACGCCTTTTCAATGTTTGCACCTTGATTAGCTATAGACGATGAAAATTAGCAACTACGAGCTTTGTGCTTTTGTCCTTGAAGATCATTTATTTACATTGAAAATAATACGTAATCGCTGAAAATGATCGAATTTGACGCGTTTGATACTATTTTTCACCACAATAAGAAAAGCCAGCTTACAATGATTCGCTTCGCAGGTGATAAATCTACTGTGCTCGATGGCGCATACCGGTTGCACAGTCGTGTGCGCGGTTCACCAGCCAAGCAGTCAGATCACCTGCCGCTTCGACGACCTGCTGATAATGAGCCAGGGCCGAAGTCGCTATTGTGGATCACGTGAACGCATCCTCGAGCACTTCAAGGACGCCGGCTACGCTTGTCCGCCGTTTTACAATCTCGCCGAATTCGGTAAATATATTGTATACTATATCGTATAGCGAGTTTTTCATCTAAAAAGAAAAAAAAATGATAAATTTTCTCAGTTCTCGAAGTGGTGACCGGCCAACGTGGCGGTAACTACGAGCGCATGTGCAGCAAAGACTCGATGGACGAGACGAGTCAAGTGGACTCCAATAAGTACACGACGTGTTCCACCCCCAGCCAGTGGAATTCAAGCGTCAGGCGATACGCTGTTTCGTACTGGGAGCAGATGAAAGTCCTGTTGCGTCGGGCTTTCATCTGCATATTACGAGATAACGTATGTTTACCGTCGATATGGATGGACCCTTTTCACCAAATGAAATTTTAAAAACTTATAATTTTCTTACTTTATGTATACAACTAAAATAAGATATAATCTACTACTTTGTTGGATAATATAGAATAATTATACTTCTATACTTGTTATAGTCTTAATTTTTGTCTCGATTTTGTTTTGTAGACATTGACCACTTTAAGGCTTTTGGCGCACGTGATCGTAGCCGTACTGTTAGGAGTAGTTTTTTACAATTTTGGACAAGACGCGAGTAGAGTGCAAAGCAACATCGCTTGCCTCTTCTTCTTTGTGATATTTCTCTTTTTCGCTAACTCCATGCCATCCGTCCAAATGTGTAATGCTCAGTTTTTTATTTTATTTTCACATAGCTCAATTACTTTTTTTTCACCTATATAGTTTCATAATGTAATAACTTTGTTACTGATGAAAATTTTACTCTTATCAACAGTTCCCACGGAAGCAACGGTCTTTCTCAGGGAAAATACGAACAACTGGTATTCGCTGGAGTCTTACTACATCACGAAAGTACTTTCCGACCTTCCGCTCCAGGTATTTCGAAAAGTTTCGATTTTTTACGTGCGATTTAAAAAGAAATTTATAATGATAATTCTTTTAATCATTTCAGATTATCTGTCCAACCGTTTTCTTGGCGATAGGTTACTACATAACGGGCCAGCCTCTCGAGATTTCAAGGTTTTTCCAGGCTTGGCTAATCTGCACGCTTTTCACGATGCTTGCGCAGTCATTTGGTATCGTTACCGGGGCAGCGTTTGACACACATGTAATAATCTTATAAAATATATTGTAAAACCGCCAAGAGAATCGATGATTCATATTTTAAAATTTTTAGGCCGGTATGTTCTTGGTTCCGGCGTTCAACATACCGATGTTCCTCTTTGCCGGTTTCTTCCTCAAACTCAACGAGATTCCATTTTATTTGAATTTCTTCAGCACAATCAGTTACTTTCGGTAAGCATGTTTAAGAATTTTTAAATCTTTATCAATCAGTACAATCAATAAAAATTTCAGATATGCATTCGAAGGTATGATGCAAGCCGTCTACTTAAACCGTCCAAAGATCGAATTTTGTCCAATAGAGTACTGCCACTTGCGCCTGTCCAAACAGATCCTCGGCGAGCTTGGTATGCCCTCTGTGGCTTATTCCACGACGGCTTTTGCACTTTTTGCCTGGATACTCGGACTTCACACGCTCACCTACATAGTATTGCGCTGCAGGCTCTATTTTGCTCAGAGATGACGACAAGGGCTTTTCGATTTTTTATACTTGTTTGAACGATTTGAAAATCGAGTATTTTATAAAGAGAATTCGATGTGATTTTTTAGCGCATTCCAGTTTTTGTACACCGTTGATGATTTTATGTATGTGTGCATACATAAAAAGACCAAATTACGAGTATTTCAAATTAAAAGGCAATTAATAATTTTTCAATATTTTTTATGGGACATTATTGAAAGTATTGTATATTTTTATAACGAAAAATTTGATTTTATTAGGATAAGAAAAGCGTAATGATTTATTTTTTAATCATACTTTTATTTTAGCGAAAATTAAATCATAGCAGAATTGTTGAAAGTCAATGCGATTATAAATTATGCATTATAATATGCCCATACAGATAAATGTGATCTTTTACTTTACCGCGATGCCACGCGAACTTTGAAAAAATATAAATGCGAAATATAATCAAAATCAAGTTATATGGGTGCTCTCTTATTACTTTTAATATGCTCTATCTTGCAAAGAAAAGGGGTTATTTAACGCATTTTCATACATTTGCATAATAATAAGATGCATAATTATGCAAAATCATATGCGAGGGCCTGATATTGTTAAGTTTTCATTGTAAACATACATTTTTATACTATATTTATACACGTTTTGTACACATGTATAGGGTTGACAGAAATAAAGCAACTACTGTTTCTAATAACACAAGTGTATTTATACTCTATCGCACATATATAATTGCATATTTTCACATGTTTTTTCTTATCTCGACAAGACAATTTTTTGTTCGGGTATATGCATATACATGTGTGTGTGTTTGCGCGTGTATTTATAAAAGGTACTGGTCGCCGAGACAAAGCCTATATATCATCATCGCGCGTAGATAATAAATAAGAACAAAAAAAAAAAAATTAACAATAAATCGCCTTAATTGCGCTTACAAGAAAATTTACAATCAGTCCTGATGATAAAAAGAAGAAAAAAACAGCGACGCGCGCTTGCATCAACATCGCCCCGCCGTCACTTTTTCCTCTCCCTCCGCGTCATTGACATCTTCACGAAAGTTATACATTTAAGTAATAATAATAATAATAATAATGAATAAGAAAATGGGTAAAGACTCGAGGTCGTTATACACAACAACCGCAACTGTGTCCATACAGACTACGATGATTTATAAAAAAAATATATATATATATATATATATATATATATATATATATATATAAACCTCTGCATTCAAAAGCTCGACGTGTGATCATCTTGAGTGAAATCATTCGCTCAATCATCTCTCTGTACAATGTCGTAAAACTACATGCAATTTATGTCCTTGCATTGCTCATATGAAGCTCATATCGCTTACGGACTAATTGGATTTTGTTTGTCGCTAATCAACAACAATGCTTATATTGCTACACTAGATTGTAAAAATGCTACACTGAGACAGAAGATTCTGAACGAAGTCCAATGAGTAATTTTATTTAAAACATCGTTCTTTTTTTTAGCACATTATTCTTATTTCGACATCAATAAGGTTGCTGACTAGTCTACTTTCTAGATGAAAAAAAAAACCAGTAATTTACGAATCGTTTCGACGAATCCCCGTATAAGTACAATAACGTTTTTTGCAAAGGACAACTGTAATTCAGAACGAAAAAGACTCGTGTATAGGACGAAAGCTCTGTGTGAATTCTCACTCGGCATTCACGTATTACACATATAGGAACTAAGACACTCGGGCTTTTCCGAGCTATTACTCCATATGCTGGCACTCGATTCAAAATTTCTCTCTCAGTATACGTATCTTTATAATTGCAAGCATACAAAATCTCTCCCTCCTCGACGCGCTACGGTTGCTTTTACTTGTTTCTTTTTTACAAGCAATTCCAGAGTAGCGACTTTTTCGGAAGACTCGGATCAAAAGTCAAGAAACGCGCGTTCTCCAAAAATAAAACAGCCTATGTTTATCTCGAGGACATGAGCCTCCAGCGAAGTAGGAAGTAGGCGAAGATCCTCATGAAGAAGACGATGAAGATGAGCGAGCCCAAGTCCCACCAGAATCGATCAACGTCCATGGCGATCACTTCCTTGACGAACTTGCTCGGGTTTTTGTAGTAACAGAAGTCCAGGGGCGGATCATCCATGTCGTTGTGGCACTCGAGCACAGGCCTGTTTAGTCCGTAGATTGCGTTCACGTAGCTGAAATGATGATTTCGATTTTTTAATTTGGGAAATCGATCGATATCTTTATGTGCTGACAGGGTCAAAAATACTCACCCTTCGAGGCCATATCTCAGGTAACTGATGTAAGTTCCCCATCGCAGGTAGCCGGGAAGATCGCGTAGGGAAACTCCGAAACCGGCGAACATCATCATCGGCACCGAGAGCGTAGGCGCCAGGAACGTTCCATTCTGGAATTCGAAAAAGCGCAAAAAACGAGCTTTAAATAACCAGCTGTGAATAAGCGTCAATAATTCTTTTCGATCAATAGTCCAACCTTGAGATAACAATAAAGCTCTCGATCGACACGCAATAATGCACACATATTTTTACGCTGTATCTCGTCGGGAAATAATTGCTTGTTAACATTAAAGTATATCGCTCACAGCTCTTGCGGGCATATACTTGAACTTGATAAACGCGATTGCGAAACAACATAACATCGAGACGTTTCATCCTTACCACGACGTTGAAGCAGGCGCCGATCATGAAGCCGAAGCTCTGAGCGACGAAGACCACCATGAGACTGATGCTGAAGAACATGGAGAACCTAACCAGCTCGAGGGGCTGCTCCGACATGAAGTAGACTATCGCCGTGAAGAGGAAACAGCAGAGGAACGTCACCGGTATGTCCACCAGCGTCACCGACGTATAGTACGCCTTCAAGCTGTACCACCTGTTGAAGTGCTCCTTCTGCAGGATGCTCATCTCTGCCGGGACTGAAATTCGTTCGTTTAGCGTTATAGTCGATCGTAAATTACTCCCAATCGCGAACTTATCGCCATAGTTTGTGTATATGTATATACTCACACGTCAAGACGGTCAACATCATGGTGGTCATCATGTGGTGAATGAGACAGGCAAACAAGAGATTGTAGTTTTCGATGATTCGGTCCGCGTCGTTTCCGGCGGCGATAAACAGCGAGCCCAGCATCAGTCCCGTGCATATGTTCACCATTATCCGGAGATGCGTCAGTGTCTGCGTAGTTGAACGAAATGAAACGTTATCAAATGAGGTCCATGACCTAGTGGATGTAGTACGGAAAATGTGTGACTGCATGATCAACTTACGGCGTCTCGTTTGACTTTGATCCAGCCCCGTTTCATTAGGATCTTTATTTGATGGCCCTGCGACGTGGCTTGGGCTCCTCTGGCGGATTTCTTTTTGGAAGCTTGCAGCGGATTCAACGCTGAAAAATTGAACGATGTATTTTTTTTTTGTAATCGATTCGCGTTGAAATAGTTATTTTTATTTGAAAAAGGGAGCGAAGACGTACCTCTAAGCGATTTCCCGTCCAAAAGCGCACTGGGAAGGTCGAACCACTTGAGGCTTCGGCCGTTTTCCGATCCCTGGATGAGGGTCTCGATTTTGTCATCGCCGTACTCGCCGCAAGCAAGTTCGATAACTGAGAAAGTCACGTCGGAATCAGTATTAAAATGAGTATGTATATGAAAGAATAAATAATATTATATGCAAATTGCACTCACTGTAATCAGCCGGGTTGTGGTACATGGGACACGGAAGCTTGACGTTCTCCAAATATGGCACGAGATTGCGCGTCGCTCCTTGATAAAGGCATTCGCCTTTCGCCAGCACGTACACCTGCGCCAACAAAAAGATCAGATAGGTCAGCCAAAACGCAAATTTTTCTCAGCCTCTTATCGACTAGTTGAATGTGCAAGATTTTTCTCTCACGTTTCTCATCGCATACCGATTTCCGAACACCAATACGGCACGTACTTGCGCGAGTCACATGGACGCGATATTGTATGTGATTTAATTAAATTGTGCCATCTTATCAACAACGCCACCGCGCACGCGTGCATTTATCGTTGTTTTCGAAATGCTCGGCACGAGAGCTTCGACTATATACGACGCACTCACGTACGTCCAAGAGAGAATGTAGTATAGTGTTATTGATATACTTGCCTGGTCGAAAAGCTGGAAGATCGTGGCACTGGGCTGATGGATGGTACAGATTATCGTCCTTCCCTGATGCGCCAGAAGCTTCAACAGGTTGCAGACCTGCATACACGATGAGCTGTCGAGTCCGCTGTAAATGTTTTCACAGTCTTTTAGTTGGGTTTCATGTTTAATTTGGCATTGAGTAATTATTTTAGCAATCGCACGATACTTGCTTTCCCTGTTTACAATAAACGCATGTTTTCCTCGTTCGCTATAATATAAAGCATCTATAGAGTTGACAGTTCAACAAACTTCCAGATTACGGTGTAAGTATAATAATTATTTGCGATAAAGTTCTAATATAAGATATAATATAATTGCAGTTTTTCGCCATCGCCGTCGAATCAAAAATTCATCGCGAACACGTTGCGTGATAAAAAAAAACAGTATGGATAGTCGATTATTCTTCCGGCTAGACAGAAGCAGCGGAAAAGTCTGCGATCATCAGCATTACGATGCTCGATTATCCGGATGCAGTATAATACCCTCATCGTTATGTTCATACGCAGCATCGAGATTAGCAAACTCATCAGGCAATGCATCATCGCGTAGATCAGAAATCGATAACTCATCGTCGCGTGCGACGAAAAAAAAAGAAAAGAAAAATACAAAACAAGCACTTACGTCGTAGGCTCGTCGAGGAAGAGGACCGTCGGATGGTTGACGAGTTCCAGGGCTATACTGAGACGCTTCTTTTGGCCTCCACTTAGTCGACCCGCCGACGTGTTCATGTGCTCGTACAGCCCGAGGGTCGACAGGATCTCCTCGATCTGAAAGAGGTCGATTGTAATTTATGTCGTACAACGTTTTCTTGTTAATTAAGTATAACGGAGCACAAAAGCTGGCGATTTTGTTTAACGATCCGGCACTTATCAAGGCTTTGAGCAATTATTTAGTTAGCTATAGGCGTGATAATAAGAAGAAGCTAATTGTGTAAAGAAATATGTATTCGCACACGCGCTAATTGCATTGTTAAAAGGATATTCATACATGCGGCCGAGCTGCTCATATCGCTCATATTTTTCTTCGCCTCTCTCACGCACACATGCAGCACAATCTCTCCGATTCCCCTTAAACTTCGCTTCGCGGAAAGTGCACAATGACAATTTATTCAATTATCGAGATTACACACGCTTTTCCTGTCAACAATAACAACAACAATAAAATAAACTCAAGCGCGGTCTTAAAAATTCACGCGGTCGATTAAACACGCAACTTTTAATCCGCCTATTCGCACAAGGACACACCGTTAATTTATCTTCGAGACTGCGTGATTATACCGATCCTAAAAAAATCTGTACATGCGTCAAGAACGTAAATACTCACGATCGTCTCCTTCTGGTGTCTCGGTGTTTCGGTACCGAGTTTCAAATCGGCAGCGACGCGCATGTTCTCCATGACGGTCAGCAACGGCTGCAGTCGGTCGTCCTGTGTAATGTAAGCACTGGACCTGCAAAGGATCGGCAAAAAATCGTTACAAACATACGCACGTGTTTGACACGTTGCCTCTATATCGGTGCACAGAGAGACGGGAGAAAAAAAATGATATACTGCTTCGTAACGGTTCATCGACTCGCGCGTGTAATACGATTCCACGCGAATTTCCAGGATATACGCGTATAGCGATGAATAATTATGACGCGAGAAAAAATTCGCGCGTCACGCAAAAACTTTTCCACTGTTCTTCGGCGTCATTTCTATTATACACAGATTTCACCTAGAGCGCGGTGTAGATGGTAAAGGCAAAAAACGAGAGTAGAGGCAAAAAAATTCGACTGACTCACCTTCGGAAGGAGTCCAAGTCACGGACTCGGCCGTTTACGTAGACGTTGCCTTGGACGCCGGTGATGCGAAAGCCCGAAAGCACGTCCAGGAGGGTGGATTTACCGGCGCCCGACGGGCCCATCAGGGCGACCAGTTGTTTGGCTGGAAGACGACCGTTGAGGCCGTGGAGAATCTCCTTGGTACCTGAAAGTCGTTGATTAGTTTTTTAAGATCGGCTTATATTGCGTAGTTCCATGGTATTGACGCAGTTTTGCATTTTCATGGAAGATATGCGGTTCGCATTGGATTAAACTCGATCGACAGTCGTATATTATAGGCTGAAAACAACTTTTTGCGGCGTTGTTTACTTACTGTAGAAAAGTATAGCGGTGGTATGTCATCGAAATTTTCGTAGTCTATAGACATAAATATAATAGAGAGACTCTTTCGATCGCGTGTCCGACAAGCAATTAAAATCTCGTTGATCAGATCGGTATATAATCACCGCGAATTAGTCGATCGTACCGATTTTGTAATTAATACCTCTGAAAGCTCAAGTTTGCTCAGTTAATCATCGATGCATGCATACCGATCACAAGTTTATTTTGCAATTTCCACAAATCATCCGGCCGCGTGCCTACGCGATCATTAATTTCTCACTATACGACGAAAATATAACTCACCTTTTCTCATTCCCAGGTAAACCGTGTACGTAATATTCTCGAAGGAGACGTCCATGGTCTCTTCGTTCTTGCTCTTCGTGAAGCTCGCGCCGTTTTTCTCGCTGACGATCTGCTGCTCGAAACCGATCGTCGTGAGCTGCACACCCGGTCTAGGGGCGCAACATGTTGGCAGATGTTGCTGGGGCTGTTGTTGCTGCGCTTTTGGGACAGGAACGACCACCGAGGTGCCGCTCTGGCTGCTGGCCTCGTGCATGAGGACCTCCATTCTGGGCTGCTCGGACTCGGGATCACCGGTTGACTGATCGACTCCTACACGCCAGGTTATTCGCTGCCTGTTTCTCAAGAATAAATGAGTAATTAATATTTTGTTTGGTTTTTATATTTATGTATGTAGTGCGATGTTTGACTATTTGAAAATTGTAATATATTTTTTATTTTTAATAAGTTGGAACAAACGATCACGTACGTGAAATGTAAGAACGACTGCACGAGTTCTAAAGGCCTCATTTTGACTCGAAAATTGCGGATCTCCAAAAATTACAGATAGAAGGACTAATGCTGAGCCGAGCTGAACTACGAATGAAGGGTGCGACAAGGGACAACCGAGCTTGCGCCGTACGACTCTTATTCTGCCAGGTATGCACCTGTAAGGCCGCAGTACCTGTTAGACGCTCGACCGACGGTGGGGGTTTAATGGTGGGCCGTAATTGCAAGGATGCTAACATCCCGTTTTTTCTTAAGAAATACCATGGCGTACGTGACGAAAAGTGAACATGCTATGGGGCGACGATTGCAGGCAAGAAAATGGAATTTCGTTAATTTTTAATTCTAATTCAACATAATTAAAATCCTTCGCAACCATGACTAATCGACTAATCGTTTTAATTATATTTACAATTTTTACCAACACCAAACTCATCGTGATCTAACGCGTTTGCCGCTTACGCACCCGATCACCAATCTCATAAGGAAAAATAGAGAAGACCTCGTTTTTGATTCGACCAGTTTACCACATAAATAGCGATTTCCACGTGAAAAATATCGCAAATGAACTTTTTTCACGCGTGTACTTCAGCGACGACTCACCGGGTTCACGGCGAACCGAATAGAGATTTGCGCTGATTATTTAAAAATCATCGTATAATATCTTATCTGTATAATAGGCACGTTCAAATATCGACAGACTTTAAATGTCCTTTTGAAAAAAAAAAAAACTCGCGCTACTTGCAATAATCCTTTCGAATAACAAACTCCATCGCGTCAAACCACACCTATACATCATATATCTATATAATGAAATTCTACACGGAAAAAAATGGTTTGTTACTGTTACCAACCATTTTTTTCCTTGTATAAATCCCGCATATAGTAGCAACGGCCGTGTAATATACAAAGAAGACGAAAATAATCTTAAGCCTCCAAAAAACACCGACGAATGCATAAATAAGTGAGTTAAATAAACTAGTCGCTGATCCTCGATCTCCCCGATAAGATAAGCCCGACGATATAACATTCGATCGTATCACGGGTCCAAGGGTCCGAATTCGCCGAAAGTGTATGCACGGAAATACGATTACCGCGGTGTATATGCCGCACACCCGGTTGACCACCGAAATTGGACTTTGGATCTCGGCCTTGACCTATGACGCGCGATTTTTCCTTTCGAAGGTTTTTATTTTACTCCGATTCTGCCTCGAGTTATTGTTTTCGTTGCGTAAGCGCTGCACTAGACGCTATTCTGCCGATGATTATACGATAGGCTAATTGTTTTATTGGAGACGCCACGAAGCTTTTCCCTCCAGAATCAGATTTGCGTGCGCATCTGTTTTTACGCCGTTCATCGGATAATAATTCGAACGGACGTGCGTAAGCGGTTTTTCGCCTCGGTCATAATCGTCTAATCAATCAACGTCTTTTTTTGCAATTAGTCTCCGATTGTACGACCCGATACATCGCTCTAAAATTGAATGACATTACACCGCACAGTAGGCTGTAATCGGAAGGTCGAATAGTAGCAGATTCGCCTGTAATAACGCACTATTAAAAAAAAAAAAAAAAACGCTCATAGTAGGTATAGACCTACGGACAAACGGAAGTCATTCATTCTCTCATGGGGAACAGCGGCGTGTGCGCGGCTATATCAATTAAGAGGTATACGAGGACATAAAATAGAAAAAAATCGCGATGAGGATGACGGAAGGCAAAAATTTGGAGTCAGCAGTTCCGGGACTGTATGATACACAGGATCATTTTAGAGATATAGAGTATAAAAATCGAGTATATATTCGCAAAATATACCAGCTACGTCTCAATTGCGTAACTTCATTTGAATATCATCGCGCGAAAGAAAATCAAAATAGTTTTAATAGCCCCATAAAGTTTACCCGGTACTCTACATCATCCTCGCGCGTCCTTCAACGAATATTAAAATCATTCACGTAATAAAGCCTCGATCTTCAGTCGCTTTATAGTCGTTAAATACGCCATATAAAGATGACCACGCGCGAAAAACGCTCATATCGAGGCGCATTACACATTAAAATTTAGTCATCGATTCCAGTTCCAAAAACACCAGCGAACATCTCCCGCATATACTTATTGACACATACACTCGCGCATAAATTCGCGATAACGATACGACTTTCTAGCAACAAAAGCTTCGAATCGCGAACGAAAAACTATATACTGCAACAAAAGCCCGCATTTCACTGTATCGCACTTCCTCGTCGTGTGCGCGAAATCTCCGCTTGACCCCCAGATGCGCGAATAAGTCACGACCAGTAATTGGGTCATCGCACTATTTCGAAAGCGCGCGGCGAGGTTCGCTTAATCTGTGCGAAAATCCCTGTAAAAGCCATCGGTTACTCACCGGTATAACGTTGATCTCTACATTCGACCACGTGCCAGCACCCGATAATAAAATGTGTATATGTAATTGTGACGCGAGCGATGCAAGTGTATAATTATACTCTATATATAATCTCGCGTATTAGCGCGGGTCGGTCAAAGTCCGTGAGTGAGTCATGTTCGCTTGAAAAGAGACGCTCTCGGAATTACGTATCGTGTATATATCTGTATATATATATATTATACCGACGCGCGCGTATGTATTGCTTGTTTTTGTTTTATGCCTTTATTCTTCTTCGTCTCTCGCGCTTCCGTGAGAGACTCGCTCGGCATATACGCGTATGTATACGATTGAAAAGTATTATTCATTTTCGCATTGTCGTGGACAGCGTGTATGATTTACATTCACGGTCGGAGATTACTTTTTTAATGCCGATGGCTCGCTCATATCCATGTGTAATTTTCTCGCGGAATTGCAGGTCCCCAGAGAGAGAGAGAGAGAGAGAGAGAGAGAGAGATTAGAATTTTGTAATTTTTGGATGAAATTCGCTCGACAAAAGATCATTCCTCCTCAAAATCCTTCAACCGTATCGCCTTGACTTTATATATACCATCGCAGCTTTGTTCATTTTCGCGCGACTGCTCGTCACGTTTCCCGTTTGCATTGTGATGAGCGGCGAAAACAAAAAAAAACATAATACACGCAGTGCACCGGCATTATCTTCTCTTAGCTTCGCTTTTCACTCTATTTGTATAACTAATGCGTCGTCATTAATTTCTCTCTCGCGAGTCGTCAGATGGAGACAATGCCGAGGAATCCGTATGGACATGACGCGGCTCTCTGTGGAAGAACTATTGCGAGATATAATAGCGAGTGAGCTGGGATAGACGGGATGCAAATTTCGAGTGATAAATTCGTCGGTATAATTTATCGACGTTGGACTGTGTCGTTGTTTGCTTGCGCATATGACGGATTGATAGATTTTTTAAACTTTATTCTTTCTTTTTGATTCCAGTTGTAAACAGCCAGAGAACAACGACAGGTTTACAGAATTTCGTATATGTTAAAGAACGATTTTGAATTGCGCAGACGTATGGCTCATTGTAATAACCTGCATGAAATCCGCATTAAAAAATGATTTACGCATTTTTAAAGGCACCATTATACAAGAATCGCAAAAAAAGCGTCTCTATCATCCACGTGCTTTATACCTAGTTGTTATTATTCATATACTTTACGTGAATATATAACTTCGACGTGAGCTCGAGGCGCGTTTCGCATATTGTGAAAGACGCGCCAGGAATGAATAAAAGAAATTTCGTCCAATCCGTTCTACGTACACGAGTATGTACGCGCACTTGCGCGTAATCGTATCTCTTTTTCGTCGTTAAAAGTAACGCGAATCTTGTATTCTCTGCGACAAAGTCGCCTCGTGCACGTGTTTGTACGCACGGAAAGATTTTTTTCACGACGAGGAGAAAAATAGTTAATGAAAAAAGAGGGTATAATGCCGAGAGGAGCCTTTGTTTTGTTTAAAATATACATATACGTCAAGATAAATCTTATCGACGCGAAGATTATCCGCTTCGCGAATAATTGTTTGCACAAACGGTATGTGTAATCGTTAATAAAACTTCTACAGTATTTACAAACAATATTACACTCGACATTTCACTTCCTCCTCGAATGTCTTGCTGCAGAGATCGCGCGCGAAATTTAAACAAAATATGTTCGAAAGCTAATGTTTGTTTTAAAAAATCGCTTGCGCTCGGGCGCAATGGCGACTTGATAATAAAATCGCTTCGCTCGTTGTGCAACACACCGCATTTAACGTATACAGATATAATAACTGTCAAAATTGACCCTCTCGCCGCGCGCTTTCACCGAAACGATGCAGTTGTATATCGGTTATTATCTCCCGGGGAAATTCGCGAACTGTATATTATTATACTGTAATATAGTTGCTTTCGTTTCTTACGTGTGCTTTAATTCGCGAACACGTGTAATTACGCTTTGAGGTCGAAAATTCCATTGTGTCATATGTATACGCGACCTTCACTCTGTGCGAGATTTCGGTCTACGCCGACAAAAAGTCGCTTTTTCCTGGTCAACGTATCATGGTCCCTGACATGATCTCTCTCTCTCTCTCTCTCTCTCTCTCTCTCTCTCTCTCTCTCTCTCTCGCAGTATAATCACCTTTTCGCTCTCGGTACAAGCAAACATTTGCTCGGCTCAATCGCACGGAAAAAGAAGAATAAGAGACGGAGACACCGACGGCCGTCCACTGACATGTATATACACAATGAGAGAAGTGTAATGCAGGAGAGACGAGCCATCATCGAATTCAATCCCACTGCGCTTCTGCCGATCTTATATGTGGATCATCAGTGCATTATGATGCTGCGAGAGCGTCGCTTTCGATTTCGCGCTCTTGCGAAATTTCGGACGCTCGCGAGCACACGAGACCGTTATGTTATACACTCGAGAAGTGTGAGCAACGATCGCTTTTTCATGAAGCTTCGAGAAATTTCGCATACCGCGGTGCAAGTGGTTTTTTGCACGCGTTTGTATTATTATGTGTAATGAGAGTGAAATGATTGCTGAAGGGAGAGCTTAAACGGTTCTGAGAAATTCGAAATAATATACATGCCGTGAGAGCTGTGTTATTATCGGTAATTTTTGTGGCGCACTTTTTTTTTGAAAATGGATCGATTTCTTTTTTGGTGGGTTATTTTCGTAAGCGTAACGGCGGTGAGGAAATTGATGAAATATAGAGTTCTGCATTGTGATGGTCGACTTGACTATCGTGCTGTATTGTTATGTCAAAATTATAGTATAGCTTCACGCTCGCCAATCGTACACACATATAATCTCGTCATGCATGAGGTGCACCGCTGTAAACAGATAATTTGTATCAAGCACTTATTATAAAGCCATTTTTCACGCTTGAAGTCTTTTCTTTAGAAAAGCTGAATATGACTACAAGGCGTTTTAATGCTAGGAATTAAAAGATTCCAAATAATTAGTTCACCACAGAAATAGACACAAGCTTGTATCAATAAATACAGTAATACCTCCCACGGACACATCGATTTAAAAATTCCCAAGTACACCATTGATACATCAGGCTCTCATTGAAAATGTGTAATCGCCATCGGCGCAGCAAAACAAGTTTTCCAACTCCGAGTTCGCTGAAATTCCCGACGAAGTATGTATTGCGAAAAGTCGAGCAAAAGGCTACGCACTCGACGGAAGGGAAGTGGTACACACAATTTGGAAATCGGAAAAATGTATCGATATGCAGGAACTACGATTAGACGCGATTCGACATCTCAGCACGATATAGCGTTTGGTTTACGGAAATGCGCGTATCACGATGTAGCAGATGACGGCGAGCTTCGTGATAAGTACGTGGTAACGTAGTGCTGATAAGATGGTTTCGGAAGAGATGGGAAGGAATCGTTCGAAATTCGGCGAAAATCACTATCGGCAGGGATTGATTACGAATTGTCGCGAAGGTCAAGTTCTGGATCAGATATTTTCGATATTTCTATCGGCTATTGTAATACTGTGTCCCAATACTGATAGTCATGTACGAGTATTAATCAGTTGATCGTTAATTCATAAAAAAAAAAAAAAAAAAAAAAAAAAAACAACTATACACCTACGTATATGATGAATTTTTTTACGACAGTTAACGATTCCATAAACATGTAACGAGAATTTTACAATGATTTTTTGTGCTATAATATACTATACTAGCTAAAAAATGCAAGTAAGAAAAGCGAGACGAAAAATTGCACTAAATCACGCAGCAATTCTACCAAATATATCCATGACAATAATGCAAGTTTTTCTTCGCACAGCAAAACCAAGCAGCGAATCCGCATCACTCAAAAAACCTCATAATAGACGTAGATTGCATAATTGAAATGCAGAGATCTACCAGAACAATATATATATATATATATATATATATATATATATATATATATATTGCCCACAACTCTGCATAAATTTTTCACCGAAACATCGATTTATCCGCATTATACGATTTTTGCAACGATAAGCGATGCAAAATTAAAAAATTTTTTTCTCGACACTCGTCAAGGAAATCAAATCAATCTGCGCACGCGTCGCCGATAAAACTTTAGGAAATCTATTAGAATATCACGACGATACAATATCGTACATCAAGTCAATCACTTCAATTCTTCGGTTCAATGCATTTTTATCTCGCGACGATTACACATTAATCCACTTCTCCGCTTCTCGTTTTTTTTTTATTTTCTCTCTATACATATACATACATATATATATATATATATATATATATATATATCGAGATGAATAAAGCAGATAGGAGGGAATCTAATCGGTCGGCGATAAAGCGAAACAAAGGAAGGTTTACTGGATTTTAACGAAATTGGGCCTCCGACAACTCGCGCCGCGCACATGTATCGTGCGGTGGCTATATGTCATATATATATATATATATATATATATACCGATATAGATTGCGAAAGGCTTCGATTATACAAGTGATCGAATCGAGGCGACGTCGTCGGTTTCACTTGTAAAATGCGCGAAGTTAATAATAACTTCTGTTGTTATGTGCGCGTGCCTTTATGCACTTCAGTATAGCGAAGCGAATCTGTTGATTGAATTATTAGACCGATTTCTATGACTAAAGAATTTTCGTCATTTCGTAAGAAGTTAAACTCGCTTCTTAATATTATAAGGATATCTTTTATCGCGAATTAAGATCGTGTCGCGATAAGATCGAAATTCTTCTGTCCGTCTCGATATCTCGTAAATCCCACACGCGACACACGTATTTGAAAAAAGTTCAAACCTCGTATCGTCAAGTATTATCCAACCGATCGCATACCGGTCAAAATCGAGCCTAATTCTAAAGTGACACTGTTCCAATGGCATTTCGCCGCTACATATACTTGTATATACCTCTCGGGGCCAATCTTGCCGGTACTTCTTAGAATGAAAACAAAATTGTCGCGCGAATAAAGGCGCGCAGATAAAACGCGCTCGTGTATACGCGCAAAAGGAGGATCGAGGCCGTGTCGAGTCCAAGTGACTATATACGCGATTGATTCGCGCGATGCTTATTAGATTTTGGAAGCGTTCGATGCTTGGAGGTTTTGACTAAGACAAGCGATTCCTCAATGATTGCCTCGCTCGCAATAATTCAGCGCTGGATAAAATCGCCGAAGCGAATTCAATCTTGATAAAAAGATCGTTTCTAGATGAGAGCCTTGACTCCTATAGACTATAGAGCCAGAAAAGAAACTGACAATACGAATGCACTTGAAAGCGCTGATTAAAATTAATTATCATAACAACGAAAACACAGTACTCGAATTCCTAATGCATACCAGCGATAAAGTTTAATCTCGAAAGGAAACATTCGAATTGCAAAACTTGTGCGTATACGCGCGCATAAGCCTCCATTATACAGATTACGTTCGTCTCTGTAATGTGCGCGAGTACGAATTCAATCCTCTCGCTCACTTCCTGCTGACTAATGCACACTCCTGTGTACCAAGGTGCGGGAGAGATAATCGCCGGGAGGTATATATTCGAAAGAAAATAATACCGGTTCGCTAGTCTAAGTGTGTGTGTGTGTGTGACTTTCGGAAAAACATCGTCGCTTTCGCGTTTTCTCTCCGGCGAGTCTCCGCGCTGCTGTTTTCGTCTTGATGACAATGCGAGCCCGATGATCTGATTATAATTCAAAGGCATTGTGTTCGATATAAGACTGTGCCGATAACGTCGATGATTGACACGTTTTCGAGACGTGGAAAAAATATGTTTTTTTTTTCGAAAGTGTATATAAAAATAGACGATCGCAAAGATACATTGCAATAACGATTATTCGACCTCGTAAACAAAACTCATCGGTTGTATGCTAATTTCTCGCCGACGATAGTCTCTCGGTCAATTCGAATGCCGGGCGTTCTCGCAAAAACCTGATCGCTGTGGCGAGAAACGGTATAAACAACGCCGGCACACGAGACTTTCTCCTATTCCTGCCCTATTACACACACTGTAGTCCACCGAGAGCCGCGCACGAGTTGACCGGCTTATATTGAGAGGAATCGCGCTTGCGCTGATTCTTTGTCTCTGTATCGGATCGAGTCGCAGCGGAGAAGTATTATTATCAGTTTTGAATCGAATTCGCGATGTTGTAAGCGATCGCGTCGATTTTAATCGCGAATATGCCGCAAAAAATAAAAATTCTGCGAGGCTATATTATAAAAGGTCTTCGGCTGAGAGAAGCTGTATATTATGAATATCCGTGCAGGGTTCGAGATCTATGCAAATTCTCATGAAGTCACAGAAATAAACGTTCGATTTTTCGCTGCAAGGCTGCCGCCGCGATTAAAGCTGAGAAAAACGTCGTCGGTGAGCTTTTTTATACCGATTGTGACGATGTCTGGTTAGAATCGGTATTGAAAAATTACACCGCGGACGGATCGACATACGTCTGTTTGTTATTATATATTCCTCTCGTTTATTTCCCTCGATAACATTAAATACGCATAAATCGCCAGACGACCATTTCCGTAACCCAAAGACACACTTTACAGCGACTGCAGCGAAAACTAACGCTTCTGATGGTTACATCAACGTTTCATACATACATGCACATAGAGAGAGAGAGAGAGAGAGTGAGAGCATATCGCTTTGTTAGCACAGTCGTGTTGAAAGCCATCTCTCGCTTTTGCTCATCTACTATCTACTGTATACTCCAAATCGTCGAGCGATTTTCCTCTAAAAATCGCGATTTGTCACTCGATCGCAAAAGAAGAAAAAAAAAAACAACAATCAACTCGTGTGTTTATACTCGTCGATGAATTGCGTTACCCGCGAATTTTCGATCAGCCGGTCTCCATTGTGACGCAGAAAGTCGCACGCGCATCGCGAACCAGTCGTATAACGAGCTCATCGCGCTCATCGAGTTAATGCGAGCGAAGTGCATCTCGATAATCCGCGGAGGCGAAAATTAATCGCGCTTGCCAGAGAGATAAAAATTAACTTCTCGTTATAATGCATACCCCACTGCGGGAGCGACTATACTCTCGCAGCAACAAAGCTCGCATCAGGGAGCTTTCGCTCGCTGCTGGTTACTTTGGACAAAGTCCAGAGATGCTGACAGAAAGAAAAATACGGAAATCGCGATTCCGCGTGAAATTCCGCTGTTATATCGTTAAAACCGATTCCGGAGTCGGACTCGCGGGGGTTATGCAATAGTTTCTTCTTTTTCTTTTTTTTTTTTTAAACGCGTCGCGACAAAAACAATCGAAAAATCCAAAGATCTCACTCTACTCACCGGCAGTGTTGCGCATGTGTCGTGGGAAACTGCACTGAATTCGAATCCACTGGTCCTGCAGCCGAGCGACACTCGATTGTATATACGATTTATAGGGGAGGAAAATTGATCACTCGAAGAGAGAAAGAAAGGCGGCTCGCGATCTAAGGCGGCGCGTCTGACCGATTCCGCCTGCCGAGTAGAACTGCGCTGGCGACTGGCAGCTACTCTCCGATGAGCCTTTGTCGCTCGCGCTGCTCTCTCTCTCTCTCTCTCTCGCTCGTCGCACAAACGCCGCACTTACACCACGCACTTACTCACTCTCCCGACGCTCTCCTTTCTTTCCTTTATTTTATATACATGCAGCGCGCTCTCTACTCGCGAGCTTTGTGTGCGGAGGAGCTTTTTTTCTCGCCAGAAGGGGTATGTTACGCACACACACACGTGTACTACCATGGATTCGAAGCGTGATGCTGAGGAGAGGAGAAGAGATTAAAGGAGCTGACGATGATAAGAAGAGAGATTATACTCGTGTTTATTACACGATTTTTTTTCAGGGGATCGGTGATCATCGAGGGTGGATGATTTATCGTGCGCTTGAGTAGGTTTGGATTTTTAACCTCGGCGAAGGTTTCCGCTGCGTAGAATCTGTGTGGAAGGCGATTTGGTTTGGTAAAGGTCAACGTCTTTCTAGTATGAGCGATTTGACTGTTTTAAATTTATCTATTGTACCTTAGGATTCTCGTACGCACTTTTTTGGTCACTACTTTTCTCTTATCGCTGACTTACTTGCAGATCTCTTGTTATTGTGGATAGAAAAAAAATGAGGCGATGTTTGGAACTATCGAAATTTAAGTTTGCGATTGCAGTAGCTGTGTCGACTCGATTGTAGAAGCGATTTGTAGATCAGTGTGCGTTGGCTAATATGGCATATAGTTTCTGTGTTTATACTTCGTCTACGATTACCGTTATCGCCTCTATTTTTTGTGGTCAACAATTCGGAATGGAACGTAAAAAGTTGGAACAAAAAGCCTCGATTATAAAGCTGGCCATCATTTCTTCGACACGTGCTCGAGATACAGTTATAGTGATAATCAGTAATAATTCGAATGTCCATAGGAATCACTATAATTATTCATTAAAATTACGTAAAATATTAAAGAATCACACTGTATACTCAACTGTACTATCGAAAAAATACGGAAAATGTAATCCATATTTCCACTTCGGGAATACCTACATTTCCTTCTTTCTTATATACACACGATGCGCTATCTCCTAGCAGTTTTTCACGCATATCGTTTTTTGTTTCGCCGATACATCGTCCAAGTTCTTGTCACTTTTATCTCGTTTCTTTCTCTTCCACCTTTGCGTGTGATCTACCCTTTCGCCACACACATGCAACGCTTCGTGTTTATTTACTTTTTGCTCGACAGTCGCGTTTCATTCCGAATGGACTTTGTCCCCCGTTACAATTTCTTATACTTTATCGAAAACTTTTTAAAATTCATTCGTTTAGTCTATTTTAAATGCTGCACTTCGCTATTTTTCCGCGAATATCAGTCAACATCGTCGTTAAGGGTTCATATCTATTCCATATGACATCAAATACAGTGCAGTAAACAAACGTAAAGTAACTGCGACATTCACTAAGATGTCAATATTTATACCTGCTTATTCTACGGTGAAAGTTTTTCATTGAACATATTTTGTAAATGAAAAAGATCGTTTCATAATTATTGGAATAATAGAGGGATTTCACAGATACACAATTTGTTATTGGAATCAATGAAATTCAAAATTGAATCAATATTCGCTTGCGGCTGTAGATAATTATTTTTCAATAACGTTTCACTTAAATATTCCCTATTACGTAGGATAAAAGATAGGGAGTTATCTCGATGTTTAGCTGTTATTGACTGTAAAATTAAAAAAGCTCGATTGGCTAATCAAAGCTTCTCATCAGTAGTAGTTTATAAGTACCTTACTTTGTATAGCAAAACATAACAACTCGAAACTTTCCCGCTATGACTATATCTAAAGACGTCGCATATTGTCCTCCAAAAACCTATGTCGAAATTCATCTATATACCAGCCAAACTCTATCTATACATCCATACAACGAAAAATCGAGCAATTTCCTTATTGAAAATCAAACAAACACAGCGCAAGTTCCATCGATACATCGTGACCCACTTCGCTATATGCGGCTAATCAATTTTCGCGCAGCGACTTCACGTTATATATTATCATTATCATATATATATATAATATCGCACACTCGTCCTTGAAATCGGCAGGACATTAGATTGCAAAAAAAAAGCCCGTGACCTAGACACTGAAAGCTTGCGTATGAAAATTCGACAAAAAGTGTCCCCGGAATTTTTTCCCTCGATTTTCCTCGTAGTATATAGAAATTGTGTAATTTCACCGATCTGTTATAGAAATCGGTATGTACGTAAATGCACATTATTATACTGGTATAGTATCAGCGTAACGATCGCGTAATACGCACTTCGAGAGCGCCTTTTTCAAATGTGCCTGCATTTTATGAATACATTGACTCTTGCGACTTGATTACACGCTACGTTATATACACAAGCGCTGCGTTGACACTAACACGTCCCTCTCTCTTTCATCGATATCTCGCGTACAAGCGCAGCGTTGACAAAGTTCAAGGGAAGAGGGAGAGAGCTCGAACGAGAGACGCGATGAGAGCGTGTGTGTGTGAAATATTCGTTTGTATTCGATCTAGTTTCATTCTTATTCGCGGTTAAGGTATCGGTGCATGTATAGTTTGTTTTTAATTGCCGGTCAAAGTTTACGTAACTTTTTGAGTGCGAAAGGTTGTTTTTTAGAGGAAATATCAACGACCTGAACCGAGAATTCTTGAGATGGTCAGCCTCGGAATGAATGGGAAGAGAATTTGAAGATAGGAGCCGGACGTATGAGGAAATCGTTTTAAAATTAGCTGTTATGTAAGGGTTAGAAAATGGAAAATTTTTGAAAGGTTTAACGGCATTTAGAGAATGTAATATTTACAATTTACAAAATTTTACAATTTGAAAAAATCTTTATGAAAATGATTATCATGATTGAAACTGCGATGTTTTCAAATCGATTGTTTTGTACCTTTGCCTTTGAACAACGGCAACCGAAAAAAGTGTCGCAAAGCACATATTCGTCATATTCGCACATAGTCGCAAAGTACCCGCGACATAGGATTCGGAAAAAAGCTCCAGTGACGAATCGAATTTTAGATCGAAAATATGACCGATCACGGGCACAGCGCATCATCATGAAACGGAACTGAGTTGCGTGCCTCGAGAAGCTTCTATAGATCATCGTTTACGGAGAAACGTGTGAATGTACCGAAAAAAGGCGAAACGAAAGATTATACCACCACACGTGAATAAATTTAAATCAACGGAACAAACATACTAACCGATTTTTTGCTGCATTCGAATGACTGTCTTAAAATTTTATTTTCCATATATCTATATCAGCCATCAGCGGGTCATGTTTTTTTTTTGCGCGCGCGCATGTTTTACGACGATTTTGAAGACAGTCAGGTGTAGGTAGGGTATATCGGTTGAAGCATCATAGAATGCACTCACTCAATAAGTTCGGTAAAGTTATAATAATTATTACAAGATCGCGGTAAACACGAAAAGTATATTCATGGTCTTCAATTAGCGCGAGATACATCTGACCGTCGGCGGAATTCAATCGTAAAAAGAGCCGCCGTCGTTATATGAGTATATGATTGCGCATTAAAGCAATAAATCTTAGTTCCCGAAACTATTCGAAATTCGCATTTACGTATTGTACTGAAAGGAAGATGACCGATGACAGGTGACGCAGCGTTAAACCTGCTCAAGTTCAATTTTTTTTTTCACGGAAGTGATCTGTACGGTATCGTCTAGGAATGAAAGTCGTATAGTCATTGTACGTCATTTGCATACAGGAATCCTTACGTATTCTACGTCTGTATATCTGCGGCGAGAAGACTGAATTAGTCAGGTTTTGACAGGCAGCGAGAAATACGTGTAAAGTGCATGAATTTCGTGAAAAAAATATTTTTTTTCACGAATTTCTGCATAAACGCTTATTGACAATAGCAGTCGGTGATCGGAGTGCTGATTTTCGCGATGAATTGTTTTCTTTTTAAAACGATCTCCGCCCATCAATTCTAAGAGCCATTAAGATTAGCTCCACATTTAAATACATGTATACCGGCTCTCTCGAGATACATAATACTCGGAAACTTTCGGAATATCAAAATACATCTGCAGCGCACGAGTGTAGCGCAAAGTCGCATTACCCGTCGAAACGTGCGTATCCTTCGGTGACCTCTTCCTCCTCATGTTTTTCATTTTCGTCGCGTGCTCTAATGTGCGTGTTAGCCGAACAAAGAAAAAATTGCGATGCCGACCTCCAGCCAAACGATTGCAAAATTGCCGCGAAACTCGCGTTACCTAGTGTTCGAATTAACAGTATATGGCTCAGCTTCAAAACGAGGTATTGTAAAATTAAGAGACGATCAATCGATGTTGCTATGCATGTCATTTGCGTCTGACTTTACCCATCTGTGTCTACTGCGATCGTAATCGCTGATAGGCGGAAGCGACGTCCAGAAATAACCAAACAGCAACAGAGAGAGAGAGAGAGAGAGAGAGAGAGAGAGAGAGAGAGAGAGAGAGAGAGAGAGAGAGAGAGAGAGAGAGAGAGAGAGAGCAAAAACAAACAAACGATTGGACGAAGTTTACATTTTAAATTAAGTGTATCAGATCACATTTATCTTGGTCGGACGTGTACTGTTCCAGATCTACAGACATCCGGAAAAATAAAGAATTAGCAAGCAAGTTGCGTATATGATGGAACTACGAGTATACGCGAAGGAGACAACTTCGCTGCCGTTGAGTCATGGATTCGCACAAGACGCTAAAGAGTGGCTTATGTGGTGGTGGACCGCAAAAGAAACAGCGAAGCGAGCAAAGCAGCAGCATTTCGTGAATTTCCACTACTATGGATCGTGAGTAGCGCATCTCTCCGTCGTCGCTCTTAGAAGAGGCCATCAGTTTTGGATGCTTCTTGCGAGGGTTAACTGGTGGGATAGAGTGCGGGTCTTGATTTTTAAATAGTTTATTATTTTTATGCACTCGCGGACATGCTTTAGATTTAGAGAACCTTTTTTCTAATTATATAATTGAATTATGAAAACAATTATTGCACAGTACGATTTATACACTAATATCAACTGATCATAATATAACGTACAATCGCAGATTTATTTATTCCATCTATAATTTCACAGCTCGAAAACTATGCCATTTATAGATATCGAGAGTAGATCATTCTCCATAACGCTTGCTCCACATCCTCATGCGAGCCATATAATGATTCAACGTTATGTCCTCGCCGTGTGTGAAACAAGTTTTCGTGATTCGGTTTCTCCCGCAAATTGCACCTTGGAACTCTCTCGCACGATATTCGCGAACTATCGGAGAAAAAATGAAGCTGGAAAAATCCCAAACGCTATAGATCCTGTTAGACGGTGCATTCGATCAGCCGTTTACGTCACTCCTATAAAGCTCTAATTGATACTCTCGCGGAGAGCCACACAGGGTTTTTAGGAAGCCGCAGACGAAATAAGGCCTTTTTGTGGTTCGCGATGTATAAATAAAGTTGACGCGTGTGACGACGTGCAGGCATTTCTCGTGCGTGAAATATTGCTAATTTGAACTTAACGTTTAATTATAATTCGTGTAAATTGAAGGTGTTTAGTATTTAAAATACAAGAAAGAACGAAAAAGTAAACGAGTAAATTACATTAAATTCGTGAGATAACGAAAGTACAAAATAAATATGCGCCGATCATCGCTCTGTGTTGGACATCTTTTTGTCGTTTCGAAAACATAAAAAAAATAAATAAAAATAACTCGCTACTAAAAGCCTCTGCTGATCATTCGAAGAAAAGAAATAACCGTCGCGTCCATTACACCGGAGCAGGATTTGCCCTTCAAAAAATTCCACGCAGCTATATAATTCTAGCCAAATTACCGGAATCACATAAAAATACAGCACATTGTATAACGATTCCGAAAAAAAGAAAAACCAAATTTTATCTGAAACCGCAATAAACATCGACGACGTTCTCCCACAGCGCATATAACAAGCGTCACCGCGATTGCCTGGTGTATACAAAGAAACTTCGCCCCATCAACAAAGAAACTACGAAGCGTCAGTCTGTCATTCCCACTCGATGATCCGCAATGAAAAATGATTTTCGCGATGCACAAATCGAAACGCAGCGCGTCGTATCAATCATCCGCAAAATTTTTCGTCGCTCGTGAACTTTGATTCGCTCTCTTCTCGCACACGCATACAAAGATACAAGTATACGCACACATTTTCCACGGCTTATCGCCGCGCAGTAGCGGCCACGAGGCTCGTGCTCGCATTGTTTTTCCCGCATCAAAGCAAATACACACGCGGAGAATACGAGTCGCGGCAGATTACTGCGCGGGGGAATCATGTGTGTGTATGCATGTACGTTTTAGTTTTGTATGAAATTTTCGGTGAGATTTGGAGAGAGAAGAATCTTTACTAGGATGATTTCAAACCGATGCAACAATCTAATGAATCGCCTGAAAAAAATGAATCTGCATATATATATATATATTAAGATTTTCACGTACACTGCTATGTACGGCATTTTCAAGTGCTGTTTGAAATCGACGCTATTTTTTTATCAGGCCGTTTGACTTGACAATTATCTGATATACTGAAAGTATCAAAAAATGTCATTATCGGGAGATTATGTCGCGCTGAACAAAGTATGAAGTGACGTGTTACAATACGAGCCCGCAACGAAAATCAATATTATTCAAGAAATCAAATATCGATGTGTAAATGTTTTTGCCTCGAAGTTATACTTTAATTCGGTTTCCCGCGATTTTAAGAAACTTTTTACATCCGAGTTTATACATCTTTGTTAGTAGCGAATTTTTTTATCGAAACCACATATTTATAATTAATCCACGTTTAAATTTGCATATTATCATGAAAATCCTGTACTCGAGTCTCATTCGCTCGTGAAATAATAATCAAAGCGTGGAAAATCTGGCATACTGATAATTCCTTCGATTATTATGCGTTGACGCATCGTACTTGCGCCAAATGAACCACGGATAAAAATTAAAATAAATGCACAAACACGACTTTTACAAGCGAATGCGCGTTTGCGCATCGTAAAAGATTAATTAAGCTTTCGCTTTCGCTTCGAATACACATTACTTTGATTCACTTGTAATGTAATGTGGATCGTGCATGGTTAACAGGAAGTACGCGATAACTTATTTGTTAGAGAATAAAAAAATTGATCTGCGCAGTTACAGCGTGAGCAGCCCAAGCAGCAGGGCCAACAAGGCTGATTTGGCATAGGCAGCACACCACTATATCTAGACTCGAAGCGCAAACTCTGATAAGAGAAAGGAAAAAGTGCCTATACGACACCTAGCGTCGCTCGTCAGAAAGTTAAAGATGAGTAAGAAGTAGACTATATTATAAAGCCAGTCCAAAACTGTTCTCCATATACTTAACGATCACTAAAAGCTCGATAAATTCCTATACATGTCTATTTTTAAATTATCGACTATCATAGATTCATACTTGTCAATGTGCATTGTGCAGATTGAGCGGATGTCTAGATAGTTTGGGATACCTATATGACACTTTGGGCGGTCTGCAAGGAAAAATTATTTCAAAATTTTGAAAAAAAAAAACTTGAATTAGAACAAAATGCAATTTTGATCCAAGTGCAAATCGAATAATTTGCATTTTTTCCAAGTGCACCATACAATAACATGTATTTCATCTTCGCAACCCGTTTGGAGAGAGTCGTCCCCGCGTGTCTACATGTTTTGAAAAATAATCGGCCTTAAGTGGTTTCAAATGTATATGTTAATGAAATCTGCCAAACAATTGTAGAATATGTACAATAACATTTAATAAACTAAAATAGAAATGACAATATATTATAAACCAATATACAACATTGTCTTACAGTTAAAAAAAGGCATAGTTATATGCTGCCATGTCAATAAAATCCTCAATTTTATCATAGCAACCTTGTGCGGAATTTGTGAAATGCAAAATATAATTTATATATCACTCTCGAGAATATGAAAATCTCAATCCGCTTCGAAGAGATTCCCAATCCTCTCTCCCTCTCTTACGAAAGACCTATGAAGAAAGTCACCTTTGAGCGGCTGCAGTCGATCAGAGCTGTCCCCGAGCAAAAACGTCTTCCAAACTGCCGCCTTTCGCAACTTCTCCTCATAAGCACACTTGAAAGCTCTTGAACTCCGCCGCGCAGATAATAACGTCTCGCCAACGTGAGTCGCGGGAATTTTCGCAACACACACCTAACTCTTTGTGTCTATACACATATAGAGGAGGAGAATGTTTGCATCGGAGCCGATAAAGCCGGTACAAAGTTGAGGAAGCGCAGCTTTTTGCGCGCTCATTTCGAAACAAAAGCTTCGAATGTCTTTTTTGCTGAATTGTCTGGCGCGTGTATTATGCCGGATATTGAAAGAAAGGCTTTTCGATTATCAGCTCATTTTTTCCAGTCTGCGCTTTTTTGTGTAGTGTTCGATGCGGTCTTCGAGACTCTCTGTAAAAAATCGTTTGTGCAATTAATTATCTGCTGTTGTTTGTTTTTTGCTTTTTTGGGAGGAATTGCGGCTTGATAAGGAGTAGTGGGCTATCAAGAATGTTATATAACTTTCTTGTTTATAAATATAACCATTTAGTGGTCGAAAGTTTTTCTAGGGGCCAGTGAATACTTTAATTGTTTACAAATTATAGTTTAGTTCAAATTGTAGTGATAATGTAATTGTAATTGACTATGAGCTCTCCTACTTTGTTTCCTGTCACACAATAAATTAAAGTATACAAACAGACTTTTTTGGTGAAGGGAATGATAAATATTTGAATTGAGTCTATTTAATTCATAATCAATAATTTGCTTACCACACGTGTCTCGTTGCATCAGGGGTTTGTAAACTTTGGCCTCAACTCCTTGCAACAGACAATCGCTTTGTTGATTCAAATGACTAGTTTCATCATCAAAGAATGCCTCCAAATCTTTTAACATATTTCTTGTCATGCTGCATCTGAAAAAAAAATCGTAAGTAAGTGTCTTTTATTCAGACCAAAACGCGTTTTACTGATAAATCTTCATGTCCTCACTTGATTGCAGCATAAGTCCACTCTTCTTGCAGATCTTTGATTACCCTCTGCAGCTCTTCTTTGTCTGTGTACCAATTCGTACCATCGTACTCACAATAAAAAAGATTCAATGGAATGTAGTGTCCCAAATTATATTGAGGTTTTCTAGGGCACTTTTCAACATCTAAAAGATCAGTAATGACTTCTGGTTTTTCTTGCTCCCGACCAACAAGTAGTAAGATTCCCATAATGCAACGAATCTGATGCCAAAGGAAAGCATTACTCTTTATGCTTAATTCACACATATCATATCCTAAAACAAGCAAATAAGTAGATCAACAAAATCTGGATACCATCTAATATTTTGAAAATAGCTTTATAATTAGTACCTGATATTTTTTCTGGATCCTCTCTTTTTATGCAAGTAACTTGTGCGTTAACAATATTCCTAAAAAAATTGACCACACCATTCGCCACATCCATTTTACATAAGTTCCTAAAGTCATGACTGCCTACTGTTAATTTTGCAGCCTTGTCCATAGCTTCAATATTTAAGTTTCCTCTTGGAAAAAAGTACTTGTAACTCCTGAATTTGCAGTCGAACCTGGCGGACATCTCAGGATGAGCAGGAGACCAAGAGAAGCATCGAATATTCTTTGGAAGAAGTCTATTCAACATTTTACAGTAGTGCAATTCATCTGAGAGGTTGTCCTGCTTTTCTGGTTCAAGTCGACTTCTAATGTCCAGAGAAATCACTTGTGAAAATGCACTCACACCTTTGTCAGTTCTACCACAGCGATGATAATTCGATGTCTCCCTGCTTTCTATTAAACAGCTCTTAGTTAATGCTGCAAATAGATAATATTCTATGGTACTTGTTGTGTCTTCCTGTGCAGCAAACCCTTGATAATCCCATCCCAAGTAGTAAAACTTTAGAAAAATATGCCTCTTATGACATCTATAATTCAAAAATTAATGCATTAGTTATATCATGTATACAAATAGTGTACTGAATTGTCTTTAAAAAATAATTTATCTTACTTTGCAAAGTCAAATTTTTTATTTGTCGAACTAACTTTTTCTTTTTTTTTTTCTGCAGTGCCCAATCTTTTTTCAATAATTTGTTTTAACTGCAAGTTATGAGCTTCGAGTTGCAATATTCTATCGATCAGTTCCTACCAAAACAAACAAAATATAAAATAAAAGTATAACTATCAAGCATATCATTATCAAAATTATATTGCTAATTGACTTACAGTTTTATCAAGTTGTTCTAATTCCTCCCTCGTTAAAATTTTCTTTTTCTTGACGACTTTTGCCATAGTTATTTTGCTGTTCCGATTTTTAAAATATATAACCCATGCCGTGTATAAACAGTCGAGTCATTAAGGTTAGGTGCATCGATACATTCGCCGAGCCGACCATGTGGTAATTTGACAGAGGCACGTGCCTGTATTTTGTATATCTGTATATATATCTACACCTGGCATGTGCTCCAAAACGAACTTCGGAGTTGTTCGGCAGTTCCTATTCAACATTGAGATAAAAAGAATTTGTATATAAATAATAAAGGAACAAATTAATGTCTTTAGTACTTGTTAAATAGAAAATCGGCTGATTGTTTTTAGTTGGTATGAATTAACACAGTTATTTAATATTGACAGGTTATTGTTATGTATCTTTATAAATATTGTTGCTATCCTATGATTGATACTGTAATTTTAGTTCAAATAATCGGAGATATAATTTTATAACAGTATTTTTCTACTGGAGCATGTAAAATGTCAGGTTTGTACTGGATTTCTATGGTGATAACTAAAAAATTAAATTACAAGAACAATATTTTAATAATCTTATTTTGTTAGGCATTACTGATGTATCAAATAAGGATCTGTACAAAATTCTAGACTGTACGGTGGAGTCTTCGCCAGAAGAATTGAAACAAGCGTACCACAGAAAAATTTTAGAATCTCATCCAGACAAAAGTACAGATCCACCTAAAAGTACAGAAACATTTCACGATGTCAAGCTAGCCTGGAAAATTTTAGGAAATCCAGTCTTGAAAAAAGAATATGATATAAAGTGCAGACAAGCTGATCTAGAAGCTCAAGGAGCACTTATCTATGCCAGAGTCAGTCCTGCAGAATTGGAGGAAACAGAGGATGGAGATATCTTATCCTATCAATGTAGATGTGGTAATAGTTACTTAGTGCAAAAGTCTGATCTGGAAGAAAAGAACTGTGTTATACACGTGCCTTGTCAAGACTGTACATTTTCCATAGCTATAGAAACGTGACAGTGAAATAAATTAATATTACCTTAAATAGACTCCATATATTATGTATTTTTATTTATAAAAACCCCATGATCTTAAAATAAAAAGATGTACGTTCAATAAGGATACTGAATACAGGTGGACATGTTTTATGAAAATAATAAAATATGTTTAAAATGCAGCAACATTTTCTATTTCTTTAATTTCTTATAAAAAATGATACAACAGATAACACATTCTTATAATATAAACTATTGAGCAATATACAAATAAAATACGGCCTGCAAGATCTGGGCCCAATAACAGTCAACGCTCTCAAAGTAGGTACTACAACATCCCTTCAAGAATTTACATGTTAACAAGTTCGTTTTTATGTTTTGTCTTATGATAAAAGTAAAGTTTGATATCAAGCTCATAAGGTATCTTATACTAAAAAAAACTTCGTCCGTTAATCAGAGGAAGCAATGAGTATATTCGTACAGTTAAAGTCTTGCTACTTCATCCAGTATTGTATTGCACAAAATAAATAAGCCTTTGCGTTCACTATTACTGGACTATGGCAAACCAGATCTCTACAGATGTTTTAAAAATCGATGATAATCGCTTCGATACGCAACGTTTACATTGCTGATATTAACTCAACAGTTCATTCGGTGTGTTTATTATGTTTTTTCGTATTCGTCTTTCGTATCCTTCCTGTTGACATAACTTTTTTTCTTGATTGTGGATATTTACTGCATACGGCGTGAATATAAATCATTGAAAATGGTTTATAAATTAAAGAAAATTCATTACATTACACAGTTGCTACGTGTCACAATTGTGGGAGATATTGAGAAAATTTCTCATTTCCTCTCCAATTTAGCAATTTTTTTTTGTTTCGTTTAAATGCAAGTTAAGTATGACAAAGTCTTTTGCTTACGTACTAAAATACCGAATTATTTAGCTTACAGAAAAATTTCTATCAAATTTATTACGAGAAAATTCGATTATTTACAAAAAGAACATCGACTTTTTTCCTACTGATATTTTTACATATTAAAAGTTTCATTTTCTCAACGACTTTAAATATACAGATGATTACAAATGATAACAATTTTCACGGAGAAACTAAACGCACGATAATTTTTGTCTAAACTAGCGCAATAATCGAGATACTTTAAACAGAAATGATACTTTTTTTGTTAAACTCAAATTATAAATTGGCTCGTATAACGTTACACATGTGTGACACGTCTCTAACGTGTTTCAGGTATCGTAAAACAAATTTTTTTCAATTAACACAATCTAAATTTGATAATAAACATCACAATATACCCATCCAATCTAATTTCATATTTTTCAGACTCAATGCTCTCAAGTATGATACAATATCTTGGTAAATATAGCTCATCATTCAAGTATAATTCCTACAAGTAACGTTATACACACATTTTTTGAAAGACGTTACCAACGTTCAGGAGATCGGATTTTACATAAATTATTATTATTATTTTTTTTAATTATTATATACCAAACATTTCAACATTTTTTTCACGCGTTTAGTTCCAAGATACCTGCATGAATTATCAAGAATGAGAACTGCTCGGCACATTGTAGGAAAAAATTTGCCCTCTATATACCAATACATCAGTCCACAAAACGTCAGAGAGCTTCATTACCCCCAACGGTTCTTCAATTTTTCAGCACAAAGTAAAAAATAAGTTCTTAATTTTCAAAGATCTCTTCCTTCAATCGTATTAGCATTTTTTGTATATTTATATATTAAGACTGTCCAACACCCAGAATGATTTGCCATGCTTAGTTTAAGCCATTTGATAATGTAACAAAAAGAAAAATATAGTAAAACTTTTCCAAGTGTTTAACAGTCTTCGAAAATTTTCCAAAGTTATTCAAACGAATTTAAAACAGATTTGAAAAGTCTAAGCAACGACCTCAAAAATAAGTTAATGAAGCTTTGCCGCGTGTACTTTTACGTTAAAAAGTACATATTATAGATATAAATTCGCACGAGAGCTAACGAAATATGTTCAAGTCGTTAGATTTGATAAAGTAACACAAATTAATTTATAATTTACTTTGTACAAATTATGCTATGGAAATTCACTACTTAAAGGAAAAAGGAGTTCGTCGTTGAATCGCTATGTATAAATACAAAGCTCGAAACACGAAGCTTTTAAAAGTTTCATGGGGTTATTAATTAGCAATTACTTATCATAGGACTTTTCGAACACATTCGAGTAACTCAAGATCAAATGGTAAATACAGAAACCTGATACGCAACTTGTTATGGGAACAAGAAAATAGAAGTATTTCATGACTTGCTGTTTCAATAATCCCAATTATTGGCATCTTGCGCCATTTTGAGACAAACACCTTTTTAATACATCATTAAATTTCAGTGTTAAAGTAAAATACAATGTACAAAGTAAGAGAGTTACTTTTATCAATACTTTAACTCTTTTTCACTATTTTGCAATAAACATTTACAACACTATATAAAATTGTGTAACAAAAACTAAAATTACTAAAGTTAAATACACATGAAATTCGACTGCCAAAATAATAGAGCTCCAAAAAAAAAAAATAATAATAATATGTATGTAAAAAAGATCTTTTCTCAAAATGACAGAAGCTGCGACTACCTGTCTGCACCACTCGTGTCTCGGGTTTGTGACACTTTACTTCTCCCACATTCCTACTGTCGTTCGTTTTAATATTGTTTACATTCCGTTGTATTGTGTTTGCCACTATTCTTGCGATGTCTGCTGTTCAGCTCTCGGCCTCCCTTTCTCACGGTCTCGCACAAGCAGTCTTAATTCACAATCACATGCACGACGCCATACACGAAAAATTGTACAGTAGATTAGTTATACTATCTAAGTTAAAGTATTTACAGAAGTCACATGAGGGAAATCGCTCTTCTTTCTTCTCTTCCCCTGCGTTCTCTCACCTTCCGTTCCATTTTGATTCGAGTCTGGCGAGCAGCAGCGATTTATCACACACATTCACTCATCCTCTCCTCAATTTTAATCGACTCATTTTTTTCCTTTTAGTTTTTCTTTTCCTTTTTATAATTAATTAATAATCGTTAGCGTTCAAATGTTTTGTATTTTTTTGTTTCAGTTTGCTTATGTTTATATGCCTGGTTTCTTTTACTCTGTTTAACCATCTCATATTTACTTGACTTCCACGTCAAAGTCGAGGACAAGGAGCTTCGTCTCCTCAGTGCCATTACGACTGCCCACCGCGCAGACGAGCTTCGTGTCGCTGGCCCGAATACGCCAGACAACGCCTCCACTTCCTCCACTCTCCAATGCTACGAGGTTTCGTATGAAATCACCTGCGAACACACGCGAGAATTTAGCAAATCAGTACATTTAAATCTAAGTAACCTATTCTATAAGCTTTTGCACTTGATTATTTCATGACTGATTAGACTTTTGACAGTTATTGAAACACGAGATTCATTGCATAACTTGCGCATCAATGTTTGTCTCGTCTAAGATTTCACCATAGCGTTATTTTACTAATAAACTATCGATGCATTGTGATTAAATTCTATGATGTTATGACGTTGCAAATTTCATCATGTTAATTACTTCGATTGATATCAACTAATGACGTGTGTGAAGCTAATTAATATTTATAATCTTTCACTACGGTTTACTCTAGGAAACCTTTTCATGCATAAAATCATAATAAACGCAGCGATAGCTAAAATTGCAATGGAAAAAGTACGATACATACCATTCTTAACGTCCCACAATTTGACGGTGCCGTCGTCAGACGAGGTAATAACAAAGTGGCTATTGAACTGGAGGCAGGTGACGGCCGACTGGTGCTTGTTGGGCCCGGACAGAGTCTGAAGACAGTGTCCACTGACGATGTCCCAGACCTTGACCGTGGAGTCAGCGTTGCCCGAAACAAGTATGTTGTTACGCAACTCCATCCCCGAGGTCAGGCTCTGATGGCCCATTAGTGTGTGACGGCAGGCACCTGTCTCCACATCCCACACACGAATGCTGGTATCCAGTGAACCACTTACCACGTGAACACCATCAAACTAAAATTATGCGAAAGTAAAGTTTAGCATACTCCTCTCGTATAATACGTCGAATCAATTTAGAATTGCAGTGTGAAATGTTTATAGATAGCAAAGAACGCACCGCAAAATCAAAGTAAATCAAACATAAAAGAGCACGCATCACGCGCGCCTCGAGTGCAACCAGTCATCGACACTCGTGCGGTAAATATTCAAATATATTCCCAAAATGAAAACAAGCGCAGAACCAGTTCCGCGAGTCCACTGACCTGTAGCGAGTAAACCCTGTTAGTGTGACCCTGCAGTGTGTGTAGGCACTCCTCCCTCTCAGGATTCCAAACTTTGACCATGTAGTCATATGCGCCGCTGACGACCAGTTTACCATCATACTGGACACATCTGACTGCCGCCAAATGGCCGACAAGCACGTGCAAACACTCGCCGGTGTCTATCCTCCAAACCCTAAGGGTCGCGTCTCTGCTTCCACTGACCACTTTGTTACCGTGCAGATGCATGCATCGCACCGTTGACGTGTGGCCAATCATTGTGTGTATGCACTCGCCTGTCTCCACGTTCCAAACCTTGAGAGTTCGGTCGGTGCTGCCGCTTATCACTGTAGTGCCCGACATCTGTGACGACCAGACGCCACCTGTGTGGCCGCACAACGTTCGCAAACACTGTAAAAGAAATGTTAAAGAACGTTATAGACACGTTAATAAGGATATATATTAATATTGTTTTTATTTAGTGCTATATAATGAATATATGAATCATAGTTTTTTTTTAAATCAATATTAATCAAAGTTGTACTTTGCTGGAAATGGGAAATAAAATACCAAAATACAGTATTTCAACAAATGAAGTAATTTTAACAAGTTTAAGATTGAGCCTGATAAACTTTACAATCTCGTTTACAACACTACAGACCCTCTTGTAAAATCGTACGGTAAACTTAGATTATTTGATAAGGAGAAGAAATTAAATATCTATACTCACTTTACCAGTCACCGCCGACCAGACCTTGAGCGTATTATCATCCGAACCACTGACGATTCTATTTCCTGAGAACTGCAGACACGTGATAACGTGATCATCGTGTCCCTTGAGCACTTTAGGTGGTCGTATAGGCTTCGTCCTCCAGTTCATCTTAATGTTGTGTTGCCTCATGTATGCCTGCTTCCAGGGTGACACACTATTCATAGTCGCAGCACTAGATACCGTACAGTTAGCTGCACCGCACTTGGAGTTCTTGCGTCGGGGCAAATCCTTAAGGTTATCGATCCCAGCTGCCCGACACTTCTCTTTCCAGAGTAGATTGTCGTCGGCAAGGAAGCGCCAAGAACGGCAGGTTTGAGCGGCGCGAAGAAGGTCACGAGGTTCGAGGAACGTTAGCACCGAGAGCGCCAGCTCCTTTGGCAAAAGGGAGATAAAGTCACGCTGGAATTGCGGCTTTATCACCTGCATCATGTGCCGGACCTGGGTTGGTTCGCTTCGCTCAACCAGCACGTCGATTGCTAGCATACGCTCGGCGTTTGACCACCTCTGCGAATTTCAAGAAAACGTATTTGGTTGATTTATGTATTGGAAAAAATAGAGTCTGTGTAGATTCATGCTAGATATAGTGGTTTACAGAATTTTGTTATAACGTGATGTTATTAAAATACGTAGTAAGCGTTAATTTGCTGCATTGACATGTTTATGATTTTTCTGTTTACATTGAATAATCTGTTTTGAATTCTCAAATGCTTAAAGTATGTTAAGTAAACAATAAATGTGTAGCTTTGCAAATTAAGAACTTTAATAACTATAAATAATTATTGCAACAATCGCATTAAATAATGAGTTACATACGTGGTATTGCAAAATCCAATCATTCATTTCTGGAGGAGGATTGTCCTTTGTTGGTATGACTGGTCGGCCATGTTTCACTTTCTCATCGAGCCTCTTGAGACTTCTGAAACAAAAATAGTCCAAAATTTTCAAACCACAATCATTTCACGGCTCAGTACAAGATTAGTTTCTTTTCAAAAACATTATGAATGATTGATGTATTACTCTTCATACGCTGTATACAATTTTGAGGTTAACATCCCTTTTATATTTTAATTAAGAAAAAATGAATCCAGTAGTGCTGGATTAGTAAATGTGAAAGAAAATAGAAAATGAGTCTTACACAGTAGATTTGTCTTCGGGGTTGGGCTTTTTACAAGGTAAGCTGGATTCAGTCTCACTTTTACGTTTCCTTGGAGGTAATACGACATCCAAGGGCACACAAGTTTCCAAATTTGGACTTTGGATACGCTGTGGCAGTTGTGGCTGCCTCTGCAGAGCCAGTGATTGGCAATCGGACTCGTCAATGTCCTCATCACCCTCTCCATTGCAAAACAGTCCGGAATCGCTGATCTGTATAGACATAAGAGGTTATGTTACACCACATGTCCAAAAATTTCATGCCACACTAGGCAATCTTGTAACGATCAGCATTGTGCAATCATAAATTACTAATAATCACCTCGCAATCCTCCTCGGTGCTTTCTTCCTCCTCCTCGTCAGCCGTTTCTCCATAATCATCCAGCTCTTCATTTTGTGGCAATGGGATCTGGTCTAGTGTGCTTGGGCCTGGAACACCTTCAACACCTTCTATTGGGCTAGGACTTGTACCACCTGGTTTTTCACTGGCTGTACCCTTAGAGGACGATGGAGGGACAGACATTACTGGCGAGTACTGGAAAAAAAGTTCAAAAACACGTTCACATATATGTTGACTTGTCAAAAATTCTCTGCTACTCTTCAGTCTTATTGCAAGATGGAAAAGATTTCCATCAAGATGTATTTTCCAGAGAAAAATTGAATCATTGTCTACCCAGGCTTGAAACCTGTTTCCAAGCAACAAATAAGATCCTCACAACACACTCATCCAGAAGCATTCCCACACACATACACACACGCGCGCACACGTACTTAGATCCAGCAACAAAAACAAGCAAGACGTCGCGCGCGACAATTGTGTATACCTCTCCCCGCATGACGACCTCCAAATCGGAGCAGAACGGTTGTATTCAAAAATCACTCCCTAGGTATAACAATCCGTAGAGCGAAAAATCTTGAATCCCTGGAAATCCGTTGGAAATCTCTCGGTCGACCGCGTGCAGCGGTGAAAAAGCAGGCTCAACGAAAATCAGCCGTTCTAACCTTGATACAGCTCGCACGGCTACTAGTAAGTATATATCTATACCCTGCTCTGTACACGGTGTGTGTGTGTGTATTAAATTTCGCGCATTCGATCAGAAAGCCGAAAAACTGGGAGTATACAGAGAACAATGTAGGAGCCGGTTATAGGCCCGTTATTACAGGAGACGATGCGCGCCACACCCGCAGTCCGAATTTCCTCTCGTCTCGCGGACGGAAGTGGTCAGCAACAACCCCGAGAAGAGAGAACTCCACACACGATTACTTATGATACAGCCAACACACGGCCTATACACGCACGCACGGGATGAATTTCCTTCATACTAATAATTATAAAATGACCCTTGAATCACGTTGCTCCGAAAACAGCAGCAGCACGGTGTGGGCCGATTTTCCAGCAGCTCCGCCACTGAGCCAGCATGTGATTGGCAACAACAGCGAGATCGTATAAATAACAATGTGCGGGCGCTTACAAAATGAGAGCTTTTGTATACTAGAGAGATGCGCGGTGCTGCAGGGCTGGCGTGCTACTACTCGCTGTATACTGTATAGAGCCTCTCCTCCACTCCGCCCCTCACTCGCGAAGCCTGCAGAAAGAGAGAAAGAGAGAGAGAGAGAGAGAGAGAGAGAGAGAGAGAGAGAGAGAGAGAGAGAGAGAGAGAGAGAGAGAGAGAGAGAGAGAGACTTTTCCCAGGGACCGTGGGAGAGAGAGAGGAGAGCAGAGAATATAAGCGTGCGTGTATACGTGCACACGTATGTACACCTGCGCATAGAGCCCGCTGCACAGGCGGGCATCTCTGCACCCTCTCTTCTCTCTTCTCTGGGTAATATAACCTTAACGGATGCGCTCGTCCTTGCGGAGCGCGAGGGTGTAACCGCGAGATGAGCGGATTCGACTGTCTCTAACGTGGACAATCCACGTATATACTCCGGGAGACGAAGTATAGACAGTCGAAAATGCATTTTAGGCGGAGAGAAATGAGGAATAAATTCGACACGTACCTAACCTCGTGGCGGCTTTTGCTCTGGTCCAGCCTCTCGTCCTTGGCTATAATAGGTATCTGGCAGGTCCCTCTCTCCCCCGGATTTGATGCTGTCTTGGCTGAGGCTGCGATTATTGTCTGTACTCGATGCTACTCCGCTCCTGCCACTGATGTGTGCTGATGATGGTCGTCGGCACGATTTTCGCGAAGAGGAGGAGAGGAAACGCGAAACTCGCCAGCATCAGGCGATAAGACAACGACAAGCTACACACAGCCTAGCCTGGGCCCTGGACTGGACTGGACTCAAAAGTAGCGGCTTGAACGTAACTCGAGCGGCGCGAGTTTTCCTCTCAGCTGGTAAATTCGCACTAAAAAAACGCCCGTGTGGCAGAGCAAATAAATCCGTCAGAGGGCGTATTGCAATTCGAACTGCAGAAAGAATTATGAAATATAAGTCGTGTAAAAATTGTTCATATACTTTACGCTAGGTTATGTCTTATTTTTGAATCTTGACGATAACTTTTTGACGTTTCACGTTATAGCGCACTTTATTCCATCATAAATACTTATAGTCAGATCAAATAACTTTTGTTTTCATTTTTTTTTAAGTTTAATCCATTATTATTTTACTTATACGTAAAATAATAATGGATACGAGAAAGTTTAGAAATATTTAAAACTTCGGCGTTATTTACCATCGGTCGGTGAGCTGTTTATCTACGTAATAATGCAGGTATATAAATAGAAAAGCGGAACAGCCGGAATCTGACACCCGCACCCGAAGCACTGAGAGCCTATACAGCTGTGTGGGCTTGTAGGAACTGGGAGCTCGCGAGTTATTATAGTAGTAGTAGCGTCGCCGCTGTCACTATCCGTCGTATGCGAATAATTAGATTTCCAAGTGAAGTTTTTTCAATGAAATTGTACTGATTTATTCGTGATCATACTATAAATAAAATATTGTAAGTGTTGAGTAATTCGTAAAAAACGTTAGTTATTGTTTCTTGCCCTGACTTACTTCTTTCGATAAACTTTTCATTCAATAATTTTCGCTCGTTGTACTGCGATTGACAGGCGTGAGTTCTGTTTTTTAAGTTTTCTTGTTTTGTTTTTGAGCAGAACAGGTAATCATGGATAAGGAAGTGGTGGAGATCAGTAGCGAGACTACTGCTACTACCGCTACTGCTCCTACAACTCCCACAGCTACTTCTACTAGTAATACCTCCACAAATACTATGGCAAACGAAGAAGTTCTAGAATGTAAAAAGGAACCTGTTTATCAGAATACCCTTCAAGTTGTTCGGGTACCAGTGAAACATGCCAATTTAGGAATAAGGAGTCCAGCTATGTATGTGAATAAAAAAAACTGATCTTTGACAATACAAGCAAAAATCATCATACTTCTTATGCTTTTTAGGGATATGAGCACCATGGTGGAGTTGACTTCATTCAGTACCTTAGGCAAGATTCAACCTTTCCTTGTGACTATTTCTGCCACTGCTGCTCTTCTCGTTGATCTGCATTGTCACCTCACTGACAAAGAAGTTTGTGGATATTTGGGAGGTCACTGGGATATAAATGCACACAGTAAGATACAGGAATACTTGTATCTATATTTTTTCTCGCTGGACCTTTCTTGAGCTCTCCAATTGTAACATAAATATGTATTTTCAAATAGATTTATCAATACTTGGAGCATATCCTTGTCGCTATGCTGGAAAGGACAAAACTGCAGCTGCAGCTGTGGAGGCTGAGATCTCTCGCGCCATGGAGTGGAAGAGGATGACTCTGGTTGGCTGGTATCACTCTCACCCCCGTTCTCATGCTTCCCCATCACTGAGAGATGTTGATGCACAATTAGATTATGAAATTAAAATGAAAGGACCCAGTGATAATGGTTACACACCCTGTGTAGGATTAATTTGCTGTAAGTAAAAGAATATGATGTAAATTAAAACATCACAGTAAAGACTAGCATTAATATGTTTCATTTATATTCAGCTCCATACAACACAGATGCTAATTGTTATGAGTCAAATTTCAACGTCTTCTGGTCAATGCCACCACCTGAAAATAGACCTCATGAATATCCCAGGCCAATGCTCCTTAGCTATACATTGTCACAGGAGCAGTACATTTCACAAGATGCTCTAGAAGAAATTGTAAGTTATATAACCGTTTTTTTTTTATCGTTTTGAAGGGTTTATACTTCTTGCAATGCATAACTTTTATTCTAATTTCCAGAAAAAATGCATAGAGTACTACAAATTTGAAGGAGGTATTGACTTTACCTCGAAATTGCATGGTAACACGACTTACTTAGAAAGACTCAAGGTACCCCACTCGACATAGATTTTAAAAAGAATTTATTCACGTTTTGTATAATTATCAGATTGCATTTTCACTAATCTTGACGAATTTCAGAATTCCCTGGCGTCAAAGCTTCCGGGTCGAAACAATCGAACAAACAGTTCCTATTGGGACCTGATCAAAGAGATGATCGCTCCGGGCTACGACGACGGCTCAGAATCTCCCTTCGCCAACATGAAGTTCCCTCTGATGAACGATCCGATCGCCCAAGCCACCGGAATAACTCCAGCAGCCAACGTCTTCCTGACCCCAGTGGGCTTTAAACCAGAAAACTCCATCTCCGCCGTGCAAAAGGCCTACGCGATGCAACAGCGCTCGGAGAGCACCTCCGAGAGCAACAATCACAAGGACTCGAGCCCATCGAAACACTCGCCTCATATTATCACTACTCCAGACGGTATTCCCACGTTCCGGACGGGTGAGCTGACGGTTTCTGTGAAGAACGCGAAAAATTCTAAGAGCGAGTACGATCACGGGCCGACCGACCTTGCCAAGATGGACTTCAAGGATCGACTCGACTGGATGGAACTTGCGAGACTCAACGAGTTGCAAGACCTCTCCAAGGTCCCTAACTACATATCCGAAGAATTCGCCAAACTGACTGGTGTTTCATTCTCAGAACTCGCCAAACCCATGTCCTCCTCGGCTTACAGCCGTACCATCGCCAGTATGCTGGCCAATATTCCTCCGGGTAAAAACCTCCCGTCCGAACAGTCCGAGAGCAACGACAGGAGATCTGGAGACTTCCCGGACATCTCAATTCCGTTCAAGCCTCCAACTTCCTCGTCACCTGCGCCCAAAGCAGAGTCGAATCGATCAAACACGAGTGCAGAAGATTATTCGACGACGAGCGAGAAGAAGAAGCCGCCACCGGCTGAGCCAATGGACACTTCAGGAAGCTTCTCCGGAACAGAGGATCTGTCTATGTCTAGTTCGAAACCCGATTTCGGGACGACAATCGACATGAGCACGAAGAAGCAGCAGCATTCGATCGACTCCGGAGACTCTCTGAATCTTTCCAAGGATCGTCAATAGCAGAGCTAAGTGAATGCCAAAGTCCGATTTTACCGACCCTTCGATTTGTAAGGCACGCTGCGTAATTTTGTGTTATTCTGAAAAGAGATTTAAGATTATTTTACGATGTGGATCATCACTTTCAATGTTTTAGAATTTTAAAACTGATCTTGCTGATAGCTGCTTTCCGAGCTATTTCAAATTTCATCATGATCATGTACTTTGGATTTGCAATGTAAAATCGTTGCCAATAAGAAAACAAAAAAGACAACAACAGTCATAGGATTTCAGAATAGCAGCAGTAAATTACGCATAATAGTTGCGAAAATCGAAGTCTCGGTAAAATAGGTAACGGATACCACTCCAGGAACATCGAAATAACGCCTGAAGTGACTTTAAACTTTGACAATGACACGAACTCTCACGTGTGAACAATTTTTTATTCCCGGATGTGCGAGATGCGTCGTCGTCGCCTTGATCTTTTTATAAAAGACTTCATCTATTCAAAGTATTTTAAGGAAACGGGGTGAGAACAAGCTACATAGATTTTTTGGTACTTAATATTTATGTTAAAAATTGTAACATAGGTATCTTCATTAGCTGATTTTTTTCTCAACGCATTTTTAAAATCTCATTTTCGAAGTATTATTTTTTATTCCGTTAAGGTAATCGTAGTATTAAAGCTTTTTAACTTCATGATATTACAATTGTGATAAAAATCACAGGGATCTCGTCTTTTCCATGAAAGGATAAATACGTTACTAATTTTTATTTTAGCGTTTTTTATGTGTTGTGCAGCCAGGCTAATCAATTTTAGAAAATGAATTTTTGTCTAAAAACTAATTCTGTTACTATTGCGTGTTTTGTTTATTTATGTCATCTGCCAATCGTTATCAATTGTAGATACAAATATTTAAAAAACTGCTAAATATCGAGTGACAATTAATGAAATCGTCCATTTTAGAACAGTCAACTGATATTATCGTACATAACAAATAATCTTGAAATTCCATGCTAGAACTTTTATTGATATTGTGAAACTGCTGTTATCAGTAGTTGAACCGTGTGTAAAGAGATTTAATGGCGATTAAAACTGTTTAACTCATCCTAACAGGTTTAGTACTAGTGATAGTTGTCTCATAAATTGTTTTTAAGGCGATTTAATTCGTTCATCACTGAACCTGTTAATTTACTTAATTCCGAATAAGTAGCACAGCTTTTTGAATACTCTATAAAAAACAATTTGTAAAACAAATACTTAAATGTGATTGTACATACAAGTAGCTCTATGATCAATATAATAGTTCTCGTTCAAAACACACTGACAAATTTTTCTATTTTATGGAAAAACAAACCAATTACTACTAGTGACATAAATAAACGAAAAAAAAAATGTAACTGCTCAGCGGTAAAATCAACTCAGACTACAAAATCGTATTCTTATGAACAGCGTAAATCGGTCTGAAATGCCCGAGGATCTTTGAACAAGATTCTATGTAATATGCAATAAGAATAAAAATGACTTTAACAGGTTTATCGCAATGAACAAACCGACTGTGTACTGTATTATGTATAATAAACATTTAAAAAAGAAGCAGATTCGATCTTTGCGATAAAAAAGTTTAAAAGCTTCTCTTCCTCTTAATAATCTTGACACCTCGTCTCGTTTAAAACTACCTAAAAGCCGTTTCTTCGCGTGTCCGTACAAAGCCCAACGATCTCGTAAAACCACCCGCTGGAATTCCAGGAACCTCGAAAATAACTCGCGATAAAAACGTGCCGATGGTGCATCTCGACGAGAAAAAAAAGTGTTTAACGTTACCTCCTTGTCGATTCAGAGGGTGTCGCGCCGTAGGTCCTTATAGCTCGGATTCGTTTGCGTAAATACAAAAGCTCGTATCCACAGCTTTCCGACGAATATAACGTTGGCGCATGACTAATGTCGACGGGTCAACGACTCGACGCGGAACTTGCTTTTCTCCTCTGACGTTGGGTTTGTTTAGGATTCAGCGAGTGCGCTACCAAAGGGTTTTTTTTTATTTTTACTTCGAGCAGTCGTGACAGAAAGTACTGTTGAAGCGATTGGGAGACGGCGAAAGCTCGAGGATTTACAAATTTGCAATTTTCGTCCGTCTTCGAAGGGTAATAATGAGAACCATATTTTACTTAGAGTAGAAAAAGTTCCAAATTTGACTATGGGATAATAATTTTGTTAATCACGCGATCTCTCTCTCTCTCTCTCTCTCTCTCTCTCTCTCTCTCATTGAATTAGTTGCAATTATGAATGATCTTTTTACTACGATATCTCTGTTAATTTACAATACGTTCGATCGTCGATCCACTAACTCATAATCACAGATACAGTTATACTTAAATATACTTTAATCGTCAACTTTCTCTCCCAAATTCCGATTAATTAATATAAAACATCTCCGAGTAAACCTTCTCGCATCCGAAGCTCTCAGCTGGTCCATAACCGCGACTGTCAGCACATAAGCGCGCATTAAAGTCCTCCGATCCCTACTCCCTCGCTTCTATACCCGCAGCGTACCCCATACACGCGTTCTCCATGCAGTCGCGTTTTCTCGATCTCCTCACTATATATACTTACACACACACACACACACACACACACACACACTAAAGGCTCTCTCGCGTCGCCGCGCGGTGAAAGTCAACTCACAGAGCGGACAAGCCGGCGCGAAAGAGAGACAGACACGAAAGAACCATACCTCCTCCTCCTCCTCCTCCTCCTTTTTCTCGGTCTCCTCGGGGCCGTTCTCCTCGAGCATACAGCGATCCTCAGTCGTTCTCCTCGGCTTTCACCTGGCCGATCGGCGCGAGCGTGCGCGTCCGTGCCTCATATACACTGTATACATCGTTATACACTCTGTGCTACTCTTCTCGCTTATCCTTCTTCCTTTAGCATCGTTGCTGGTATCGTCCTGAAAGATACGAGAGAGGACGGAAGGACCACCATGAGATCGGTTCGCTGACGGCGTCTGCTGCGCCTGCGAGAAAGAGAGAGAGAGAGAGAGTACGAAATACAGGATCGACGAGCGCCGGAGACCAGCTGGTGAGTTGCGAGGCTTCTGCTGCTCTTCTTCTTCTTCTTCCCCTGTACCGTGCGCTGCTTACTTATGTGTGTATTTTCTGCTCCGGTTATAAGTGCGCGGAGAGGCACGCGCGTGCGAAAGTGCGAAAAGCTGTGGGAAAATCGGTTGGCGCTGCGGTGATAAAGAGATCGGTATGCCGATTGCGCAAGGGAGAGACTTTTCAATTTCGCCCGCGGGAACGCGAGACGTCTATATAGTCGTATAGTGGCTGTGGAAATTCGACACACGTTCGATCTCGGATGTGTGCTCGCGAGAACGACAACTCGACAATGCATAGGTTCGAAGTATAGTTTTACCTCGTAGACGATTTTCACGCGTGTGCTGGTGCGAATATGTGAATGGAAAAGTGGTATGGTAATACCGCGACTAAAATTCGCGTAACGATCGCTTTCATGCGCGAAATTGAATATAATAAAGCGCGCAGCTCTCGCTCTGACGTAAACAGTGTGTAAAAACGAGAGCCCGATGCAAATGAGAGAAACTGCAAAAAAAAAAAAAAAAATAACTGAGGGGTAATCGCGCGTGAAAAAAGGGAAACCGAGAATTTCCTCCACTCTCTGATGTGCCATTTACTCACTCGCTGACTATGTAGTCTCGAAGGTGTATATACATAAGGAGGACGTCGGAGATTTCACCGTTAGGCCGTTTGCGCATGCACACGTCGCGCCTTTTTTAAGGCGCCTATACACTTATACATATACACTCGTGAACGGCCGGACAATTGGACACACATACACAGTATACAAATACACACATGTGAGAAAGAGACGAGGATAGAAAGTGATTTCCGGCGGTGTGCTTTTGATTCGGCGCGTCAGGTGCTGTATGGGCTTTGGGATTTCGAGGAATGACGGATTTCGGGAGACTTTCACTGATTCCGATTTTTGACCTTTCGTAAAAGTTGTGCGACTGTCGTTATAGAAGCGGTATTGCTTTTTTTATGAAATGTATGTACGTCTGTCCGAAAATAAGTTCAGTAGGAAGGAGTATGTGATCGTTTGTTTATAATCGTCTGGTTAGTGCATTAACTCATTTCGTCTATTAGATCGGGTATGGTTAAAAGTAGTCGATTATTCCTCTGATATCTTCTTTCGATAATAAACTACGTCTGCGAGTCAATTAAAAAATAATACGCGGAACGGATACACCATCGACGATCCACATGTCACTCATTCGTGCAAATCCACGTTTACATACGGCAGTAAAAAGGAAACGGAAAGAAAACTGCTGCATATAGGAACAGGTGCGTGTAGCTCGTAATAGAGCGCGAAATTCAACGATATATCGGTGTGAATTTAAGCGGAATTACGCGTAGAAAGTTCGCGGCGGAAATAATAAAGGAACGCGATGTAAAATGTAAAGTATCGAGCTTATTATGCGGTCACCATATAAACTTATGGACGTAGTTCGTATAATGGACAAGTACAACATTTCAAACGCAGTAACCGATTTATTCGAAACCGTAAAAATTTCAAATTCAACCGTACAAGTAAAATTGAGGAAAATAATTTTACGGCATCACATCGCGTGTTATAACCGATCGATTTCGAGATCACCGATCGGTCCTCCAAAACCACATCCTAACAAAGGCCAGGCTCTCCCACGTGCGTAATCGCAACTAATGACTATATATACAACGAAAATTTGTCCAAAACCACGTGAGCTGCTAATACGACCCCATAATAGACATTCAGCTCAGTCACACACAGACACATACGCATCAGGCTATTATATACGTTTATAAGTATACCCCACGTGCAGTAGGGTATAGAGCAGCCCAGAAACGGGCGTCAGCCGCGCTAGCTGCGCGCACGAAGTGAAAGCGCGAAACTCACAAAACCCGATCCTTACGCCAGCTGCCGCAGTCGACGACGTCGATTCACGTAAGACCAAGAGCGAACGCATTATATGTGTGTGTGTGTGTGTATATATATAAACAACGTATAGTAGTTAGTGTGTGATACAGACTTGGTTTTTCTATTCAAGAAAATTTTGGAGACTCGATTTTGTAAGGTGATTATAGTAGTCGACTCGTTATGCACTGAGATTTTATTTTTGGAAAGGGATGCGCTTAATGTCCTTTTGTGTATAGTGACGTTTATGAAAATTATGTTGAAATTAAATGTGTCGCGTTAATGCTTTTTATAATCGATTTTCCGAGCGTTTCAAAACTTGTCGTTTGAAGTGATTTCGAACTTTTTGAAAATCATTCGAAAATGTAAGCTCTATTTGAAATATCGTCATTATTACTTTACCGTTTAATAAAACGTCATCAACCACACACACACACACCTCCGAACAAAACACCTCGCACTGGACACACAATAACGCCTCTCATCCTCAACTAAGCGTCAAATTCAATTAAGCCCTCTCCTCTTCCCTCCTCCGCGTAAAGGCGGACGGAAGAGGCGGCATCGCGACGTGGAGAAAAAAAGCTGCTTTGGTATACAATCCACCTAATACACACGTACTCGAGGATCTTACACACATTACGGTAGCGGAACATCGAGGAATTACGAAAGAAAGTGTCGATTTTCTGCCGGATCATCGGGAGCACTATCCGGATTCCCAGTTTTTTTTGTTCCTCTCCACGCGTTATATATACATATCGAAAAGTCATTCCGTGATTACACGCTTCGTGAAGCTCGACGCGACGCGCGTTTTTCAAAGTGAATTTTTCGGCGGGATCGTGTTGGTTTACACACAGCGATAATCGTCGCCTTTTTTCCGCTGTCACTCGCTGCGCTTTCTCTGCATGGGAAACTTTTCGGCTGGCCTTTATTATGGCAGAATGATTTTTGAACGCTTTGCAAATTCTTTCGTATAGAAACGCCAGTTTGGCGTGTGTATTGACACACTTTTGCGATACTTCGTACCTATTTTTTCGAAAAGAATGCGAACTCGACTATTCTCACGGGTCTTGCGAGCTGCTGCACTGGTAAATTGCAGATTTTCGCAACGCTATGATTTTTCTTCTCACTCGCAAGCATGGCAGCCGCGACAGAACGTGGAATTTCGCATACCGATTTCTCGAAAAAGAATTACGTTAAAAATCGACGATTCGTCACATCGTTACATACCCGCGAACGTTATGCGACACGTCATCGGAGAACGACGAAGAAGCGGAACAGCCCGTCTGTTTCGTTTGCGCAAGCCGACAAATCCTTATGATTAAGGGCGGCCTTCGGACGGGCAAAAAATACACTCGAGAGAGCTATACCACTAGCGCTATTGCCGTATCACCTCTATGGGCGTTTCGCTGTGCTACTGCAGCGGTCGATTAGAGAACCACGTCGCCTACTACTGTTATGTTCTCTAGGCTCTAATACACTATAGCTGCTGATGTGATCCGAGGAGATCGTTAGGAGATTTTTTGAGAGACTTCCGTGGGAAAGACTTTGGATTCTTTTTCTTTTTTTTTGTCACTGATGAGAGAAGTGTGTATCGATGATTGTGTATATCGTCGCTAATTGTGTCTTTATAAGGTGATTCGCCGTCGCCGACGTATGATGGGTTCGCCGATTGTTGGGAATCGGTAACGCGTCGTACTCGAATTTCTTCTCGCAACAATCGAATGACCTATTTTCGTTTGTACGAGTGTTCTGTACCGGCGATAGGATCTCTCGCTCGCCGATCATCAAACAGATCGACCCATTAATCCTCTTGAAACGTCCATAAATCTCTCGAGTGCGTATAATATCTGCGCGGCGCTTAGAGAGTTTAATGAGTAATTATTCCAAGCTAATCGTTACTCCTCACGCAGTAAAGATTTATCTCCGAGCTGTGTAATTAAATTATAATGCATAAGCAATTGTGAAAAGGAATTGTGCACTTTTCCGAGCGATTATTCTCGTCTCTGCGCGCGGAGGAGGAAAAGAAAATTGGTTTTGAAATCGATTCAATTGAAAAAGTCGTTTTTAACGGTATCGGGAAGTATGGCTGTAGACGATCGTTTCATTTCGAAAGAATCTTAATCGATTTATCTTGAGGACACGTACGCATAATCACAGAAATTCTGTCGAGTATACCAATTACATTCTTCGGAAATGTGTGCGATCCATTTCCTCACATCCTGTAAACGCATTCGTCGACGATGACTCACGGACTGCAAGAACATTTGATCAAAAACTGTTAAAAATAAATCGTTGACATACTCATCGCATCTTCTCCGAACTTCATTCTTCTCCGTCGATTGCACGATATTTTTCACCAACCGTTTAACCGCAGATAGTAATTACGGCAGACACAGTATGTATACCGATCAGAACAATAAAGCTATCAAACGATCCCGATGTAATTAAACGACTCGATACAACGAAGCTGCGCATACAATAGTAGCTACACGGGGGACGTCACTTTATTTTCCCCTTGGCGAATCGAGAAATGAATGCGGAAAAAATGAGACAATGCGTCGTAGTCCCGCGCGCGAAAGTACACAATGCTATCGCGGACTGCGTATGTATATAGGTATGTATAGGCGTGTGTTATTGTAGGAAAGCTCGAAAAAAATCGGCGAAAAGGAGGTATGATAGGATAGAGTTGCTGTCGTTACCGGTTACCTTGTTTGGAGCTAATCGACGTGGAGGAGTTTGATTGTCGAGTGTGTATACGTGTGCTTCGTTAAAGACATTATGTAACTGTAGAAGCTGTGGTATAATAGACATAATTTATAACTTTTAAGAAAATCGTTATATTCGAATTCAGCAGCAGCGCATATGTCCCATGGGAAATTATCATACAATATCATACAAGGGGAGTATTGCGCGTGTATAAAATATCGAAACGGAAATTTAAAGTACTCGAGGCTCCTTATTTGGCAAACGTGCGGTATGCACTGCACTGCAGCATCTGTCTATACGTATACAATGCACATAACGATTTTCATCGATCCGCCGAGGTTGCATAAAAGTTTATGCAATTCGCATGCGCATATAGCGAGAGAGTTGGATGTGCGGCGCGGCGACGCGTTAATTGGCGCACTTGCGCTAGAAAAAGACGGGCCATTACTCGTTAAGCTGGGCCGATTTTTGCTTTAACGAGCTGCGCGCTATGTAGACGAGAAAGCGGTATCAATTGTGTTCTGGCGTTATCTCTTTCTCTCTCTCTCTTTTTGTCGTCGCTCTCCCGATGTGGTAAATTGGTTCGTAACGTCGTTAGCAGACAGTTTATCGTGGTATGATAATGTAAAGCAAGAATTGAGTTTCTATTATGGATATCATCAGCAAAGTATCCATCGTCGCTTCATTTCCGTAAAACAATCGGTTCCTGCACTTTGCAGTTTTTTTTCTTTTGCGGGTAAAAAGGAAATGGTAGAAAGTTCAAATCTACGGCACAACGCTTTTCTTACACAACTGCGACGGTAGCTTCTGTTCTAATAATATAGCGCAAACAAGAAAAATAATGTATAAGTATACTGCTTAAAAACACAGTAAACCGCCGTTTTACCGAGCATCTTACGATTTTCAGCAACGAAAACCAATACCTCGTTCGAACTTTTACTCCCGATTATCGAGTACACTTGTACACCCATTTCCTCGATCGCAAAATCAAACAACTTCCGAATCCAGGCAAAAAGCATTATATCTCAGCGGCAAATTGAAGAGAAATCGCTCGCGAATCCTCCGTCCCTATTATCTCCAATCAAACTCTCCTCTGAATAAGCTCGCGTACTTACACACACATACACACAATGCATGCATGCCTATCCATTACTTACCCACAATTATTCTCCGGTGTCTCGGTTCGTCGTCGTCGTCGTCGTCTCAAACTTTCACTAACCGCGAGGAAGCTCGAGTCGTCCTTTAATAATAATATCGCCGGCGAATGATTAAAGTGTGCGAGGCTCTCTCACGCTTTTTCCACGCGAGAGACTATAATATGCTTCCTTTTTTTCTCATTCTATAGCGCGTCTGCGGTGCGGAGCTGCTGTTTTTCGTTGGAGGTGTGTACGCGGTTGAGAATAGACTTTGTATTTATTTTTTACGATCGTTTGAGAGATCAACGCATCGATTGTACATAGTTGCGGTACATTCCGACGAGGCGAAGTATATAGAAGCTGATGCGCCAGCGCGGTGTATAATATATAATCTCTTGCCCAATTCGCGCGACAATAAGCGGCGCATCACGATCGACTGCTGCATTCTTTATCTCTTCTCGTCGGTGTGTGTATTATCTATAGATATATACGTAGTCGGGGTGTATATAACACAGATGCGATGATTTATTCGCAGTAATTTCGTTGCAGCTTCGCGTTACACTTTGCGCAACTTGCCGCTCTTTATGAGGTACGCCATAGGTATATGTATCATAGAGAGATGCATTCGTATTATTATTCTTTTAAGCACGAATGCTTCAGAGATGTATATATTTGTATAGATATACCTACGTATTATAAGGAATTAAAATTAACATATATATACAGGAATCGTTAAATATGAGGGTTACAAGTTATTCATAAGTAAATCGTATGGAAGTGAACAGTTCAAACAGGTGACCAAAAAGGCATCTTTGGCGTAGGTCGGACATCTCTATATGTAAACCCGGTGTGAGGATTGAAGTATAAGGGAAAACGGGAAAGTGACTGTGCGCCACCTATCGTCGTTTACACCAGAGACTAGCAAGAGCCGGGAACGCAGAAAATAAATCCTGCGTCGCAAGTATTTAGCAATCATAGATCTCAGTGCGTATAAAATTGAATAATTAGCGGTCGCAATATAAATTTCGTAAACTTTCTTACTATAAGGCTCACACATATTACTTTATAATAAAGCTATTCTCTGAGTCATCGCGTCATTCTGCTGATTCACGTCGTTAAAGCTCCTCACGCGCGTTATTATATTATTAGAATGAAAAAACCCCACAGGAAATAAGTTTCCCAATATATCCCGTGTCGATGTGCCATATTACCCTATACATTTATATTCCGCGAATTCGAACACACGCACTATATTACTTTGTGTATACCAGCAATTCAGTTTGCCGACGTAAAGGAAATTATTCATGCAGTTATACGGGTATAAGGAATCGATGCAGATCATAGCATACAGTCATGCATAATGCACGCATTATTGACAAATATCAATAAACTTGGATCATGAGCGCCACGCGCGAAAGCAATTACTTTGCACGTTCTCTCTATCATTTTCATGATTTCATACAACGTATACCTACGTGTATTCGTTAGGTGAAGGTTAAATTACGACCTGACGAAACAGCTGGACGAAATCGTATACGCGGAATTCCTGCGAGAACACATATAACAATAGGCGAACAGTATAAAAATCGGCTCTGCGCGCGCGGTGTGATTTGATAAATTTGAATGAATTTACAGGCTCTGCGGTATATCAACGGACGTTTGTATATTCGTATCCATTAGTGAAAGGAGTCGTAGCGGCCTGAACTGTTTATGACTGTATTATACGTCCTGCATTCCTCGTTGGATAATTGTTCGGTGAATAATAAAATGCAAGTATAGGCTAAAAAGGGAAATTTGCCCGATATACATTTGCAATTGTTGGACGCGGCTATGAATGATGAAGGAGTGTATTAAGTGTTTATTCCGATTCCGGATCGGAAAAGTGAAGCGCATTGCGCAATCGCATTTATATACTTTCCTCTTCCCCTCGTATAATACTCGAGTGCAGCCTCCTAAAAGAGAGTCATACGCGGCCGAAAACGAAAGTGAAATTCTGGACCACAACAAAAATACACTCTCCGCAGTGCACGTGAGTCACGCCCCTCCTTATATTCCGCAACGTTATATTACACACGCATTGTCCAGCCCGCTCTACTCACACATGCTCGCGTAAAGCGCTGTGTGCCTGTATATTGCTCTAGTAGGAGAGACCTAAAAGTGAGTGTCGACCGTGTGGAAACATTTAAATATCGAATAAGAAAACGAGTCTAGAGATTATTGCGCAAGTATACAGCGCATATATATATATATATATATATATATATATATATATAAGTGTATAACGGGCCTCTCGAGCGAGTCTCTTGGCAACGCGACGACGACTGTTTTCTATGCTCACCAGCTGATTTCTCTCCGCGCGAAAAGCCGGAAGAGATCGGATTTTTGAAAAAATGTGGCGATAGGATGACGCTTCGAAAAGTATTTTCTTTTTTCTCTCTTGTGAAATCGTGTACCTGAAGAAAATTATAATTGTAACAGCGTTGAGCTTTTGTAACTGTACGCAAATCGGCGGGAGCGATTAGTTCGATTGGCGCGCATACAGCGAATATTTTTCAATTAAACTATATACACAAGCCACAATTATACGGTCTACCCGCAGCCCACCTAAAATAGACGTATACTACGTATAAGAAACGGGAGCAATTAAACGGAAGCGAAAATTGAATAGCTCAATTTTACGCCGCTGCCTAGAAAAAAAAGGGTAATTACAATATCTCTTTAGGCTAATCACCGGTTCTCCGCTGTGTGTGTAGAGGTATATGCTGATATACTTTTAACGCTGAAATTAAGTTATACATGCGCAACGAGCTCTAGCCGATCGATTCGCGGTGCCGAATGGCATAGGCGATTTAATGCCCATCAAACTCTGAGCTTGTGTATGTGTGCTTGCCTAACGCCCTGAAGCCAAAGGATACACGTACTACAATTAACTTTTTTTTCGGGGCGCGCTGAATTTCTCCGCGCGCGGATTTAGGTCGCTTTTGTTTTATGCCTCCGATCAAAATTGCTCCGTAATTATCAATTTTAACACTTATCGTTTCGTTCTCTATTTTGACGATGTAAATCTTAAAGAAGCTTGAAGAATATGAAGGCCGACCGGTGTGCGTGTGTGTGCATCGAGGATCAAAAATTCCTTTGAAGGACGAACCACTTGAAAATAAGCATCAGCGACGTGAAAACAAAAAGAGCTAATAATCGAAGCTCCTCGTCGAGCAGGAAGAAAAAAGTAAACTCGATTTCAAGCTCGGAAAATCGGCTGCATAAACTCGTTCCGGCGAGATGATCCACTTTCGGATTATATATACCCACGAGACTATGCTCTGATAATCCTGGCACAATTCCGAACGACTCAAATGAAGCTCACTACGCACATTATGGAAAATTCAAAACATCCGCGATCGGTATTACAGGGAAATCGGGCTAAAGACACATGGCAAATCAGAACAGCAGCAGCAGCAGCAAATTACGTCGCGGCATAGTTTCGCGCACTTCGAAGTAAGTAGCATAAAAGCGAACAGCTCGACTTGTGAAAGTTATTCGCAACGCGGCGGCGCACGAGGCCACAGCGTGCAATTTCTTTTTTCTCCCCTTCGCGTCTCAACAATAATCGCGATGGCAAAGTTGAAAATTTTCGATTCCGCTCTCTCTCTCTCTCTCTCTCTCTCTCTCTCTCTCTCTCTCTCTCTCTCTCTCTCTCTCGGGTGTAATCGATCATTCGCCGCGGTAATGGTCGACGGTTATAATTGCGTTCGCCGCAGATATCGGTTTATCGTTGTCGTATAGTGATCGGTATTATAAGCGGCCGATTTATATATAGCCGCAAAGATCGAGTTGTTTGAATTTTTTCAACGCGGATCGAACATTGAATTCCTGTGATACGTACGTACATAACAAGCTTTCAGGTTTCCAAGATTTATTGGGTCGAGAGTAATGAATATAGCTATGCAAATTGCGGTACTCGATCTGCAGTTCACTGACATTCCCGCTGTGTGACTGTATGAAAATACGAAACTGGACACGGGATATATAAACAAAAATTGTCGGAGTAGCTTAACTCTTGAACCTCTTGAATCTATAAGCGAGTTCAGCGCGATAAGCAGCTGACGTCGCGCGTCTCTAGAAAGTAGTATGGTATACCGACTAACGCGCGAGCGATATTTAAAATACCGATCGGCAATAGATCGAGTCGCGATAAGGATAAGTGACCAGTAGGCGAGAGATTCCTACGTTCGACTTGCTAAAAAATCGGTACTCGAGACGTAAGTAGGGCGTTTTCTCGGTTATTCCAAATCACAGTATAACGAGAGCTTACCGATCGTTACGATAAATCGTTACGCCACGACAATGGAAAAAAGCACCGACAATCGAACTTTCTTCCATCTCGGAGAGTGACTAATAGAGCGATATTCGAACTGCCAATTCTTGAAGCCAACCTCTAAAGATCATACCGATAACAGCAGCTGTACAAGCCGAGAAACGCACACCCACACATCATGACGTATTGTACAGCCTGACACTCGTGTCGGTCGTAAGCGATGACTGGTTATTTTCATCGATGTCCCTTTCTCCTTACAGCTGGTATATACGTATAATATCGCTGATAAAATAAAGGCCGCGAGTGTCGGTGTCGTAACGCCGCAGCGAGAAACGATCTCGTTCGCGATCGACGTTTGAAAAATGCGCGCGCATATTGTGTCTATTTACAGCCGGACATCGTTATGTATCTCGTAGGTATTTTTGTATAAATGTACGTGTAGTATCGAGCGGAAGCTACAAAGGATATTTTCTCGGAGCGAAGGATGTGTGTGTGTGTGTGTGTGCTCTATTGCGCGGTATGAGATTTCGTGCTGCTTTCGAAATGACGGAATGTTGTGGACGTCATGCTGAGGAATTTTCGTTGTTCTTATAGGGGAGTCGAGAGAGAGAGAGAGAGAGAGAGAGAGAGAGAGAGAGAGAGAGAGAGAGAGAGAGAGAGAGAGAGAGAGAGAAACGATATTGTTAGAGTAACATTCATCGTTTGGTTTTTAAAATAGGTCGACGAGAATCTTTAAAAACCAAGCCTCCGAAAACCGAAATTTTCTTCCCAAAGTCATTAAAACGTCGTCTACGGTTATAGCAGCGTTTCGACAAAAGACCTCGAGTGAACCCACTCATTAACTGTAAAGCAAACGCACCGAAATACATCAGACATATCACTACAAGTTCAGGGTCGCAACTCTTCAATCGCAAAATATAAAGCGGCGACCTGTCGCAACGGATGTAGGTATATCACTCTCGAGGATGAGAAAAATCGACACCAGTACGTACAAGTGTACACGCAAAGCTGACATACATCACTCCCGCGTGTCTAAGCATTGTACCTTCGTTGTGTGTTTCCAAGTGTCCATACATATATCTCTCTCTCTAGTCGCATTGTAAGTCTCTCGCAAACACAAAAGAGAGAGAGAGAGAAATAATAAAATATGGCCTTGTGCGGGGTGTACAGTATATATATAGTATAGGGGGCCGTATACACGCTCACGTTGTGACACGCGGCTCTGTGTGTTCCAGTCTATTTTCTAACCGGGGCTATATTTCGCGAGGCGGCGGCGTTTTGAAACGTTACTTATAGTCGCGCACTCGGCGTGTGCGGAATGCGCGATAGTGCGTGTACGTACTTTTAGAAGCCGATAAACAATCGAACGCGGTGTATCAAAAACTATAAATTTTGGTCCCCGTGCGACGATGGATTTACGATATACGTCGTGATTTTTTTCTTAATACACGGTTTCAAACTAGAAAACCATACAGATATAACGCAAAAAAAAGATCATGACCGTCTCACCTCTTTTAATTCAAGGTGCGCCTCTGCGGCGTTGCGAAAGTTAACGATCGCACATCCTGCAGTACATACAGTCTCGCGTGTGTGCAGCGTCCACTCCATGGAAGATCGTCCGAAGTATTACACACGCACACGTGCGCCGCGGGATGACTATCTGGCTTCCGTTTTTCGCAACGGCTGCAGCTCCTCTCTGGTACCATACACATACTCTTTCTCTCTCGATCGCTGGTATAGTACAGCCGCTTACTTTTCTCTTTCACGGCGCTGCGCGAGAGAGGATCGCGGATGTTCGACGCAAGGCCGTTTCGCGCCTGCTGATGCTATGTGGCTCTCTCGCACGAGTGAGTTTTTTTCGTGGGATTATTTACTGGAGAGGAGTATAGTCTGTGAGAAATTTACAAATTTAATTTATCAAGTCCAAGGTTTTTCTTCTTTTCTATCCTGATGGGCTCATTTTTCCCACAGGCGAGTGAAAAATCTTCAAACGAACAGCTCCGCCTATGTACATTTGAATACACGTCCGGTGACTTGAACGCCTGGACAAGGAAGTCGCTGTTTCGTCGTCTATCCACTCGTTGGGCTCTCTCTCTCGCCCACATCGTGTGCCCGTCAAGCGCAACGGGTATATAAAACTGGGCATCTCGCGAAAACCTTCGAGATGTTATCTCGTGTTTATACATCGCTAGAGAAGCTTTTGTGCGGCTGCGGCGGCGATATTCTTTTATTTTTCCGCGGCAGAAGGAATGTCTTTGAAAGCGAACGCGCCGAGGGAAGAATTCGAATAATTGAAGGGACGCTATTTTTATTCCATGAACGGATAAACGAAGCTTTGTTCGAGAGGTATGTTGTCGATTGAATCTATTGATACTATTTTGGTTTTGAAAGAAGTCATAAAGTCCTGTTTTCGCGCATAGTACATAGAATTATTCACATACTTCCAACCCGATCATGCGGATCGAGTGTGAAGCAATTTCTAATTTTAACGCGCGTTTATCGGTATAACTCGATACCATTTAAAGCTACGCTTATAATATCAAAGGTTCACATTCACATTTTACGGCGTATTTCATCAGAAAAGCTCGAAAGCCTTCACCAAATTCCCGACTACAAGAAAATAAACAAAATTTAAATTAAATTCATAAATCCGTCCCATAAATCAACTCTCGATTACCCTCATACCCTCGTACACGTTTCCTCCTCGTTTCATTGCACTTCGAATAAAGTCACAATGGGCCCCGCGTGTAATATAAGCGAAACCCCGCGGCGTCTCGAGAACCCGATCAGCGCTGTACAAAAAGCTGGCGCGCAGCCCTCCCTAGTCGTAAATATCGTACAAAACGAGCGCGCGCCCTTAAATCTCAATTACTCCCCGGCATGTGGCGCGACCTTCGTTACGCTCTTTACACACACACACACACACACGTATAGCACCAGGGCTTCGGCTCGTCGGATTTTTTCGCGCTTAAAATAATAACCCGAGCTTTTAACGCTGGTTATATGGATGTGGGAGAGAGAGAGAGAGAAGGCTATCTCGGCATTGTCGGATAAATCAGCGCTGCGGGTATAGTGAGTTGAAAAAGGAGGAGAATTAATGGTTGCGCGTGTGGGTATGTAGGTATAGGTAGACGTTGTGAGAGATTGAGAGAGAGAGAGAGAGAGAGAGAGAGAGAGAGAGAGAGAGCTTGTTGGAATTACTTCTAGGACGAGGATGATGAAGGGTGAAATATGTATGCGATGCTGCGAAAAATTTGCCGAGCGAAGATCGTTTTTAGCTCGGATGCTCGCAGGGCAAACAAAGGGTTGAGGTTGTTTGTACTTTGTAAATTGAAGTTTTCGTAAGAAATTCTCAATTTTACTAACGCGTCCGTACGGTCGTGATCGAAGATCTGCGTCGAGATAACGTAAAGTCCGCGCAAGTAGATTAGTACCAAGTCAGGTCAGACAAAATATCGAATTTCCTTCGGCGAAGAAATTTCGCCCCCTAATTATCGTAACTCACCGGCCTCTCTGCGGAGTATTTCCTTAAAAAATCCTCAAATTTTTACCTCCCGTAAAGTCAGCGTCGTAAAACCTCAGGCTCCTTCCAACAAATTACCAGTCCCTTAATTACCTCCTCCTCCTCCTTCAGGTACGTTATACGTATGCACTACGTGCTCGTCGGCGGATGTAAATTTCGCCAAGACGCCCACATCGCGAGAGCAAATAGAATAGCGTCTCTTTCTCGGGGTAAGATGAGAGTCAAGCGCGCAGGTGATGACCTCAGCGGGACAACGTCCTCGCAGGAGTCAAGGGACTTGAGAGAGAGAGAGAGAGAGAGAGAGAGAGAAATTCCCGATCGTTTTGCATTCCTCGCTGCGCGCGTGTATACCGCGACACTACTCGCGGTTTTCGTTTGTTTTTTCTTCAGAGGCGACAAGGTACAGTTGGCGAGGGAAGGTGTTGAGGGATTTTTTGATGGACGAGGGTGAGAGATTATCCGATCGTTGCTGATGATTGAGTGCATGCGCGGTATATTGGAGTTGTGCGAAAGAAAATTGTTGATTTTTTTTCATACGTACAGATAAGAAAGACTCGCAAGCCTGATGATTTATGAGTATAGCACGAGGGATCGGTCGTTAGTAGCCGGCGAACAGGATATAGTTTTGTACTGGCCTTTTCCCCGCACAACTTTAGCTTCTCGACTGAAGTTTTCGGCGAACGACGCTAGGTGGCGCATAAGCACTTTCGCGTTTTCCTCCAACGGTATCTGCGTGTACACTGCATATATATTATACCCGTGTGCTTGCAGGCCATCCCCAAACTGCCTTGCTGAGTCTAATGTTGGTGCCGCTCATGCTATATCGCCATTAACCTATGTTAATGCAGAATTATATTTTAGGGGTGAAGATTAATATCATCATTCAAGTATTGAATGCTCATATGGTTGAATTTATATAGCTGTCATATAAATGTACCTATATATGCGATTCCCGTTCAATACTTATCACACTTACGAAACTGCAACACTCACGATTCCTTTTTCATTTCAAATAAAATGAAAACGCCACGTAAATAAGGGAATAAACCAACGAAAATCCAACGCTGAAGAGTGTCGAAATCTCTCAAGCGGCCTGCAATAGAAAACTCCAAAAGAGAAAGATCTGCCACCAGTATACACACTTAGAAGCATTCAGCCAGTACAGAATCGGTATCAGTCTATATACCGATCACGCGCGCGCGTGTGTGTGCGTTTCTTGCTCCATTTGCGCCCGTGGGCATCTCGAGCGCGCGTGCAAGCACTAACGAGCGCCGGCAACTCGGCTCGTCGATTTCGGAAACGAGCGGCATTCTTTTTTTGTCGAATTCCCTGCTGTGTGTGTCTCAGTGATCTGCGTGTCTCGTTCTTCTCTTCGATATCCTCTCCTTGAACGATACTGCTGGCGATACGAGAATCTCGCGAACAAGTCCTTCGAAAGAACGTTTCGATACAGATGCAGTAAATACGTCGCTTTCGACATCCGTTTCCGGCGAAGCGTCTGCTCGATATAATGCGGAAACTCGCGGGATCGATTTTTTTTCAAGCGAATTCGCTAAAATCACATATAGATGAATCACGAAGAATCTGTGATTCACGAGGAGAATCTACTGTTGTAACGAATCTCGTTTACGCACGTCTTCTGTTTCGAGAGAGCCGTTTCACGCAGGTGTCAAGCACCGCGAGAGAAAGAGGCCGAAAAGACGCGAAGGCGAACAGACGTCCTCGAACTCCGTAACAAAACGAGGACTACTAAGCGAGGCGCCGAAAAGAGAACGGTGTCATCGTATATATATATAGCTGTGGATGAAAAGGAAGAGTTGTAAAAAGTTTACTTTTTTTCGAAAAATTGCGTATTTGGATTCCTTATAATTTTTTTTTTCAACTCACACCTAAACACGTCAGAATAATTTTCCATAGCATCAGATGTAGGAATGCGACGAGAGAAAAAATCGACATTTCAAAGCGACTTTCTAAGAAGCCCCGCGTGTATACGTTATATTCTCGCCCTATTGGCGACGAACCTGACAAAAACTCTGAAAGAGTCAGTGAACGAATTAAATCTCTCGCGAGCAGCATAATTCTGCTATCTCGAATGCAAATTTCTCGCAGCTTTGATCATATTGTTTCTCGTTTTCTTTTCACGCGTGTTTTTCTGTATACACCATTCGAATGACGCTCGGACTTCTCTTTTTAAATTCTTCGAGGTTCGGACAATCGATTTGAATGTCGAGCGAATTTTGGAAGAAATTTTATTTTCCCGAAGTGCCTAATCACACGCCTTTCTCCCCCGCCGAACAAAACGTTCTCCACAAAAAATCACGAAATTCGAAGTACAAAGCCCAAGTGCAACTGCCCCCGGTGAAAAAAAATGTCCCAAGCATCAATATCGCGAGGGCGGTAACCATCGACACGGCCGGTCGCGCTTACTGGACGTCCTTGCTACGTTATCTTTCTCTCTCTCTCTCTCTCTCTCTCTCTCTCTCTCTCTCTCTCTCTCTCTGCTCACGGCGCACGTAAAGCAACTCGGGCGACGCGACACGCTCCTTTCACTTTCCACTCGCAGAACTGCGAGAGAGAAAGAGAGAGAGAGATATGTATACAACTTCAGCGTCCAGGAACCAACAACGAGACTGAGCCCCGGATCTACGGTCGAACAAAAGACAGAGCAGCACGGCTTCTTTTTTTCGAAGGAACGCGTTCGCCTTGCACTTTTGTCGTGCGGCTGATGCGAGTGAGTTTTTGCTATGTATGTGATGATGGGTTAATTTGAGGACTTGCTGGATTCAGTGACTGGAAGAGATGAGTGTATAGGTATTAGTTTTTGACGAATCGAAAGTTTGCCGACGAGCGTCACTGTGGGGAGATCGGTCGAGGATCGGATGAAACATACGGTGGTTGTATTCGAAGAAGTGGCGCGAAAATGTAAGAAGAATCCTTGGGTGAAAATGACCCTGAAAGTCAGCATAAAAATTAAAAGTAAATCACACCCGACGATATGCTCAATCTTGACCACTACGCGTACGTCAATTTAAATATGTGCAGTATCCCGCTCCAAACTACGACAGCTTCTATCAGCCTATAACATTCCACGTGTCGTCGAACCATCGCAGCCTTCGTTAACGGACTGATAATTCCTTGATCCGTTACATTATCCCGTTGAAAAATAAAAACGTCCGATTCGTTCCGACATTTTCCCGATTCAAAACTCACTCTACTCCATACCGATCTCTCCCCACCCCGGAATCTTTCACTTTTTCTCTCAACAGAGCGAGAGAGAGAGAGAGAGAGAGAGCCGTACGCGCTCCCATAATATAGTCGCCGGGTTTTCAGTCTAGTGCATGGGCGCGAATCTCTCGCGCTCACACGCATAGTCCGGACATTTTCGTGCGTGTATTAGAGTGAGATATTTTATCTTACCGATCGTTAGTGCAAATGTGAACCAGTGCGATCCTTTCGCCGAAGGGAGAGCAACATGGAACGATAATCGAGGTTCGTAAAAGTCGACGCCACCAAGGCCGTCGGCTGTATACATCCTTTTTTTTTACACAAAGAGGAAGACGTTATACCGATCTTATGCATATCGCATCAAGGCCCCTCGCGAGGCGATTTTCGCTAAGTGGGCCTTAAAAATTCCAACCGATCGTAAAGCCGCCACCAGATGTGCGTGCGCTAAAAGTAAAAACCAGTTGAAATTCACGCGCACAGCGCGCTGCTATTGTTCAGCCGCTATCATTAGCCGCGTATTAATTAAGACACTATAAGAGAGCAACAGCTAAGCGTTCGCGCGCGCGGAGAGCTTGCAATTATACCGTATACTACTCGCACGCAACATAACGATCTTTCTCTCTCTCTCTCTCCCTCGATTTGCGAAACGAGCTCCCGAGATGCGGCTGTATGCGTTTTCCGGAGCTCCGTACACGTTATACATGGCGATAATTTGGAAATTTCTAATTTTTTGCCATCTGCCGCCGGGAGAAGAAAAATACTTTACTTGCAAAATAATAATTATGCAACGCGCCGTTATGCTCGCGAACGAAAAAATATCCCGCGAGGCAGTTGAGCTTACGTAATTCCGTCTTAATATATCGTAAAGCTGAGATTATCGGGTATCGGCAGAGCTGTGCAAAAAACCGAGCTTACATCTTTTTCCAAAAAAAACGAAAAAATCGAGCCAGACTAAAAATTGCTCAATCGGACAGCACACATGCCGCAGCGTAGAAAAAACTCGCGTAAATAATTAGCATAAATCGCGCGTCTCGATTTCGCCAATAGCAAGCGGCGATTTACATATAACGCCGCCACGAGAGATCGAGAAGAGGCAGCAGAGAATAGAAGAGAAGAAGAGGCGTGTAAAAGACGTGTTGCACTGCGGTGCAAGGGGGTTACGCAAGGAGTAGTAGCGCATCGCGCGGAATTGCAGATTGCGCCGTGCGCTACTTCGTGCCGCCGCCGCCGCCGCTGCTGCTAGTTTTCTTTCTTTTTTTCTCTCACGCGTGCAATGCACACGCGAGCGATGCTTTTCCGCATATAAGGTCTATATTGTACCTAACGCTTGCGTGTATGTGTTGGAGAGGAGGTGGTGTGTTTACTAACAGAGCGTTCACACGTGCTATCGATGAGGTTTTGACTTTTTGATTTCTAAAAAATTGTTAGTATTACTATATGGTATATGTAACGTGTATTATAGTATGAAACGCTTTCCAACGATAAAAAGCGCGTTTGTAGGCTAATAAGCGAATCTTATTAGCGGTAAACGCTCTTCCACCGACGATTATATATCTGCAAACCGCATGCGAACCGTCTACTACGTGATGTTAGCTGCATGGTTTTTTAATATCTCGAGATTTCAAAATGAAAAATTTCCCACAGAGATCTCGTACGCTCGCCGCGTGGATATATAGGTGTCGCTTAAAAGTGCAAATTTTACGACGGCTATAGAGACGAAAATGCCTGCGTTACGCGAAAGTTTTTACGCTTACTTGTGCCGATTGCTGTACAGTGAAATTTATCGACTCGTCGACTTTTAAGTTCACCGATTATCTAATAATAGTTTGAGTATTGAAAAAAGCAGGAAGATGTGTAACGAATTACTATACTCGAACCGCTATTCATCAGAATCGAATATTTAAATACACCCAATCGTAAAGCCCGCGCAAGTATCTATAAATTCTTGAAACTCTTTCTTCCTCTGCGTTCCATCAACGGACAATATGTCCATCATTAAAAATAGGCGGTGAGTTTATTTTCACGGAACAAGGAAAAATTCAACGGTCGAGAGTCTAAAACTCGAGCTCGCTGCACACTTTCACCGGATATATAATGAATCAAGGGATTGCCTTAATCTGACCCCTTTATATTATTTCTCACGATTTTATATAGAGCTACGCAAGCCATCGTTCTGCAACATTTATTCGTCTCGCTTCATATTTGTCGGTCAGAATAGAAGATCGTACAGGTATATTTACGCGCGCTCTGCGAATTTTCAAATTTAGCGCCATTAATCAAAGTCAACCTACATCGCTTTTTCATGAGAAAAGGAAAGTCTCGCAAAATTTGTTTTTCCTCTAATAAACGTAGCTATGCATAAATCACATACGCAGCTTTCTAAAAAGAAAAAGATGGTCCGGCTAAATTTAAAATTTGATTTTTCTCATTTCAGCGGTGAAGAGAAACAGCGAGAATGTCGAAGAATCATTTACATCAGCAAAATGGCTCGGTGCCCGGGGGCGGCGGTGGCCCCGATGACTTTTCGGACGACGACGACAGCACACCTCTCACCCAGGACTACATGGGCAGGTCAGTGGACTTTCTCTGTGTATAGTATGTCTAATCGCGTGCCACAGTCTTTGCTTCATTTTTCACTCGAGTTGGTTAATAAGTTAATGAAGCCGTTAACCGCGAGGGATCGAATATATATATATATATATATATATATATATATATATATATATATATATATATATATATATATATATATATTCGAAATAAGGATGACTTTTAGTGATGACCGTAATTAATAAGCTAATTTTATAATGCGTTCTTTCGAGATTATATTATATATTAGTTGATGCTTCAAAGTTGTGACACCTCTGATATTTTCTAATGGTTTATAGTTTATATAATTATAATTAATATACCTTGGAACAATCCATAGTCAAAGAACCGTGGTGGAGACAAAAGGATGGGACGTGTTCCGGGACCCACCGCCGAAGATCGACTCTGGCTCGATGGCGAATCAGAGATGCCTCGAGATCAGCGTCCAGATAACAAAAGCCGTGGTCTATCTTCTAGTCTTCGTAATAGTCCTGGGCAGCGGTATCGTCGCCAAGGGGACCATCCTCTTCATGACCTCGCAGCTCAAGGCCGGCCGCACCGTCTTCTACTGCAACCGGCAGTTGGGTAAGCGCTGCATTATTATCGCTTTCTATTCTAAACCATGGACTCATAGCGCTGCTGCAGTTATTGCGGTTTTTTGCATCGCTGAGCGCGACGAGGCTCAAGTTCGATCGGGAGATTATTATTATTTTTTAAAGCGAATTATTTTTTCGCATCGAAGTTCAAAGCTTTCTGTAATCGCTTTTTTTCTCCTAATGATCGGTAATTCAAGCAGATCGCTAATGCTCGATAAAGACACTCGTTTGACACAATCGTTAACCAATCGATCGATTATAAATCATTAAGCGCCGCGTAATTGCGCCTATCGCTTGTGTCAGGTAATAAAAGCCGAAGAAGCGCCAGCCCGACTCTTTATTATCCTAAAGCAATTTTCTCGCGATTGCAGCTCTCTCGACATCTTTTATATGTGTATTATATACACCTCCGTACGAAGCTCCGTCGTGCATTTGGAATCGAGATGAAATTAGTAGGCAGGCACGTGTATATATAGAAAAACGCTGCGGTAACGTAATTTATGCGAGAGCTATATATATACACACGATGTGCTCTCTTCTTTTGTTCGATTCGGCGTAGGCGCAGCTGTATGTACACACACCATCGCATCGCAGCTGAAAATGATTAACATCCGTTCAGAATGTTCGCGTTTACGAGCTTGTAATATTATTCGTGATTAGCTCGATTGCGAGATGGTTTTCGTTTTCTATTCTTATACGAAATGAAATATGCATAATCGAAGAATATAAGTCAATCTGAAGTTACGACTACAATTGAATTGGATATATAGTATATAAAACAAAGTCACGAGAAATCTCAAGGTTGCATAAAAAAGCCCGTCTTTTCCCTCTCAGGTCGTGACAGACAGTTCGTGGTGACGTTACCGGAGGAGGAGCGGATAGCCTGGTTCTGGTGCATCGTGATAACGTTCGCCGTGCCGGAGATCGGCACGCTCTTCCGCAGCATACGTATGTGCGTCTTCAAGTCGTGGAAAAAGCCCCTGTCCTCGCACTTCATGCTCGTCTTTGTCATGGAGACGTTCCACGTTGTGGGTCTGGCGATGATGTTCATAGCGGTGCTGCCTGATCTCGATGTTATCAAGGGAGCCATGATCACCAATTGCGTATGCTTCGTTCCTGGATTGTTAGGTATGACGACTTACTCTTTAAAGTACTCGATTATTCTCGAACCTAGTTGGAACTAGTATGAATATATCGTTTGAAAATTCTAGGTATGATGTCGAGAAACAAGAACAAGGACGAGTCACGTCGTTTTGTGCTAGTCCTGGTGGATCTGGCAGCCCTGGCAGCTCAGGCGACAGGTTTCGTCGTGTGGCCTTTACTCGACAGAAAGAACCCGTCTCTCTGGCTCATACCACCCGCGCTTATACTCGTTTCCTGCAGATGGTGGGAGAACTACGTGTCGATCCAGAGTCCAATTGGTACGATGGTTTCTGCATTTTAATAAAGGGAATACTGAATTGAATATTAAATAATAACCATTTAACTGCTTCCAGGTATCATAAAGTCTCTCAGCCGCGTGAAAAGAGACCTGATCCAGACGCGCTACTTCACCTACATCTTCATCTCGGTCTGGAAGATCATCGCGTTCGTGATAAGTAGCCTGGTGATCATACACATGAAGGGTGAAAACGTTGGCCATTTCTTTACCATGCTGGGCACTGCATTCAGCGAGCACAAGATCACTGTTCAGACCGTTAAAACCGACGGCGGCGGAGCCATACCTGATCTGCTCGAGATCCTGCCGAACGGCGAGACCGAGATCGTCGATGCCGATTTCCACACGCCCATATATTTAATGCTGCTGTGCATCTTCTGCGCTTACTTCATGTACATCTTCGGTAAGAATCTAACGTGTTTGGTTTCAGGTTTACGTATAACCTAGGTTGAAACATGAATAATGCGACGATTTTAACGTTTTTATTTTTGTTCTCTCCAGGTAAATTCGCTTGCAAGATCCTGATACAGGGCTTCAGCTACGCCTTCCCGGTAAACCTAACTATCCCCGTATCGGTGTCTCTGCTGATCGCGGCCTGCGGTCTACGCAACGGAGACCCCTGTTTCTTCCACGGCACGATTCCCGACTATCTGTTCTTCGAGTCGCCTCCGCCTTACTTCCTCAATGACTTCGTGTCCAAACAATATGCTTGGGTATGGCTGTTGTGGCTCCTGTCCCAAACCTGGTTCACCATTCACATATGGACCCCTAAGTGCGAGAGGTTGGCTGCCACCGAGAAGCTCTTCGTCGTACCCATGTATGATGCTCTGCTTGTGGACCAGTCAATGGGACTCAACAGAAAGAGGGACGATCAGCCGGAAGTAAAAGTTGAGGTAAGCAATCAAAATCAAGCTTGAAATTAATAATTCAATCGACGTTGATCAATCGCGACAATTAAAAATTCCCAATAGAATAGTTTATAAAATGTTGATTTATACAGTCGCACTTTCGATTGAATATCATTATAAAAGCCGGAAGCTTTCACCATTGACTAGCACGTCCTTTTAGAATAATTATCAAGATAAAAATATTGTCAAAAAAAAAAACGCACGAGAAAACAAAAGACATGAAGGGAGCGATACAGCAGGTATTGTTATACTGACGGGGGGTCGACCTCGATTTCGCAGGACCTAGCGGAGATCGAGAAAGAGAAAGGTGACGGCGATTACGAGACGATCTATGAACAGACGGACGGCACGAGTACGCCACCCTCGGCGATTAAAAGCAGCGATCACGTGACGCGCATCTATGCATGCGCGACCATGTGGCACGAGAACAAGGAGGAGATGATCGAGTTCTTGAAGAGTATCCTCAGGCTCGACGAGGACCAGTGCGCCAGGAGAGTCGCCCAGAAGTACCTCAAAGTCGTCGATCCCGATTACTACGAGTTCGAAAGTAAGCGTCTCTCGTTATCTTTATTACGCAAAGTTGCTTCCATAAGCGATAAACGTTCAGCTGTTAAGAAAAATTATTACAGTTTTTACGGAGAGCCAAGAGATCGTAAAAACTTTTTTTCCTTTGGTGATACAAGATGAAACGTTTGCGCTCTTTGGAATTAAAAACTAAAATTAAAATACCCACTTTACAGCTCACATATTCTTCGACGACGCGTTCGAATTGTCGGATCACGACGAGAACGAGTCACAGGTGAATCGTTTCGTGAAGCTGCTGGTCAACACTCTGGACGAGGCTGCCTCGGACGTGCACCAGACCCGGATGTACGTGAGGCCACCGAAAAAGTACCCGACACCCTATGGTGGTAGACTCGCCTGGACACTGCCCGGAAAGACCAAGATGATCGCGCATCTGAAGGACAAGAGTAAGATTCGTCACAGGAAAAGATGGAGCCAGGTGTGTTTGAATTTCACAGGCTTATATTCTACTTTTCTTACTTCCTCAAATCGTCATACGGACAATTTTTCGCTTCACAGGTGATGTACATGTACTACCTTCTCGGTCACCGTCTTATGGAGTTGCCGATCAGCGTCGATCGTAAGGAAGTGATAGCTGAGAACACCTTCCTCCTGACCCTCGACGGTGACATCGACTTCCAACCGTTAGCCGTGAAGCTTCTGGTCGATCTCATGAAGAAGAACAAGAATCTTGGTGCAGCTTGTGGTCGTATCCATCCGGTTGGCTCAGGTCCTATGGTCTGGTACCAGATGTTCGAGTACGCCATTGGTCATTGGCTGCAAAAGGCTACCGAGCACATGATCGGTTGTGTACTTTGTAGTCCTGGCTGCTTCTCCCTGTTCAGAGGCAAAGCTCTCATGGACGACAACGTCATGAAGAAGTACACCACGAGGTCCGACGAAGCTAGACATTACGTGCAGTACGATCAGGGCGAGGATAGATGGCTTTGCACGCTTTTGCTTCAGAGAGGCTATCGGGTTAGTAGAAGGAATTTTTTGATTTATGCTTTGAAATAGGCGTATTCGCCCGATATTTATTTGTATAATGAATTCAGGTCGAGTATTCAGCTGCTAGTGATGCTTATACTCACGCGCCCGAAGGTTTCAACGAATTCTACAACCAACGTCGTCGATGGGTGCCTTCTACAATCGCCAACATTATGGACCTGCTGATGGACGCGAAGCGAACTATCAAGATCAACGACAACATTTCCATGCCCTACATCTCTTACCAAATACTCCTCATGGGTACGCGATGTTGCATTTGTGTAAAATTCTTTAATTGTGTATATTACAGTATTTACAACGTATATTTGTGTCGCTAAAGGTGGTACCATCTTGGGCCCTGGTACGATCTTCCTTATGTTGGTGGGAGCTTTCGTCGCAGCCTTCAAGATCGACAACTGGACCAGTTTCTACTACAACATTATTCCTATCCTACTGTTCATGCTCATCTGTTTCACCTGCAAAGCTAGCATACAGGTATAACATTTACGCCTTCTCAAAATAACTTATGATATAGTATATTATTAATGGCAAATTAAAACGTTCCAGCTACTATGCGCGCAAATACTCTCGACGGCATACGCGATGATAATGATGGCGGTGATAGTCGGTACAGCGTTACAGTTGGGGGAGGACGGTATAGGTTCGCCCTCGGCGATATTCTTGATATCACTGTCGAGTTCGTTCTTCATAGCAGCCTGTCTACATCCGCAAGAATTTTGGTGTATAGTACCGGGTATAATATATCTGCTCTCGATACCCTCGATGTACCTGTTGCTGATCCTGTACTCCATCATCAATCTTAACGTTGTCACCTGGGGTACGCGCGAGGTTCAGGTCAAGAAAACGAAGAAGGTGAGAGTGATGCTATCAAGATTTTCAACTTGTTTTGCTTATTTTATTAGGGTTTGATTAATGCAGTGAAGCATTGAGTTGTAGTCTGCTTATCTGACGGTAGCATGACATGTGAATGAATGAAATGTACAGGATTAAATTTTAAATAATAAAATTTTAACCAGGAACTCGAGCAAGAGAAGAAGGAAGCCGAAGAAGCCAGGAAGAAAGCCAAGCAGAAGTCTTTGCTCGGTTTCCTGCAAAACGGCGTCGGTAACAACGACGACGATCAAGGCTCCATCGAAATCTCTCTGGCCGGTCTTTTCAAGTGTATGCTCTGTACCCACGGTAAACCGTCCGACGAGAAGCAGCAGCTCGTCGCCATCGCCGAATCTCTGGAGCAACTTGGAAGAAGACTCGATACTATCGAGAAGTACGTCTGTCTTCTTCACTTTTAATTTAGACATCGGGAAAAAAAGGCATTTCTAATCACAAATTAAAAAAAATCACAGAGCCGTGGACCCACATGGTCACTCAGGCCGCAGACGCGCCTCATCGGTAGGTTCGCGATCGGCGGACCATCTCGGAGCGATCGGTGAAGATCCTGCCGAGGAAGACGGCCGTGACAGCGAGACTGAGACGATAGCCAGTCAGAACACGGAGAACAATCGTGGGGAACTTGGATTCCCTTCGAGGCCTTACTGGCTCGAAGACGAGTGTTTCAAGAAGGGCGAGGTCGAGGCGCTATCGATGCAAGAGGAGATGTTCTGGAAAGATCTGCTCGACAAGTATCTTTATCCTATTGATGAAGACAAGGCCGAGAAGGTATGTGCTCGGATTTTTGGATGGGGGTGATTAGGGAAGCGTGTGCGATTCGATTTTTTTTATTTCTTGCTAATTTTATTGTGCTAGTCTTAAAGTTTATAGTTATAACTAATATATAGACTTTCAATGATTGTTAATTACATGAAGCAAAATTTCTTTATAGTTCTTATTAAAAAAAAAAGTTTTCAAAATACTACTCTGATTTTTGCGATCTAAAGAAAAACAGAAAAATCTAAATCTTTTATTAAAATCATTTTCAATATAAATAGTAGTTTAAAAATTAAAAAAAAAGAATAGATATGTATAAATAAATAGTTTCAACTTTTATAGTTCAAAAATCGAATCGATATACGCACATCATCTTGCTCGGAATCCAAAGAAAACCCTACTTACCCCACACCTTATGCACCTAAAATTCACGTTGCTTCATTATATATTTAACTAGCCAAAAAATTTAATTCAATAGTATATTTTTAAACTTTACCTGAAGTTATGACGTATATAATGATCCAACTATTACGTAAACCCTTATGAAAAAAGCTGTAGAAAATTTTGCTGGTTAGTCTTTTAGAACGGCTTTTAGAACGGACTTAAAAGATCGAAATTCTTATTAAAAAATGTTAAAGTTGAAATACTAGCAGATAAGCATATTTTTGGAATTTTAAAGTATTGGATAAAGTACATAAGAATTTAGATCCTGAATCCATTTATAAAAGTGTCGAAGGATAATGTGAAAAGTCTGAACAATTGGCTGCGAGTGATTATGCAGAGTATGCGAAAATATGCATACATTGTTGTACTGAAATCCCTTGTACAGACTTTATACAGCTTTTTTCGCAAGGAAAAAATTGTCTAACTTTGAAAACGCCAAACCGTAAGTAAAAAAATCTTTCATGTCACTTCTTTGTTTTTTAAAATCATTTCATTCACTTTTCATTTGAAATCACAGAAATTTTATTATTTTTTTTCATCCATGTCAACTAGTTTAGTAGACTGTTAAAAAGCTATTGTTAAACATATCATTTTAAATACTTTAGAGTTACTTTTCTCCTAATCATCATTTGTATATAACTATAACAAGTTAAACTCTCCATAATAAACTGCATCGCTTTTCATCAAAAATCAGAAAAATATATATGAATTAAAAAAAATAATGCTAAACTCGCCCTTGCCCCTCTGTTGCGCCATTGAAAACTCGCAGGCGCGAATTGCCAAAGATTTGAAGGACCTGCGCGACAGCAGCGTTTTCGCGTTCTTTATGATCAACGCCCTCTTCGTCCTGATCGTCTTTCTGCTTCAACTTAACAAAGACCAATTGCACGTGAAATGGCCCTTCGGTATCAAGACCAACATCACCTATGACGAATCCACCCAAGAGGTAAAAATGCGCTCCGCTGCGCGATCCGTGCTTCCCTGGTACCAGCCACTCTTGTGTCGCCTCTACAATATCTGTGCAAAAATATTTTATTTTTTAACTAATAATTTTTTTTCAAATCGAGCCAAAAATGAGCAAGATGGAAAATAAAAAGCGGAGCACGGCGTCGCGAGCGGGGCTTAAGATTACTTTACTAATGATGCACGTTTTCTTGTTTTCTTTTTTTTTCGCGGCAAAAAAAAACAAACACAGGCAAGGATAGCAGCGGACCTGATCGAGCTGAGGAACAAAAGCGTGTTCGCCTTTTTAATGTTCAATGCCTTGTTTGTATTGATCGTATTCTTACTCCAGCTGAACAAAGATCAACTGCACGTCGTTTGGCCTTTGGGCGTCAAGACGAACATCACGTACATTGAGGAGACTTCGGAGGTACTGGCTTTCGCCTGATGTGTGGAAGCCTCGACACAAAGCATTTTAAAAAAGCAATAAAGTGTTCTCGAGAGTGACTAACCTAGTGGCTATAGGAGTGTCTCGTTTGTTGATTTGATAAATTTTTTTCATAATGTATATAATAATAATTCTACGAGACATTCCGTTAGAACTGCACTCACTCTTCTGGTTCACGAAATCTGTGGTGTGTCTTATACTTGTGTCAATAACAAAAGAAAAAGGTTCGACGATGAGGTTCACTAAAACAGGCTAGCTTCTAGCAGGACATGTCGGTGACTCACCTTATACCCTCGGGGTCGCGGGTGTTTTTACCGGATAGCAGCACTTTTATATTCGTTTCGTTTCTATATACTCTATTGTGTGTACATATCAAAATTTTCTATTCATTTATCATTTTCATCATTGAAGCGTACAGTCTTTATAATGGATTCGATAATGAAATTTTTTTCTATAAATATTTCATTCAGACTCTTCGCTTCGATCTCTATCACGTGCACATACAATCTATCACTCCATATTCTGTTTCACAAAATCGATCGATCCAGGAATACAATGCATTATTCGATTCTTCGTACAATAGGATATGAAACGATTTTCTAATATAGCAGCACAAACGAACCGAACGTATATACCCAAATACACACTAATTGGGTTTTGCCTGGCAGCTGGATGGATTCTTTACACACCTGGGACCCTCCTAATGTGTATACTGTGTCTAACTCTAATTAGACCTCTCGTGAATAATTGTTAATGTTAATTGTTACGGAGGATGCACTGGGATGGCGAACTCACTACTACTGCGGTTCCCCCCTGGAGACTTGTGTGTCCATAATAACTTGATGATTGTTTTTATTTATAAATATTTATATCCATAAGTGTAATATCTATATTTAACAACACCCTTTTGTGGTGGGCTTACAGGTGTCTTCGTTTGTAAATATTATGTATATGTGTTTTAACACAGCACCATATATATTAGGCTAATCGTGAGCTCCTTGTCCTTGTCACGAGATTTTTCTTAATTGATTGAATTTCGATTTTTTATTATTGGCTATTGAGATTTTAATACGTTAAGCGCTTCTGAACCATCCGAACTTTTTTCAATTTATATTCAAAATTATTAAAAACTGATATCATGCTCAAAATTTTCAAATAAAGAGACTTGTACACTTGTTGTGTGCAAAAAAGGCATAAAAAGTTGACGACGGCAAGGATTCCTCGCGAACTAATAAATCAATAATAAACAATTAGAGATAGCTAAAATCCGATCGAAATATCGTACCTCCATACACTAGAGCTTAAAAACGCTTACACCTAACAGAATATATATCTGTACAGCAGTAATATACAAACTGCGCGTCTCGCGAATGTAAAAAAGTGCGATACTTCGATTGGACGCAGTAACGTTACACTAAAACCGGGAACCAAGAAATTTGAGCATGCTGGACCTGACAATTTCTCTTTTCCATTCTAGGTGCACATTTCCAAGGAGTACTTGCAACTCGAGCCAATCGGTCTCGTGTTCGTGTTCTTCTTCGCTCTGATTCTCTTGATACAGTTCAGTGCCATGTTGTTCCATCGCTTCGGAACGTTGTCCCACATCTTGGCCAGTACCGCTCTTAACTGTTTCAAGAAGGTACATACTTTTTTTGTTTGATAAAAAATTATTTCTCTTTCACTTTCCTGAGTATTTTCATAATATATAATTAATGTTTTTATTACTTTTCAGCCCACAAACGACTTGTCAGAGGACGCGTTGTTAACAAAACATGCGGTGGATATAGTGAGGGATTTGCAGAGGCTAGACGGTATGGAGGGCGACTATGACGAGGGTAGTGGAAGTGGTCCTGGTAGACGAAAGACGATTCGAAACCTGGAGAAGAGCAGAAAGAAAACGCAGGCGATCAACACGCTCGACGTCGCTTTCCGTCAACGTTTCTTCAGTATGGCTGAGGGACAAGGTAATGATCGTATGATTTAGAATTTTCAAAAGACTGCATCAAAGCTTTCGAAAATCTCCAAAAATGTTTATATACTTACAATAATTATGTACAAATCATCCAGCTTTTAGAAGATGTCAACTCATAGTTTTTCAATGAAATATATCAACGAATGCAAACACTTTCATAACTCATTACAGGCCTTCCACGCAACATGTCAACTCGTCGCTCGACGAAAGCTTTCAAAGCTTTCGAAGGTCGTCGCAACAGCATAATGGCAGCGCAGCGCCGCAAGTCCCAGATGCAGACCCTAGGTGCGAACAATATTTACGGGGTCGCCGGTAACCCTCTGGGCATCCAACCTCGACCCACGAGAAGCAGTCAGATATCGGTGAAGGACGTGTTCGAGAATCACGGAGCACACACCAATGCCGGTTACGAGGCCGACGAGAGTCCCCAAAACAGTCTGAGGTTGCGGCCACTGGAGAACCATCAGATCGCCTGGCGCGAACCGAACTCAAACCTGTGAGCATAAGACTTTGATACGAAGGCTTTGTGTTGAAAGGATTTTCGAGAAGTGAAAGTTGTGCTTCGAAAAAGCTCGAGAACCAGACTTACTGAATTTATGTTTGCTTTTGAAATGCTGACAATTCTAAAGACAGCAAAGAGCGAATCCGGGTGAACTGCTTATAGAAGAAAAAACTTCTTGATCAAGCTGCATCACTTTTTTTCTTCTTATGAAGGTAGTCTATAGTAAGCGTACAGAAAGATCTAAACGAATTTTTAAGTTAGTGTTGCATACGTATGTATGTATGCACATGCCTTCACTTCATTTTTAAACTTTTTTATCTGATAAAATTGTTTAAAAACTGTCTTGATAAGATTTAAGCACTGATGACTATATTTTTAGGATGAGAAATCGCATTTGAAAATGCATTTGATAATATTAGTCGACTACCATATAGTTGTTCGAGATACTAGATTGAATTTTAGGTAAAATGAAGGAATACTCAATCAAAACAATGCTTAGATTGCTTAAAATTGAATAGCATTTTCACACGAAAAAAGCTGACATGACAATACTCAATTATTTTTTACCATGACAAACATAAGAATTACTTTAATGATTACCATTCGAAGTGATATTAATTGAATAAACATTGTACATGTTTAGTGTTAATGAAAATGTGAAAATTTTTATGAAGAAATTTTCATTAATTTAATAAAAAATTAGTTTTGATACGTTGAATTGTTATCAAGATTAACGAGGAGATTATAGGACATAAGTTTTTTTTTTAATTCATAGAAAAAAATCAATTAATATAAGAAACAGCAAGTTACAAAAAAAATTAACTCAAACCGTCGAATTTAGTGTAACTCTAATCGAGGTGGTTCATGATAAAATCGCTAGCATGGTTGTGCTCACTTTGTTTTAAAAACAGTGTGTATAATGAAGTAAAGAGCAAAATACATGCTTATAATATGTATTTGCATATAATTAAGGATTTTTTTAATCAACACCATTTTCTGCAACGTTTTTACCGGATAATCTCGTTTATCCTACTTTTTAATATTTTTGTATATGTGATCGAATGAGAATGTGTTATTTAAATTATGTGCGTGTCTGGTAGACGAATGTCAAAGGTGTATCTTATTTTCTGTTGCCAGAGTGCTTGTATGAAAACTGAGAGATTATTAGTTTTGTAATAGAAAAAATTGTATGATTGTTTGTAATTCATGATCATTAATGATTATAAATACAATTTCTTTATATTAGATGACTGTTCGAGGTTTTATTTTTCCAAAAAATTTAATTACTCGCGACAACCTTTCGAGTCAAGCTTGGAGACTACGACCTTCTCGGACTGCTTCCAGCATTAAAAACACGTGAGCCATCATCATGTAATTGTTGACTACTCGCCTTACAGACCAGGCCAAGTCTTTTTCCGGTGCCAATAACAGAAAAGAGATCAGGTAAGGCAAATAAGCCCAGAAACAGTATTTGTTGCCTTTGATCCATCTATAGGGAATTTACAAAATCAGTAATAAATTATATAATTTATGAAAATGGAAAAATTCCAAATTCAAGTAAACGCTTTTCACCCGAATGATCCTCCGGCCAGTATCCACAAAAAATGATACCATTTGTTTTCTTGATATCTAGGATAACCTCCGCACAAAGCATGGCGCAATTCAAGTGCTGATAGTAATGATACTATAAATATACCCGTTTTGCGATTCTCATGCGATTCGCAGACGGCGTAAATTAATCCTGACATGCTAATGACTCGACAGAGCTTTTCGTGCAGAGGTCCAATTCGTAGTACCGCTTTGTCTTCATCTTCACGAGCTGATGTCTCTGTTCGATTGATGGCTAAAATATACCGTAATTCGGTTTTTGATTTAATGTACTTACGCATGTAAGCATAATTTATTTGAAAATATAAACAGATAAACTGTGTATGTGCTAAGGAGAGATAATAAAATGAAATTGGAAAAAAATAGCCTAAAAAAGTTGGAAAGAAATGTAAACTATAGTCATTTTCACTTACAACGGGAAGCACATAAAATCAAAGGTGATAAGAAATTAAATATAGATCTGAAATTTATCGCTAATACTCCTACTGTAGCAGCTGTTAAGTCTGGTTCAAAGTTAAGAATGGTAGTCGATAATTTTTTCTGCGTATGATAGATGCAAGATGCGGTTGCCAAAATGAGTAAACCATTAGATAATGCTATGTCATAGATCGAAAACATGTAGAAACTTTGATTTTAATAAGCTGTCTTTATAACTTTTGTGGAATTTAGTGAAGTGAACGCGAATTTAGTACAGTAAGAGTATGTATATTATCCAGATGATAGCCCGATCATTTTGTGCAGGTTGACTGATTTTTTAACCTTACCTTTTCATTGAAAGTATATATAGGTATAAGTGAAAAAATAAGTTCGAGTTTGTTTTAATCAGAATAAATAAGTATGAGAAAAAATAGGTTTATATAGGTATAAATAAACAATTAGATTTTATAATCATCAATATAAAATATTTATTTATTATTTAATTCTATGATTATTATACAAATGAATCGAATCCTAGTGAAAAATTCATTTTAATATAAAGGTACAAAAAACATGTTGCATATAATTATATAGTAGCAGGTATACTAAAATCGCAGTATATAGTTGAAGATTATTTTAGAGACGCATATAATATGAACGCTATTAACGCAAACGAACAAATTACAATTCTGAAATAATGATCGGATATCAGAATAATATATAATGAAAATTGATACTAATCTAATGCAATATATAACGCCATTGCATGTACATAAGCTTCTAACATTCCCAGTCACATTTTGTAAAATAAAAATACATCGCTATATTTAAGTGTCAAATATTACGCAAAGTTAAATGCACGAATATCATAAATAAATAGCAAAAATAAAAAAATTGAATCATGTTGTTAAATAATCCATACGCATCGGCAAATCAAGTTCGTCATTTTTTTTTCTTTTCCATAAAAAAAAAAATCGGTTCAGTGAGGCAAAGAATCGGCAAAATCTGCACTGGAACCATACTCGCATCCGCACTCCAGCAGCTCGTTACATATCTCTAGTTCAAGATGCACTTCTTTCCGGCAATATGTTTCCAAAACTTCTTGATCAGCCGGCTGTAGTAGCCGCCGGTGTTGCTCTTGACGACGTACCTGTTGAGTATCTCGGTGATCTTCTTCCTCTCGCTCTCGGTGACCCAGAGCAGCGGAGTGACGTCGATCTCGCCCTTCTTCATGATGACGCTCACGTCGCCCCCGTAGCTGAGGATCATCTCGGTGATTTCCTTCTGGCCTTTGACGGCTGCGCAGTGCAGCGGCGTCACTCCGGTCCTGGTTCTGGCGTTGACGTCGCTGCCGTTCTTCAGCAGCAGCTCGGCGACGTCCTGAAGTTTCCTCTCGACGGCGATGTGCAACGCCGTGACACCGTGTTCGGTGCGGGACTTGACGTCGGCGCCGTTGCGCAGCAGCAGCTGCACCATCTCGATCTGTTTGCTCTTGACGGCGAAGTGCAGCGGCGTCTTGCCGCTCCGGCCTCTGTAGTTGACGTTGGCGCCCTGCTCGATGAGCAGCTCAGCGATGTCGAAGTGTCGCCGCAGGATGGCGATGCTCAGGGCTGTGTAATCGCCCTCCATGTCGAGGTTCACGTCACCGCCGTGATTCAGGAGGAGCTCGAGGATGCCGCGATTGCCGTTCGCCGCGGTCACGTGCACCGGCGTGGGGTTGTGATTTTTGCTGTCCCTCTGGAGGGATCGGTACTTCTCGCTGAGGTTCGAGACGCTCTTGTTCCTTTGGCCGGTGTAGGGGTTGAGCGTGTACGAGGTGCCTACGCTGAGGTTGAGCGAGCTGTAGCCGGTGGAGTTGATCGAGGCGCTGCGGTATCGGTAGAAGATCTCGCGCATCTCCGGATTGGGATCGGCACTGAGACTCTGCATCGGCTCCTTACCGAAGCGCATACGCGCGTTCGCGTCCGCCCCGTGTTTCAGCAGGAACTTCACGACCTTCTCGTTCTGCTTGAGCACCGCCGAGTGCAGCAGTGTGTCCTGGTTCACCGCTGGAGCTACCTGCTGTTGATGCTCTAGGAATTCGGACGATTTTTTTATCTGGGGCACGCGTGCCGGCTGAGCGATCGGCTGTTGACGATCCATGACTTATCGGACACTTTTTTTTCGATTTTCGATTTTTGTCACCTCTGTGATTTACGAATTTGCGATCGCTTTTACGCACCGACTGACGCGCTTTCGACTGAGAGTATTTCCAGAGTATGTAACAGGTAACAGATGTAAGGACCGCACGACTCGAGCTTCGTCAGGCGACTGACCTGAAGAAGCCGGTCTGTCGCAGATCGGCGGTAGCTCCTCTCGACCCCTGGAGTCGGGAAGGAGGAGTAGAGGTGCGAATTTTTCCAATTGGCCGTGGGCTCGGCGGACGTTCGTTGGGGGTAGCTGTATATGCGATGCGACCCTCTCGAGAATGTTCGTAGGGCGAGGAGATAGCGTTATAAAAGTAGCCGATATTACAGCCGGACGGCGACATTGAAACGCGCAGGTATAGGGTCAGGAAGAGGACGAGGGATCCCTTTGTTTGAAATCGGTTGGACGCTCTGCGGGGGGTAGGATATTTATTGGAGCGCTGGATTATGCTTAGCGCAGAGGCGAAGAGCTGCGCACATTAAAAACAGCTTTAGTTACAGCTTAAGTTTGGCCGATGAGAGGAATAGTTTCGCCGATCTTTCTTTTTGGGAAGTTTGGAGGATTTTTGACAGATGTGGAATGTAAATTTCGCATACGAGCTATTGAACTGACGTGGATCGTTGTCTTGTTGTATCTACGCTTTGATTTTTGTTTTCTAATTGATGGAAAGATGATGTACATGAAGCAGGAAAGGCTGAAGGAGATGACGCTGAAACGTTTGTGTAGGAACAGTTGGAAATGATCTATTAGCACGTTAATTATATATCGACGCTCCTAACGAAGACTGGCACCACTCAGCTAACTACGAACTCTAGTTCATTTCACGACTGTAACGAATAATCGCACGAAAACCAAGATTGCCGCGACGACTAGCTCGCTAAGAAACCTTTGCATCGAATAGTAGTACGTGTTGCGAGCTCGCAACGAAAACGATAATATTTATATGTATATTTGACAAGTATACAAGTATATCTATATACATTGATCGGTGCGTAAAATTACCATCACAATAACTAAATTTCGTCCGATTTTTACCATTCGAATTTCATTTAAATCGGTATTTTGTGCATAATAAAAAGTGTTCTACAAAGTTTTGTGTATAATGCGGCATTTGCAATGTGAAAATAGGGAAGACCCTTTGAGTCTCGTAGCGACCCTCGTAAATGTGGCTCATGTGTTTAGGATTACGGGCGAGCGTACTAGAATTCGGCGCGACTGGGTTCACGCGCTAGTTTTCGCCGCAGAGACGACAGAGCGTGCTTCTCTTCGTCTGAAACGTGGTTTTGGAGTTAGTTTTCGCCGCATGGAAGACAGAGAGTTTTCTTTTTCGTTGCGAGCTCGCAACACGTACTACTATTCGATGCAAAGGTTTCTTAGCGAGCTAGTCATCGCGGCAATCTCGGTTTTCGTGCGATCCTTCGTTACAAGCCCTCATTTCAGTCTTGTTTTCGTCACAAAATAACTGTCGGTGCTGGCGTTCGCGGTTGTCCCGAAACGCGTGCGAGTCTTCGTTAGGAGCGTCGATATAATATATTAGCACGATTTTGCCTCTCAGTGTCCTTTCGTAGAATTTCGTGGTTCTTACGAAAAAGATTATATCTCCCTAACACGCGTATCTTCTCATTAAAACAAGTAGCATATAATATAGAAAAAAATCTCTCAAAAAATAGCAACGAATCAATTGTGGGTATAAGACTGCAGCATATTAGCGTTTACGTATTATAAATCATACAAAATTTCTTTTTACAAGACAAATACATAATTTCAGGTAAATTTGACTTCCCGACCCTAGCTATAGGGTACATTAGCAACAGCATCCCAGGTATAGGTTAGCTGATGTTTTTTCAAAACACAATTAGAGAAGCTCTTTCATCGCTCCTACGAGGATAATATACAGTGTTTTTCAAATTGAGCCAAGAATAAAGTAATGGAAAACTAAGAGCGTTTTTTAGGCACGACTACGATACGAAACTGTCTGTGTACAGTTTTGTTAGCAAAAAATGTGTGAGATGCAAGATGTGAACTACAAAAACATTTTTCTTATCCCGATCCTCTATGTTGTTTTGAAATGCGAGCACAATTTGTTTGAGTTTTATATGTCATTTTTAATAAAAAATTTGTTTGCGATGCAATTATCAATCAGACTTCAGCCTCAATTGATTCAGGCGCGAGTTAGCACGAACGATGGTATTTAGGATAAAATAGTAGAATTTCAGAAAAAAAGCACCTAATTTTTATTTTAGTTTTTCTAGTACCACATAGCACATGCAGTATTTTCAGAAATAAAACTCGCGTAAATATTTAAATAAATTAAAATTTTTTATTCATTAAATAAAATTATGTAAAATTCGTCTAAAATAAAAAAAAAATAAAACTACATCATATCTGAAACGTATGCATTATTATATGTTATACACGTGTTAGAGGCCGGTAATATAAATAATACCATCATTGACTTATTTACACAAAATACAAATGTATAATAGATTCTATATAAATATTAATGTATAATGATTTTGCCTCATCTGACATTTATTAACGACAATTTTTTAAATTTCATTCACATTAAAATTTTTATTATTTGTATAACACATAAGGCATTGTACATACGTAGAAAATTTCAACATGTATTACTTTTTTCACGTGCAGATAAATCAACCGAATTTTAATGAAAGTATATTTTAATTAAGTCTATATATTTATAAATATTAGATAATATATCTTATTGAAACGAATTTATTATAACGAAAGTAATCAGATGTCAAACTCTCCACTGCGTATCTAAATTACTACAAACTGTACTAGTTTGTAGTAATTCTAGTAATATAGCTATATTGCCTTAATTTCCTTTAAAAAAATTAATAAAAAATAGATAAAAAAGCTACCATCTATAATCGCTTTGCTTCCATCTTCTCTATATTTTGACTTATATAATAATATGTAAATCGAATATTAACATATTAGTTAAAATTTCGATATAGTTTTAAAAAATATACCTTTAAATATTTGTATTTTTATAAACTATAAGATTTGTTTATAGAATATTCTCATTTAAACTACCAAAGTTATATAATTTTATATAGCAACTATTTTAAAATTTTTTAAAATAAAACCAATTTACATAATTTATTGGATTTAATTAACATATCTGTCATGTGTGTGATTTTATCCAGGCCTGTATGAATACTTACATATAACATATAGTATTTAAATATAATAGAAATAGGCTAATTCGTATATATTCAAAAATAATAATTTATTCCGTAAATGCAATATAGATTTTTACAAAATATATGGTTATTATATAAAAACTTATTCAAAACAATTCATCTTAACGATATAATGCTGTATACATAAGATGATAATCGAATTGTTCGAATTCTAGATTCTATTTTTTAATTCATGCACGTGGTCTATGAAATTATGTTTATTTTAAAAAATCGTAATAAATAATTTAAGCTAATCTTTTTCATCTTTGTCTAAAATTAAGCCTTTTTATGTATACACAATTTTAGTCACATTGTATTTTTACGGAGTCATGAGAATATAGTGTCAATGTACTGTAAAAAATCTATGAATGTATTCTATTACAGTTTACTTATTTTTCGTTGTCTATTTAATCTTGAAAAATACCCTAATTTTCAGTTCTATCATTTGCTTATCTGCATATAAGTAACTACAGGTGAATTTTTGAAATCTCCAACGAACTATTTGATTCCACGTAAAAGAAATCATTGGTTTCATTATAACGCTCTTATGACTCTCATATTTTATAGGAAAAGCTTAGTTGTGCGACACATGGAATATAGCTTTACTTTATTTAACGTTGAAATATTTACAAGAAAAAATATTTTTTCCGTCCCTCGTGTAAGCTTGAAAATCTTTTTTCAAAGGTATTAAAAATAGCTTCTAAACTATATTGCGTATACTAATCTATTTTATTTATTGTAATATATCTATGAAAGACGTATAATTTTGATTGCAATGTTTCAGTATACTATTCATTTGAAGTATTTATCAATTGAGATATAATTGGTTTTGGTAAAAAGGGTTAATCAAGGTAAAAAGTCATCGTATGTGTATTTTTACAAATATAATTTTGTTTTATTCGCATTATCATTATCGCTATAAGTGTGAACATGTACAAAAAATTATCGTTTTTTTTGCTTTTGTGGATACATTTTCGTTCGCTATGTAAGTACCAAAATTTCACAAAAATCTTTAAAGCATATAAGGACGCATTTTTAATAAAAATAAACGCAACATTCATCCATATTCGTACGAAAACTTATAATACTATCGCGCGCTCGCATATCGCATACAACATAATTTGAAGAAAAAAAAACACTCGCACAATCTCACTCGCTCGCCCGTGACAATAATGAAAGTCAATAATATAACCAGCCATAAAAAAATTCACTTAATCATGCAGATCGTCCGGCACTTGAATTTGTCACCCCACAAGAGCAGACACTCATTTCTCTGCGCGATTTTCCGAAACATCGCGGGTCTCTTCTGCGCTATTCCAATCAGGTCTTTGAGGTTTCCGCTCTCGCATTGACTACTTTTTCTCCTGCAAGGACTCGGTTGATCGAAAAACACTCCTCCTGTCCTTATTGTTGCGACGGTACAGCTTGGTCACCATGGTGTTGTACCAGTTGACGATGCTCATCTTGGGCGTGTACTGGGCGACGAGTTCCCAGGCCCTCTTCTCCTCGTTCTCGGTGATCCAGCTGAAGGGCGACAAGTCCAGGGCGCCCTGTTTCATGAGGACGTTGATGTCGGCGCCGCTGCCGACGAGCAGCTCGACGACCTCCTTGTGGCCCATGACCACGGCGAAGTGAAGAGCCGTAGCGCCGCTCTTGCTCTTGATGTTTATGTCGGCGCCGTTTTTCAGAAGCACAGCGACGAGCTCCTTGTGACCGGCCTCGGCTGCGATGTGCATCGGAGTCAGGCCCTCGAGGTTGGCGGCGTTCACGTGGCCGCCGTGTTTCAGCAGGTACTCGAGCGTGCTCTTCTGCCCGGTCTGAGCAGCGTAGTGCAGAGCGGACTTTCCCCAGGCGGTGCTGGCGTTCACGTCGGCGCCGCATTGGACTAGGAGCTCGACGATCTCCTGCTTCATGAAGATCACGGCGATTATCAGCGGCGTCTCTCCGCCCTCCATCTCGGAGTTTATCTCTGCGCCGTGCTGGAGTAGAAGCTCGGCGATTTGCTTGCTCTTGTTGCGGCTGGCCAGGTGAAGGGCCGTCGTGGTCTTGGTGATGTTGAACTCCAGGTCATGGTCGTCGAGCTCTTCTTTGCCTTGGATCGAGTTGACGTACTTCTGGTGCTCCGTGTCGGTGACAAACTCGAGGGACAGCTGCTTGTTCACGGCACGACTGTTCACCGGGACAGCGTGTTTCAGGAGAAACTTCACCACGTCCTCGTTCTCCTCGATCACCGCCAGATGCAAGAGGATGGCGTCGTCCTGAGCGGCGTTGTGGTTTACGTCAGACATATTCTCACTGCGGGATGTAACTTTCAAACTTTCACAAACTCGAACTTAGTAATCGGCGAGACTCAGCTGAATAATCTCGGCAGAATCAAGAGCGTTGGATGCGTTAGGTTCTGTGCTTTCTGGAGTACTGATGACAAGACCGTGCCAACGGGATCATTTGTAGCCCATCCGACGAGCACTTGGTGGTAGGGATGAAGCCGGCATTACTTTGGGCCGATCGCCAATGACAGTCCAGGGAAAATTTGCAGGACCCACTTCTAAGGCATAACGGCGCAGCGCTTGGGGGTGTTGTCCTGTGGTTTATGAGGTGCAATCAAGCTATATGGGCTGGGAAATTCCGTTTACCGGCGTACGATGCGGGCATTCTTGTACGTGCCTTTGGAAGAATTTCGACCATCGAAAGTTTGCGGATATCGAACGATTCGTTTTTTAAGTAAACAAAAATAAGGTTTTTAAGCAAATCTTCTAAGTAATTCAAGCTCTTATCACAGTTTTGTATTGAATCGTCTGTAAACCAATTTTTTCCTAAATTTATCGCACTATATATACACACATATTATATATTTATAGTTCGTAAAGAACGTTGGTCGTACTGTAAGCGGCGACTGACATTTCAACAAAATTATACGTCTTTTCATACTCATTATGCCATGTTTCTATAAAGTAAATCAAAAATTATACTGATTTATATAGAGTATATAAAAGCAAAAAATTGTATAAAAAAAATAGATAAAACATTTAACTGTATAATATACGTATGTATACGATCTGCTATGTAATTGCCGTATATATAATAATTGGGGGGAGAGCTCCTGTATATGTCAATGATTCATAGAGTCTTATACAATTTGTATAGATACAAAAGTACGAATATAATAAATATCTGCAAACATGGTAACAGTATATTATTTCTCTTGGTTAGTCGTATTGATAATAATTATCCGATAGACTAATAATTATAGTACATTGTTCTAAGTAGGAAATTTCATTGAAAACTGCAATTAAAAAATTATTATGTATTAGGCTTCTCTTTACAACTATTATTTCCTTATTATTGTTTATTCTTTTTTTAATTCGCTAATTAAAATGCTCGTGACAGTACGTGAACGAACGACTATCAGAGTAAAATAATTGCTTCAAACGTTTTAATCAGAAACTCCTACTTAAAAAACGTATCCCGGTAATAAGTCGTATAGCTAATAAAGCCAGTTATGTACTTTGTAAAAGGTACGGAAATGCAGCGATGTATCTATATATTCTAGATGTATAAAGTTTCTCTGGCCTCTTAAAATCTTTCTCCGTTTTTCATCTCGAATAACGCTACTGATAGAAAAAACTAAACCAATAATAAACTTTTCCCTACATCGGCCGATCAAAACTTCTACAACTGCCATGTTTTTATATCGGACTTTGGTTTTCGTGAAAGATCTATGGGCGTACTCTATTTCCTCAACTATTCGACGGGGTTTCTCTAATTGTTCATCTAATTCATTTTCATTAACTTGTTTGAAATTGACTCAAGGAAGTATCTCGCATCGTTTTCCTAATATATAAATCTTATTCTCGGACCTATCGTAGGTTCTATATATGGCAACGCAGAGAAAAGTCGGTACAAATGGAAGATTATCGAACTTCTTTCGTTATAGGTCTGAACTTTTTACTACAAAGCTACAGTTTCTCCCTCATGTTACTATATATATATATGATTCTTGCGTTAACTCGCTACTTTTTTTCCCTTTTCTTTTAAGTAACCCGTGATCACCGGTTTTTGCTTATGTTCTCATCTACCCATAAGTCTCTTTGGTCTTTGATAAAATTGTCTGAAAGTCAAAAACCTTGAAAAATCAAACGCACATCGATATTATGCATACTTTTATACCAAATTTCGACATATATATATATATATATATATATACACGGTAAAGTTGAAGTAACAAATAACGGCTCTCTCGCGCTATCGAAAATTTAGCAGTAGAGTTGGTACATTCATCAGAACTTTTAAGTATTATGCAGAGCAACAAATTTTGTAGTTTTTGCGCGCAAGTATTTAAGTACGTCTTATCCAATACGTAGGCCTTTGAAAAAAAAAAATCATTAAAAAACGCCAAACGTCTTTAAAAACTACAACATTTTTCTCCGGCCGTCGACGCGACAGCCCCTCCCCACGAAACTTCATAAACATTGATTTTTCAAGCTTGTAAGGCGACTCCGTTTCCCTTATTTCGTATATCTCCGTCTAAAATCTACAGCAATCGAATCGAGATCATGACCTTAGATATCCTTGAGCGTAGCGAGGGCGAAGATCTCGACGAAGCCCAGACTGTACTGGGACAGATCAGCGTAGGGCACTTCGTAGTGGTCGCAGAAGTCCTCGGAGAAGTACCGGGAAACGGCGAACGATGCAGCGAGACTGAGTCCCCCATAATTTTCGTTGAGTAGGCAGACGATTATCAGCGCGGCCGACTGCAGCCCGAAGATAATGTTGGTAAATTTAGAGAGCTTCGAGCGGTCTTTGATTCGGGACGAGCTGAGCTCAATCACGCTCGGGGACAAGGCCAAGGCGAGAAGGAGGAAGCGCAACTCCTCGCGTACGCGATACTTCAGCAGCACCTCCGTGGTGAAGAAGGCAAAAGGCACGACCTCTATGATGCTCGTAAACAGCTCGTAAAAGTTTCTGAAGCGCTTTGTGGTGCTCGAGCCGCCTGTAAAAATATTTTATTTTTGAGTCGGAAGACACTTGAAAGCATTACTCACTGAGTTACTAATATTAAAAAAAAAATTTTGATAAATGTCAAAAACTAACCATATCTGAAGATGCCCAGAATGGAGTGCACAAGGAGAATCTGAAGGGCACGAACAGCCCAGCTTTGTTCGGTCACTCGAAGGGAAAAGGAATCCTTGAAGAATTTCATACAAGCTATGGTAATAACTAGCTTAGCTACGTGTGCTACAACCGTGCCTGGATTAGCCATTGTGTTGAATCTTGGAAGAGCTCCGTTACTATTTCAGACTCTTGAGTTTATGTATATAAGGAAGTTTTGGTCAAAGTATTCTTGCAGGATTTATGCTTTCAGTTTTTCAGCAATGACAAAAGATATGATAAAAATTTTAAATGCAATTCACAAGCCATTTAACAAATGACTTGGATTGTATAATTATCTTTGCAGCAGGTTCCTGTAACTACGTTGAAGCTGTAATAAAATAAAAATGTATTATTAGCATCACCCACTGACAGTTACGTAACAAAGTAGTTTGCATGAAAGGTTGTGCTGGCATTCATGACTTTAAAAAAATATGCCTAACAACAGGAAATATTAATAATTAAATAAGTGAAATTCTTATCTATTTTTTCTAGTATAACTTTGACAGTGTGATGATTATAACTCTAAAGTAAAATGACAGAGAGGATACTTTGATGCACTTAAAATCATATTAAATAGTTGCCTTATCATTGCTTAGCAACAATTTTATAAAAAAAAGCTAGCATTCTCATATTGTAAAATAAATGTTTACTTCCAATTCAAGTAGATCTACAAGTATTCAAATAAATTTTAATGGATAGCAAAAGACACTTAAACGCAACAGTGAAAAAATAATTGAGCAATAATTAGCACTTAGAGACTAATTGATGCAGTAAATCATCGAGCTGAGAACGATAGCTAATTTAAAGCCACCGATCCTTACGATATCATCCAACACTTGCTGTGCAACATTGTAAGCCTCACGTGCCACTAAAACCTCATCAAAAGAGATAAAAATAAACAATTACATAAGACATACGCACACATACTGACCCAAATACCTAAACACTAGAACAAAACCGATCGACCCTCCAATCAATCAATCACTGATAAACAGACCATAAAACCCACACCACGATCGAATTTATACTCACTGGCCTTTTGCGCGCGTCACCAAACTCCAGAGCACAAGCAGCAACGGATGAGCGGCACTGTCTCATCGCCAAAATCGTTCCGACGACGACGACGGCGACAATACAACGAGATCAGCTCGCGACAATAGCTCCTTCTTCTCCGCGACTCACTCCCTACTACTTCGTCCACTTAGCCGCTGCCGATGCGCTCTGATGTTATTGTATTGGAGAGAGACGTGAAAACTAACAAAGGAAGGAGGAAAAAAGAAAGAAATATACGATGATAAGTGGACGCGCGCGCGGAACTAGAAGTCTAGAACTAAACGCGAGCGCGACAACAACACGCCTGCAGCAGCTGTCGCGACGCCATGACTCGCGGTGGACGCGAGGGCCGAGTATATATGCATATATAGGTATAGATGGATGATATCACATAACCTAGTTTTTCAACTCAAGCAAAACAGAGTCTTCACTCGTTGCGTGGGTGCATGTGTGTATGTATAGTGGGTAATCGTATAATGCGGTGTGTATACATCGTAAGGCTTTTTATTGCCGCCGTGGGAAAACAAACGGATCAAGAGATGCGCGAGTTAATTTAGATGGATAATCGCTTTTGCGAAAGTATAAATATTTATTTGTCTATAGATTTAGTGAAGAGTAGCCGTATTATCGTTTTGCTCTCGCCAATAATTATAATGATCACAAGCAAACGCGAAAGTATAAGAAGACAAATGGATAGTAAAGATAATTTAACGCTGAAATAACTAACGAACGAGCATAAATTTACTTTTAGAATTTATCCGATAAAAAAAACAATAATTATACGAAAAAACGAATTCCCGCGTCAATTCAAAAACACTCGCGCTCACTGCGAACGAAACTCGCGCGCGCAGGCGTACTCGCGGGGAACGGTTCATTGACTGCTCGCGATCAGCTGTTCGTCAGCTGCCATCCGCGATTTCGACAGTACCACGCGGTCGGTCAGCGTGCATCTGTTTACTTTACATTCTCGCGAAAAAGTACAGTTAGTTATAAGTGAAAATGACGAACGAAGAAACGGAGGCATCGCGGCCGCGACTGACCTACGCGGACAAGCTGATCATGGCACCGATGGTGAGGATAGGGACGTTGCCGATGAGGTTACTCGCCCTGGAGTACGGCGCCGACATCGTCTATACCGAGGAGCTCATCGACTGGAAATTGCTGAGATCTGTGCGGCGGGTCAATGGTGAGGAGTTTTATTCTTTTTTCTTTTATTCGGTGAGGTATTTGTTTTGGATGAGGTATTGGCGAATCTTGCAGGGGGAGATATGTGGTAGGGAGAATCGTTTGTTTACATTGCTCGCAAGAGCTTCTGGAAGGAAAGTATTGGAGATTTGCATTGAAGCTTGTTTTGTACAGGGAATACCTATGCTCTTTTTTAATAAAAAGTCATTTCTCGGCTATCAATACGATTGTTATTGGTTTTTAAAAAATCTTGACATTGCATGCAATAATTTAAGGTTAGGTTTACATGTGACCCTTTTTTTAAAAAGAAAGAATATATGACAGGTAAACATCACGAAGGTTTTAGAAATTTTTTAATATTTACTTGTTGTATTTACTGATTCCATATTTTTCGTCGTATGCTTTCAATGCTATTTATGTAAAATAATTCGCGATCGAATATATGTGTTGACATTTTAAAAAATATTATCTTTATATGCAGGTAATTAATAAATAATAAATAAATTTCTACGTATCCCTGATTCGAATCGAGAATCGTAGATTATCTACTTATTATATCAAAGCCGGCATTGACCTACAGAATTATTATTTGCAGTAGAGATAAAATAATAAAAAAACTCTTGCTCAAACTTTACCCTGAACTTAACTTTCGTTTACTCTGCGATTGCGAGAAATTTATACACGCGACAATGTACCGTGTTTGTCTTGACGACAGTTCTTGATGGACAAACTTATTATCAATGCATATTTCCGTAAAATCGTATTTCATTTTGTAATTTGTATTCAATTTATAAATAAATGTATTCGTTTACTTATTAATAAATTTATTTACTGCATAATAATTCTTATAAACAAAAATTCGTCCCACAGAGGTTCTGGGCACAGTGGACTACATCGATCGAACGGACGGCACAATAGTCTTCCGTACAAGTCCGATCGAACGCGACCGAGTCGTTCTCCAACTGGGCACCTGCGACGCGAACCGAGCACTCAAGGTCGCCAAACTCGTGGAGCAGGACGTCGCGGGAATCGACGTCAACATGGGCTGTCCCAAGCGATTCTCAATTCTCGGAGGTATGGGGGCAGCTCTGCTAAAACAGCCGGAAAAAGCCAGTGAGATTCTCAGGACGCTAGTCGGAGGATTGAGTATACCGGTCACCTGCAAGATCAGAGTGTTGGGTAACGTCGAGGATACGCTCAAGTTGGTGGACACACTCGTCGATACGGGGATATCCGCGATTACCGTGCACGGAAGGACTGTCGACGAGAGGCCACAGCATCCGAACAGAAGCGAGTTTATCAAGAGAGTCGCCGAGCATGCGAAGATTCCGGTTATTGCTAACGGAGGCTCTAAGGTGGGTGATTATTATTTATTTTTTCTTTTTTTTTTTAATAAAAATTTGTATAATTTAAGTTCTCATATTATAATTACTATATGATGGAAAAAAATCGATGAAAATTTTATTAATATCCTAGGAAATAGAGAAGCGAGCAGACATATTTAAGTTCAAAAAGGAAACAGGCTGCAGTAGCGTGATGATCGCTCGCGCCGCCGAGTGGAACTGCTCGATATTTCGCGAGGCGGGTATGCTGCCTATGGAAGACGTGATAAGAAGCTACCTCAAACTCGCCGTCGATTACGACAACTCGCCCAGCAATACCAAGTACTGCGTGCAAAATATACTTAGGGAGCTGCAGGAGTCGCCGCTCGGCAAGCGTTTTTTGGATACGCAGACCCTCGAGCAGATATGGTGAGCCTTGATTTGACTGCTTAAAACGTTGAAAAAGAATTTTCGCGTAATACTTTATTCAATTGTTGCTACATACGTATAGTTAGTCAGGGTTGATAAATTTACAGTATAAAATAGGACTGCTCTTTTAACAACAAGTATATCTTGCGTCTCGATTGCAGTGAAGAATTCGCGCTATTATAAATCAATCTGTTTGATGATCCGCGATAAATCATAACTACATCTCTCTATTTTTACGCTGGCAATAGCAAATAATTACTTTTTCAAGGATGAAATGATTCACTTCGCTGTCGCGGCTTGTAAATTCGCATATTTTTCACTCTCATGTTGCATAATTATAAGCGTCTAACGTAAACAAAAATATTTTACTACAAAAAAAAACAGTTGACGATATTAGTTGGATTGATAGTACAGAGAGATGGAAATTTTCCGAAAATCCGGACATAGCGTACTTTCCTCCCCACCCCGTATACAACTGTCCGACGATTTGAAAGGTCCGTGAAGCTCGACACGCATTTAAGTATAGACTTTTATGACCCTATTCAAATCCACTTCAAATCCCTACACCCCCCAACCCACAGGGCCATGGCGTACGTGCCGTTTTAAACGCATATTTCTCTTACAGTGAAGTCTGGGGCCTGGACGAGTACTGCCGTACGAAACAAAAGGAGCATCGCGATCGTGGCTTCGGAGGCCGATTCGAGGTGGTGCCCGAACGCCTGAGTCTCATCGACGGCAACGGCGGCGCCGGTAAACGGAAACTCGACGAGGAGGAGGACGTGCTGCTGATGCGCTGCGCGTTCCTCAGAAATAATTACGCCGACGACACGAGCCTGCCGAAAAGCCGACTGGCTAAATGGACGAGGGACAATCGTAAGAAGCTACCGATCTACGTTACTCATCACGAGGACAAGCTCTTCAGGTCCGTCGTACAGGTCGACGGGAGGAAATACGGATCGTCGTTTTGGTAAGTGCATTATTGGGGTTTCGGCGGTTTATGGCGGTATGGGCTTAGATTATATTGACGGGGCGGGGACGCGCCCAGTTTTGGGAGAACTTTTGCGCAGATGCGCGCGGCTCGTTTTCAATGCTTGCTAACGGTGATTTCGCTCGCCGCGTGGGATGCGCTTTTGTATTTTAAGGCTCGTGAGATTATACACGAGGTGTAGTGATTTTAACACATTCATTTTATATGTCTCTTTACTCAATCTATAGCCTGGCTTACATGAAAATAATTTTTTTTTTTTCAGGGAGAAAAGCAAAAAATGGGCCGAGCAAGGAGCAGCCCTGGCATGTCTCTGCGCGCTAGGGGTGATCGACACTGAAACTCTCATTAAAAGTGGCAGCCTCGTGGCGTGACACCGAGCTACACATGCTCTCGCGGTGTTACTTATCATACTTATAAGTTACTGATGTGTGCTGTACAGCTCGGACAACCTTTTATACCTGCCGCGTTGATAAGCGGCGACAACGTTGTATCAAATAGTTGTATTTATATATAGTTTTTATATATACTATGTATGATAAAGATTGGACTTATTTTTTCAAAGCATATGTGTCACATACGCAATGTTGTACAGAATGGAAGAAAATATACTCATGATTTAATTGACTTTGCTCGAAGCAAGAGTTGTAATGGATAGCATTGCGCTTATCGCGGGTTGAATTCACTTCCAGAAGAACACAATAGAAATTTAACAAAGACCTTTTCTAATCTACTTCGAGCGCAATATCGGGATTACTTAATCCTCGCGTTTCCTCTTAACATTTTTCTTCAATTTATTGTGACGATGTTTTTCAAAAGATGATCTCTATGCAGTGCATATATTTTTCACTTCCTTATCTATACTCGATTTTTCACTCGATCTGCATCGATAAACGATGAAACATCAACATTACAGACTACCAATAGTTGAATTTATGCCGTTTGTAACGATATGTCATATTGTACAAACGACTTCCAGCGAATGCTCACCACGAAATATAAAAAATCTGATTATTTCCGTTGAAAAAAAATCAATAAAAAAAAATTAACTGGATTTGTAAAGCTCACGCCTCAAAATCAATCGCCCAAATGTTCGTCTCTCACCTACTGACCAAATCGCCGAGCAATCATCATCATATCTCCCACCACAGATCCGTCCGAGCCTTATCGATCCGCTCGACTCGCAGCCGATAAGATTAAGCTTGGGATCGGTAATCTGCATCGGTATAGTGCTCTAGGAGCAGCGAGCGAGGATCGCACGCGCGTGTCTATCTCGGTGCGCGTCCATCGATGCAGCTATGGACAAAAGTACGCAGGAGCTCGGCCCCGCGAGATTCGCCGAGTTCGGCGACCCTGATTACGGATATGGAGACAGCGTGTCGACGGATAACGAGATTCCAGATGAGCGGTGAGTTTTCGCGCGTGCCATCGATTTTTCAGTTGAAAGTGCGCGTTTTTGTGAAAATATTGAGCGAGAAGAGACTCGTTATTTGTTTTTTATGTGCGTGTGCAGCGTGTTTTCTATGCTACGACTTGAAGTATGGTTACAACTTAATTCCTTCTAACGAAATTGAAAATTGCTTGAATAGATTGAATTGTATTAGTATAATATTTTTCCTTTGAAAAAAATTTTATCACAATAATCCATATAAATACCTAATTAAAGTGCGTTTCGGATTTAGCTAATCAAGATAACTCAGAGAATTCAATGTGACTTTTCGTTATTAAAAGGATTATTCAATTTGTATGAATTTTTAATCAATTCAGTTACACACAAGTAATATTGACCTTCGGTTTAAAAAAAAATGACAATAAAAGTCTGATGATAGTCAATGATTCTTGTTTGCGATTTGTTGTACAACCTTGATTTTTAATTCTGAGAAGGGTTGATTGATTTTCAAAGATCGAGATGATCCTGATGCTATTTTAATGTTTTATTGATATGGTATATCTTGTATAAAGTAATTCTTTTTAAAAATGAAAATGATTATCTTCCTTTCTGTCCTGAGATGAGTACAATTGTTACAGCATTACTCATATCTTATTTATGGACTTTCATTTTAAGATTCAAATCTGATCTAATCTTACTGACGCCTTATTCCAAACTTATCGAGTCTCATGTTTGAACATATTTTTTAAATTGTGAGAATTTCAAGTAATTAATAAGTTTACTCTTTTATATTAAAAATATCTTGGATCATAAAAAAATGTAATCGGCAAACACAAGTTTTACGGCACAATAATGATCGTCGGCAATAAAAAAAGGTATTAAATATATTTTTCTGAGAAATAAGAGAAATACGGTTTTTTCTTTGTATGTGACAATCTTGGTATGAGGCAAAAGCGGTGAAGATCAAAAGATTGCCTATCATAGATAAAGCTACAATACGCGACTTATTCGCTGTTTAAAAATCCAATTTTTAATTAAACTCTATTATATTTACTATTATCTTTTTTTCAACGCTCGGTTTTCTCACACTATAATTATGGTAATAGAAACACACATAAATATTTTAAATATACGACACAACCTTGGTAGAAAATTGACCCTGTTTCTGGTCAAAATTTTTTAAAATAAAGTACTATCAGAAATTCGTTTCAGAGTACTTCCAGTAATATCAGATAAACCTCATTTTAACACTCGTTGGCCAGAAATTCTGCCCAGAAACAGGATCAATTTTCTACCCGGGAAATCACTGGTTAATTTAAACGCAATGAAAAGAATATCAGAAATCTCTGATCCTCGTCGTCAGACTCAAGCAGTTATATAGCACGCGCGGTCGAGTTGCCTGCAATAAGACAGTTTTCAGAACCCAATGAGGGAAACATATACTTTGGAAAAAGTGCCTACGCGACACCTGTCGTTGAGCGAGACAGAGAACCGCGGCTGTACAGGCTCTCGTGAGGGAAAAAGACCAAAGGCCAGTCCCAAACTGAACAAAAAAATTATTACACACACAATGCGAATAACCATAGAAAAATTCGGAACATTAACTCCGCAACAACAAAGAAAAGCCCGCGTCATCTCGGGAATACCCTTTCAAAATCTCAGCATTATCTTATCGCCTCCATCGAACACGATATCGGCGAGCTTGCAAAACTACTCGATTTCTCGCAATCGAGGCATCACAACCATAAGCTCTAAAAAATCCATCGAAAACCTGACAACGTGTTTCAGAGTCGACGACGAGATCCTGCTATGGGATTCCTTCAAGTGCACAGAGCCGGAGCCTCGCTCGGGCTCGATGGTGGAGAAGCGCTGGTACGAGATCATGCTGCGCTTCATCAAGGCTTTCCTCTACGGTTTTCTACTCCTCGCCATCCTCATCGGCAGCCTCGTCTCCAAGGTCACGGCTCTGTTCGCCGCTTCCCAGATAGCCGGCAATCCTGTGCCCTACTGCCGAGATTATCCCGGTAAATCGGCTTGATAAGTATATTATGGGACATAATGGACGAAGCAATTACGTTTAATGTATACACAAAAATATAATATATCACTACCGTAGAGACTGCGGAAGAATTATATTATACGTTCGGAGTTTATATCGCGGTGGAGGATGTTGGGTGATTGACGATTATAATTATATGAACGTGACCTTGTATAGGATATTTACTTTAATTATATTGTAAATTTAATTTGTCTGCTATATTAGTTTGATAATTTAAAAAAACGTAATTTATTTTTCAATATTATATTCGTTAATAAAATAATTAAAACAATATACAACTCGCTCAAATCCACAGGCTACAGCAACCGCGAGCAGTACAGGCACGTCTCGATCCTCCCAACGGAGGCTCGCATGTCGTGGGTCTGGTGCGTGATTTTCGCATTCTCGATCCCGGAGTGCCTGGACTTTGTCCGCTTCCTCTGGAACTGCTTCTTCGTCGATTTCAAGTTCCCGAAAGCTCGTCACTTAGCTCTGCTCAGCTGCATCGAGATTCTACAGGTAGCCGGAGTCGCTCACCTTTTCATCGGTGTCTTGCCGAATTTGGACGTCGTCCAAGCCGCCGCTTCGCTCTCCTGCGTTTGCATAGTGCCCAGCGTCCTCGGTAAGCATATTTTTCTCATATAGTAAAAATTGATGGAAAAAAAAAATTAAAAAATTTAATTTCGCAGGTTTCATTTCAAAATTCAAGCGGAAGCAGAGCACGGAAGAGTCTCGTTTCTACTTCTACGGCGACGTTCTAGCGTTTCTCGGACAGATAGGCGGACTGGCGTCGTTCACCTACATAGCTTGCCAAAGTCGCAATTCCTTCGTACCCGCGACACTGCCCGTCGCCTTTTTTCTCGTCTCTCTGCGATGGTGGAGCAATTACGTGGCGAGCGACTGTCGATTCGGTAAATAATTTTCAAAAGTAAAAAATTATTATAAGCACAATTCTCTCGCGCAGCTTATTGCACCTGCGTGACATGTGCGCGCGCGCGCGCGCGCGTGCCGGGGTCCCCTTTTCCGAATAAGATGGTCAGGTATAGACACGCCGTCTAAATCGCTGTTGTCTCTAGATCTCGCTCGGGTAAGTATATGGTGCAAGTGCGCTTTCCCGAAAGTTTTATGACGGTTCGAGAATCGGGGTTGCGGTGTGGGCTGCAGGAAAATATTCTCGGAGGCAGCACGGAAAAATAGCTAGAAACTAATCCGCTGTCGAGGGGACACTTCGCGCGATCGTCTTATGTATGTACTTTGGGAGAGCCTTGTAATAAAGGCAGCTTTACGACGGGCAAGTTTTGTGCCGTTTCACGTCTTTTCAGGAATTATATCTCTCGCTGTAGGGCTATTGTGAGCAATAAACACGGGATATATAATATAGTTTATGAAGTAGGTGTCCGCTCTCGGTATGAAATAAATTTTTTCTTATAATACTGCAGCTATTTTTGTAAAAAAAATTGTGAATATTTTCGCAGGCTTCATCCAATATCTCGCCGAAGCAAGAGCCAATCTGCAGGCGTTTCGACCGGTGTTGATAGGCTACACGTCGCTGCTACGAATAACGACGTTTTTGTTGAGCGCCTTGGTGATCACCTGCTGGCAGGGTGTGGAACCCGAGGTTTTCTTCAAAGGTTTTTGGATGAACAATTACACTTACACCATCAAATTGGTTAACAAATCGAACACCTTGGCCGGATCAGAGGTGCTGATAGACACGGAACCGGTTAGCGAAATGTTTGGAGACGGCTATACGCCGCTTTACGTGCTTTTGATACAGGCATTGAGCGGTGTGTTTGTTTACAATTGCGGTGAGTGTATTTTTACATACATTTTTTTTACATATAATTTTCGATGAAATTCGTTTATACGATTAGAATTATTTATTTAGATAACATCAATAAAGTTTCTAAATTTTAATAATTTGCAAATGAAACATTATAATCAAGATAAAATTCAAGTCTAAAAAATTTTTCTTTCACAGCCAAGTTCGCTTGCAGGACGATAATGCAAGGCTTCGGCTTCGCTTTGCCCTTGAACCTGGCGGTTCCCACGACTGTGGTATCCGTCTGGGGGCTGTGCACCTTGCGCACTTGGAACGTTTGTGTGTACCACAGCGACGGCGTTTTCCGTTTCCTGGACCACATGTTCTTCAATTCTCCGTCGATGCACGACTACGTGGCCCAGTGGTACGCCTGGATCTGGCTTATCTGGTTCTTCTCTCTACTCTGGATCACTATGCACGTGTGGAGCACAACAAACGAGAGACTCGCGACCACCGACAGGATTTTTGCCATTTGGTCCTATGAATCGCTGATGCTCGATCAATCGCTGGCACTCAGTAGGTGGAGAGATGAGCCAGACGACGATTACGTGGAGAAGGTTACATTTCGTTTTTAATTATTTATTCAAGCGAGTTGATTTAATATTTTGTCACTTCGAACGAAAAATTTTCAAATTATTTAACAAATTTTTTAAAATTCTTTAAAAATTTTACAAAATTTCAAAAGTTTTACTATTTTCCAAAAAAGTCAGTTCTTTCATTTTTAAAATTTTGATGATATTGAACAATTTTTTAAAATTTCGTAATTATTTAAGATGCCGCAAAACCATAAAGACGTATTAGCTTTTGTCGCAGGAATGCGAAATTTACTAGTTTTAGCTGCAAAAGTGTGAAATATACTTAAGTAGTCTTTGTCACAAAAGAGCGTAATTGTACTAATCTTTGACGCGAGAAATGCAAAACTGTACTAGTCTTCGTTAGGAGCGACGATTTAACTTTGAATTTTTTTTTAAAGCGAGACGACGCTGAGGAGCCGATGAAGCTTCCCAAAAACTTCACTTCGGTGAGAAAAGAAGACCACGTTACGAGAATTTACGCTTGCGCGACCATGTGGCACGAGACCCCGGAAGAGATGAGGGACTTCCTTAACAGTATTCTTCGTATGGATCGTGATCAATGCATCACGAGGATACTTCAGAAACGATATCACATAACGTCACCCGATTACTACGAGCTCGAAGGTACAATAACTATATAAGCCTATATACTGCATATACAAAAAAAGTTTGTGCAGACAAACTAATATTTTTTCGCATTTAAAGTCCACATCTTCTTCGACGACGCTCTGAAGTGCGTTCACGGCTGCAACGGCCGATGTACCCACGACGAGAACAAGACGCAGGTGAACGACTGGGTGGTGAGCTTCGTCAAGACCGTCGCGGACATCATTCGCTCTCGTAATCTCAAACCTTCTCTACCCATCAAGTATCCAACGCCTTATGGCGGTAGACTTGTTTGGACTTTGCCCGAAAATACCAAGATGTACGTGCATCTCAAAGATAAGAACAGGATTCGGACGAGAAAGCGCTGGAGTCAGGTGATTTTGATTATATGATTAATTTGAAATAATAGTTTACGCCCAAAGTAATTGAAAAATCTCTAATATGATGAGCGATAACTTGCGTTTAAAAATTTGTAAGATAAGCGTCTCGGTATTCAGGTCATGTACATGTACTACTTGCTGGGTTATCGACTGATGCAGTTGCCAATCGAAGTAGAGCGAAAGGAGGTAAGAGCCGAAAATACGTACATTCTCACGCTCGACGGAGATATTGACTTCCGGCCAAGTGCAGTCAAAGTACTCGTCGACAGAATGAGAGTAAACAAAGACTTGGGCTCGGTTTGCGGAAGGATTCATCCCTTAGGCACAGGTACTTTTTATTTCATACGAAAACAAAAATGCTTTTCTGCGCAAAAAGTAAAAATACCAAAAATTTGTATTCAAGGTCCGCTGGTCTGGTTCCAAAAATTCGAATACGCTATCGGTCACTGGCTGCAGAAGTCAACGGAGCACACGATCGGCTGCGTACTTTGCAGTCCCGGCTGTTTCGCGCTTTTCCGAGCTAAAGCTCTAATGGACTACAACGTCATGAGAAAGTACGCGACGGTACCCAAGGAGGCGCGACACTTTATCCAGTACGATCAGGGCGAGGATAGATGGCTGTGTACCCTTATTTTGCAAATGGGTTACAAGGTATTTTGATTATTTGAAAAATAAATTCTTGATTAATTGTTTTTTTTTTTTTATTATATTGCAACGATGACGATTTATTTTCAGGTTGAATACTCGGCGGCAAGTGATGCTTACACGCACGCGCCCGAGTCGTTCAACGAATTTTTCATTCAGAGGAGACGCTGGATTCCATCGACTGTGGCTAACATCTTCGACTTGCTGGACACAGCCAAGGAAACGAAAAAGGCCAATCGAGACATTTCTTGGGTTTACATATTCTATCAATGGATATTGATGGGTAATGCGTAATAAATATTTAATACATATATGATAATAATAATTAACGGTGATTGTTCTTCTCAAAGGCAGTACAATTTTGGGACCTGGTACGATATTCCTCATGTTGGTCGGAGCTTTCGTCGCTGCTTTCCAAATCGGCAATTGGTCCAGTTTCGGCTACAATCTCATTCCAATTTTCATCTTCTGCGTGACTTGTTACTTCTGCAAAGAGAAAACCCAGGTAAATGATTCATTCGCATTCTTCTTCCAAATTAATTATCGAGCGAACGCTTCGACTATGAAAAATAAAAATCAATTTCAAGCTGCTGATGGCCGGCGTAATCACAGCGATCTACGGCCTCGTGATGATAGTCGTGCTGGTAGGCATAATGATCCAGATAGCCGAGGACGGTTGGCTGGCCCCGAGTACACTACTCTTCTTCGTCGTCGCTGGCGAGCTGGTGATCACGGGATTACTTCATCCGCTGGAATGGACTTGTCTGCTTTACGGTGTCATCTATTACGTTACCGTGCCTTCCATGTACATGCTGCTCATCATATTCTCGCTCTTCAACATGAACAACATCAGCTGGGGAACGAGAGATGTGCCCAAACCGTCGCTCAATACCGTAGGTTTATACTGTTTACCCACGTTTGTGGCTATATCAGTTTCTGAATTGATAATATCGTATTATCATTTTTTTTTTTTTTGCTCAAAGGAAGAACAGCAGAATAAGTCGATGCTCAATCCGCCTGCTGTATCCAACAAACGCGAAAAAGCGCCAGTAGAATTCTCGCTGGCGGGCTTATTCAAATGCATGCTGTGCGCGCAAGAGCAGCCCCCGGAAAACGAGCCGCAGCTCAAAGAAATAGGTTCGTCCTTGACGAGAATCGAAGGACGATTGGACGATATCGAGAGGTAAACGTGTCTAGAGTCAATTTAGTTTCAATGCTTCGAAAGTTTAGAGTTTCGTTTCATTCATAAAGTCGCTATTCTCGCAGAGTCGTTGACGCTGGACCACGAGCAGCTCGCGATCACCCAAATGACGTCAACGATCCAACATCCGAAGACGTTCACCCTGTGGGCAATCCAGTTGCAAACCGTGGCGTAAGCTTCAGCGACGAGCTGGACGATGTTGCCAGTATAGCCAGTTCGGATCTAGGCAGTGGCGATGACGGTATGGATAGCGCCGACGCGAATTCCTTGCAGGGAAGCGATAACTTCCTGGTTTCGCCAAACTGGCTGCACGGAAAGGATCTGGGCAAGGGTGAAGTGGAGTATCTCAAGTCCGAGGAGGAGATCTTCTGGAAGCAGTTCATCAGCTCTTATCTTTATCCGATTGATAAGGACGAGAAGCGAGAGGTGCGTATAATGGCGAGTAAGTGTATACTATTGATAACTGAAATACGTGGCTTTTACGTCTCAGGCCGAAATAGCTCGAAGTATCCTGGATTTGAGGGACCAGTACGTATTCAAATTCTTCATGATCAACGCGCTGTTTGTGCTCATCGTCTTCTTGATGCAGCTGAACAAGGATTTGCTACACTTTCAATGGCCACTCGGAGTGAAGTACAACGTCACCTACGACAGCGATAAAACTGAAGTAAAGTTTACTTATTCTATTGAGCAATAGAAATATCAGTTATTTTCTTGTAATTAAAACACGATCAATGTTCTCGTGTCACACAGGTAGTCATTTCCGAAGAATACCTGCAATTAGAGCCGATCGGCTGTCTCTTCATCATCGGTTTCATCAGTGTCTTATTCATTCAATTCGTGGCGATGTTGTTCCATCGGTTCGACACCTTCTCTCACATCATGGCTAAAGTTTCCTTGGACCTGTACTGCTGCGATAAGGTCGGTCTTTTTTCAAATCAACAAATATCTGCTCTTTCTTTCTTTTTTCTTTTCAAATTCCACTTTCATTCGTCACACGAAATTCCAGGCGTCGGACTTGTCGGAGGAAGCGACGATCGAACGTCACGCCGAGAAGATCATAAAGCAGCTGCAACGTCAAGTCGACGGGGACACCAAGTCAGACCACAACAGCACGGTACCACCGAGAAAGCGCATGACGATTCACCAAACGATCAAAGGCAACGATCGCAGACAGCCTTTCGCCAGTAACTTCACCAACGCGCTTGAGAGGAATCTGGAGGACAATGGGCAAAACGGTAAGTTGTAAACGGATTAGATATAACGATTTTTTGTTGTTGTTGTTTAATCATCCGATTTTTTCGTCCGCCACAGGCAGCGGAGGCTTCATATCGAAGCGGCTGTCCCAAACGGCTCTGCGAGCTCTGCAAAGGCGGCGCACGACGATCCTGGCCGCCGAGAAGAGGCAGTCGCAGATGCGAAAACCAGAACCCGACAACATTTACGCTACCGCCAACAATCCGGTCAACAACGAGAGGGCGGGAGCATCGGTACCTCTGGCTCAGCGCAGACCTACCGGAATACTCGCGAGCTACGAAAATCCCGCTTTCGAGCACGAGGAGGACGGGATTATCGAGGAGAGCGATCGGATGTGATTGTGTGTGCGTGTGCTTGAGACTATTTTGCGGATGTTGTGGATGTTTTAGAGTTGACGTGTTTGCTTGTTCCTTATTTATATAATATTTAAGTGGAATAACTACAGCATACGAGAATGTTTTTATATAAGAGAGCGTATTATATTATTTAAGCGTGAAATTAATAAATTTATTATAAAATTGTAGTATTTTTATTTTTAATGATTCCTGTCCCATCCATGTGAGCACTCGATATATCTGTGGTCGTCAGTCCGAGTTGATTCGAACCGCGAAATTATGGCCTAATAATAATTAAGCTTTCCAGTACCAAACGCTGACCAGGACGGCCATTATCGTGTCCTCGGCTACGACGACCTCCGAGTACTGGATCAGCTTGTCGCTCATATCGAGACCCTCAGAGGCGGCCGCAGGAGCTGTATTTATAATTTGTTCAAAGTTAGGATTTTAGTGAGAACAGGCTCACGGTTAATGAAGTTTTCACTTATTCATGATAATCATTTCGCCTAATACAATATCCCATTCCATACTTCGGTGACTTTATTTCAAAACGCTGCGTTTTTCGCGCCACAGCGCGCGAGTGCTGCCACCTTACGGCCAAGTGTTTTTTTCATCGGCGCCGCCCCAGATATAACAGCACGTGCTGTCTCCACCGAGACTTGTTGTGCCGCACGGCGTGCTGTCCGTGTGCCGTCTCTGTGCTATCAAGCGGGGACATCTGGCGGGCGTATTTTGCAGAGCATGCTCTTGACGTGCCGCACGTCGTGCTGTCACTGTGCCGTCCAGTTGCTGTCTCGACCTAGGGCGTCTGTACGCGACGGCACAGAGACTGCACAGCGACAGCACGCGTGCCGCGTGCTCAGAATGTTGCATTATTAATAATTATGGACTTTAATTAGTAAAGAGCATACATTTATTACTTTTTTTATTCTCTCCAAACCGAATTACATTTAAACATTATTTTATTACATAATTCTAATTATTAGCGATGATTATTAGGTGCAATTGTGCATCAAATTGTAAGAAGAGTTGTGGCTCAGAGGCTAGAGCTTCGGACTTCTGATCCAAAGATCGTGAGTTCCAGCCCTACACCCGGCAGATTTTTTTTTCTTACATAAAATTTTTTTTATACTATATAACAAAATTTATTAATTATTTATGATGTAGATGCTTAGTTATGCGTTCTAACTAATTTTTATTTAGCGTTATTTTTATATGCGATAAAATCGCTCCCCGCCGGTAGCGTTTTCTGCTGGCACAGAGACGGCACAGAGACGGCACGTCGTGCTGTCTCGCCGTGCCGTCACGTGCCGTCTCTGTGCTGCGGCAGCTGGACGTCGCGTGCTGTCGTGGATGCCGCCATCTCGTGCCGTCACGGGGACGTCTCTGTGCCGACACGTTGTTATCTGGGGCGCCGCCCGCGACACTCAGAAAAATTTCGATGTTTCTTCCGAGTTTCGCGACACGATTCGTCGTCTGACAGCTCTACACACTTACTCCGAACTCCGAAACTCCGATAAACTCACCAAGTATATATATATATATATATATAAAATTGTGTGTATTCATATGCACACGCGACCTACCCGCTAGTGTAGGCGCCGCCGTGTGCGCGTTTATTTATAGCCGCAGTTCTGCCAAAACGCGAGCGTACAATTTTATATATTATTAGCTAGTTTTAGCGAGAGAGAGAGAGAGAGAGATCTCAAAGCGGAACAACAGCAGCCAGCACGGAATCTCCGAGATCTCGGAGAGGGAAATTCATCGGTGGAATTTCGCCTGGTGTGTCATCACGTGCGCTTATCTATTCTGCTACACACTTACTGCATCCCACCCGCAGCCCTGGGGGAGGAGTGCATCATCTGTTCAGCGCTCGGCCAGAAGCCTTGATGCTTTTCGACGATTCTCAAGGTAAAGTACACACACTCGCGGCGTAAGTGTACGTACGCGACGTATACTTACTCTGCAGCTAGTCAGAGCCAAAACCCCACTCCGTTTTGGCCTGATGCGCTTTTTCGCCTACTGCTACTGCTGATGCTGCTGCAGTCGTCTGTCTCGCCTTGAGGGACACTTAGTCTTCGTGCTGCTTTCTCTGACGATGCGTTCTGTTTTTAGATAGCCAGCAAGATGTCCAAGTCCGATGGGCCCAAACTCGTCACAGCCCTCTTCTCCTTCAAGGGAAAGAACAACGATGAGGTGGGTTTGTAGCGCATATACCTATTGCTCTCTGTGCTGCGCTGCACTTGGCACAGATTTGCCCTATCCTCTCTTTTTTTGATCCACTTTGGTGATCTTTAGTGCCTCTTGTTTGCTCGCTCTTTCACTCCAATTATTGCTCTTGGATATCGTGCTTGATTGTTTCAAGAGCTGTAGAGTTCTTTCTTTTTTTTTGTTGTTGCCATTGAACTTGTTAACATTCCAATCTACAAAAGTATGTTGAGTGGGTATTTTTAATTTGTACATCACCTTGATACTCGTTGCGGATCATTGGAATACTTTGGTTTTTTAATATAGCTTCCTATTTACATTTTTTGGAACAAAAGTTATGTACTTGCCTTGAGCCATTCCTCAACTATTGACGTAATTCTGAAAATAGTGAATTTTCTCTCTTCAAGAATAATTGGAAATGGAAATTATATGTATTATATATGAGCGTGACAACTGTACACTTTTTAACCTTAGAGTATATATACTTTTAGAACTAAAATAGAACCTCTTATCTCAATCTGAGCAGTGTATCTAGAAAGTTCAATATGTAGTTTGCAAATGTTTGTCAATTAAAATCACGCAGATATCAGTCATTATTTCTATTGAATAGAGTGTCGTGTTAATTATAGTCTTATTATTGATCCAAAATCCTATATTCTTATTAACAGTAGTCTCTATTGACTTTGTTCTATTTTAGTTCTAATTTACTTAACCGTATTATAATTCTTGTTTCTTAAAATTTTGCAGCTATGCTTCAAAAAAGGTGACATTATTACAATAACACAGACAGATGATGGCGGCTGGTGGGAAGGAACACTTAATGAGAAAACTGGCTGGTTTCCGTCCAATTATGTCAAGGAGTATAAAGCTCCAGGTACATCTTTGCAAAGTTTCAGCTTTAGCGATTCAGGTACTGACATTTCTAACATTTCATAAGGATGATAAAGATGTTGTACGTGATGTAAGATTTTCAATTGATAACAGAATAGAACATTTTACTCGATATGACCAACCTCAATACTCACATGCTACAGTTTTGCTGTAGTATGAAGATTGAAATCTCATTTTCATAAATTATAACATGTCATTTAATGTTAATACAGTGTTAACCTCATTATACTAATGCACATTGCTAACATAACACGTTTTTGCTTTGCTTATAATGAATGACATCAATAATCAATAACTTACACTGCAAGCTTATAGTTTCATAATTCTATAATACATCAGCTACAATAATCATCTGCTTTGAAACATCAGCAAATACTAACTTTTTTTATGAACATTGAAATAAAAAGATTTTCATCTTCTAATAATTTGCAGATTCAGGTTCGACATCAGCTAAAATGTCGCCTGAAAAGAGTTCACCTGATTCCCCAATCCATCAAACACTGAACAGGGATATTGTCTTAAAAGACATAGTTGATTCCGAACGTGCAAACGTTGCAGAACTGCAGGGATTAGTTAATAATTTTCTTCAACCTCTAGAAGCAGCCAATGTGTAAGTAAACATTCTCCCAAGTTTTTTCATGTAAATAGCAGAATCTAATTTCTGTTCTTGCTTTTGCAGTATTAAAAAAGAAGAGTACAAACAGTTGATTGGAAACTTCCATGAAGTCTTAGAGACTCATCAACGTCTTTTAGCAAATTTAGATAGTGCATTATCTCAAGGGCCAGAGGCTAGAGTAGGAAATATTTTCCTAACATTAGCTCCTAAACTGAAGTCCATTCACACAACTTATTGCAATTGTCATCCGCAAGCAGTTTGCATTCTAGATAGATACAGGTATGTTGTATTTTTTTTTTTTTTTTTAATAGAAATTGATTTTATTTTAAAATTATGAGTGGGATGCACAGTGCGCCGTTGCATGTGCATCAAAATTTCACTGACTACTCATTGGCAAAATTTGGAACAGTGACATCATCCTGGTATTTGTGCTATATTTAAATATTCTCGAATATGTTACAGGGATGAATTAAACGATTTTATGGAAAGGAGTGGTGCGATATCCCCGGGTATATTAGTATTAACTACTGGACTTAGTAAACCCTTTAGAAGACTGGACAAGTATTCGGCTATGCTACAAGAGTTAGAAAGGCACACAGAGAAAAATAATCCAGACAGAGGGGATACTCAGCGTAGCGTTAGTGTATATAGAGATATTGCTGTAAGTGAAAAACCATTTGAGCAGCTTTGAAAAAATCGTGCAAATTTTCATTTTGTTTTCTCATTGTGTTTAGGATCGTTGCGCAGCAATAAGAAAACAGCGAGAGCTTGCGTTGCAAATTTTAACCAGTGGCATCAAAGGTTGGGAAGGCGAGGAATTAAACGTTTTAGGTGATATTATTCACGTTGGCCCTGTCATTCTTGTGTCAGGGGTTGAAAGAAGAGACAGATATTTTGTATTATTTCCGACGACTTTACTCGTATTAAGTATAAGCGCCAGAATGAGTTCATTTGTATATGAGGTAAAAGTGACTGTCCTGCTATTTTTATTAGTTGATTTCTTAAAAACAGTTCGTAACGCTTAATGTTTCCTTTCTATACAGGGAAAACTTCCCTTGACTGGAATAAATGTTGTAGCGTTAGAACAATCAGAAGAGATCAAGAATGCCTTCGAAATTTCTGGTGAGTGCTGCATCTTTAAATTTTATTTCTGGATTCATGAAGTAAAGTAATAAACAAGAGGAATCCAGCGTATGTACCAGCATCTTTACCAGATGGCGGTAGACGTTAGCATAGTATTGAAATGATGAAGCATATGTTCCCTTGTTTATTCAGTCTCCCAAGCGGGCTATAGTACTAAATCCAAATTTAGATCAGGCTCCCAACAGTCAGAAAATTTAAGAGCTCTGGTGTTTACATGCATTTATTCTGACGCTCTCGTCAAGAGAACTAATAACTATTTTAATTAAAAATTATTGAATCAATTGATCTGTACAGGTCCGATGATCGAGAGCATAACGGTGGTGTGTCCCAGCCGTGAGGAGCGTCAGCACTGGATCGAGTTGCTGTCGCAGGAGCAGATAGCCATCCGTGCCTCGAACCTGAGTCGCTCGCCCACCAGCATATCTCACGTGAGTTGTTGCACTCATCCGCCGTATACGCGACTGTCGCGTTTCTTCGCCCGGCTGGTGCGCAAGCGGGTCATCCACCCGGAGCTGCTCAAGCGGCTCCTCTACTTTCAGTACATATTCAGGCCCGATCTGTCCTCCGTGAAAATGCGCAAGTGTTGCCTCGTCACCTATACCCTCTTCCCCAGCAATCGCTCCGTAGCCGTCGACGCTTCTCCCCGTCCCTCGAAAGCATCCCTCGCGGCGTCGATGGCAGCGGCCACGGCCCGACCCGTCCGCAAGTCCTCGACCCTCAAGCTCGACGTGCGATATGTTATGGACACTAGCCAGGATGCCTCAACGAACTGCGCCTCGATGGCCGTGTTCGGCAGCGAACCTCCGACGTTAATGCCTGAACCCACGAGCCGCAGTCTTCCGCCCAAGGTCAGCAGTGGTGACGGCAGCTGCTGCATCGTGCCCAACTTTGACTCGGTGCCGTATCGCGAGCTCCGTTCCACGGAGAATCCTCTGGGCCGCCTTGATCTCTCCAACCTCTGCGACTGCTCGGACGACTCCAAGAACTGGAGATCGATCGGCAAACGCCTACAGCCCAGTCCCAAGCACCAGCAATCAACCGGCAGTGGCTTTGGTCTAAGGAGAGCCGAATTCGAGGCCAGCTTGGGCCCAAGTGCAAGTCCTCGCTCGTCGGACTCTGGCATGGCCGACAGCTTTCAGTATCACTCGACGGAGCTGGGCTCCTGCTACGACGCTGGAAAGTTCTGCCAGAGCGCAGGGCTGCACAGCGAGAGCGAGAACGACGAGAACAAATTCGAAAATCAGTGCATATGCACCTCGCCTTTCGGCTCTACTCCGAGACAAAGCGGCAACTCTTCGTCCGAAGAGGATGAGCAATCCTCGCCAAGTGCCTGCAAGAGTCTTCTATCATCTCGGCTGGGACCCTCAGGGAAGAACGACGACAGCAGCGAACAAGACGATGACAGTGAAAACGAGGATCTGGAGCACTGCACCTGTCGGCATGAAGTAGAGGAGCCTGAGGCGAGGTTCGCGAAATTAACGCTCACACAGCAGAAGCATCTGACCCAGCCTCTTGGGCAGCTGTCGCCTAAACCCAGGCAACGACGTCGGCCGTTGGGACATCACAGAATCCCGATACAGCAGTCCCAGGAGGAAAGGATCGACGACGCGGGAGGAGGAGAGGGAGGACAGGTCTTTACCTCGGGCCTGTACGCACACTGGTGGCTGAAGAAAACGATCCCGATGACGAACGACCAAGGCAAGCTCTTCCATGGCATGGCTGCGTTTTATGATATTCGATTCTTTTAACTCGTTTCGATTATTTCATTTTTTTTTGTTTCTGTTGGAAAGATACACTGTTAACGTTTTTTCTTGGTATTATATCGTCACTTTTATATTACACACGGAGTTTTATGTTTATTTTAGTTTTTTTCGTTGTTAATCGTTACTGGGTTTTGTTTTTCATTCTTTACTTTGATTTACTGTTTGATAACCACGCCGAGGCAGATTTGAGTTTGCCGAAGAACGGCGAACGAAGAAGAATTAAAGATTGTCATCGGGAAATCTAAGATTGTTGTTGAATAATCGTAGTCTAAGAGTTATTTTACTGTAAAGTAGCGGCTTTTCGAACGCAGGTTTTAATTCTTATTCGTTTGTCGAGATGCTACTAATTCGTTGACAATTAAAATCACCACATATCACCACAAATTACAAAGAGACCAAGTTTTACGCCGCTGCTCAACTTTTTTTGTCTTTCACACAGCCATGTTGTGAGAAGTATGCTTTTGCTTTGTCTTATTTTTTGGTATACTATACTAACCATCGAAAGCAGCAATTTATGATGAAGCAACGAACGGACGGATCTTGCAATTTTTCTTTTATTTCGACGAACTGCATCCGGATGTCTCGAAACTTGACAGATCTGTTCGAGCTTAGAGAAATCATATAGGAGCGAATGGAAATATTAGAGCGCTGCCGTCAAAATACTGTTGCCATACACCTTACGCAGCATTGTTATTTTGCTCAAGCCGATGATTTTTTTTATACTGTACATTATTCGTTTGTTATGATTCTTTACTTCAATTTTTTGTATTAGTCCTCTGCGCAGGAAATTTTAGACGCCTTGCTGTAGAATTTTCTTACAACTAAAACAAAGGCATGATTACGCCGCACTAAAAATGAATCACAGAGGTTGTTCTGATTATCGATCATGTCTTTATACCAATGTGTAAATGTGAAACATGTATATACGACGAGTTGACAAGATATGTTACTAAAAGTACCTATTCCGAGCCTGTAATTAACATGAGTGCTGCATCCTGATTGAAATTGGTTACCATTGAAATTATTAGCATTTTAGTGACTGCACAGAGCTTTGTCATAATTCATGAAACCATCATTGCATTTTTTGATTTTTAATGTATATATTATTATTATACTACCAAGTGCACTGAATCTTAATAATTACTAAAATCATTATGTCAGGGTGTAGCACTTAAACCGTTTCATCCCTTCTAATCATACATGATTCGCATAGTTAATACTGCATAATATTCTTGTATATAAAACAATCCACTAACAGTATTGTAAAAGCGTTTGTCTCCTCAACTAAAACGCACAGTTTGAAGAAAAAAAAACAAGGTCGACTGGTCGATAATCAGGACGACCGCTTGAACGTTCTGTTTTCTTATACATGTTTATGTTTCGAGTGTAATTCGACAATCACTTAAGCATAATTTTTACAAGCATCCCCTTATGCATATATACGAGGTGACTTTGTCCTATGACCATAATATACGTATACATATGTATTTTTCTTTACGATTGCGAAACTTTTGCGATGCTCTCTTATCTCTCGCACACTGACTTGTGTTTATTTACGTCATGTCTCTCTTGCGAAAGCAACGAATAATATACCCAGAGTAGTATAGAGGTATGAATATTAACGCTTTTTCGCTTGATTTTCCCTGCAGTCGAGCAGCCAGAACTCGAAGCTTCAAGCAGCAGGAGCGGAGCACTCATCGTCCCCAGGGAATAAGGCGCCTTGGAGCCTTGCTTCATTTAGACCAGCACCACCGATTTATGCGCTAAAGACTTTTGGAAAGCCAGATGCTGTGGACAGTTGCCGGTCGACTAAAACGTGCAGTGAGTATCGAGCGCACTTGATAGCTCACTGTAATAGTTAGAAGTTTTCTTTAACGCCTTTGAAGCTTAGCTCTAAGAGTTGCATAGAGTATATTTTTAAAAAGCTACATTATAAACAGACTTTTTATAGAAAACGTAAATGCCTACTCACTTGTAAAAATGTATTGTACAAGAAATATTTTTTATTTTTTTTTAGATGAACGACAGTTTGAGGACGATGCGATAATTTTGAGAGTAATCGAAGGATATTGTTTGTCGGCTAACGCGAGGTTTACCGTACACTCTGGTAAGTACAAAAGCGTGATGTATGGCTTTTGCGTGAGAATTCTTGCTTGGTTTTTCACTACACAGAGTTTTTGTCGCTTTATTTTTTTAACACAGAGCTACTAATAGTTCAGTGAAGTTTAACGCTATATCATCAAGCATCAATGCAGTGCATAATGCATATATACATATATCACATTTCTGAATGTGGCTCTAACGTACATTCATAACGATTTCACTGAATTAAACGAATTGAAGCGCGCGTGTGTGTGTGTTTGCTTTTTTCGTCGTAACATATGCCAATATAAATACTTAGATTGCTCGACTTAACGACACTAATTTGATGTGGTGTTTTTGGTAGCGATAGAACGTTTTATATGATTAGAATTTAGAGTTAGAGCTGGGAGGCAAATCCCATTTTTCAGCGTTCGACAAAGTATAACGAAAAAGCAAAAGCGAAAAGAGCAATGAAAAAAGGAACACAACCAAAACTATGAAAATATTCCCATCGCAATACATCAATAATTGTGTGCTGACGCAGCTAAATCACGCAAATTGCCATAATGCCATAATGATGATGTACAATTTCAGCTATGTTGGATTTCGACCCCCTTCATAAGGTAAACGATAGAGCGTCGTTTATGCATAGTAGAGTCGGAAATTGGGAAACGTGCGAAGACAGGTATGTAGTACGATTAACTCCCAGGGCCGTCGAAATTTAATATTATTTTGTTTGCTATTGTGGAATGTTCATTTGAAAGTCTGACATTGTGTTTGTTATTGTTTGCACATTGATTTTTAGTCATTATTATAGTTGTTTTTTTCTAAGTTTTTTACTTGACATTGTTTCATGCCTGTAAATAGATTGCCATTTCAAATAGATAGATTTACTGAATATTACATATATACTAAGTTTTTGTTTTATTCATTCGATACATACAAAAAGCATGTGAAAAGGTTAGTCCAATAAGTTACAAGCTTATAATAACTATGTTATTAAAAAATTTAACATGAATAACAAACGTTTATATTAAAAAAGGGGGATAATCCTAACTTAAATGATATACATGTATAAATTGTCATAATTTTAACTAACACGCAGAATAATCAAACAACAAGCATATGGTTAAATTAATAAACTTTTATTAAATATTATAAATTCACCATTTACATTGCTAACTTTGAGGAAAATATTTCCTTATAAATTACAATACATTTTGTATAATACATTTAAAAAGAGGTTTTCCCACAATAAAAAGTCCACTTTATTTATAAAAATACTTGAATACCAATATGGAGAAAACTATTAAATGTTATCATTGAAAAAAATCATCATTAATTCATAAGTTCGATTACACAGTATCTTGGTTCATTTTTCGTACTAAAGCTACATTCATGATTTGATAAAATTATTGTAATTTTGTTTCTTTTCAATTTATTCATATTTATATATTAAATATAACCGTTTCAGACATTGCTTTGCCCAACAATTTTATCAAACCCATTAAAAAGCAATATCTTTTATGAAAATGAAGGACAATCGTCTTCGTTAATGTTATTAACAGTCACAGATTATTTTTTCAACGGTAAATTTCAATAGCTGTATCTTCTCCTCTGTTAGGAATACATTTCAATCCTAAATAAGCCTACACGACAAATCCAACTTCCAATGACAAAACATCTTGTCTCTGTTAGCAGGTGGCTGTCGGAAACTGTTAAAGCCTTGAAGAGCCAAATGACGGATCTGCAGTCGCAGGTATCGCAGTTGTGCAAGCAGCTGGAGGAAGAGCGAAAGTCTCGTCTGTCGTTGGCTGCAACTGTCAAACGTAGCATGGCCGTCATTGACGGCGCCGTGCCTTAGTCATTTGCGATGACGACGATGAAAGATTATTAAAACTGTTTTTTTAGCAATATTTTTTCTCCCAATTTGAGAGGAAGAGCGTGCGTTTTTTTTTATACGAAAACGCATTCAATGAATGCCGATTTATGATTCATAGTTAAAAGATAAACAAAAAAATGTATGCCTTAGGACGCTTGTCTAAGGAGCTATAGAATCATTTCTCGTTTTGGAACTTTTTAACATTCAAGATTCATTTACTTTTTGACTTAACAAGAATATATAACAACGGTGTCAAGGAATCTTAACTTATCGTTTTATGAGATTAGATTTAATATATAATAATAGTTCAAAGAATCTTCTTCAAAATATTCAAAATACTAAAATCAAAAGTTAAATAAAAACGTAAGTGTATTGCACAGTTCAATAGAGTTCACACGAGCATAAGGAGTTGAATTTACCACAACAAAATAGAAAAAAACAAAACAATAGTTTAAGACTTCCAAGAATCACCGATAAATGAATCTACTAACCCGTAAAGTATTTTGATGACTTCATCAAGAGGTCTTTTATACCTTTAAGATTTTACAAAAGTATAAGAAGAAAAAAAAGAAAGCAAAAAATTTAAATAAACTAAGATAATAAGAGATTGCGCCATCGGTGAAGTTCAGTCTGCATTCCAAAATTATTGTCTTACAAGCACAAACTACGAGGTCGTAGAGTTAGTCTGAGGCTGTTGTGCAGATACGTTGTTTGAGGCCATCTGCTGCTGTTGCTGTTGCTGCTGCTGTTGTTGCTGCTGCTGCTGCGGCTGCTGAGGCCGTCCTAGAGCCGCGAGGCTGCGCGAATGCATATGCTTGTTCTTAAGACGCTCCAGCTCGTCAACTCTACTCCGTACGTGCTGTAATCTGTGCCAAGCCATTTGCAAGACCTTTTGACTTTCGTAGCCAGAGCCTTCATGGGGTTGACCTAGAAAAACAAAATTTCATGTTTAAGTGCAATTGTAAAAGGGAAACCGCGCAAAGTATTTTCGACGATACCGTTAAATTGTAATTGAAGTAAGTTTGTATATTTTTAAATGTTTTTTTGAACAATTAGAACATTTTTGCGTTTATTGTGTAAATACGGAGAATTCGCTTTATTATTTATTTTATAAGTTTTGTAACGTGTTTTGAATAAAAAAATTATAAGAATCTTGACAAATGGTTCTTAAAGAAAATAAAATATTGAAAAATAACATTATTGCGCATAAAGTAGATTTGTCTTAGAATAATAATATTTCATTTTAAATATTATTGTGATGAATGAAGCTATAAAAGTTTTCAAAATAAACAATAATGTTTGATTAATTTGCAAAAAAGGCAACCTGATCACAAGTGATAAGATAAATAATCAAGTTTTATCCATTAATACAAGAGTGCTTATTGTCAGTATTTTAAATGACCTATAGGTACGTAACGTTGAATTTCAAAAAAATAATTGATAAATAATCTTTCTACTCTGTTTTATAAATAAAAAAACTATTGTCTTGACCTACTTGTTGAATGATATAAAAAATTTGCACTTTTAGATATCACTCAATTTTATCTTCTATTAGGAAATGAAAAATGTTTGTAATACTTGGAATGTCTTTATATTTACCACACAAAACATAAAATGACAAAACATTATGGCAAAAAGTAGAATCTAACTAACAACATAATTTTGTTATGAACTTTAGTAGATTTTTTCTCTGGTTTGTGAGAATTACATAAATCAAATTTTTTTACAAAGCCTAGTAAGAATATCAATACGCCGATTAAACGCTTTTAATTATTTGTATGGCAACTAATTTTTTTATAAAAGCATTTGAATGCAAAAATTAATCTGTTTTGTTAATGATTTCATACATTGAGAAAAATAAAAACAATGATTTTTAATAAAAGTTAACAATAATATGGTGGTTGATATTTACCTGTTGATACCTGTGTCAAGTAATTAATTTGATCACTCAATTTGGATTCAACAAGCCCCAATGTCTTAATGAACTGATGCGTCTGACCTTCTGCTTGCTTTGAGTTAGGTTTGTCTTTGCTCAATTCCATAAAAGCTTGGCCTATTAGGAGTAGATAAAATGAAATAAATCATATTAGTAGGTAGTAAAACTATTACAAATTATTTATAGACATTATTTTAAGCAATCTTAATTACCTGCGCTTTGCAGACAGGTAATAATGTCTTTTTCAATCGCTTCCAAGATTTGGATCCTTTCCATTGGAGGGGACATCTTTGTGGAAGTAGTTCTAGAAGAAAAAAGCAACAAATTAATAGTTCCATTACATTTGGAAGTAGCTCATCTAAAAAGTTATATGTATTATTTTTCATCAGAAGACATGTGACTATTTACAATAACATCAATGTTCTAGCACAGCTGTTGTCAAAGTAAAGAAAGTCTCAAACAATCGCAAAGATTGTAAATAAAAAATATTTTGTTTGTTCAATTACTATGGAATAATCACACTTTAAACTATTAAAACCACTACTGCAATGTCAATTTTATTACACTAACTCAAAGATGTACTGAGCAAGATGTACTTTTGAAAACAACTGTCAGCCGATCCAGGTGAGAATCAAGCTATTATTTTCACGTCAAAGTGAAGTGATTGAGCTCAGCACACAACAAAACTGCGTTTCAAATATTCTGCGCAAACAAATATTATTGAGCAAGCACGATATTTTTTTCAACAAACTCAACACTTTTGAAGGTTATGTTCCTAGTATGTGTCAATATATTCGTTGGTGTCACTGTCAAATCCCGATCTCTAATTCTCTACAGGTAAAGCTGTATGTGTAATGGTGGAGAGAGATCTTATCTTGAAAAATTAAAAAGATAACAAGTACATTAAACAGATAAAGAGTATCTTTATTTACATATCCATATTATCGCGTATACTCGACAAAAAACAAAGATTAAAACTGCGAATCGTCGAGGTTTAGAAAAAAAAATTAGTCACGCGTTTTCCTTCTAGTAAATTTCCCGACATCGGTATAAAATTCAACACATGTGCCAGATCGAAAACACGACATACCTTGAAATGTATTTTTCAATACGGAAAATTACTCAAAAAACCACTCTGTTTACACTTTGGCAAATGAAAATCCCAAAAATCGTATCCTTCGAACGGACAGCTGTATTCACCTCTCGAGAACTTGCGAACAGCGCACGACTTTTACAGTTCTATATACATTCACACGCGTTACACACGCGCACACATACCTTCGATGCAAATGCGTGGAATAAGTTCGCAGTTTCGAAGAGCTCTGCGCGAAGAGCAACAACATCCAATCAAACTTCATTTTTGATGCACGCGCCGCTAAGTGCCGTATCGCGACGGTCACGGCTCGTCTGACCGTCGGTAACGTTTATCCGAAGTAGCGATGTTTTTCCGGTTATCATCTATAAAAGCTATTATCCGAAAGTTTCGACTTCGATCAAAATTACACAGAGAAAATAGTCGAGTTCGAACTTTACGATGAAAATTCGCAGCTAAAGAATTTAGGAAGGAAAACGCCAGAAACTGGTACAGCGTCAAACCGGTTTTTCGAACCGTCAGTAAAGATCCCCAGCGATTGGCCTGCGCTCGACTTCATTCTTCGTTTGGACCAATCCGTGGTCATATCAGCGCGCGACGCCGCTCTCTCTCTCTGAAATTCTCTCCGAGAAAAAAAAGAGCACATCACAGAGAGAGAGAGAGAGAGAGAGAGAGAGAGAGAGAGAGAGAGATCAGGCGAAAAAGTGTCGCACGCCAGGGGAGGCAATTCACAATAGTCGAGGAGACGTGCGCTCTTGTGTGGTAGCTCGCTATATTTTTCTCTCGTACACATAAAAGTGGAGGTTATTCCCTTCTCCGAGTTTCTCGTGCGATATTGCAGAGCAATATACGTGCACTGAAGTATAGTAGACCTACGAGTCGATTATCATATATTAGAAGAACATACAAATGGTCGTCCATTGATTGGCGCGTCGAGAGAGAGAGAGAGATATAGGAAGAAAAACACGCCGAGAGAAGCAGCGTTGCTTGGATTGTTGTGTGATAGATCTGGTGCGTGATAATAGCATCGGAGGAAGGAAGTAATCGCTTGGCAAAGATGGTCAAGCTACCCAAGAGATTCAGCGTCGGCGAGCGGGTCTTCGCCAAGGTTCGAGGTTACCCGCCTTGGCCGGCCAAAGTAAGTATAATCTTGTTTCTTTTCTCGGCTTCTCCTGGTCTGAGAATGTGCGCCGATTTGGTTCTCTGACCTGTTGTAAGAGTATTTTGGTATCGGTACCAGGTTTATTTTTTTTCATTTTGGTTAGTTGCAGTGGAGAGATATAGCCGGAGGCATTGGGTTATGAGACCATTAGTTTGTGGATGATTTGTACGACTGCTATTTTCTGTTACAGATAGAGAGCATTACGGACCCTACTTCTAAACAAGCCAAGTACCATGTTTCGTTCTTCGGAACCAAAGAGATGTAAGAGTTTCATTTTATTATTATATGTAGGCGCGAGTGCTCTTCTTGGTTCGCGTGTATCTTTCGAGTTGAGGCATGTGTCTGTGACCTAATTCAAGGCAATGGAGAATATTAAATGGAGATAAACTTTCAATTGTTTCGTTAGATTTTATAATCTGGTTCTTTTTGGTTGTGCTATCTGAAGTTATATAAAGAAATTTTCTTCCTGACAGTGAAGCGTTAACTATATTGCGAATAATTTGTGTCTATGAAATACTTCATCGATTGTCTATTTAAACACGAAATAATACTATTTATAAATTTTAGTGGTACATGCAAAATAGAAGATCTATTAGTATACGCAGACAACAAAGATAAATTAAGTAAGTCTGTGAGGAGGAAATATTTTCATGAAGGAATCCAGGAACTCGAAGAAGATTTAAAGAAGAATCCCAACCCAGTGTCTGACTCTTCAAAAGGTGCTGTTCTTTGTAAATGTTGAATTATTTATTTACCTTTGATCAAGTACTTATGCATTTGATCGTTTGAATTGCAGATTCAGAAACTTCAGAAAATGTACCCGAAAATGTTGGAGAAGACATCTCTGATAAGGATAATGAAATAGCGGCTCCAGCTTCTACAGACGGTGAAGCCGATACAGGAAATCTGGTCATAGATGAAGGTGATAAGAAGAAAGCAATGAAAAGAAAATCATATATTCCACCAGGCACGCCAGTAAGTTTAATTTGTATTAAGGGCATGCCTTTAAATGGGACTTTTCATGAATCTAGAATTTTCTGAAAATACTAGACACAGCATCTTTTAAGTAAAATTTGTTGTTCATGCCATCCCAATATAAATGTAGAAGTTGCCGACAGGTCATTATCAAGCTCAAGTGACTTGTGCGATTACTTCTTACACCTCTTCATAAAAATCATACAGATAAATAATTTTCATTAAGCAACATGGCTTCTTCAATTTTTATTAATTTTGACTGTTTGTTGAAGGATGTTTCTGATGCAAAGAAGAAACGTGGTCGAAAGAGCATGGCAACGATTCTTGCAGAAAACACACCAAAACAAGATACAGCTCATGATTCACAGGATGAAGATTCTGAAAAGAAAAACGTCAGCCGCAGTGGTCGAAAAATCAAACCCAAAAGATTCCATGATTCTGATGCAGAAGTTACAATAGAATCGTCGAAGATTGGTGAGTAATAAATTTGTATAAGTAACGTTCAGCTGTCGAAATGTTCCGGAAGACTTGTTTTAAGGATTTTCGTAGTTTCATCCATTCGTGAAAACTTTGAAAAATCCTAATCAAATTCAAACTTCTTGACCTTTGAAGGTTCTGCCGGAACTCGTGTTAAGTCTTCTGACGTGCGATTAAGAACGAAGAGTAACGGAAAAAAAGGAAGTAACGGAAATAATCGAAGAAATTCGGAAAGCATTGAAACCCGGAATTTAACGGTGGACCAGTTGCAGAGATTAGTGCTTTTAGAACAACTGCGTCTGATTCAGTTGCAAGCGAAAAGCTATCTCGATACCGTGTCGATTAGAGAACCCTTAACAGACGTTGCATCTACTTCTTTAACTGAACGTGTTTCTTAGTAGATATTTACCAATTTTTTGCCAACTTTTGCTACACAATTATTTTTCATAACCGAGTGGTGACTTTTTCATAGTTTTAATATCATTTAATTTATACACGAGAACCTTTTTTATATTAATTTTACACGTCTCGCAAGAAAATTAATTTAATAACTAAAACTAAAACGATCAATTTAATCAAGAAAACTATTAATAAACTATGTTCTTAATGCAAAAATAAAGAAAGGTTGTCTCATTTCTAAATAGAGTTGCATTTACTCATTTTATTTAATTACTCACAAATAAAAAAAGGCACTTGAATTTTCATTCATTGACAATATTTGTTTTAGAACCGACTGATCGTAGAAGGACGAAAATCAAGGTAGAAGAATCCAACGAGAATCAAGAATCGCCGATTACGCCTATCAAGAAGAGGATGAGTGTCGAAAGTAAGTCAATTGTTTTTTATTTTTGTGCAATTCAAAATTGGTTGTATTCGTTAAGTAAGATTTGCGTTTCTTCGCATAAAAGAGAAATCGAATACTAGTTTTGAAAAAACAGCTAAAAAAGTAGTATTAGTTGCTGTAGTAGTAGTCGTCGTCCTCGTCCTCGTCGTCCTCGCCGTCGCTTCCAGTGTTAGTGCTGATGGGTTTGTGTGTCCCGATGAAATTCGGATTTTCGCTTTGCAGGCACCAAAGTCGATGAGCAGGATGACGACATGCTGCTCAGCGAGAGCATCGTCGACGCGAGGGCGAGCCCCGGCTACTCTGGGCGGCTGCTCGTGGCGCACACGCTCGACGGCTTGCCTGTAGGCATTAAGCTAGATGTTAATAGACCAGATAGGTTCGAAAGCGAGGCGGAACGGGCCCGCTGGGACCTGTCCGTCGCTCGCAATGCCATGCGTTTGAAAGAGCAGCTAGAAAGCGGCGATATCGCCATTGACTTAATCAAAGATTCTTTAGACTTCAATGTACATGTTCCAGAAGACGAGAAGAAAGCCAAAGACGAAGCCGAGATCCAGAAAGAGTTGAAGTTGAAGTGAGTATATCTCGGAAAACATTTGAATTCTCAAATGGGTTTTTAGCTTTGCTAATAAAATCATATTTTTGGATTGTTAAAGGACGTTGCGTACGGAGGCACACATAACGTTTTTGGACACCCAAATAAGATCGAGTCTTGGTCTAGAACAAGCAAATGTCGAAGAATGCCTAGAAGCGATGGATCAGATGTTGGAACTTCAGATCACACCATTAATGCTTAAGAAACATTCACACATCGTTGAAGCTATCAAGAGGGTAGATAACATTACTTTTTTCTAATTCGGTTATTTTTCATATTTACTGATTAATTCGAATATTTTTCAGTTGAGACGTTACGTTGGGAATCTCACCGATTGGAATTATACAGAGGAAGAAACGGTGAGTGTTTTGCATTTGTACAATAAAAAAAAATAGTTTTCAATGTATCTGCTAACCAGACTTCATATTCAAATTTAATTATTCATCCATTACAGGCGGCTTTCAAACAAAAAGCTGATGAAATAAAAAAGAAAGCTGAAAAAATTTATATTAAATTCAAAGTAAGATTTTTTGTTATATATTTATTATATGATACCTTTTAAGAATGTAAATTTATAGCACAGTGTGGCTGAAATCCGCTGTTAAGTCACGCCTATCTGTGACTAAAGTAGTCCTTTTTTGCACTGTGTTTATTACACTCGCTACGCTCGTAACCTCACGGTGCAAATAAGGACTACTTTAGTCACGAATAGGCGAGACTTGCGGATTTTAGCAGTCTGTGCTATAAAATTTTATACGATACTCTTGACTTAAATGGTTCAGTTTTACACGACGCTTAGCGCCCTCGCTACGCTCGAGTGCTAACTGTGCCGTGTATAAAAGAACCATTTAAGTCACACGTATCGTAATGTACCATTAATAACTATAATTTTTGTTGCTTGTAGTCACTTTTTACTATTCCTGAAGGCCAAACTTTCTGGAACACCTTTGTTGAACAATTAGAACAGTTCAGAAAAATCACAAAGGATATGACGCAAGAAGAAGTTTTTGCTCTTATAGATGACCCAACAGGTATGAAATTGTTAATTGGAAATATTATTGCTGATATATACTTCTTATATAAGCAAATATTAAAATATTTACTTCTTTTCTTTTAGATTCATTCAAACCTACTAAAAGCAACGAAGAAAGCAGTGCAGGGGCTGCAAGTACCGATAAGAGTGAGGCCCCTTCAGATTCAATATCGAATAAAAACGAATCAGTGATAGAGCCTGAAAATAAGTAACATTCGTAAAATTTTGTATTTGATAATTGGACATTTTTCTTATATGCGGAAAGCTTACGCTAAGAAGCAAAAGCACCTTATTAATGTTCACACTGGCGGTTTTTACGACCGAAATGAATTTATTCGCTAGAATAAATGAATTTTGCAATTCACGTACAAACAAGAATGGTGCAAACAAGAACCGCTCTTCTTCGACCATTATATTCATGTCGATCGTACTGTCAGGTATAGGATTAGAATAATTTAAATTAAAAATTAATTTTATTAAAGATTTAGGAAATAAATTTTGATTTGCAATTTTTTTCTTTTTATTTAAAAATAATTTTGGAAAAACGGCGATTAAAGATTCAGATCTTTTCCTTTTTTTCCCAAGCGCACACATAAACTTTTGGTAAAAAGTTCACCACTTTACAAATTGATTAACATTTCTAAAATTAAAAAAAAACAATGATTAACCGCGTATGTAAAAATTCTCATAAAAATTGAAAAATGGTATTTATTGATTGAAAAGTAAATATACATAGTTGTTTACAAATTAATTTTGTAGTTTTGAATATAATCATGTGTACATGCATACTTAATTTCGATTTCGTATATTTACATAAAAATAAAAGTAGTTCATAATTTCTAATGATGAAATTAGAATATTTATTTAAATCATTACATCAATCTAATCGATACCAATGAACTGATTACGTTTTTCTTTCGCCTGAAACCAATTGCGAATCAAAAGATACCTTTTTAATTTTTTATTTAAATTGTAACCTATTCCTGAAAAGATGTTATTTTTTAAAGACTTGTTTAAACGACATATCCATCAAAGGTTAAGGAAATGTTTTCTTTTTTATATATTTTTGTCATTTTATCTTAGAGTTTAAAAATCTCTTAGGCAAAAGTTTAAAACAGTTGCTCTTCATAGGATTTTTCAATACGCTAAACATTTTTAATGGCTTAGATATTACGATTCTGTAAAAAATTGCTTGGCTATTCATTCTATCCGACTAATAAGCAATAATTTTTAAGACCTTACTCATTGTTTTCAATAACTTTGAAAATCTATCAATTAGAACTCGAACTATGAAGACTTATAAAAAGGAATGAATTCTAATGTGGGTCTCAATTTTAACATATTTTAAACGCGAAACAAGAAATCCTGGCAGCACTGCTTTAAATATGCCAAAGAGCGTTATGCTAAGTATGCATCCAACAACTTTGATTGTAAACTTTGTCAAACGTATAGTATAGTAAAGACGTCGTGATATATATTTACATTTACACTTGATCGTTTGTATTATAAGAATAATGCAAGTATGGTAATCGTACATTTTTTTCATAAACTTTGTAATCGATAGATAATGATCGCATATTAAGGTCAATACTTTTATTTGAATTAATATTATGATTGTGGTATTGTATCACCAACATTGTCATGTATAAATGAGTAAGACAGCCCTAGAAAGCAAATATTTTTTGCACACTCAAATATATTTGAGCACCTATGAAAATGTTGTTAAAGTAAAATTTTTTGTAAATCAAGTCTTGGAACAAAAAGTCAGATCATTATCTTGATTAGCAAAAATTGAACGGTTTTTATAATCGTTTGCTACACCCACCAGTACGTATAGATTCGTCTTTCATAAATCGGCGATTCATATGAATTCTACTGACAAAAGGAGAAGAAATATAAAATGTTTAAAACTGTTGACTCTCTATTGAGTTTTGATACAACAAAACCAAAAGAGAAGGAAAAAAGTAATAGTTTTAGATAAAATGATAATGAAAATTCAAACATCATATTCCCTTCGGATAGAACCTGTATACTAAAGATATTTTGAATAAAAACTGTTACGAGAGAGTTGTGATGTATTTTGCACGCGTATAAATGATGTTTGATTATCATTTATTGCCATGCCAATTCCATGTCGTACGTACAAAATTTGATAAGTAATTAGAAATAAAGATAATTTTATTCTTTATTTTTTATCTTCATATTCATTTGTACGATAGTGGTACCTCAATTCTTTATATACTATTGTTTGTACAAAAAACATTCTTCGTACACCATTTTTCTTTCCCTTTTTCTTCTTTTTTTTTGTACCTCAAACTAGAGAAAAAACCTTAGATCAGAGTTGTTCAAAAATTATAAAAATTCGCCATTATAGGAACAAGCGCGATATCAAATAAGTTGTCGAATAGAATTGTAGCGAGCTTTTTGTCAGCTCCGAATATTCAGATTTTTTTGAAAACTCAATTCCAGCTATCAGAGGTATTTTAAATCAACTTTCATCAAGTCGACGGACTGGAAAATGCTTAGTGAAAAACATCTGCAAGTTGCTAAAAGCACACCTAGAGGGTGGTCAAGAATTCTCGAGTTCAGAGCCCATATGGATGAATTGCATCTAGAATGCCCAGTTTCTCACCGACACGCAGGGGTTTTAGAGCTATTTCGGATGATTCTACCTGAAGTACTTACACCGGTCTCGGCCAATTTGACCGGCCAGCTTTGTCTCTCGGGCTTCGAGCGTAGCGTCTTCCTTCTCGTTCGGCTTGGGTCTAGGTATAAAAGCATAGGCGTTGGGCACATTGGCCGCCGAGCGGAGCGTTTACCCCGACAGATGTGCATTTATTGCTCTAAACAGTCTGCGCCAACGAGGAGTGTCACCATAAGCCTATCGTAAAGTTTTTTCTCTCGTGGTGCGTATACTATTTTTCGGCAAGCCAAGCGTAAGTGCGCACCTTAGCGCTCGCTATAATAGCTTGGGCTAGAGCGAAACCTGCAGTTGCGAGTTCTTCATCCGATTCGAGCTGCCGCACCGCCCCCTGAAAACGTAAAAGTAGGCGTATTTCTTCCCTCAAGCAGAAGAACTTTGGAGGGGATGCTGTAGGTGCTAATGTCTTCGGGCTATTGCAGTCTCGCGAGGGCGTCGCATCAGAGAGCATGTCGTCGGAAGCGAGCAACAGTTCTGTTTCAGCGTCATTCGTACAGCTCGATGATGCGAATCGCCAAACGGTGTACACCGGCATATTTTTGCGTCATGCCATCCAAACGCACCAATTCGATTTAGCGAAAAAACTCATCGCGTACGGTGCCGATGTGCGCGAGAAGACCACTTTAAACCAGACGGCATTGCATCTCGCCGTAACGAACACGAGCGATGTCGAAAAAACCGGCATCATACCCAACTACTTCGTTTACCTCGAAGAAAAGTTCGACAAGTTCATCGACTCTTTTAACTACGCCACTACGGCTAGGTGGGAGGAAGCGATCAGTCTAGCGTCTGACCAGCGGAAGACCTCTGATTTCGACAGTGCCGGCAGACTCAGCCTCGTGGAAATGCTGCTGACTTTTGGGGCCGACGTGAACAGCAAGGACCACAACGGCTGCTCGCCCATCCAGTGCGCCGTCTACACGGGCGACCTCGAGCTCGTGCAAACTCTGATCAAAGCCGGTGCCGACATCGAAAATCGCAACAGGATGGGCGTAACGCCGCTGTTCGACTCTATCTTGTACTGCAATATTGACATGGTCCGACTTCTGCTGAGCTACGGGGCCCGCGTCAACGCCGAAAGAATAGACGGCGAAACGCCCCTGCTCTGGGCCACTTTGCTCAACAGAAACAACAGCCACGCAGTCATCATCAGAGAGTTACTGAAGCATCCCGTGGATGTGAACAGCGAGTGCTTTGGCGTGACACCTTTTCATTGCATTCTCGCCTACGCCAACCTCGATTTGACGAGACAGTTCGTCGAGCTAAAAGCGGATGCGACGATAGTTGACGTATATCGAAGGACCTCTCTCTACTTCGCGGCTCCGAACGCAGACAAGGACGTTTTGAATTTAGTGCTGCAGATGAGCGACACAGAGATCGATCAGAAGTGCAACGTCTTGGGCTGCGCACCGCTGCACATAGCCGGCGGAACCTGCAGACCGGATAACGTTCAACTTCTCATCGAGTGGGGTGCCGACGTCAACGCTAAGGACGATGACTACTGGACGCCGTTATTTTTATGCGTCAACGATTCGCAATCGTCGATACTCCGGCCCGACTTCGCAGAGGACAGAAGGAAGACGATAAGTCTGCTGCTCGAGGGTGGTAGCGACGTTAACGCGAAGGCCATTGTGTATTGGGGGCAGTTGATGTTCGAGTCAACCGTTCTCGAGGAGGCGATCAGACGGGAAGATCTCGAAGCCAGCAAAATGATCGTCGAGCACGTCGCCGCGATCGAGGCTTCGACGAGCAAGCCAGTGTTCGGCGATTACAATCTAGCAGTGATCGATAAAAATTACGAGCTTAAGGGCTACTACAAGAAGTGCCAGGCCGAGCTGACGCTGATGAAAAATAGTAAAATTCAGAATACTTTAGTTACTTATTTCACTATTTTGACGACAAAATCGACTGATGTGCTCGCTCGGTATGCGAGAAATGACGATGTGGTAATAGCTTTAAAAAACAGCGAACGGATTAACGCGGCTTATCCGATTTACAGTTCGCGGTTGAGGGCGAAATTCGACGCGGGTGTGGTTCAGTGCAAGTTGTGCGAAGATGTATGCGCCGTTTTGAGTACGCTGTTTCAGTTCGTCGATCCGAGCAACCTGTGTTGTAGTTTTATTTCCAAATATTTAAGCACAGCTGATGCCAACTTTCTTGTCAAGAGTTTTAATGAGATTGGAAATTGACGATTTTTCTTGATAACCGAATGAGTTTTTTTTTATTGTAAATTGTGCGATGTACACATATATCATGTAAATTCAAGATAAAAATTTGTTTAATCTTAATTTTTTTAATTAGATTGGAAATTGATGATTTTTTTTATTAACCGAATGAGTTTTTTTTATTGTAAATTGGACGATGTACACACATATATTATGTAATTTCAAGATAAAAATTTGTTTAATCTTAATTTTTTTAATTAGATTGGAAATTGACGATTTTTTTTATTAATCGAATGAGTTTTTTTTATTGTAAATTGTACGATGTACACATATATTATGTAATTTCAAGATAAACATTTGTTTAATCTTAATTTTTTTAATTAGATTGGAAATTGACGATTTTTTTTATTAACCGAATGAGTTTTTTTTTATTGTAAATTGTGCGATGTACACATATATCATGTAAATTCAAGATAAAAATTTGTTTAATCTTAATTTTTTTAATTAGATTGGAAATTGACGATTTTTTTTATTAACCGAATGAGTTTTTTTTATTGTAAATTGTACTATGTACACATATATTATGTAATTTCAAGATACAAATTTGTTTAATCTTAATTTTTTTAATTATATTGGAAATTGACGATTTTTTTTATTAACCGAATGAGTTTTTTTTTATTGTAAATTGTACGATGTACACATATATTATGTAATTTCAAGATAAACATTTGTTTAATCTTATTTTTTTTAATTAGATTGGAAATTGACGATTTTTTTTATTAACCGAATGAGTTTTTTTTGTTGTAAATTGTACTATGTACACATATATTATGTAATTTCAGGATACAAATTTGTTTAATCTTAATTTTTTTAATTAGATTGGAAATTGACGATTTTTTTATTAACCGAATGAGTTTTTTTTGTTGTAAATTGTACTATGTACACATATATTATGTAATTTCAGGATACAAATTTGTTTAATCTTAATTTTTTTAATTAGATTGGAAATTGACGATTTTTTTATTAACCGAATGAGTTTTTTTTGTTGTAAATTGTACTATGTACACATATATTATGTAATTTCAGGATACAAATTTGTTTAATCTTATTTTTTTTTAATTAGATTGGAAATTGACGATTTTTTTTATTAACCGAATGAGTTTTTTTTATTGTAAATTGTACTATGTACACATATATTATGTAATTTCAAAATAAAAATTAGTTTAATCTTAATTTTTCATTTTGTGTAGTTTTATTCATTGTATAAAATTTTACCCTCTACTGTTGTTACAAAAAAACACTTCTATTTAACAATTGTTATTAACGTTGCATAACAATACTCGAATCCATAAACCAACTTAATCATCGATGAGTTAGAGTACATTATGCGTAACAGCAACAATGCTGAATAAAAATTAACAATGTTTTATAATTTTCGATCTAACTAGAGCCACTCATCAGTGGCGCTCATCAGCAATTCATTCTCTGTTCTCAATCATGAAATTTCTTAATACTCTATAATACACCTACAATTTAAAATGTATAGATACTCAAAACAGTCCTTATTTCTTTCCCTTCTTCTTCTTTTTCTGGGCCTCGGGCCAGGGAAAGCCTCTGCAGAACAGCACGTCCATGATGTTGTGGCAGGTATAGTAAGCGTTTTCCATTGCTTCCTCGTTGAACACGTCCATGGCGAACTTGGCCTTTCCTCCACTGCGTTTCGAGCCTTTTTTCGAGCCCTTGGACTTGCCCTTGCCACCGCTACCACCTCCGTTGCCATTGCCGTTTTTTCCGTTCTTCTTGCCGGTCGATTTTTTCCGGCCCTTGTCTGGCATTGTGATCTTTGGTATGTTTGGTTAGTCTGGAAAATTTAAAAAAAGAAAATTTTCGTTTAGCTGAAAATTATTTTTCGTGTAGTTTTTTTTTTTATATGTAAATTTAGGATCATAAATATATTGATGATTTATGAATAGTATATAGTAAACAGTGCAAAAAAATTTCGATTAATTTTTAAAGCAGAATTATGCCATTGATAACTTTCGCCACTCTTTACTTTAACGCTATCTTATCTATTTTTCTATACATAGTCCGCGACTCTGCGCTTCGTCTAGCACACTTGGCGTATTTCGTATCAATTTCAGCGATATAAAATTGCACTCTATTCACTACGCGTTATTAATACTTTCCTCTACTGTATCAAAGCATTATTTACTACTGAGCTTAATTCAAGGAAAAGAAAGAAAGATATTCTACTTTGAAATACTACTATTCTGCTCTAAACCCCGACCACAAAAAAACAATACTATATAACAAAACGTCGAGATAGTGCAACGTCAGGCACGAATAGAAAAAAATATCGTCTCTGGTATATACCTCGGTAAAATGCGGCAAACTTTCACGCGACTCTCTGGGATATAGCACGAGCACTTTCTTCGCAATAAATAATGGGAACTAACAAAATAGAGCCAAACGTACGCCCGGCCGACGACGCATATGCATAAAGCTCAAGGGGTACACATCGCAAGGGCGGCGCGTACGTCGCGAGGCACGAGTTGTTGAATCGATTAATGCCGCTTTTTCCCCTATTGTTGTGGATTTGAGTATAATATATGCTTCTTATGCTCACCGGTATGTGCGAGCGAAGTTTTGATGATGAATTGGCACGATTTGCACTGTCAAAACTTCATCGGCTTTTTCTCCTCAGCACCGGAATTAACGAGCTGTCCAAGGTATCCTCTTCTCCCCTTCTCCCTCTGCACTAGCAAAAACAACCGATCTTCGTTCTTCGTCAAAAAATCCAAAGCCGAAACGTGAGCGATATCGAACAAGTCGTCGAGTTTGTTCTTAAACTCGTACTCCCTGACCTCTTGCACAGGTAAGCGACTCCTCGATCTTTTGAGTTTCCTCTATCCTCGCGATGACAATTTGCCGATTTTGAATTCTCAAATCCGCAGCGTTCCAGAAAAGCGTGATTTTGTCGAAAACGCGATTCCAGCTCTGGGAGGCGGCTTTTTCTAGAATTCTCCGGTGGTGGAAAAAACACTGCAGCACTTGCCGGTTGGAAGGTAACTTTCGCCCGCGAATCTCGGGCTTCGTTATCGAGCCTATCAGTCACATCGAGGTGTCCGATAATCCTAGCTCGAAAGCTCTGCCGATATTTCGGTCTTTCAGCGGACCGTGTCTCAAACGCATTTTTGGAGGAACCGATGACAAGGGAGACTGACACGTGATGGCAGAGTCTAGGCTGGGGTAAAGAATAGTTCCGGGTACATACCGATCGTCGCCGAATTATATGATTTTGGAAAATCCCTGCCTCGCTCCAATACGCGCTGGGGACAATGTGACTGCTTGTTCGTCGCAGCTTTACGACTGTTTTATGGTTGTGTCTCTTGTAGATCTTTCTTCGGGGGCCCGTCGATCGGTTATGTTTGTCGGGAAAGAGGGTGTGTCTGTAGGGCAGAGTAAAACAATGTTCTCATTGGTGGGATTAGGCGAACCTTAAAAAAAAAATCGGCTATTTGAATGCGATCCCAAGCAATATAATATGGTACTGTACGTCGTCGAAAGATCAGGGTCGTTGGGCTCTTTTTGTGGGAGTTTGACGGTCGAGACGTAATAGTTACAGGCAGTTATTTATATATGGCAGAAATTAGGACGAATGCTTAGCCTTAAATTGGATAATATACCTATAACATTAGGATTTTTTAAAATTTGTATACTGAACACATTGAATTCACCTTAGTAACGAACAAAGATAGTAAAAATAAATTCTTCACTTTGATGTATGGACACCAGATTATTCCCTTAGTCTAGAAAAAAAACTGATAAGCCGCGTCGAAACATTGCTCAATAGTTCTGATAAATTAATTTCGCATCCGCCAAGGAAGAAAGTTCCCGAATAGCTCGTCTAACACTCGGTGGCTTCAGAATATGTATAGTCAGTTTTAGGTCGGCCGTTATTTTTAGGGCTACTCGAAACTTCGTGAACTTTTCCATTGTGCATGCGCGACGAGCGTTTTTCATGCAAGAATCGATTTTAAACTCGCGACAGAGAGAGAGAGAGAGAGAGAGAGTATATAATAAAATTTTCTTCTTCTCCCGGCTTCTATATACCTTTTGAAAAATTCCAGCCTCGTTTATTTCCCGAGCGACGGAAAATTCCGAAAAGTCAACCAATATAAAACGTTTCACGACGTCGAGTGTAATCGGGCTTGACTTATTCCTAAAAACATATGCATCCAGGGTAACGTCCCGTCCATCAAGCGCGCGAACTTTCAAAAGCGCTTAAACGCTGAAAGGCCTATATAACTTTATGTGAACGCGAACAATATAAAAGTGCATCTTAAAAGTATTCCCGAGAGAGTAAAAGCGTTCAATCGCGCGCTCCGAATCCCTAACCCGCGACGTCGTAATTTGCAACGCAAAGCGATGCTAATGCATGCATATCGCGTCGATCGCCAATTTGTCAAACGGAAACAATTTGCGAGTTTCACCTTTGTGCGATGTATACAAGTATACCGTGTGTGTGTGTGTTCCGGCAATATATGTGCGCGGCTTTCGAGCGTTTACGCGAATGCAGCTACTGTGCTTTTTACAGCTTTGCGCGCGTTAAATCTCGCGGGTTTATGAGAGGATGAGTTCAGGTACACAGGGATATCACGTACGAGAAGTGAAGCAGGTCAGTCGAGCGGAGGATCTAAAAATTTAAAATATACGCGAGACGTTGATGTTTATTGTTGTGGTTGAGATATTTTAATTGGAGGCGAGCTATAGCGTACTGTGTGTTATGGTTGCGTTTGCTACTGTTTTTTAAAAAATTTTACTGCACTCTCGTTTTGCTTTGTAAATATAACTGCGATGTGCGCTTTACAAAATGTTTTGAATTTTTATCGGGGTACTGAATCTATTTGTTATCGCCAATTTGCAGAAATTCAATTGTATTTGAAAAATGTAAAAATGCAATTTTTGGTTTGAACATCAATACAGGCTTTTATTTATTTATCAAAATTTTAATCCTTGATATTTATTCGTTACTTCAATTCGTATGTATTTTTGTCAATAAATTTTCATAAACATCGTTTTTGGTTTATGTTCAATAGCTTACGAATGATCTTGACTATAATACGGAAAAAACCGCCGCCAAGTCATAGGCACTCCCATAGCTTCCTGAAATCGGTTTCTGTAAATGTTTACGGAAATATAAAAAACTACTATCACAAAGTTTTTCCTAAGAGAAAACAAAATGCATTTTGGAAATATACAACAAATGATTATCCAATAAATTTTTTGAACACTGAAAAAGTTGTCATCAAAGAACGCCTACACCTGCCACGCTTTTTGTTATTAATGGAGCTTTACCTAAGAGTTCAAAAACAAAACTTTGGGAAGTCCGAGCGAAAGTACGCCCGGTGAATATAAATTCCCCTAAGGATCTGGGCTTTGCCGGACTTGTTTAGAACCGTGTTTACCGTAGTACACTTATAAAAACATGTTTATTTGCAAACTGAGTGCATAATTTTATTTTACTATTTTATTATTAATTATAAATACATCCATTTTTATCATATAATTATAATAGTAGCTTTTGTTATAAATATTGTTGTAATTTTAAAAAACAATATGCAAAGAGATTTATTGTATTTTCGCACTGTATCATATTTAATATTATTTACTACTATACAAGTGTTGCAAGTCACATCAATCGTAACAAAACGATGTTTCTCTAATCTGTAAACCACTTCCTATTCGATCCTAATCTCTAAGCGCAATTAAACAAGCATCAACATTATACAAACTATCGTCCCGTTCGATAAATCAACACTCAGAAAACGAATTATCGATGAACAACGCAAAATATAGTGTACAAACTGCAACCCTTTGCACAAAAAAAAAAATTTTTTTTTCTAAAACACTTTCCCAAAATTAAGTGCTCACCCAATCCAATAACCCTTCCGCGCAGCCCTATAATACTTCCCAAAAAGCCTGCAGTCCACCCGAGCGAAACTTTCGCGAAGCGCCCGCACCTATTTCGCTCGCGCTTGCGTCCTAGCCTCTAGCATACACGTACACTACCACCGCAATATAATACACACTCTACATTCACCGACGCTCGCGCATCGACTGTAAAAAGCGAGCGGAGTGGAGTCTGGGATCAGTCAGTCGAGCGACGAGCGCCGAGGAGCGAGCTTCGTAAAAGTGCGGCTCTCGACGCTACGTCTCACCGTTCGATTATACATTGTTCGCGAAAAAAAAAAACGAACTGTTCGTCTCGACAGTCAATGATTTCGTAGTAAACCATATTTGTCGAAGGTATATACGGAGAAGTAGATCATCTGTGTTCATCGTGAGGACAACGACGCGGCGAATCATAACCTCAAAACCAACGTCTCTCTATCCCTGGAGCAAGTGTGATATATAGAGGAGAAATTCTCCAGCATCCGCAACTACTAGTCATCTCCCGACTGCGATAGTCCGTAGGAGTATACAACGCGTCGGAAGAGGAGGAAGGACGAAGCCAATTGTGTGTATAATACCGCCGCGCCCTTGCGACCGCGCGGGGGAGGCTCTATGGGGCGAGACGAGAAATCGTCGGCTTGAGAGCTAGCGAGAGAGAGAGAGAGAAAGAGAGAGGTAGATACAGAAAACTCGTCGGTGCATCAGAGAACTCGAAAACAAGCCAAGATGTCGACTGCACTGCTGGCCCTCTTCGCCGTGATCCTCTGCATCCTCTTCAGGATCCTGAACGTCAACAGTGCGCCGCAGAAGCCGGTGCTCATCTGCAAGGACCAAAACTTCCTCACCACCGTTCTCAAGATCGCACCCGTCATCTCGGAGCCGTAAGTTTTATTTTTTTCAAATAGCTCTCTGGTTCTTTGGATCAATAATCCAGTACGAAAAAGATCGAACATTTCGGAGGCAAAACAACGACTGTCGAGAGGTTAGGGTAAATATAGTCTGTAAACTTTCACTGTGGTACATAGAGCCGTGTGTGTACACCTATATGTGTAGCGTGTGTAGGCTTCGATCGATGCGAGAGCTCTCCTCGCGCGTCTCGAAGTTTCTCAAAGGCCTTTTCAACGACTGAGCCGTTGAAAATAGATTCTTTTTTCCGAGTGCGAACAAAAGTGCGCGATTTATTATATTCGTACGAGAGCCGACCGCGTAGTGTTTTTTTTCAAACGTCCGATTAGTCTAGCCCTATGCAAAAAATACAGAACGCGCGGAATGGAGAGCTATGAGTATGCGCAGCGGTTCTTGGAAAAAGTGCAAAACAAACATTATACTTACGGGCTCGCGCGCGATTTTAATTAAAGAAATTACTTAACTTTCCCCTATCTTTGCGGCTTCGAGACTGTTCTCGCTCTTGAGATAGTACGTATCCTGTATAACGTGTGCATTGTGCTCGTGTAATATTTACGATTTTGGTTTTTTCTCTCTTACTCTCTCTTTCGAATTTTTTACAGTCATTTTTTAGCGAGAATTTATTTTTTGAAGCGATGCGATCTAATTTTGCGGATTTCTCGGTATACACAGACGCGCCGATGACTCAAAACGTTAACAGCTTGAAATTATCTCCATTGTTATTATTTCTCTGCATATTATCGATCGATGTTATTAGTCATACTTTGGAATACAGCTAGAGGAAGGTTTCCACTTGTATAAATACACGCTTTTAGATTCAAATCAAATTATCTGAATAGTTTATTTTTGCATTGGTCGTAATTTTACACAAGCTTATCCGATAAAACACAGCGGTGGGAAAATCGAGATAACCCGCCGCGAAATCAATAACGCACATACTATTGCGCACAAGACATAGATGACATTATTGACAATCAATACGTAATAGCAACAATGTCGGGTGTATTCATTAGTCAACATATTCCGGTGCATTTGATGAATATTTAAATATCGTCTCGAAGATTCTCGGAATTTCACTACATGTATGTACCTATAGTATATACCTATATGCGATACGCGAGGAGGAGGAAGTATCCTTGACACGTTCGGATGTGCAGCGCATCCGTCGTAACGCGTGGGTACTTTATTCTCGAGCGTTATGTCGACGCGTTACGAAGTATACCTAATAATATTATCTCACGACTTTTTCCCTTTTAATCAGATTTGCTATAACCGCACACTTGATATTCATAATGACGCAGTAAAACGAGAGCGAGTGCTATGCATATGTGTACTCTGTGCACACAAGCGTCTGAGAGCTTCGTAATTCAATTAACGCACTACGATACAGCCGATTCTATTTTAAAACACCAAAACAACTAGGCGAGCCGAGAGTGCTAAAGTTCCGATTGGAGGAAAAATGTCACTCTTTGTCGCTATAATATTGCGATGAAAAATTGCTCGTTTATACCGTTGTAAAGACGGTAGTTAGACAGAGCAAAGCCTCGGGTCTATACAATCGATACGTTTGCCTTTCTAATTTGAGGCAGTAATTTTGTGAATGAGATCGACTTAATTCTTCCTTTCACTAATACCGAGAGTGCTCGAAGACATTAACCTTTGCAATTAAAGAAACGTCCACTGCTTGAATGAATGATCCTCGAACACAGCACTGATGCGGGCCTCGTTGGAGTCGGGGTGGAAAAAGAATTTGCTATTATTTTTTTGTTCTCATGAATAATTTGCAACGTCGTTTTTCATAATTGTTTGTGTTCGATATAATTTCTTAACTAAAGTATCAATGATTGAATTTTTTAAGATAAGTTTCTTTGGTACATTCAGTCATTCAAAGCTTTCAGAGGGTTGTCAGCTCGGAAAACTCTCGAAACGCACTTATCTCGCACAAAATCAGCAAAAATCAGCCTCTCGAGACACATCAGCCATTATCTTTTCAGTGTCCGATATCCACTCCCCGCAAATACCTGCCCTTGGAAAAGTCTTCCGCGTAACGATCGATGTCTGCATAGAAATCATTCTGATGGAGAAAAAAAATTGCGTGGGCGCGAACATGCATACCTGTAGTCTATATATTCCTCTCGGCGGTTAATTTCCTCTCGAGTTGCCATCCGTTGACGAAAGGAAAGTTCGATCGGAGAGTATGTGTCGCACGTATAGGCACGTTCTGTGTATACAGTGTATAATATAACGGTTCAATGCACTGCTCACCGTAGAAATTTTGCGAAAGAAGCAGCCGATGCTTTGAGGTTAGGTTAGCCACTTGGAAGTGGGATGGGATCGTACGATCGCATAGCTCTCTCTGGCTTTTTACGGATGTTTTGCTGAAAAATTAACGGGACTGCTGACTTGTCGCTGTTTAGTCGCGTGGATTTCTGCGAGTCTTCGTGCCGAGGCTTGTTATTCTTATGATTATGCAAAAAATGTGTTTTTTTCGCCGGAGAATTCTATAAAATTAATAACTTTAATCAGGTAAATTCAATACTTGGCTTTTGTGTCTGTGTGCTACGTTTCGTTATTGAAGAATTTAATTAAAACAGCTTTCGTTATTAAATTTGCATACAATATACGAACCTTTATTATTAATTGCTTTATTAAAAGCAGCAGCCGGAAGTTTGCAAACGACGTAATAAACATAACGAGCTTTATATCGCATTCCTTTTGCATTTTCACGAATTGATTTTTACATTTTACATGCACACGTCATACACTATAAAAGAATGCAAATTAATGCGCCAATCATTCTCCCCGTATCTCGTCTAACACTATAACGAACGATGAATACAGCCCATTATAAAGTTATACTCTGACAAAAATAATAGCATACGCGAATCGTTAAGCAAAAAAAAAAAAAATCCGATCGATATTCCGCGCGTTTGGCTCAGTTATCTTGGAATGTTAGATAACCATTAAAATTCGCCTTAGTCAACAAACAGAAATTTGCGTATGTTGAAAGGAGGTTAACGCTTCGAGACGTCGGGGTCGTTTTTTTGTATAACGATTGTTTTGACTGTGAGTCTTGAGAGAAGAGATATCGTTGCGCTCGACGACGATAATGCGATGATTAAATAACATTTATATGCATTAGACACAATCGATCAATTGTGCGCGGCTCTTGTTCCGTGTTACGAGGACAAGCCCTAATTATCAAACTTGTTCTTTCTCTCTTTGCAAATGTCGATGTAATTGCAGCTTCACGTGTCTAATACGCAAATGTCGACTGTGCGAAGACACACATAACTTGCATGAGCATATGGAAATTATTGTGGCTGCGCTCGAAGAGCCTTTCTTTTATTTGCAATAACGAGTTTACCGTGTTTCTTGCCTTTAAAATTGACTTTACGAATAACCACTACTTTTTAAGCAAAGTTAGGTAACTCGCCACTTGAAAGTAAATGTGCTCGTAATGAAGTGTTATATTACTCATTGATTAGCCAATACCTTAATTAATCGCCGATTCTCACGATACAAGCGAGTCAAGCAACAATAGATTACACACATGGTAATTCCAGCGAATTTTCGTAGTATGTTAATATACTTTGACAAATTTCTTCGATGCAAATTCGCATCCATCAATTATTGGCTCAAAAGAAGAAGACATACGCCATATTCGTGATTTATTTCCGCCGGTATACACACACACAATAATACACTTGTTCATATATATCGTTTGTAAAGCTCGTATAATGTATTTTGTCTCACGTTCCGCTGTCAATACAATCGATAAAACGATACTGTCACTCTACAACACACTCGATATTTCACAAGACAGTACATGCAGCGATATACTCGGCTTAAGTGTCCAACGCAATTCCAAGCGGTCAATAAAAAAAATTGGCATGATTTTCGTTGACGCATGGCGTGTTTCCCAGTGCAACACTTCCTAGACGCGTTTCTAATATTTCCGAATCGCAATCTGAGCTTAACCAATTTAAATTCGTGTTGCAAAACCGCGAATTCCGGCAACTCCTCCACGCGCGAAAAATTCCGCCGACCAAAACAAAAACATGCGCAGGGGGGGGGGGAGGCCACCACATCAGGCGATAATAAAAATTCGGCAGGCGTGCCGAGAAGAGCTCAGCTTGGCCCGTGCTCCGACTGTATATATTACATTAGATCATCAACCCGAATCCCACAACGGCTTCCTCTCTCAAGGCGAGAATTCGCTCGACTCTATATGTCACGCGATTGGCCGCGTGCTTGTCGCTTCTTAATTGCATGTGAGTCACGCGTGATGTCTGCTCTGTTTGAACGAGAAAGGAACGCGCGCATTTTTTTTTGTTCTCGAAACGTTCTCGAAAGAGTTTTTTTTCTGTATACGACTAACAGGTGGATTCTTATCGGCTGAGAGAGAGAGAGAGAGAGAGAGAGAGAGAGAGAGAGAGAGAAGATAAGGGAAGTGTTTGGATAGTCGACGATGTTTTTGGCCACGTGGAGGAAGTGCTTTGGACGGAGGGAGTTTTTTGATTTATGTGGGTTTAAGGATTACTTATTGTAGGACTTTTCAAGTGCTTAATCTTCTCGACTTGCATGTGTCAGAAAAAACATCTTGCTAGAAATAGGTATAGCTTTCGATATGGCAATAACTTTTCATTTATCGGAAAAAAATTCATCATATTATACTTCTTTCGAAAGAATATCAAAAGTTCTCGAAAAGTTTTATAACGTCGTAATCGCATTCCATTTCGCGACAAGCTTGAAACTCTAATTTTAACTTTGAAAAAACTTTTGCTACAGATCTAATAACTGTCTTCTGGAGTATTATCAAAGCTGCATACATTATTCAATTTAACGCAAGTAAACATGTTGGCTGTACTAACACACTATACCCGATGAGCAGCCGGTAATATAAGTTTTTGGAAAGCCCCAAAAAAATAAACTAGTTGCCAACACGCCTTAGTGAGTCACAAAGCCAGTGAGTTCTCGGTATTTTCTACATACAACCTTAAACTCTTCTGCTTTGAGAACAAACTCGCGGCCGGAGAATGCATGACACGTATGCGAAACGTGCTGCGAGCTTTTTCTATTTATACTTTGTGTCCGCATCGCATCAGGATCGTCTCTTTATCAATTTTTCTGCGGTCGCTGTTATGCCTCGTAAAAATGTTATATCAATTTCAAACCTATCAGAAAAAAAATCCACTATATCGTCCAGAGTAAAGTTCAACCCTCAATAAACCAGCGAGCGAATAGAAGTTCCTTCCCGAGAACTGTATAATATAAGCGAAGGTCTCGCAATTAAAGCATCGACCCGTAAGAAAAAGGACTTTTCCGAGTAATCTCTGGCGTAGGCGGTCGAGTAAGCAGAAAACTCCCGATCGTGGGCGTGCGAAGACGACACGCTGCGCAGATTTCGACCGCACTGCCTATATCACTATATACGAGGCATAAAATCGTTGGAAAGAAAGCAGGGAAACGAATGCATGCACTTCCTAGCTCTTAGAGGACGATGAAAGCTCTTCGCGCGCGACACAATCGACGGAAGAGAGGCCGTTCGACGTGTGTGCATGCGTGACAAATCGCTGTTAAGTGTATACACTATACATATACGTACGAGACTGTAATCGATCCGTTCCTTGGAATCCTTTCGTTTTTTTTTTCGTGGGATCGTTTCCGTGACGCATCAGGTGTTCCGCGTGCATAATTCTGGACGATGCGTTATGCAGATTTGCTTGTACTTTTAGAGAGGAAGTCGTTTTGCTGAAGAGTCCGGTGAAATGGTTGCGCTGATGATTGACGAGTTCATTGCGAAAATATAAATTTATATGCATTTTATTTTAAACGAAAAAAAAGAGAATACGAGAAAAAATGTAAGGCTGATAATGTATTATATACAGAGCTGCAAAAATGACATGCGTGTTTGGCTCAACGAGGGAAATATAGATTTTTACATGACTCACTGATAACGTGACGTAATGCGCTTCACAGAGGTGACAAAATAATCTTTTCAGTATGTACAGTTCTTTGTTTTTTTTTAATATACGCACGACTTGTGCAATTTTAGAAATAAATTGGTAATAGTAAGCATTGCCATTTCGACGAACTTAAATTGGAAGTCTGCAAGTATTCTCATATGGAAACATAGTATTTTGTATCGAGGTCGTATGCTTGTACTGTAACGAATTTTCCAAAATTCTTATGCAACGCTGTACCCTTATCTTGTTTTACAGAAATCTGGTCGCATTCGTAATTTAGCTACTGTTTCATGAGCATTGTATAAGATCCGGTCACATAAATAAATTAATCTTCAAAATAATTATAGCAATACATTTGCGGTAAAAGTTTTAGAATTTATGTTTGTTCAATCGTGAGTCGTATACAAATAATCGATATACTTTCGATGCGATGACTAATATCTGTAGTGAGATCTTTATTTCTGTCGTAGAGATGTCATGCATTAGTCATCATATTGTTCTAAAGGATGCTAGTTACCAATCGCGTAGTTGCTTTCCGTTAAATTCATATTGAAAGCTTAGTAGCTCAAATTCAAAATAAAACATGCCTGTTTGATATTAAAGTGTCTTCTGAGTATATGAAATCATTTGACGATCTTGAACTTGTTCGTTATGATAGCATGCAAGCTTCATTCAAATCTAATATTAACGATGGCTACGCAATCAAGTACTTGAAAGAAAACACACGTAACTACCTAATAGGTGTGCGTTTTCGAGCATTCATCCTACTAGTGTGTACATTATACTGATACCAGCGGGATCATCAGTGATCAATTTTTTTCAAAATAATAGTCGGATAACGAGAAGATCATGCGATGCATTATACACGAAGCTCGCTGAAAGTCGTTCTCAAAGCAGAAGTTCAGCTTCGGAGAGTTATAAACTCGATGATTGTAGATAATCTAGTTCTAATTGGTTCTCATCATAACAAACTTCAAATGTATCGGCTCAAATACACAAAGTATTTTGATTTTAGAACACAACTGCAACAGTAGTCCAGATTTTTATTTTATTCTACGCCAAAAACGATCAAAATTTAATGGTAACTTTTCGATCGAGCATCTAAAACTGCAAGCTAGAAAATTCCTTAGGGAATTGCTGACAGGTTTAGGTCACGGAATAATCGGCGCGTTAACGAGATTTCTAGAGTACTGTCATACCCACCTTCAAAAGACCTCGGGCGACGTTTCCTTCCTCCTCCGCCCAGATGACAATCTCTTCTCTACCCTATATAGATACAGTCACTCTCAGAACGACGCAATCGATTCACCTATACAGTAGCGGACATCGTGTCCTACGCGTAAGGAACTTTCCATCTCCGTATAATCGCGCTGAATACAGATCTTCCGATTTTTTGGCAAATACGTAGTTGCTAATCTTGACGCAGTTTGCAATATCTTACGGATTAGCATTTTTCTGCCGTTTCGGTGCATAACCTGGTGTTCTTATGAAGGATCATTTTTCTTCATCGACTTTTACGAGCAGTAACTCGATGTACATATGTATATCGAGATCGATCGGGGGTTGAAGAGACACGGAGAGATGCTCGAAGGAGATTTGAAAGGGGTTCTAAATTTATCCGGTTGCGCGATATTCGTGGACGAAAATCCGATCGTTGCTCGGGATGGATCGCTATTTCTGCACCACAGTGATGACCTAAATTTTCCCTTTAAATTATTCCTAACTTTTTATTCTTGGAGCACGTTTGTAAACGTCGGCAAACGTCAAGGATGTATGTTGTTTTCTACTTTTGCGAATTATTTTATCGCTAATAGGCACCTGATTATTTAACCAGTATACAACTTCGTAGAAACTATTGAACTTAATGACACGAAGTATCAAGATAAATAATATTTTGTCATTAAACAAAGTTAAGAGAATTTGCACACTGATAACAAAAATTCTTCGATTTATACGAAAAAAAAAACAGAAAGAAAGTGGATCAGCGACAAAAGCGAATTGTTCCGAGAGCTTTCGCGCAGAGAGCTCTCCGTCAATAAAAAAAAAATTCCTCTTCAAAACAATATTTTCCTATGGACTTTCTCTCGATTCAATAGAGCCATCAAAACAACGTCGAAGAGCCCTGTCTGTGATTTTTTCGCGTGAATAACGCGTAGTACGCGTCTTTTGCGTATACCTGTGGTCACAGTTAGGGTCAGTGGAGCAGACTGCACATTGTAACGAAATTTTATTAAAAGTCGTAGAAATATCTCAATTGACATTTTACAAGAGACAGATAGAACGTGGTCATGCCGTAATTGCTTCAACCGTACATCTCTGTGTACCACGCGAATTTTCACTTGCGCATGACTCGACGGCTACCACTGAAACGTTAGAGTATAACTGTGGACCACTTCGATGGCAAAGTCCTTGGTTCAGAGTCGTACACTAGTTTAACTTTAGCGGTAACTATAAACTCGCTGGAACTTTCTTGTAAAATATAAAGTTTTGATAGCTCTGCTCTCTGGTAATAAAATTTGACTATTTCAAAATTCGAACGCTAACTGTTATACGTTAGGATATTTTCGTATATTTGGATGGGATGTTTTTCACCGCAGGAATAACGTCTAAATAGCCTATTTCGATTTAAATGCCAACGAAATGAGGAGCTAATAATAAACACGCAAGGCAGTCCTTGAGGGAGATGGTTTCTGGATCAGGTATTTTTGATAAAAGATCCTGATTACAGAGCGACTCATTAGCTAGCTTGGACGGTCTAATTTTAGACTACCTTGCAAATTATTCCGTTGAAAATAGAATTAGCTGCTGATACGAGCAGCTGTTTTGCATAACGATAACAAGTGGCCATTTTTCCAGGATCATGCAGTACTCTTAATTGGATTGTTATGTGCGGTTAACAAGCAAATAATTAAGTTACTTTGATGAAAAGCTTCTGCATAGTTGGTGGATAAACAATTATATCACACTTTGTTCGACTATAATACATGGAAGCTTTGAAAAATGTCCGATGTTATTTTCTGATCTGGACATGGAAAGTGTAGAGACGCGCGAGGTCGCGCATCAAGGATAATGCTCATTGTTCCGGCTTTTTACGTAAAGCCGATAGTTTTTCTTTGCCGAAACTGAGGACAATTTAAGCGTGATTTATGATGTCAAACTAAATGAAGGTTTTAATTGCGTGTTCGAAAAGTGAAAATTAGAGACCACTGTGACGTCTCTCGGGGTTTTCTGACGATTCAATAAAATGCATTATATTATGAAAACATAACAATATTCAATTTTATCATTAAATTATTAAAATCGGCTATTAATACAACGACACGCTACTCGCAACGACGAAATTCGAGGAACGCTGGGTTTCGTAAAAATAATAATCGAGCGCATAATTCGAATAACTTTCAGCGATTTATAACTGCGCGACGCGAGCGCGGAAGGAACAGAATCTGTGTCACTCGGAGTCACTGCCCTCACATGACAATTTAATTTAGCGCTAATCCCCCTCCTCTCACCACGTACCGAGAAAATGCACCGAGTTGGCGAAAAATGTGCTGCTATGCTCTATAAAGCTGCGATCGGATGGATTAGGACATTTTAACCGAGAGAGCATTTTTGGAATTGCTTTTTTAGCGGTCAGCTTCTGAAGACCGGAAGTCAGGCAAATGTCAGCGCCGTTGGCACTTTAAAAACTCGATTTTATAATTTTGATGTATAAGACTTTACATTCTTCACGAGTATATTATTTGCGCATTATTCTGTGTAAAACAATGATTACACAGCGTTGCCCGAAATAATTGTCATTCAAATGATAATGTGCTCTCATTATACAATAAGCACATCCGGAAGCCTATGTATAACATACTTGTACGTGCATTGTTCACGCCAATCTTCACAACGCGATTATCATACGTTACATTATTGCAAACAACAAAGTGTGTCCAAAAAAATAATTTCTCTATACTTCAATCAACCGCTGATGAAACTTTCTCATGCAGCTTCGAGAAAACCCATAGCAATTACGCTCGACACATTCCTCATATCCGCACGCGAAATCGGGAAAGCGATGATCAATCTCGTCCCAGAATTTTTAGCATCGGTCCACAGCATACTCCTCTATGATGTATACTACACACTAGAAAGGCTCGTCTCTCGGCTCTACGCGAGGTACCGTTAACCCGAAAATTTCATCTCGTCCCGATGTAACCTGCTACAGCCTTGATCTGTCGGAGAAAGAAACGCTCTTGCAGTTCCAGATTTTCTAACGGCCGTGTTGTACAGTCGACACGGTCACATACTCGCCTGAATATCAGGTGATCGGTTCGTCGACCCGGCCGTCTCGACGAAAAAAAAAGTAAAATTTACTCGGTGAAAGTAAAAATCTTCGCGATCGTCCCGTTTTTACAAGGTGCTATGACGCGTGTTTTAAAATTTGTATACTGAGAGAAAAGAAACATTGCAACAAACATATTTGTGTTAACATAGGCATGTTTGATTTGATCCAATAATACGTATGTTAATAGTTAACATATGGCTGCCCTTTACGATTTTTCATAGACTTTATGAAGTAATCAGATAAAATTAATCAGATAAAAATTATTAGAAAACACACTTGTATGAATTTTATTAATGCTGAGTAATTTTACAGTGATATAATATAAAAATTCTGCACGCAACACTACGCACGATAGCCATGAAATTCATATGTTAACTATTAACATACAGATATTTCCTGCAATATTTTGTATGTATACTATAGAAATCTATAGCATATATACAAACTGTTTTTGTTTCGTATAGAATATTTGTAAGATGTACACGAATATATTAGCAATCATTGCTCCTAACGTGTGTACATGTTTACGGCAATGATATCTTTCTCTCAGTGTATCTGATTCTCCGAGTCAGCCGCCGCGTGTGCGAGGTTTCATTTTGTTTGGCGAGAGGAGGATTTTTTCTGCGTGCGGTGGAAGGAATTGATTGAACGACGGCTTAGTGTTTAGTTGAGATGTGATTGATGCTTGGGTGATGGATGTACTCCTGAGATTACCGTTATGTGCGTAGCTGAGGACTCTATTTGTAATTGTATACTGTCTCTGTGAATTATAATGTTTGGCGCTGAAATAGGATCCTCTTGATTCAAGGAATCGTGCGATTTATGTGCAAATTTAAAACAAGTTACATTACCAATAGAATATAAATGAAACTCAATCATATAAAAACCTCTAGTATACCACACTGCGCATTACAATTCATATGAAAGACCCCGCGAAATCATTAATTATGCCATCCAGCAAATTCGCTTTCTATAAGGGGATGTATAAACCACGTGATTGATGTTATGGTGATGCGAATGCCTAACGCTCGAATGAAAGCGAGAATCCTCCTTTTTCATATTCGGCACTTTCTCCCTCCATTCCGCAAAAAAATTTGTCGTTTTCGTTCTCTACTCTCGTACTTTTTTCTGGCGTATGCTGTTCCACAATAACTTTCAGCGCGTGATCTCTTTCTACAAAAAAAATTATGGATTTGCGTGGATTCGGCATGAATATGCGAACCTGTTCTTGTTGATGTATGCGAGTACAAGTTCAATGATGATGAGATTTACGTTGTCGATTGATATAAATACTCAATTGAGATCTTGTGCCTATTAAATAAAAAATATATATATTCGTCTGTATAATTCATTCATTCACTGCAGCTAGAAGCTGCTTAACATCTCTCTCACTGAGTACGATCGTGCCATTTTTAGATCGGAAAAGTTTCCTTCCAAGAGCGCAGCAAGTAAAACAAAGGGTCCTCATCGGAAATTTCCCCGAAACTCCTGACGTACTTACCCTTCACCGACATGCAAAAAACCGGACGACCCCTTCTTCGCCCACGACCTACTCTCCTCTCCTCCAGTAGTCTATTCAACGCAACCACCGCCCATGACTCCAAAATCACCCCTCATTAGTCGGAATACCGTCTTCTCGCTGTTTAGAAAAAAAGAAGCACATCGAGTAAATTCTACACGCCGGCACTTGTGTATTCCTATGTTTAATGCAAAAGCGTATACACACCTTATAGGTATGCGTCGTATGTATAGGTACGTCGATACAGAAGCCGTGGCGCCGGGCGTATACACAGCGAGATCGATCCAGCCGACCTAGACCTTGAACGCGTATATGTATGCATGCGCGTGCGGCATTCGAATTTTTATTTATTTATTTTTTTTTTTCGATTACGGCGATGGTGATTGAGTTTTGCTGTAATTGTCGTATAGGTATGGGGTGCGACGATATATCCGAGTGATAAGGCTTTTTATTTTTATGTCTGCTGATATTTTATTGAAAGATTAATTGAACTATGATTCAAACTTTGATTGACGTACGCACATGAATATCGAATGATTATAATTCACATAAAATATATTGTGTCTTATCATTTGAATTTACTCCCCGCTCATAACGCGTGATTCAATATAATCAACTTTTCATTATGATGGACAGTTTGCACGTGTGCTTTCATTTATGGTTTCGCGGTCGTCGTATAAAAGTCATAAATTCCTCTTGCTGGCATAAATAAACATTTCAGGATTTTATCGCGAAATGGAACATCGTTTTCACATATCAGCCTTGAACTGCATCGCGTGATTAAAATAATATGGATTCTAATTCAATGTGTATAATATGTGGATTAATTAAAATTGACTCGTTTTTCTCACGGCTGTTTTCAACTGGAGATCGTTATCTGCTGCCTGGAAAGGGGTGCGCTATAATGTCATCTGAAACTTTCTGGAGATCCGAAGAAATCAAGTGTAGAATGCAAAAAAGCAAGCGAAGAGACTAGGACACCGTTTGCGTCAGAACTGCACATTTCACGTGTCTTTTTCTCTCCTACTCGTTTTACTCCTTTCAAGTAGATTATACATTCTAGACGCATATATAGTGATACGAATATTCTGAGAAACCCAGTATCATCGATATTTTTTTCTCAGATAACGCCTTTTTTTAGCCAGATTAGCCTGCCAATATATCTATATTCGTTATTGCTATGTATAAAAATAAAAATCAAATTATACAAGTATAAATTGTTCGTTTCAGATACAAACCGACGAGATTATGGGGATTCAGCGGACACGTGCAGACAATTGTCCACAGTATAATTGGCAGAGTGCGATGCCCATGGCCTATCGGCGAGCGCGTCTACATCGGACTTCCCGACGACACGACGCTCACCTACGATCTCTACCAGCCGTTGACCAACGGACATGAAGGTAATTGCCTCGAATCGTATAAGAAAAAAAAGTAACACAATCCGTTAGATCTCCACATCAGACATCGCAGTGGAAAGTTACTCTCCGCAATTTTCATAACAAATGTGGGCCACGATGCATCGTTATTTTATTCCACTAACCAGCGGCCTGTTTAAAATTTCAGATGACGTGACGATAGCCATTTGTCCCGGAATCGGAAACAGCTCGGAGAGCGTCTACATCAGGACGTTCGTGCACTTCGTTCAATGCCACGGATACAGGTGCGCCGTACTCAATCACGTGGGCGCCTTGTCCAGCGTCCAAGTTACCTCGCCCAGGATCTTCACGTATGGTCAGTAAATTTCGACTTCGTATATTTGACCTTTTTTCGGGTCTCCCTCGAGCGACTTCCTTATTACGCTATACACACACATACACACCAGTGGTGTGACGGTTTTGTAAATATCAGGTGCGAGGCGGTAGCCGTACGTGACTAATTTTTAATCAGCTGCTTATGCGCAGAATTAATTATTATTAGTCGAATTTCCTTTCCCGAAACGCGTCCTCGAGATAAGGTCACGTAATTCGCGTTTGTTTGAGGAAGTGGAGAGACATATTAGGGTGATGATGAATATTTTGCGCTTGCGGAATTAATAATTTTTATAAACTTTGTTCCAGGCCACACCGACGACTACCACACGATGCTGAAAAATTTACTGGAAAAACACCCGAGCACAAAGATAGTCTGCATTGGGTTCAGCCTTGGCGGTAATTTAGTGACCAAATACATGGGCGAACAGGGAACCAATAAGCTGTCCAACATTATTGGAGGCATCTCCATCTGCCAAGGCTACAATGCTATTGAGTAAGTCGATCGATCTCCTCGAGTATTTGTCTTCTAAATTGCAATTCTAGTTGCATTTGCGCGATTACTTATTCTAAAACTTGATTCTTGCAGAGGCACAAATTTTCTGCTCAACTGGACGAACTTCCGCCGGTTCTACCTCTACGTCATGACGGAATCTGTGAAGAACATTATTTTGAGGCACAAAAACGTATTGCTGTCGGAGGAGGTGAAGCAACGGCACAATCTTAACGAGAAGGACATCGTGTCCGCGGCTACTTTGCCCGAATTGGACGAAGCCTATACGAGAAGGGTAAATGTGACTTTTTTTCTCAGTCAGTGCGTATGATACTCATTGTTCTATTTTCGCTAACGATTCGTTTGCCTGTGCAGGTACACAACTTTAGATCCGTAAAGGAGCTCTACAAGTGGAGTAGCTCCGCATATTATCTGGATAACATCTCGACGCCTATGGTCTTTGTCAACGCACTGGACGATCCTATTGTTCCTGAATCGCTGCTAAAGCCTATCAAGGAATTTGCTGGTAAATACTTCATGAAAATTGATTCGTCCTTCGCTACATTGCGCATCGAGAGATCAGTGTATTAATTGAAATTCTCTGTTTCAGCTAACAAACCGCACAGTTTGTACATCGAGTTGGCTCACGGCGGCCACCTGGGCTTCTACGAGGGCGGCCTCCTCTACCCCAACCCGATAACTTGGCTAGATCGCACTCTTGTCTCTCTCGTCGGTTCTCTGACGCTCGCCGCGTCCGACCGCGCTCTCAAGGCCTTCTAGACACGACGTCGAAGTCAACTTCATAGTTATCTGCGGTGGACTGGTCAAGGCTACACGATGAGGGAGAAAACGAAGGAGCCACGCAAAAGTCTCACTTTGAAGCGAATGTGTGGAAAGAACCGAGTGTACAAAGCCTTTGAATTGAGAATTGAGTATTTGCCATGTTTTTGTACGTTTTATGCGTGGTCAGATTTTTAGAGTAATTTTCTGGATCGGCGCAAGATGAGCGTGGAGGGAGGGAGAGTCTGATATGCATATATACGATAGTATAATAAGTAAGAGTTTGCGCTAGCTCGCTCTATGTAAATCGTGTGTGTTTTCTCAGTGTTTTAACGAAGTTCGGAAGAGACGGCGCCGAGAAAAGGAAAAATCAGATGAGAGGGGGCTTTCTTTCGAGTTCGAGTGCTTGACGTCGCGTTAAAAGTTGTAGTACGTCAATTATTTCGTTAGCGTAACGCTGTAACGGACGTTTGTACTTTGTCACGGTTGAATTTTATAGAGATTGTGACAGGTTTTTAACGTGACTGTATCAAATTGAGAATTTTATTCAAGGCATATAATAACGATGCTTTATCCACCCGGAAGAAAATTATGCATAATTGTAGATCGTAGTGGGATCGAGAAGCAATACAAAGTGCATTTGATTCCCTCGTTCCTGAAGAAAATTTTTAAACGATTTGTCAACCACTTGAGGAGAATGTTGTGCATCGACGATATATGATTATGAGTAATTTTCGTCGATCTGGGAAAGATTATTTTTGAATTTACTGATGTGATTGCGATCCCGTTCGCGCACTAATAAGAGCACTGGATAATGTCTCCGACGCAATGTTATAATACCATGTGTGTTTACACGTGCAGTTTCCTCGATGTTGAATTGTAGTCATATAAGCCGATGGATTATTCCTGAACCATTCCCCGTGGTGCTTCTCTGATTATTAGATTTTAGGATGACCGAGTGATCCATCGATAATTATTAATAAATTTAGGCGGATCGAAAAAAGATCAAAATTTTACGATTCATCATCATCGTTAACTGAAATCTGATTGGTATTTAATAGAAGTCTGATGTAAAAGTGCTACAAATTATACAAAATTGAATATGCTTTTAAACATTTATGGTACGTTTGATAGAGTTCAGGTTCGTGAGAAAAGTTACGGTGAAAAAGTTATTTTAAATCTGAATTTTCTTTCAGAGTCACTTGTCAAATAATGCTTTACAATTGAGAGTGCCTACAGCAGTATGAAAATCACAAATTTTTGCTATAATTTTACTCACGCACCAAGAAAAAGTCATCCTGAAGATTTTTCGTCGTTCCGTCGAGAAACAAAAAAAGTTCACTCAGGGTACTTTGTAACTATATCGATTAAATTATTTGTTGACTAGAAGTATATATTTTTCCACGCTGCGAGAAGTAATATTAAGGAGTGGAGTGAAGCCTGTGGCTAAACGTACACTTTTTAAATGTACTTATATTGCTCATACGCGATGGACAGTATTAAGAAAGCAGAGTCTGGAGTAGAATACATTCATTAATAACATATTTATATTCATAAATCACTATTTATATGACGTTGTTAAAAATTATTATATTCAAAATTTATTTAATAACGCGTTTTATTTATGCAAAGGAATCGTATGAGATAAAAATATTCTCTCTATAGCTAACAAAGTCATTATGAATCGATCGCTGTCCGACTCTGTTTTCTTAAGTACTATGTAGCACAACAAAGAACCTTATTTTTTGCAAAGGTTTTTTTAATTTCGCAGCGATGGTAACGCAGTTTTATGCGTGCAAGAGAGTATAACTCGTTGTTGATCGCTCAGATTTGCACTTTATTACACGAGAGCACAGATACTTTTCGTGATTTTTTCTTTGTAAATCGATAATAGTGAGAATCTGAAGATTTTCACGTTCGCGGTAGCATTTTTTTTGTCAATGAAAGAGAAAAGTGGAACCAAAGGTTTTATAAAAGCCCTATATTCTGAACACTAAATATTATTTATATATAAATATATATTTATACGTTTATTGTAAAAAGTTAGATAAATTTTATATTGTTTAATCTTTTCGATAAGAAAAATTTTAGATAGACACGACGGCGAATTTTATTTGATTTGTAAGCATCAGCTACATGAACTAAACATGTGAAAATTTCAACGATCAACTGTGTTACACGAACGTACAAACAAAAGTTGATACATACATAAAATGTCAATTAAGTTTGTCGACTCTTACAACTCTTAGCAACATATACACCGTGTTTTGGATTGGAGTTTAAATTTGGATTTTGACTCACGGTTCGATTCGTTAAGACGTTCGAAGTTTCATACGTAGCAAAACAGTGTTGTTTGTATTATCAGTCATTCACAAATATTTTTACGCAAATAAAAAAGAAACGATGGTGAAGAAAATGTATTATTTGTCATTGTCTAATCCTTGTAATTCATATATTATACAATATATTCCTTTATTGGAACGACAACACTTGAATATAAAACAGCTATTCATTGAACTGAATACAAATATTTTCTTATACTTGATACTTTTAAAATTGAAATTAACGTCGCTAGAAAGTCATTTTAGAGATAGTGATAGTGAAAGTCGTTGGAAATGAAAGATATCGATGTTTCACCGATATACACAAGACGTCATTTTTTATCGCTTGTACTAAATTCTTTTGTTTTGATTCTTGATGTTTACTCAGTGATAGTTGGTCTAAGGTATGCTTTCTTTGAATTTTTGTTCCAATCAATTATGCATTACTCGACTCTTCATTTCAATACGAGCATAAATGCATCTCGTGTAGCTGCAACAATTTCAGTGCAAAAGCTGAACTGCAAAAAGGAAGATTGTCATTGCTTGAAATTCTTAATTTTGTAACTAGTTTTCCGATAAGCTATACCTCGTCTAGTAATTATCTTTTGTACATTAAGAATGGATAAAGTGTTGTTCTGGGTTTTCCTCCAAATGAAATATAGGGGGAAAACTGATTAATTGAATGGTGACACGATTGATATGACTATCCAGCAGTAGTTTGAGATATAATTGGTTAATATTTCGGTGGCCACATTCTCTCGTATTAGCTTTATTTTTTATCGAACCTTTGTCGAATCAACTGCTTGATACCTCGTGCAGTATTAATTTCAAAATGAAGTTATATTTATTAATATTTTTAATAGCTAATTGTAGTATAGTATCAAAGTTGAATTATTGCAATGCACTGCATTTGCCCGAAAAAAGTTTTTTCCAATTACGGGAAGAGATCATTCGCGAGGAAAGAATGATGTCCTTTGGATCAAGTTTGAAACTGCAAGGTGACGAGATTCTCGCTAATGAATGTTTGATGGCTACGAAACGCAAGGAACTTGACGAAGGTAAGTGAAGTGAATTGACTGTGAATGAACACATTGATGTGTTCTTACTCGTATGTTCTGAAGTTTTACTGTAAAACAATAATTGTACAACGTTTTTCGAGACGTTTTTGCAACTTTGTCTATAACGGGAAGTGTTATATCCTTAAACGTATTTAAAATGTGACATTTTTACTCGCATTTCTACGTTCCTAAAACGTTTTCCGCTTTTTGGGAAAACACGATTTCATATCCAAAAAAAAAAAAAATGTTCCATGCTATGGTGGATAGAGTATATTATCACACTATAAAAGAAGTTATTAGCAGTACGATTAATTTAATTATTTCATTTTCAACGATCAAGGTTTCGAGCGACCAGAACATTTTTTGCCATCGCAAAACTTTCTCGACGTTCACAGCGAGATCGAAAAGTCCGAAGTCTTCAAAATAATTCGTCTAATGCCTAAGGGAGCTGTTTTTCACGCTCATCTTGCATCACTAGTTTCGCTGGACTTCATCATCAACAACGTGACGTACATTCCAAATCTCCACATTTGCTACAACGGCACCAAAATGCGATTTCGGTTTCTCGAGACGCCGTCGTCGGATTGCGATTGGCAACTCCTGAAAGATCTGCGGGAGAAGAACCCTGGGATCAATATTAAAATTCAGTATGCGACGATTTGTTGTTAATTCTCATTTTCGAGAAAAAAAGCTTGTCATGCTGTGATTTTTTAACGTGCGCTGTTTTTTTTAGGAAACACCTCACTATGCTCAGAATAAGTCCAGCCGAGTATAATATCGACGTCGTTTGGAACAAATTTCAAGAAATTTTCGCAGTTATCAAGGGATTGGTGACTTACAGGTAAATGTTACGCTATCATACGATTCGTTGGAAAATTCTTGAGTAGATTATTTTTTAACTATTATTTTTTAACTACTCATTTTTACGACTTTTAGACCTGCATTTGAAATATACTTTTATCAAGCTTTGCAAGAATTATACGACGACAATGTCATGTACTTCGAATTTCGCGCATCTTTATCGAAGCTGTACGAACTCAATGGAACGACGTACAATCCGATCAATGTTGCTAGAATCTATCAAGAAATGATAAATAGGTGAGCTTATTTTTAGTTATTAGTTATCGCGCAAGCATTTTCATGCGAAAAACGTGTAGAATATAATATGCTATGCGTGGAAAAATAATTATAGGTTCGAAAGTCTTGATACGCCTATAAAACTTATGATTGCGTTTGCACGACGTTTAAGACGTCAATTTCTAGAAAGCTATTACAAAAATATTTGTGGCACGTTTACGGTCAATATATTTTGCCGGACATATAATGAAATTCATGAGAAAAAAAAATCATTGCAGATTCACAACCAATAATCCAGACTTCCTGGGCGCGAAAGTAATTTTTTCACCTCAACGAGGAATTACGCAATCGATTTTCGATAACTACGTTAAAACATACAAGGAAGTCAAACAAGCCTATCCTGACTTTATTATCGGCTTCGACTTGGTGGGTCAAGAAGACAGGGGCAATACCCTTCTGAACTTTGCGGAAAAATTGATAGAATTGGGTAAAGACACACCCTTTTTCTTCCACGCCGGGGAGACCAATTGGTATGGACATGCCACAGATGAGAATCTGGTCGATGCGGTTCTTTTGAATACCAAACGAATCGGACATGGGTAATAAAATCTTAAGAATCTCTTAGATGAAATTTCCGATTGTAATCAATTTTTTAATCTAACCTGTCTATTATTATAATTTCTTATCAAATTGTTGTCATTGTTAAAGTAGAAAATCTTTAAATTTCTGTGCAGTTTTGCTCTGCTGAAGCATCCAAAGCTAATGCAAATGGTCAAAGAGAAGAATATAGTAATCGAGCTTAATCCGATCTCCAATCAAGTATTAGACCTAGTCAAAGATATGCGTAATCATCCGGCCAGTCACTTCTTCGCAGAGAACTATCCTATAGTCGTTTCGAACGATGATCCAAGCTTTTGGGGAGCAAGTGGCCTGAGCTACGATTTCTACGAAGCTTTTATCGGTATTATGTCTCGTGAAGCAGATCTGAGAGCTTTGAAACAATTGGCCATTAATTCGATCAAATACAGTGGAATGAAGCCAGGAGAACAGAAAAAGGCTTTTAAGATCTGGCAAGAAGCTTGGAATCGATTTACTAGATATCTGGCTTACAGTCACAAATGTGTTAATAATAATCAATATTTCGATACGCGGTAGTTATTACTTTTTTTTTGTAAATAAAACGATTTAATATAAATATACGTCTATGTTCATAACAAAATTTCGTCACGAAGTTAAATTTAAAAATGCTGAATAATATAGATATAAAGTTTATTGGTACATAACAAAACATATTACAATATACATAAACCAGAGTTCACTAGTTTACAAAGTTCAACACTCCTACTTTTTAAAAAAAGCTTTTGAGCATTTTTGACATCGAAAAAATCAGTTTTTCCTATGGCAAAAATGCTCAAAAGCTTTTTTTAAAAGTCAAAGTATGGAACTTTGTTCATCTTTAATTTTTTGTCTTTAGCCGACACCTATACTAGTGCACAAGAGACTTTTGCAAGTAACCCCATTATTTAACGGTTTTTTGCAATATTTCGTTTAAAAATTTAAGATATGATAATTACTCAAAATTTATGTATCTTCCTCTATTTTTATACCAATAATCAGTGTAAAATTTGAGAAAATATTACAATTACATAAAAAAGTTAAAATATTTGGTAAACCCCACCTTAATTGATGCCTTTCAATAGTTAAAAAAATGGATACAGATGTCACAATAATAGGAACTAAGACTTAATAGTTGGAATTAGTTTTGTTCTGTGCTTGCTTAGTGTATTAAAACAGCAAACATCACATATAGCGTTATCAAAAAACCGGCATGAAATTTTCATTGTTCTATACAATGTCGTGTTAAGCGAAACGTATATATATATATATATATATATATATATAATATATATTATATATATATATATTATATATATATAATATATATATATATATATATATATATATATATATATATAATATATATATATATATATATATATATATATATATATATATATATATATATATATATATATATATATATATATATATATATATATATATATATATATAATATATATATATATATATATATATATATATATATATATATATATATATATATATATATATATATATATATATATTATATATATATATATATATATATATATATTATATATATATATATATATATATATATATATATATATATATAGCCAGTCGCCAAAGTCAAATAGCTCATTGTACGTCTCAACATTTAAACAGATGGCTATAGCATTTTGCAACCATGTTGTTCTCTGTGGGCAAATCTTTAAAAGTCTTGCTTTGTATTTTGATGATCTTCAATCATTCTGACGCGCTTCCTTCGAGCAATTATACAGCATTACGGAACAGCCTTATCGAAGAAGAGAAGAGCGTCGCTTTTGGCGCCAAAATAAAACTAACTGGATATGAAATACGTGCCAACGAATGTTTGATGGCTGCCAAATGGAAAGAAGTCGACGATGGTACGTTCTCAATCCATAGAATATTAACAATATTAAAAAAACAGAAATGATATTGTGTTTTTTGTATTTTTGAATTCAAGGTTTTGACAATCCAACAAAATTCCTACCTACTAAGAACTTTCTCAGTGCTCGCGCGGACATCGAAAAATCGAAGGTATTCAAGATCCTTCGAGAGATGCCCAAAGGTGTGGTATTCCATGCTCACGCCTCAGCCATAACTTCTCTCGACTTTATTATGAACAATATGACCAACATGCCAAATCTCCACATTTGCCGTGATAAGGGCACTCTACGGTTCCGGTTTTTCGAGAAACCCGACAGTTCTTGTAACTGGGAGCTGCTCCAGAATGTCCGAAGGGCTGAACCAAACATAGATGAGGCAATAAGGAGTAGGCTTGAACTCAGGGATGAAAATAACAACGAAGTCAATGCTGTTTGGAAGAAGTTCGAGAGTATATTGGATATTATGAGTGGGTTGGTAAATTATAGGTACGTACGATTTGATTCGAATTGGCGCAAAAAATGAAGTAAAGTATTTTTTAACCATGAGCCTATATTATAAAATTTACAGACCTCTTTTCGAGAAATTCCTTTACGCGGGTATGCAAGAACTCTACGACGACAACGTTATGCTCATGGAAATACGCTCGGGAAAATCTGCTTTGTACGAACTCAATGGGACTACATACGATTATATGTATGTTCTTCAGGTCTACAAAGACGTATCAGACAGGTATATAGCGCGGTTCATTTTTTATGAATTTTTCAAATTTTGTCTCTAAATATTATGAATCATTTGTATATCTCATTGCAGATTTGTCAAAGAACATCCAGGTTTCTTGGGGTTGAAAGTGATTTACGCCCCTTATAGAAAAGTGTCTCAGGAAAAGTTCGATGATTACGTGAAAATCTTCAGACAAATGAAAGCTGCCTATCCAGACTTCGTCATCGGCTTTGATTTGGTGGGACAAGAGGATAAAGGACATCCACTGATCGATTTCGCTGATAAATTGCAGGAATTGGGCAAGGAAACCCCGTTCTTTTTCCATGCTGGAGAAACTAACTGGTACGGTCATACCACCGACGAGAATCTTTATGACGTTGTTTTGCTGAATACAAAGAGAATCGGACATGGGTAATTAGAGTTTTGATGAATTCTAATATTATCCATAGTAGATCAACCAAGTTTTTTAACTTTTTTTTCGTTCTCACAGATTCGCTCTGCTAAAACATCCAAAGCTCATGGAAATTGTAAAGGAAAAGAAAATTTGCATTGAACTCAACCCCATTTCCAATCAAGTACTGGCTTTGGTTCAGGATATGAGAAACCATCCAGCGAGTTATTTCTTCGCGAGAAATTTCCCCGTAGTCGTATCCAATGATGATCCCAATCTTTGGGGATCCAAGGGCCTGAGCTACGATTTTTATGAGACGTTTATCGGCATTATGTCTCGCAATGCCGATTTAAAAGCCCTTAAGCAGTTGGCGAAAAACTCGATTACTTACAGTGGGATGACCGAACAAGAGCAGGATAATGCCATGAAAATTTGGAATGAAGCATGGGCCAAGTTCGTTAAATCTCTTGCTGAGAGGTGTAAATAATGTTATATGTTCGCTTGTATAAAAAATAATAACTTACTGATACTGTTGGCTATACGTCTGTTTTAGCTTTAATTTTTTAATTTAATGAGAAGAGCGTGTATTTATAATTATTGAATTAAAACTATTTATTCATTAATAAACTCGTTTTAGAATTCCATCGAAGATTTTATCAATTCCTTTGGTTTATTCAATAATTTTTTTTTTTTTTACAATAAAATTCTTATTAAGTAGTTCTTTAGCACTATATTAATCAGATGTGCCACATATATTGTGCATTAGCAAAGTGGAATTAATTTTTAATGTTAGCATAATGTGGAACCGGTCTATACCAAGAACTTGTCTGCAAATCTTGAAGTATAGGCGATAAATAATACTTAGTTTGATAATTTATTCAAGCGGATATGCTTGAGAGCAGTACTTATCAATATTTGAGTAACCCCCGCGTGATTCTAATGAAATTCGTCAGTTTTCAGACCTACCGTAACGTTCTTACTTGAGCTTGGTATAAAAGTTGGCTAATTGTTGACGAAATTTTATTTTTACATAGTATTGAAACCTTTTAACTATACGAATATCGTTGATGGTTTTCAAAAAGATAACACGTATATAGACGATTTTCATAGAAAGAATAACAAAAGTTGCTAAAATTCATATTATGTATCCGTGTAAAGATTTTTCTAATATTATAATATTATCTGCTTATGTTTGTTCTTTTAATTTATGATTCGATCTTTTTCATAATTCGAATGTCCGCCTTTAATTTTAGTCGTATAGTTTTAGAAATATGACAGTATACACACTCAGCTATATCAGCACGGACATCTTCTATAGACACATGATTCGAACTCCAAACACCCTAAAATACGTTTCTATGAAAATTGAGCGAAACTGAAAATTTTAATATTCGATGCATTCTCTAGAAGGAAGCAAAATCAATATTTGATATTAATTTGGAAATATTTGTACTGTGGCAGTGCATATATGCCCTCACAACGGCTCGGCATAAGGCTTACACACAATCGCACGTAGTGCATATTGTCATTTTGAGTGAATAAATGTTCTGAGGGCAGATGAAGCCCGAAGGTTCTCTTAGTATAAATTATTAGAGTGTCATTATTGTGCATGCTGAAACCCATGCTTCCATTCATAAATAAGCCGAGGACAGAAGGACTCCGCCACTCTCCGCGGTCCGTCAAGACGGAGATGCTGAGCAGCCGAGTTCCTGGTCGTCACCCGACGATCCTTTTGTTAATGTAGTAGCCTTGCTCGTCGGTCCCTAAGCTCGGTGGGACACATTTATCCAATTTCGCGCTAGCAAGGCCACAACGTTACAGTACGAAATGTATGTACATACGATTCAGGATAATATTCTTTCGCTAATATGATTTTTTATTTTCATTATAACGTTTCTTATCGTCGACACAACTGCTTCTAACAGCTTGTTTAATATTTGTCTACGAAATTTCAAAATTTAAGTGATTACTTGAACCACGAATCAATCAAGTATTAAATTAAATATTCATAGCTTATTATACTTGTATATGTATACCAATTTATTATGATCAAAGCAATCTCAATACGCATTAAAATATAATGAAATGTATATATTCGTGAATAACGGATTTTATTTTTGAATGACAACAAGATTTATGTTTAGAATACTTTCTCTGAGCAGACGTTTTGTAAAAGAGAAAGATAAATCACGATGCACAATCACGTCATTTTTCTGAGTTAGTTTTGTTTGAATAGACATCATCAATTGTTGTTGAATTCAACATCGTTACTGTATCGGGGTGAGGTCTAAAATCGTACATGTGTATTCAACCTAATGTCTACTTAATTTCTAATTATGTAAATTTCAAAATCCTATTTGCGTAAACTTGGCGTCATATTTAGAAATAACATACTTCAATGCACACATTGCATAATTGTACGTCTGAAATCATGAGCGATAAGACAGTCATGCTTTTAATGTAACGTGTAACAATTTATAAGCCATGTGAAAAGATTAATAAGTTAACTTTTCTTTCGGTTATGAATTAGTAAGCATAGTTTTACCTTTCAGTCAAAGCTCCCAGTCATGTCGTTTTCGGGGCAATTGTATCTAAAATTCTCAATATGCATTTTGCTGGTTATCAATTTCACTCAAGCCGTTCCGGTCAGTAATTACACAAAAATACGAAACTTGCTTATTCAAGAAGAAAAAAACATTGCCTTCGGTGGTCAAATACATTTGACTGGAGATGAAATACCAGCCAATGTTTGATGGCTGCAAAATGGAAGGAAGTTGACGATGGTGCGTTTTTTCATTATTTTTTATCTTCATTAACAAAGTTTACATACCATAAGACTCGATATTGAACATTGAAAATGATTTCATTTATAGGTTTTAAAAATCCGACTAAGTTCTTACCGGCGAAAAACTTCCTCAACGCTCGCGATGACATAGAAAAGTCTTCAAAGTTTTCAAAATCCTTCGTGAAATGCCAAAAGGTGCCGTTTTCCAGCTCACAGTTCAGCTATAACTTCGCTCGATTTCATCGTTAAGAACATGACCTACGAACCCAATCTCTACATATGCCGTGAAGGCAACTCGATGCAGTTCCGATTCTTCCAACAGCCCAAAGACAAGTCTCATTGGAAATTGCTCCAGGATATTCGCAAAGCTGAGCCTAATATCGACAAAGATATAAAGCATAGTTTGGAACTTATCGAGGGAGAGTACAACGATGTAAATGCTCTCTGGGATAAATTCGAGGGGACCATTACTGTGCTCAAGGGATTGGTAACATATCGGTAAGTGAAATTCGCAGGCTAGAATGAAAATATTATTTTTGATTGTGGCCTTTTTTGCTTGGTAGGCCTCTTTTTGAGAGATCCTTTTATGTAGCCATGCAAGAGCTCTACGATGACAACGTGATGCTAATGGAACTTTGTTCGTCGATGTCAGCTTTGTACGAAATCGATGGATCATTACATGACGTAGTGAGCGTTACCAAAATTTACAAAGCAGTTTCCGATAGGTTTGTGAACGTAGAATACATTTTGGAATTTTCAATTTCTAAGATATCATCGCTATAACTACTCTTCAATTTACAGATTCGTCCACGATCATCCAGGATTTTTGGGCGCAAAGGTCATTTTTGCCTCTTACAGAAAAGTATCCCCGCAGACTTTTAACAATTACGTGGAGACGTTCAGAAAAATGAAAGCCGCCTATCCCGATTTTATCATCGGTTTTGATCTGGTGGGTCAGGAAGATTTGGGTCATCCGCTTTTAAACTTTGCCGATAAACTTCAGGAGTTTGGCAAGGAAACGCTGTTCTTTTTCCATGCTGGCGAGACCAATTGGTACGGACATGCTACGAACGAGAATCTCTACGACGCCGTTTTGCTCAACACGAAGAGGATTGGTCACGGGTAATTATTATTTTTATTGTGCGTAAAACCTTATTGGAGGTGTTTAGAGTCTCAATCTTATATTTTAAGAGAGATAATTTATTATAATTTGATTTCGTGATCGTATTTTTGTAGTATGCTTGCAATATATTTAGAAATAAAAAACTCCGGTTTTACAAATACGCAATTCACGTAGTTAGACCTGCAATAACAATTTTTACATTACGCTTCTCTTGAATAGTTCAAGTATAACAAATTAAAATAGGTGCAGGAAATTTTGTGAAACTACAATGTATTGTTACAGATTCGCTTTATTGAAGCATCCAAAGCTGATGGAACTAGTAATGCAGAAAAAGATCGCAATCGAACTCAATCTGATTTCGAACCAAGTTCTGGAACTCGTCAAAGACATGAGGAATCACCCGGCCAGTTACTTCTTCGCAAAAAATTTCCCTGTAGTCGTGTCGAATGATGACCCCAACTTTTGGGGCTCCCAGGGCTTGAGCTACGACTTCTATGAGGCATTCGTTGGAATAATGTCACGAGATGCCGATCTCAAAGCACTCAAGCAGTTGGCGATGAATTCGATTACCTACAGCGGATTGAACTAGCAGGAGCAGACCAACGCTTTCAATATTTGGAACAGAGCCTGGAACACGTTCGTTACATCGCTTGCTCGAAGGTGCCAGCACAATTAGATATAGTTAATATGCGAAATGTATTATTTGTTAAACGTTATAGACTTCTGTAAATAAATTTCATTTCTTCTAGATAAGTATCAATTTTTGCACAAACGATGTTTCAAATATTTTATTAGGATCTCATAGTGTATTTCTATTTCGCAATAAATAAATTCTTTATAACACGTTTTATTTTCATTTATTGCTGCAATTTGGAGTTAAATTTTAAATTTTCCATGGCAGTTGGTAAAGTGAACTTCTGTTTAATTTTGGTATAAGGGCACAAATAAACAATACAAATTAAAAAGTATTTTATTATTTTGAATTCAAGAAGATTAACGTACTAGTGGTAGTATGAATAAAGAAATAATAGTACCTTATAAGCCATGACCTCTAAATTTTAGATTTAAACTAAACTTATGAAATTAAATTTCATTGAAAGAACGAAAGATAGCAGCACTAGACATTTATTTAATGAGATAGAATGTAGGTATGACGTATAGAGCAATGGTTATATTGTAAACAGTCGCTATTATGTGTGTTTGATTTCGTGTTACGTGAAATCTTAATTTTAATATTTGACAATAATTGATTGTTAGTGTAAATGTCTGTTGTTTTTTAATACTGTTGCAGATTAAAAATTTTTCTGTCAATTATCTTAAGTTTGATTTTATCGCTGGTCTATATAAAATTAAAATTTTAAATCGTTATAATGTTTGGCTTCAAAATCTTAATGTTTTCATTGATGTTTTTTAATGAACAAGTGTTAAGCATCGAAAATAGTTATGCCTATTATTTAACGCAACGTGAAAAACTGATTACCGAAGAACAGTTAGTATCATTCGGTGCTAATATTACGTTAAATGAGGAAGAACAGCGAGCAAACGATATTCTAATGAAATATAAACACGAGGAATTAAAGACAGGTGTGCTTCTGTTTATCAAAAGGGGCGTGCGGTAATGTCGTAATAATAAGTTTTCGAAAGTGCAAATGTTTAAAGAAATTTTTCCTCCAAAATAGTATCATGGATTTGGAAATCAAATATTGATTTATTAACCTACAATCTGTTTGTATAGCAATTTTTGCTTTACGGTTCAATTTCATTCTACTGGGTATTCATGTGTGATGCATTCCAAATTTAAAAAATAGAATAATCGAGTATATTTAAATAGTCTTGCTGTAAATACGATTGTCCTATTATTCCTATAATAAAAATTTCTACGTAATTCAATCACATGATTTCCCTCTATATCATCGTTACAGATATATTCAATCCTCTTTCAGCTTTCAGGGACCCAAAGTCCTTTCTACCCTCGAAAAGCTTTCTCCGAGTCTCGGAGTCGATTTCTCGCTCGAAAGTCTTCCGCTTTATTCGACAAATGCCAAAAGGCGGTGTCCTCCACGCTCACCTCTCTGCTGTGAATTCCCGTAATTTCATCCTGGGCAATATCACACGTCGACCAAATCTCTACGTCTGCCGCAAGCTCGATCTTTCGCTCAAGCTCAAGTTCCTCGACGAGTCTTCGTTGCAGAGAACAAAGGAATGCAACTGGGAATTGTTGGCCGAGGCAAGGGTCAGGGATAAAACGATCGATGAGGAGATCGCTGAAGCGTTGAGTATGTTCGCGGACAATCCGTACGGATGCGGTAAGGGGATCGATGAGGCGTGGAAGAAATTTTTGAGTATTTTCAAGTTCATCAAGTCTCTGGTTACTTATAGGTGTGTGCTTTTATTTGTAGAAAGAAGATCTAAAGTAAATCACCTCAGCTTAAATTTGAATAACTATATTTTTTCATTATATAAAAACGATAAAATATTTGTTCAATAAGCGTGTTCTGTATTTTAGATTTTGTTTTTGTACTATAGGTGTAATTGGTTTTTAGAAACTAAAAGTTATGCTTGTAATTTACGAAGGAAATTTATTTTGCGCGTATTTTCAGACCTGTTTACGAAGATTTTCTATACCACATAATGGAGGAGCTTTACGAAGATAACGTACAGTTCATCGAAGTGCGAACACCGTTCTCAGCGCTGTACGAATTGAATGGTTACCAGTACACACACCTCCAGGTGCTTCAGATCTACCAGAAAATCGTCGACCGGTAAGTTAACACTTTTATGCAATGTTTACTCCAAAATCTGCCTTTCTTTTTAGCATACAATATCTAGCACTCACTGATGTATAACTATCGATTGCACAAGTTATTTTCCTGAATCAGTAGTAACTCATGTTATCAAAGAACTAACTTTCGAACATACATTTTCCGTTAGATTTGTCAAGGATTATCCTGACTTTGCTGGTGTGAAATGGATCTACTCTCCCCAGAGAAACGTGCCTCTGTCGACTTTCATGGAATACGTCAATACGTTCCGAGCTTTAAAGGATGTACAGCCAGATCACGTTGTCGGTTTTGATCTCGTTGGTCAGGAGGACAAGGGTCGACCACTTAAGGACTTTGCTAAGGAGCTGCTGGCTCTCGGAAAGGAGACAAGCTTCTTCTTTCATGCTGGAGAGACTAACTGGAACGGAATGCAGACTGATGAGAATTTGATTGATGCTGTTTTGTTGAACACCAAGAGGATCGGACATGGGTATTGAGAGATTGTTTTTGATGCACTCTTGGATCGGTATCACTTTATTGGTTGAAAACGATTTTTTTTACGAGACCATAAAGTTTGAGAGTTTGTAAAGCTGGTCATATTTAGAAGATAACGGATTATAGTAGACGTTTGCCACCGCCAAACAATACGTTGATAATTTCCACTCCATTGAACAAAAAAATGGCAGGATTACGTAACCGCGAGTCATTGTTCTTTTCAAAGAGAAATTTCAATATTCAGCGAATAAAATAAAAAAATTCTCACTTTTACAGATACGCTCTAGCAAAGCACCCAAAGTTAATGCAGCTAGTCAAGGAGAAGAAGATAGCGATCGAAGTGAGCCCGATTTCAAATCAAGTTCTGAAACTTGTGAAGGATCTCAGAAATCATCCTGCGAGTTATTTCTTCGCGTTAGATCTGCCGGTAGTGGTGTCGAACGACGATCCAGGCTTCTGGGGTGCCAGAGCACTGAGCTACGACTTCTACGAGGCCTTTGTTGGTATCATGTCGAGCAGAGCTGATTTGAGGGCTCTGAAACAGCTGGCACTGAATTCCATCGTCTACAGTAGTATGAACGATACGGAGAAAAAAAGTGTGATGGAGATATGGGAAAAACGGTGGGCGAGTTTTATTTCGAAAATCGTTCGTAATTTTTAAAGGGGGGTTTATGGTGCTTGTTTTTATGTTAGATAAAGTAATGGAACAATGGGTCTGAATAATTTATTTGTAAGATATAATTAAGAGGCTAAAAAATTGTGATAGAATAATTGTGTATCAACGTAAATTTATATTTTTGTACTGCTCGTTTTTATTCTGTTTACGTTATCATTTATTGGTTTTGTATTTGTACGTATTAAAAACGGTGGTCGAGTTTTATTTCGAAAATCGTTCGTAATTTTTAAAGGAGGGTTTGCGGTGCTTGTTTTTATGTTAGATAAAGTAATGGAACAATGGGTCTGAATAATTTATTTGTAAGATATAATTAAGAGGCTAAAAAATTGTGATAGAATAATTGTGTATCAATGTAAATTTTTATTTATATTTATTACAAACTCGATATAATATGCAATGTATCTGTAGAAATTGTTAAATGATTATTTGCAGTTTGAGTACATGAACGTCGTATAGGTATACCTCTTGTGATAACGACGTGATGTTATTAAATATAATCTTAGCAGAGATTACATCAATTATTATTCATCTCACGCATGCACGGTTTAATACGTTTACTTTGAAAATCACATTTGTTTGCTAACAGTTATTGATCAGAGTTATATAAATTTATGTATTATTTATCGATTATATAACTCATGATCTCAGCGTCCCAGATGAATGGTTTATTACTATCACGAACATTTTTTAGTAAATTTTGTTGATATATATATATATATATATATATATTATTTATTCATCAACAAATTTAGAATATACTGTACACGATTTAGGCATAAGAAATATTTTTACTCTATTCTCTACAAAAGTACCATTTTCAGTTCGAAATTAAAATCGTCTCTATATACTTATATATTTTATAGAATTTTAACCTTTTGCTCTTTCGCTTTCCTTTGTAAATATTCAGGTAGCAGACACGTTTACATCTGTATAAAAGCACGTGGATCCCCGTTGTACAGCCATGAAGTTGGCCATAAAGTATACTAAATCTATACCTAAAATAAACAAAATAACCTTTCGGAAAAGCGAATGGATCATGTCCTTGTCTTTTACTGCACTAATATAAGCAATAACAGTGAGAAAGAAAAAGAGAGCTCGACTAAGCAACGGTCCCTTTCACTGGCCATGTTTGACATCATAAACTAACGCAGGTCTTTTATACTAATCGGAGGATATGTGTGATATTATTGTAAAAAAAAAATGGTTATAAGTTCACCGTGGTAAGTCCTAGCTCCTCGAAACTGCAACTTCCCGCCTTATAGTATTTAGCAAACGTAACACCTGTAAAGCGCAATATAGTTCGTTATTGCAGTAGCTTCTGCGATATACATACTTTGCTTGTAACTATTACACTTTATATTCTGAACATGTAATCGTTACACAACTAATCCGATTGAAGAGTCTGATGATATTCTTCACCATAGTTGGGATTCAGTATTTCATCCATCTATTATACACAAAAAGTTAAAAAAAAGATCCGCCAAAAGCCCTTATAGCAAACATTAAATATCCCATAACAGGCAAACCTCTGCAACGAAATCCCCACACCAGCCGCAAGTCCATCAATTAAAATTCTCCACGTACTCTCTTGTATATACCTCACACACGTAAACGTTCGAGCTGCTCGCGGTCAGCTCACATATACATGTATCTATACACAGCAAGCAATTCTCGGACGAGTATCGAGTCTAAACGGCCGCGGGACTCGGGAGTGAGTATAAGCATGAGCAGCAGAGTCGGAGAGATTATACTTACTCGCGCCGGCGTCCGTTTCCCTCAGTCGACGTCGAGGTGCCGTCGAAGCTGCAGCGACCCGCATCATCGCATAGATCTTATTTATAAACAAGCTACAGCCTTTTACGCGCCAGTGAAAAGTTGAGAATAGAATCATGGAAAAAATACTGCTGCTGCTGCTGCTTACTGCGGGAGGATTGAGCTGCTTTCGAATCGTGGAGAACCCCAGGGCAAATGATTACTGGGCCGAGAGGGCGAGGATTCTGATGGAGGAGGAGAACTCGATGCTCGGGGGCGATCTGAAGTTCGAGGGAAAGGAGAGACTAGCCAATGAGGTGCTCATGAGCGCTAAACGCAAGGAGATCGACGATGGTTCGTTGATTTTTGAATTATGATGATGTTGAAATATTTTGTTGGGTTCGTATTACTTGCAGCGTGAAGAGAGCACTTGCGGTAGTAATGAAATCATGAATGATTTTTTAATCGTATCGAAGAGTTCTCACGTGCCGCTTGATACGCGATTAACACTGTCTTGGGAGAGAGCGTTTGCATTGCTTTCTGCGCGAGGTAGTAATTCTCAGGATTCGCGTGATTTCGTGAAACAAAGAAAAGTTTATTAGTTAATGTCATGTTGGTGCTTGCAATAGTAGCACTTGACTTTAATCTAAAATTGCCAAGAGTAATGATCTACTGTAAAGAAGCGATAGTATCGGTTTGAATAGGCAGTAATATCAATAATCGCAATTAATATAATTAAGAAGTCGTTAAAAAATTTGATCAATATAACATCTGTCAAGTGGTCAACCATTATTTTTACTCATATTAACTGAACGATGACTATCGATTCGATTTGATGATCGATAAGGTATTTATCCTGATGGTAGTATTCCGTTTCAATTACTATTTAATTCGTATACATGTTGTCAAATATAAAATTTCTTTGAATTTTTGACATTATTCATTATCATTTTTTTGTGTGTTAAAAGTCAATGTCTGATTAATAAAATTACATCGCTAACGTAATGACGTCAAGTATAAAATGATAATAGTGTGAAAATTGTAAATATTTCTCTTTAGTTTTAACTTGACTCCTTATATTTGATAATATAATCACGTTTTAATAAACGTTAATGCACTGCAATTTTAAACTAAAATCATAAGAATGATATAGCAGTAAATGCTTCGAACAATAACTCTCACTTTCAAGCGTATACTTAATGGTATAATCTTCGATCATCGATTTCTCAACTTGAAAGATTATTTTGTAAAAAAATATTTATCTGAAAAAATTGATCAAATTAGCTACTCAAGCATTATGTGAGCGCACCTTTTTCACTTTCATCTCTTTGAAACAGATATTATTTTCTCTACGTCACGCTCTTATATTGAAACTGACGACGCGATGCTATGAAATTATTCTTTTGCAACTTGAAATTATTACTCTAAAATGTAGTCAATTTCAAGTTTATAATACAACAATACCTACGTGAACGTGTTTGATTACAGTGGAATTCCTCTGAATAAAATCAATGCACAAATTGCTTTGTCTTATCATTTGTATAGTCCGATGACTTTTGTGACGCACACGATAGCACCTGTGCATATTACAATACTGTACATTTCATTGATTTCCGAAAAATTTCTTTTTTAAAAGCAATTGTTTTTGCGACTTTGAATTCTTATCGAATCTCAATTTCCAGCTCGTGCGATACCAGACTAATTTTCTAAAGACAGAGTCACAGTCGATATACAACTATAAGGAACTACACATATACTGATAAAGAAAATATTGATGTCGTCTTGAGTATTCCATTGACCAGTGCGCAGTTTCAAGTCTCATTGTGTCAATATTGTTTTGTGCATTTTGTAGAGATACATAGTTTTGTGGATGATACCATTCTTATCTCTGTAAACTTAACTAAAGCTTAAATACAGACATTTACTAAAAATAAATTGCTATATGATTTTTGTGACAAGAAAAAAAATCGATCAAATTACTTTGATGTTCAGATGAATGCGATGCTCTTTAATTTTTATCTAAGACAACATGTAAATTCAAGAATGTCACTATTAAAACAACCACGTCTACTTTCCAGGAATCAACGATCCATCCTCGTTCCTACCATCGAAGAACTTCCTGACAGTAGTTAACCAGATCCGTGAGTCTCCTGTCTTCAAAATCATCGAGGAACTTCCAAAGGGCGCAGTTTTACACGCCCACGACACAGCCATCACCTCAGCCGAGTACATCTTCTGGAACATCACTTTCCGACCAAATCTCTACGCCTGCGAAGTCGACGGTCTGCTCAAGTTCCACTTCTTTGACAAACCCAACAAGGAGTGTGATTGGAAGCTTTTGGAGACCCTTAGAAAAAATGACCCCGATAGAGTTATCGACACCAGAATCGCCAGGCAACTGTCAATGATCACGAGGTTCCCAGAACAGTTATATCCTGATGGTGACAAGGCCTGGGAGAAGTTCGTTCAGATCTTCCTTTTCATCACGCCTATGTTGACTTACAGGTGATTAAGCGAAGATTGACGAGTTAATTAGCAATTCAATTACAATAAAATCGTCTTTCGATTGTAGACCAGTTTACGAAGATCACTTCTATCGGGGACTGCAGGAGCTTTACTACGACAACGTTCTCTACCTGGAACTGCGCTCGACACTGCCGCCCTTGTACGACCTTGACGGAAAACAATACAGTGCTGTCGACCTTGCTCACATTTACAAAGAAGTGTCTGACAAGTAAGAACATACAGATAAACTATACACAATCAGAACTGGTTATTATATAATGAAAATTTTGCAGATTCGTTAAGAAACATCCAGACTTCGTGGGTATGAAGCTGATCTACGCACCGCATCGAAAATGCAGCCAGCAGGAGCTTGACCAGTTTCTGATTACGGCTCGTCAGCTGAAGAAGGAGCTCCCCGACTTTGTCGTGGGTTTCGATCTCGTCGGTCAAGAGGACAAGGGTTACCCGCTCATAGAATTCGCTGACAAACTCAGAGCTATCAGTGACGACGTGCATCTGTTCTTCCATGCCGGAGAGACTAACTGGTATGGGACCAGTATCGACAAGAACCTCATCGATGCTGTGATGCTTAACACCAAGAGAATTGGTCATGGGTAGGTATTTTGTGGGATTTTCCGGTGATTCGTGTATGCGGCCTTTCCACTTATGGCTTACGAGTTTATTTTTTCTTTTTTTTTTATAGTAGATAGTGGAATTTTCGTTAGGTTTCATAATGATGTACGCGGAAGTAGAAATAATGATGAAATAAGTCGGTTTCGTGCTAGCGCAGTTTCATGCTATATAAACTATTTTTGCCAGCATCAATATGCTCTTTATCACTGCCTATTGATAAAGATTGCTGCATTTAAGATTGGCTACTGAAAATACAAATTTAACAAACGTGACAATACGTACGTTTCAAATTCGTGACACATAGAAATACGCAAGGATATATCGGATAATATCTGCATCACAAAAAGAATTCGTACAATTTCCAAAACAAAATTCCAATAAAAAATTCCTTTTTCAGTTACGCCTTGGTAAAACACCCGAAGGTCCTCGAGCTTGCCCGCCAGAAGAAAATCGCGATCGAGATCGCGCCGATCTCCAACCAAGTTCTCGATCTCGTGAAAGACCTTCGCAATCATCCCGCCAGTGCTCTCTTCGCCCAAGATTACCCCGTCGTTATCTCGAACGACGACCCTGGCCTCTGGGGAGCTCAGGGTCTGAGCTATGACTTCTACGAGGCTTTCGTTGGTATCATGTCTCGTGACGCCGATCTCAGATCGCTGAAGAAACTGGCGCTCAACTCCATTGAATACTCGAGCCTTACCGAACAGGAGAAGAAGAAGGCCCTCGACATCTGGAGGCAAAGCTGGGATGAGTTTATCGATTATGTGATCACTGGTCAGTGAGTCGAGGAAAGCTGGATTTTTGTTGTGAATGACTTAGGATTTTGATATAGTGTTGAGAAAATATGCTTTGATATAGTTTTACGTGACAATAAATAGACACTTTTCATCCGTGTATAACGCTATAGGTTATGCAGCAAATTTTTTCATGTGTATAGAAAATTTCATATATATATATATATATATATATATATATATATATATATATATATATATATATATATATATATATATATATATATATATATATATATATATATATATATATATATATATATATGTATAGAACACTTGCAGATTACTCATACAAAATAGAATATGTAAGGCTACGATTTTCTAGTCGACAGAGTATTTTGTACTAATTTAATTTTGTATGTAAACACATAGTCAGAGTTAATGACCTTACCACATTGCATACACGTAACAAAAATAACAACTGATATCTTAATTATAAGTATACGATTACGATGTTGATTTAAGGAAGGAAATATTTTGCGCAATGGAAGCTCGATGATTCATAATAGACTTGTATAAACTGTACTTCGATAGTGAGATATGAATATTCATATATTTTGGTTTCGATAAGGAACATTTGATTAGAGCAAAATTAAATGCCCTAGTTTTATACGTGTGGTAAATGACTTCAGCATAAGCAATGCTGCAATGCCAATGTCATTACGATATTCTAAGAGTTTGCTCTAATTTATCGCACAATACAAAAATTTATCTTGTGTATGAACGTATACGTATAACAAAGGAATCAAATGGCTGTTTTGAATACACGAATGAATTTCGATAGGTGCGAATGTATTTATACACGCATACGTCGTGCGGTTAAAGATAGCTCAAACAAATTGCTTCGCTCCGATTGACAAATTATACAATTGTACATATAATGGCCGCTCTTTGTACGCAGTTTTTAAATCGTCATCTCTCGTTTGAAATAAATTGTCTCTGTGTGTCTATTTTAAGTCGACGAAGCATTATTTTAATCACCCCTTTCTCCGCTAATAAAAATAATTTTTTTTTAAAATTGAACGTGGAGGCTTAAGGAATTTCAAAATCAGTTATTCCTAAACGTATAAGCCTATAAGAACGTGACAAGTTGTGCACCACAGGTGTGCGAATTTCAAATCGATGTAAATCCCGCTAATAAGAGCGATTGACGACTTCCTACTGCGTCACGAAAAGAAAATAAACAACGGATCGTACGTACATTTCCATTTTCGTTAAAAGCTTATCGAGCAAATGTCGCAAGGAACAGAACTACGCGTCAATGACTTCATCGTTGAAAGTCCCGGATAAAAACAGATGACTTTACATTTACGACTCTTGCATTCTAGCTTTTGAAAAACATGACTATCTGTCTATTGGTTCAAATTTTATTTTATTTTGATCATACAGCCGTTCGCACCGAATAAAAAAAGGCTATAAGTGAATTATTTTATGACTTTAGCTATATTAATTATAATCTGGAATCTCACAAGTCGTTTGAAATATTAATGTTTTCTACCTTTAATTTATTCAAATTCATGTTAAAAAGCGCGACCGAAGTGAAATCGACCGCTGCTTTTGTCGGGCAAAAATGAAGGCAATTAGATTAGCGATAATGATTGAGAGTGCAGTGCTAATGGTCATAAAGCATTCTCTCTTACAGGTCGCTTTAACATAGCATTGATTTTGATTTGCATATAAATTGGAATGAAAATGTGAAATAATATCAACATCAGTTCTGATAAATATCATTCTGCATTTAAAAAAAATCAATAGCCATCGATAAAGTTTTTACAAATTCAAAATTTTACTAAAAAAATTCATTTACTACTACAACTTGTATAAAGTGAGCTATCTTCGTTTCATATATCTTACATGGGGATAGGACGGACTCGAGGTTGAGGTCGGAGGCGGTAGGGGGTTGACGAAAGAAAAACACATGAGAATTATTGTTATGACACAGAAAAATTTTATTCCACTTTTTGTTACCAGCCGAAGTCCAAAGGTCAGTCGAAACGTGTGATCACAGATGAGGATGAGGGGTCGTGCGGTTGTCCTCGTTACGTGCTAATTTCGTATCAAAGCTGTCGAGATCTCAGCAAGTATTTCATTAGTCCTAGTTCCGAGAGTCTGCAACATTTGCGACAGAATTCATGAATTCGAATTTTAGTCTTAAACATATGTCATAAAACGAAGCGAATCCTATAGCTATACCTTCGATTCGCCATGTTGGCAGCCCGTCTTTTTCTTCTCTCCGATGTAACGCTGCTTCCGTCACTCAATACTAGCCTCGATGCAAGAGCTGTTGATTTTCCGGGCGGACTGGTGGTTCCTGACGGCACGTTCGTCAATAATTGCTTGCCCTGACGATTCTCTTTTGCTTTCCGCCGGACATTTAGATCTGACGTTACCACGATTTCGTCGAATGTCTGACCGTTGAATTCTGCAAAAATATCCAATTATAAGCATTCCATATCTCATATGCGCAATACAAACACAAAATTCACCTCGTCATACTTACGATTTCGATTAGTGGCTTGACTTTGGGCATTGACGGTTACAGAAGCCAAAACGAGAACAAAGAAAGCGATGAATTTCGTCATTTTAGCGGCCTAATTGAAATTTTGCGTTTTGCTTTCCTGAACCAAACAATAATTTCTGCAACAAAGAAAGCGAGAATCCATATAAGTATACAGGCGGCCTGCACACGTTTGCACACAACTAAAAAACAAAAAAAATACTCGCGTAATTGGGCGTATCGTTACGAGTCCCGAGTCGTAAAGCGCGACGCCGCGCGGCTCGCGTAATTGCAGAGCAGAGCAGCTCTGTATACGTGTATACTTGGCAGAGATCAGCAGCGCAGTGAGACAGAGAGAGCGCTTGTGCAGCGCGATAATCGCCTCGAATTTCTCGTTGCGCAATTATCTCGTGCGCGAAAGGAGAGAAACATTTCTCACGATCGGTATATAGTGCGTTTGCGAGGCTTATAGAAATCGGTTGGAAGTGAAGCGAGTTTTTAGATAGGAGAACTTTTTTTGTAAAAGTATATCGCCTTTATCGAGTTGCTCGTGTATGATTCTGATGACACAAAACGCAGATCTATTATCTGCTTTTTCTCGATGCCTTCGACAACGAAAGACTTATTGCGTGTGTACCCGCGAGACTTGTCGAAGCCATGATTTTCGCGAGTCGAGACGTTGCTTCGCCGTAATCACTGAATTATTCATCGTCGAGAAAGATCGGGTTACTGTCGCGTGCGTATAATGTATAAAAGATTCGCCACCGCAACCGCGCTGCGTAATTGAGGCTAAAGTCAACTCGACTATATATTCAGGACAAAGACTGCGCGGCGGTTTTCGCGAGAGTATAGGATATATGGCTCTTAGGAAGAGCTAAGAGTCTTTATACTTCGAGGAAAGATGAGTTACTTTGAAGTCGTAACGAGAGTTTGTAGAAAAAGCAACGCACTCGCACGAGAGTAGTTCTTTTTTATATCTAAAATACGAAAAAAAAATATATATCTTTGACCTGACGACCAAACGGCTACTCGGACAAAACAACGATAATCCTTTCGCACTTGAAATAAAAAAAAGATAAAAAAAAGTTACAAACAACTTGCTATGATAGCCTCGAATCAGGGGCAGCGACCCGCCGCGCGCACAAAGGATCGTCGACGCTTGTTACAACTTACGTATTCAAAAACCGCGCGAAAATTCGAATCCGCGCACGAAACTGACCGTACCAAAACCATCGACCCTCTTCTACCAAAAATAGTAAAAAATAAAAAAACTATCTACAAAAGTACAAGACTATACAACAGACAAACAGTCTCTCTCACTCTCTGATCGGCAGCAGCAGCACTTACCGAGAATATCCTGAGGATACTTTCCGAGTCGACAACCGCACGAGAAATGCGAGCATACATTGGCCCGACGGGCCAGCTCGAGTAAGTCTCTCGCCCCCTCCTCGCATCCGCCGAGCCGACCAGCGAGAGAAGAGAATAAGAAGCGAAACTGGCGGGGGATCGCGAGAGCGTATATGTGCTCTGTGCGCTGTCAGGAGCGTGTGCCGACGGGGCCTTACGGGCCCCGATGGAAGTGGAAGATTCTCCCCATGGTGGGGGTACACTCAGCTCTACACTGGACGAACGGGTTATTGGCCGATGGACTATTGTTTGGGATTTCATTGTTTATTGAATTCGCTGCTTTAGCAGTGTCGAGTAGACGTAATTTTTGGGATTTGGGAATCAAGGTGTGGTTTTCGAGTTTTTTGAAAAAAAGAAACGCTGATGCTTCTAAGAAAGCGGCTCCAAATGGGAAATGTTACAATCGGCTTGTTTATGCAAAGGGTGTGTATATTTAAGGATGATTGCGAGATCAGGCTTTTTGTTTGCATTTTAATATCAATACCGCATTGCAAACTAATTCTCGTTTGGAGCTTTAATCCTAAACCGGTAGCAGGAGGGTTCCCCCGGAGAGTCTTACGAGATTTCGGGTATTATGTTAGGCTTTATAATACCCTTTGTTTTGCAACTAAACGCAACTCTCGAGGAAATTAGAGTTGAACTCGTTTAAAACTATTTTCCTTAAAAACAAAGTTATCCAGAAAGCTGCCGCATTAGATTGAAATTTTCGAGAAAGCATAATCTCACGGAGAATCAAGGCAATGGAACCTTAGCTAATTCAAAAAACATTAAAAAATTCAACATTCCCGAGAAAAATTTTAAAAACAAATCCAGCCGAGCATACGGAGCCCCCTCACAGGAGAAGAGCCACCTTAAAGGGTTCAGTTCAGTCTGGCAGAGTCTCCCTCCATATCTCTGTGCCAACACGCAAACACACTCGTCTCTCCTTCTCCGCGGCACTTGCCGGACCGCTTTCTATTTCATCCTTTTTCCACCTTCTCGGCTCTCTCTCTCTCTCTCTCTCTCTCTCTCTCTCACACACACACACACACACGTACACGCACACATACAGCCAACTCGAGGGACTGGTTTTCTCCCGGGCCAAGAGAGTAACGAGACGCCGCCGCCGCTCTCTAGCAAAAATTGTTTTGCATTATGCTAATGCCCGGACAAAGGAACGAGTCGAGGAAAAACAATCAGCCCTTTTTTCGCAACGTGTGAAAGATCTCCTCGCTCTTGTCCTCGGCGCTGCGCTTCACCGGACAAGAGAGAGAAGATCCTATGTTGATTTATCGGGAGGGAAAGGGGCGACGGGTGCAGTATATAGGAGCTTTTCTTCGGCGCGAAAAGCAAGCATTCCGCGTTATTTCGTATTCATATAGCCGGGCGCACACACTGCCAGTGGCTTCTTTTCAATTTCGACGGATTTATTGTCCGATGTTGTGAGCCAGAGGAGATTAGACTTTTTTTCATGACGACGATCACGACGACGAGGAACAATCGCTCTATAAAATTGCAGGTGTCGAAAGGAGATGTTAGCGCGCGAGAGTTTATTTTTCCCGCGTGTGTTTGGGTAGAGGGTCGCTTGAATGAGTGGCGCTTTTTACGAGAGTTATACTATATAGTTTTTATTGCTACTTATGTACCCGCGAGGACCTGATTTTAACGCGTGCGTTTAACGATATTTTATTGTAAGTTTTGATGCTGATCGAAGGTACGAGAGAGTGCTGTACCGGGCTGCTCGAGACGCAGAAAAAAGAGAGCGTACGGTCCCATTCAATGAATCGAGATTTATTTGCTCAGCTCAGCTATTGTGCGCGAGGAGGAGAGAGTCGCAAACGTGTTTCAGAAATTCAAATTAAATCGTACTTAGCCAAGTCCCCAGAGGAGACTCATATTTTTGCTATTAAATGCCGCTACAAGTGTTTGCTGAATAAATATAACTGTCCAACGACGCGTATATACGTATTATATACTTTTTCAAACGATCGACTCGAGAATGCTAATGACTAAAAGACGATCATTTAGAATGTGTCTCTTTCCGAATCGTCGCGCGAATAAGAACTTTTCGTTAGACGAACTTTCTTGATAGAAAAAAATTAAAAATCGATTCGCAGCATATCTTGTATATACAAGAAGAGAGAAAGGGAATCGCGTGCCGGTCATTGCACGCGTTTGGATCTCGCGTTTAGAGCTTTTTTTTCTTCAGCTGGATCCCTCCGCTCTTCCTTTGTGCTCCTTAATCTCCGACCTCCACCTCCTTCGCCAGCTCTCCTTTCATTCCTCTTGCAGCTTCTCTCGGCCGTTCGCCTTTTTATCCTTTAGTATATAGCTTTCTCTCTCTCTCTCTCTCTCGTCCCTTTTTGCGTTCGCAGTGTCTTCGGTGCTTGGGGTTTTTGTGCTTTTGCGGTAGTTTTGTGAGTCGATATTTATTAGGGGGAAGAGCGCAGGACTTATGAATAGTAAGAGGCTTGGCTTGGCTTGTGGTGTGTAGGGTTTTATTAAATTTTGGATTATTATTTCGGGAGTGTAAAGCCGTTCTTTGATGGATAAATTTAGATTAGTACATGCAGTTTTACGTGCAGGCGATGCAGTTTGAATTTGAAATTCTTGAACGAAAACAGCAACCAGTTGTACGAGATTCTAAGAAAAATTAATCCGATCTGAAGGAATTCTTTGTTTCTTTTCAGAGAGTAATAAAAAAATATTAGGTTCATTCAATATTGATATCTGTTTGATGTATGCAGTCTGATCTCGTAATTGGAATCATACGACATTTCACAAAATTATGAACAAAACGTTTTAATAACATTTTTTATTGTACAGCTGATTGTAATATAAATACTGCAGTATATAAGAAACATATAAAAAATTATAATACACAAAGTATAGAAACTTAGATCTAAATAATTGTTCACTATCCTAATCTAATTGCTTTTGTACAGTTGATTTTAACAATCGTGAGCTCGGTCGCAGTAAACACGTTGAAGCTAATATTACAATACAAAATGAATTTGAAATTTCTCTCAATTTTTTCTAAAAAAACAGTACCGATCATACGATTGGCTCTCATCGATAACCCGCGCCAAAATCAAAATTCTTTCAAACCCCGCAGTCATCTCCTCAATTCTCTTCTCGTTCTCATAAACACGTATATAGGTACGTACAGACAGGCATCTCTCCCGCACCCTCCTCGACTCCCTTTAATTCTCCCTTTGTTTTTCTCTCGCACTTCTTCTTCTTCTCCTGGCCACTGCTGCTGCTGCTGCTTCTTCTTCGGCCGGTTCGCGAATTTTTACCGGTTTTGCCCTTTGAGGAACATCTGGTGGCTGGCATACAGACAAAGAAGAAGCGGAGAGTAAGTATAAGAGAGAAGGACGAGACTCAAGGGAATCTCGAGGAAGGAGGCCTGCCAGCTCGGGGGTGGCTCGTTCTTACTTCTTCTGCTTTGCTTTTGCTTCGTTCTCGGGTTTTTTAATTTTATTTTCTGCTGGGTTCAATCTTGTAGGAGCAGGGTCTTTATTTACAAACATCGTGAGGGCGCGTCTATTTTTAATCGGGCTGGCCACGTCGTGATCGTCGAGGTTCTGGAGTTTTATGGTTGGAAGATGGGGAATGATGAAATCGGTATTTACAGTCGGATGCTGATGAAACGTATGGTGGTTGGCGTTTTCTGAAATTAATTAAACGGATAAATCAGTATCGTATATTATGCGAATACGGCTAAATATAAATAAAGGAGCGCGGTGCACATCGATATTATAAAGTGCAACATTTCTACTGCATCGGGAAATAAATCAGAAACTAGTTTATTTCGACAAAAAAGTATAAGAGTTGAAATCAGTTGTCTGTCATAAGTTTGATAAACCTGTATATAATAACAAGCAATCGAAATGTCATAAAATATATTTTAACATTTTAGTACCATACTCGCATACAAAATTGAAAGTATTTTATATCGACGTTATTCCAAAGAATTAGTTATTGAAATCTTATTTAGCGCGCAACTCAAAAAATATAAACGAATTCGTACGAAACCATACTCGCAGATTTCAAATTATGAGCGCACTCGAAATAAGGTACAAAAGATAACAGAAAAAATGAGCCAAGAGAGAGCGAGGCGGTGAACGAGAGCAAAAGTGCAACCGGTTTATCTTTTCGCCGCAGATTAACTCCCTTCAATTTCGTTTCTCCAGTCGAGGAATAACAGATAATTAGATCAGAATGAGAACCCAGAGTCGTAGTTCTGAAACTTCTGAAATTGCTCGTCATACTCGAGCTTATAACCCCTAACGTGTTCTCGGAGAAACAGAGAACAAGCGAAAAAAATCATGCAATGATTTTCAAACTTTTATAATTCCTGACATCATTACGCAACAAAATCGGGCGTTGCAACAGTCACACGCACAGATTTTGCAACAGTCAGTCTAAATTTTTTTTCTTCGCACAGACCATACCGCAGCAGTGAAGCGCGCACGAAGCGGATAATTCGCATTACCGACTAGTCCAAATAAATTAAACGTTCAGACGACTCTCATCACGGGGCCATCGGCCGCCGTCTCCTTCTCTCTCTCTCTCTCTCTCTCTCTCTCTCTCTCTCTCTCTCTCTCTCTCTCTCTCTCGTTGTCCTCAACGCACAAGCAGCGCTAATTTATTCGAACTCGGACTTGTCACCTGGGCCGCGACGCATCACTCCTGGCTCCCCGCATTTGCATTCTCGCGATGCACACAACGAGGAGCAAGCGAGAGCATAGCAGAGCCAGTCATGCGTTTTCCCACCATCATCTGCATATGCCTATATACAAAGTATATATACATATATATGTTTGGCGCGATTAGCCGCTTCGGAAGTCCCGGCGATGCGGATAATGAAATTAGACGTTTGCACGTCACAATTTCGTCACGCTTGCTTGCGGATGCGCTCACTTGTACAGGAGGAAACGTGTTCGTGTGTCTCCGCGCGTCTTTGATTATCGCTTGAGCGTATAAGTGCTAATGCGTGCATTATACTGTTTCTTCGCGATGATTCTTCTGAAGCTATGCGCGTATTTGGGGAGGGCTTAGAATAAGTGTTGTATTAGGACACGACCGCGAGTCACATTGTGCCACAGGTCGGGAGCTCCTATATATACTTGAAACCTGCTGTTTGAAGTTTATGAAGAATGGATTGAAGTTAGGCTTGTGCGGTTTCATTGTGCCGCGAGAGAGAACTGGAATCTCGTAGCTTCGTACAGCCTGCGATGTTGAAGGAATGAATTTTTTATATAGGTCAAAGCATCGAGGCTGAATCATTCTACTTCGGAAGTTTCTTCGTATACAGCCACAATGGATTCGGCCGACCTCGAAGCTATCAATTTTCAGCGATATGTTTCCAGAGCAAAGAAGCAAATTCATCCCTCGAGTGCGTTGACCGCGTGGACGCTCGTTACGAGTCGCACCGACAATCGAACATATCCCTCACGGTAATTGCTCTCGCTTCCTCCATATGCATAACGCCTGTAATGTATGCGCGCAAATACGCTATACAGTATAATAATACAGAAGCCGCGGCAGGAGAGAAAAAGAATGAAAAGGAAAGAAAAAAAAATTCAGCGCCAAGACAGAGAGAGCAACGGCTGCGGTGCAGGGCACACAAAGCTGCACATACACACGATCACTTCCGTTTCTCTCTTTCTGCGCGCTGCAGCGTCGCGTCGGCGGGCCGGTCCTCATCTCTCTTCCCACCACGCGTCCTCCACGTATATATTCGCGATCTCGCGTCTCCGCTCGCCGGACTTAGGGTGCAATGCACCTAAATTATTATAACGAGGCTGCTGCAGCTCTCTCCCTCTCTCTCTTTCTCTCTCTCTCTCTCTCTTATGTTTATTTAAAATCGCGTCGCGAAGAAGAACCTGCCGCAGATTCGAAAGGGTTGCCTCTGTGTGTATGTGTGTGCGATGGCGAAAGGGCCATTGTACCGAGGGCTGCAGAGGTGAATGCCTCGATCTCGGGAAGGGGGAGAACGTGTGAAAAGGAAGGGACAAAGGAGAGAGAGAGAGAGAGAGAGAGAGAGAGAGAGAGAGAGAGAAACGGAAAGAATCTTCCTCTCGTGGGTTCTCATAGGCGGGAGAGAAAGAGAGAGAGAGAGAGAGAGAGAGAGCTTCAGACGGTCGGGCGTAGAGAGTGTATTTTCGAAGGATCCCTTTTCGGGGCCCGCCGCAGGTTTTAAAGGGACCCAGCCGACTGTGTTATTTTGCAGGGTCGAGGATCGCGAGAAAGAGAGCCCGATTCGCGGAGACGAAAGCACCTATACAGGGTGGGTGCGTCTTTTCGGAGCGAGAGAAATCGCTTTGAGAAGAAGGCGATTTCCGCAGGTGCAGGATGTTTCTCCGCGAAGATACTCGGTCACTCCTTGCCTATACCGTTATATTTACAAAGGTATTTCTCAGCGCGACGCAGATACTCGAGATTCGATTTGCGAAATCCCGCGCAGCAGTGTATATACTGCAATCCCGCGAAATCACCCAATATACACAGGATATAGCAACGCATTATCCCAGAGCCTTCTCGAACCTCCTCTCACGCAAGTCTTTCTCTCTCTCTCTCTCTCTCTCTCTCTCTCTCTCTCTCTCTCTCTCTCTCTCTCTCTCTCTCTCTCTCTCTCTCCCTCTCGCTGATTTTATGCACCGACATCTGCAACTCTTTTTTCTCTGCTCCTTCTTCCGCTTTGTTTCGAGAGAACGAGAGAGTTTCACTGCGAGCTGAGTCTCGACCAGGTGAGGCGGAAAAGGGAGAACCAGAGGGATACGGGGGTGTTTGGTGAAAGTTCGAGAAACCTAACGGTTTTGTTACTGCAGCACTGCTGCTGCTGCTGCTGGGAGTATTGTGTGCGTGTACCAGGTTATCTTGCGAATGAATATTGAGCGAGTTGCGTAAGAACGAGGTTTACTGATCTGTGCAGCATGCAGTATGGGAATTATTTTTTTAGCGCCGATCGCTCGAGGTGCTGTGGCTGATGCAATTCTAGAGATTTATGGACTGGATGTCGCTGTGAGCGCATGCGGCTATTGTTATATTTTTCTTTGGATTCGTGCGATGTTGGCATAATCCGTGTCATTGATTAACATTATTCAAAATCGAATTTAAATACGAGGCTTTAGTATGTACATAAATAAAAAGACGAAAATTGTTAACAAACTACATCAGACTCATAAACTTACAGCTTTTCGAAGCAATCAAGCTATAAATGAAATCGCTAATCGCCGCAGCCATCAGAAGCGGACGAAAATAATATTCCTTGTATACTTGTCCACGGCATCCCGGGAGAGAGAAGCTGCAGCGAAAACACCCTGTATAAGCGTTCTCGCTTAAAAATCGGCGAGCAAACCGGTCGCGCCGGGATGCAGCGCTACACCGACTACGCATACGCACACACGAAACCATAACCCTTGCTCTCGTATCCATACACACACACACACACACACGACACAAGGCTCGAAGAGAAACTCAGATCCCAGTGTGAGTGTGTGTGTCGGGATCGACGGCCAGACTGCATTATATATACATAGCTATGAGTGCGAATCGCGTCTGTTTTGGTTTTGATTCCACACCGCGGAAGCTTGTCTGTCTCTTTCGCATATGTCTAGTTTCTCCCCCCTCTATATACGTGTGCGTACATATTATATTATACGCGAAGGTGCAAAATGCGCCGTGTAATGCCATGTAAATCGGGGGCCGAGAGACGCGTAAAAATCATTGCGTCACTGGTGCAGCTTATGAACCGGTGCGAGAGATGATGACGAGAAGAGGGAAAGCAGGGTTTTAGGTGTCGCGTTCGGTGTATTCGACCGTGTGTGTGTGTGTGGACGTTGGGAAATGCTGTTGGGTATCGTCTTATCGGACGCTCAGCTGCCTTGCGTGAAGGATGGAGAGGAGAGAGAGAGAGAGAGAGAGAGAGAGAGAGAGAGAGAGTCGGTTATATTATTCGTGCGTTTATGTGCATGAGGCGATGCAGTTTCGGCTGATTGATGACTTTTGAGGGGATTTATGTTGGATTTATAGCGTGCCTTGCGAAATATCGCATGATGTTTCTGACTGGGCAATAATTTATATGCGAATGTATATTTGGACATTTTTCCTGATGAAACTATTCAGTTTAGCGTAGAAATTATAAGTCTAAAATCAATAAAATCAACGTTTTGATGTTAGTGTTATGAACTTTTTCAATAAATATTTGTCGAAAATGATACGAAAAGTGGGATATGGAGAAATCGCGTAATTTTATTCAGCGAGTCATGTTTCGCATTTCATAATGAGACAGCAATAACTAATCCTGATTCAACCATGCCAAGAATCAATCTCGTAAGAAATTAATACAATTTCCTTAAGGGTATTAACTTTAAAAAAATAAAATTCAATAATAATCATTACCACAATAGCATCGTTAATCATCCCTGAGCTTGGGCAAGTCCGAAAGTGGCCTGGAACGGTCCGAAATTCCAGCTGGCGACTTGCGATTGAGCATGCTGAGGTCGACCACCATAGCCTCCTCCATATCCTGGATTCCAGCCTCCGTAGCCAGGATTCGGGCCCGCGAATGCTGCGGCGATGGGTCCACCTCCGTAAGACGGCTGCTGCCATCTTTCGTAGAGTAGATAAGGCCATTCGTTATTATTTTAAAAGATCAGTTATTTTGGAATTAAAATTACTTTGGGCTGAAGAAATAAAAAATAGTATACTAGCTTCATAATATTCATAAAGAGTCTGTTACTGAATTGTACATTTTGCAATTGTAATGAGCTGTAAAGGGCTAACTTTATCATGGCTACGTGAAAAGAATCAGGTTCTACGCTATACCATTCGCGTTTGAATATCTGATATGATCATTTCCTGCATCGCTGGTGTACGAATTCAAAACGACGCTACGATAAAACTATTATACGTATGTAACTTCGTTTATTACTGAAATTTCGAACGTTACGTTTTTTGTATTCAAAATTCATCCAGCTTAATTTTAATACGATTCTAACAAAATATCGATGATACAAGCACATTATGCTTTCGTTATTCGAAACGCATAAAGGAAAGCAAGTAAAGATCTAGTTTGACTACTTCCACGAGTCTTATCGCGTGCAATCAAGCTATGTAGCTTGCAGACAATGGACCGGCACAAAAGTGACCAACTGACTGCATTGTTAAATTACCATCAAACGCGTACTGTGCCCCACCCCTTACAGCGTTATCATTCTTTTAATCTGAATAAGTCGCCAAAGCATTTATCCTCCTTTGACTATACATAATTTAATGTTATTATACTCGATGTTTCATTTTCAAGCTCTTACCCTCCATATCCACCGCCGCAGCCATGGAGCTTGCGACATCCATACCCCCCGTGTCCTCCGTGTCCATGTCCACCGTGACCATGTCCTCCATGACCGTGTCCCCCGTGTCCACCGTATCCTCCATATCCACCCAACAGCCCATCGAGGAGTCCTCCTCCGTGGCCGTATTTGTGAGGCTTGAACTTGCGCTTGAGCTTTTTCTTCAGATGCCTTCCCTCCGGACCGTCCTCCTCGACCTCCTCGTAGTCATCGCCGTCCGGAGATCGCTGCTCTCGTTCAAGGCCTATATAAAACACGAGCCATCAGCGATATAACCAACCTTTCATTCGTATACGGGCTTTGTGAGCAAGTCTCTTTCTCGGTATGGAAAGGAGAGGCGATTCTTTCTTTTGCAGCGAGCGACGATGGCGTTTATGCCTCTTTCTTCGCTGCACGCGCTCCGAGAGAACCTCTTATTCAATAATCACGCAACGCTTGCGACATCGCTGCAGCCGATTTTTTTCGTCGCTCGACTTTCAGCTATACATGCGTATTTATAATCTTCCAAGTATTACGGTTGCCGTAATGGCGAGAAAAGGTCAAGAACGTTGAGATGTGAGGAAAATCGTATTTAGCCCAGTATCGGAAAGTGATATGTAAATGCGGTTGCGAGAGTGGAGTCTTGACGGGAAAACGTTTTCTTTGTAGCTACACTTTCTTTCTCCAAACATTTTTAGTTGCCGGTGTTAGGTAGCTAATTGCACACGATTCACGCAATACTTTTGCAACGATTGTTCGACTGCAGGATAAGGAAAGTGCATTGGAAGAATTTAACGAGCCGATTTTATCGGCACGTTTACGTCGGGATAATTTGGTGTAGAATAAAATGCTTCGCGCCTGGACACGTGATTCGGTGAAACGTCTAGTGTTGTTATATGCGAGTGAAAAATAAGGCACGCCCTAAAGTTATGCACTCGATTATTCACGATTTCGTTTGCATTTTACGCTAACAAAATCCTGTGTTCGAAATGTAGGTCATTCGACGATACACTTTGTAACACTTCTCTTGTATAAGTTATGTAACTCGTTCGGAGTAAGAATGATGGTATGCCACGAGAGTGCTCACGTTTTTACGGGGGGCTTACACTGTGGTCAAAATTTATAGGTTTGCTGTCAGACTTTCTACGAGTATAAATGCAAAATACAAAATTGTATTTTAATCAATGCTTTTGAAACAAAAATCTGACCTACTAACCCAAAAATTCAACAACACTGCAAAGATTAAAAAATTCAAAAACTCACCATCATTGACCGCAGCTTCGCTCAAAATCGGTTCCTCATCCTCCAGCCGAGCTGCAGTCTCCCTCGGAAAACTGACGGCACTGGTGGCGCGCTCGATTCGAATTTCTGCGGGCTTCGCAAGCACGGAAGCTCCCAACGTAAGAACCGCGCACAGCAGCAGACAACTCAGTCTCGACATCTCGAATTTTCCAAGCTGACTCTACGAAGTCTCGTGGCCCATTCACTCCCTCGTCCCTTCCTTTCTTTCTTTTATAACCGCAAGTCTCTCTCTCTCTCTCTCTCTCTCTCTCTCTCTCTCTCTCTCTCTCTCTCTCTTTCCCGCGAAAAGTTCAATTAGGCGGCTTAGGTATTGCAGCCGCGCGGGTTTTTCCCGCGACTCTTTTTTCTCCAGCGGCGGTCGGTGATGGAATCGCGCGCGAGGACGTGGTGCCGAACTCTCTTATACTGCTGCACACTCGACGCGATCGTTGCCGAGACTTTTTCCTTCTCTCTCGCTCTCCCTTCACCGAAGCTGCGAGATGTGTGTATTTCGAAAACTCAGCCGGTGATATTTATTATTATGTGCGTTTCGATGATTCGCGCGGCATAGTTTAGAGAGAATAGAGGCATAGGTGTGTGTAGGTTTATTGAGATTCGCGGGACCGGGTGACCTTCCGCTGATTTTCAGGGACGTCGCCGGAAGTGTAATGGCGCGAATAGCTCTTTGCGCTTTCTAGGAGTGCGAGGACTTGTAGAAGAGAGCGTTTGTGTGGGTGTGAATTCGAGGTCTGAGTCGGTCAATGGGATGGAACCATTTTTTTTCTTGTAGTTGTTGTCAAGAGATACATGGATGACACTTTTCGTTGTAACGTCAATTGATATATTCGTTGTTATATTGAAGTATTCTTTATTAGTCGAAAAAATAAATAGTTTTAGACTGATCTTCCCCCACTTTCATCGCTAGAGAACGCTTCGGCGGCGTAGTTCCTGACCAGCGACGATAGGTGGCGTATATGCATTTTTTGATAACCCTCATCTAAATCTGAATCGCGAAGTGTATATAATATCGGCGTGTCACCAACCTTAAAACTGCCTTTTTGTATCTAATGTTTGGACCGCTAATGCTATAACTGCACCTGAAAAAAGTGAGTCATAACTAGATTTTCCTTGAGCCGGAACATTTTTTACTACAACGATTTCAATATAAGTCATTCATCAGTGAATGGCAAACGCTATATACACTTCAAAAACCAATAGGTTGCCGTATCACGCCAGAGCCTATTATACATCTCAATACGAATTTCACCGTGAGACTTACTTAATTGTGTTGGTACCAGAACTTGCGCGTGTCGTTCAGCGCTGAATCATGAATATTCACAAGAATACGACAGCCTCCTCCGCTTTGTGCGACGTGTTAGCAAGGTCGGCGACTCTTCTGAGGATCGAAGGTTGTACCGCGACCGACTTTGTGCACGCGGGTAATGATCTTGGATCGGCAAAGTGGGCTACTTTTTCACGGATCTTTCAGGGATGGGCACACTATTTCTTAGAATATTAATAAGGAATTCATTCATTCATTGATATAAAGTCTATAGGACCAGTGAAATAATTTAATGTATAAAATAAAAATAGTATTCTTAATTCGTGTCTTTCTGAAAAAGATCAATTGGAAACTGAGTTTGACTTACGCCGACATACCTTATATTTATTACTCAGTTTCATCAAGCCGCTTTGATTTAGTTTTTCACTCTTTGTAGTCATTTGAAATCGAGAAAGTCAAACAATGTGGGATATTATTTGAAGTCAAATCCAGTATTAAAGTTTTCTACATACACAGTCTGACTATTTACACAAAATTTATAAGCTGGAAGCCATCTGATTGTTTTACCCATTGTATATTGATTAACACAATTTAAAATTCCTTAACGAGGGATCTCTCTATTAAAAAAAAATGAAAAATCATATTAACAAAACCATGCTTAGGATAAGGAAAATGTAAGAATCATTTGGAACATAATCATATATTTTTTAATTTTCATTTATTATATCTGAATAACAATATTCTTACAATCTATTACAAAATAATTTATGTATTTAAAATATGCAATTTCACTACAGATTTTAACACAGCTATTATAAACTATAATCTACGCACATCAAGGTTTCTTTGAAACGTTTTTTCTATTTTAAGACATTCTAATACCTATAACACGTGCATACAGCAGAACAACTCTTATTATGCAGATCACACAAAAATTTCAACTGTTTATTGCTGAAATATTCTGGTATCATCTCAATTATGGGAGACCGGCAAATTTCAGCACGTCGCTTAACAAAACACTAGCTTCCTCGGTGAGCCTAGCCGCATTAAGCCCCGTTCGAGGTTCGCCTTTAGCAAACCCTTGTACATTGGGAATCGCTCAACTTTGTTTACAAGCAAATTCGTTACGTTTATGTAATATTATAACACTTACGTTTTTTGTGTAAGTTTTCAGCGAGTCCTATAGTTCGTTTATTTGTGAGCATCTCCTGAATCTCATAATTGGGGCCTGTAAAAAAAGATTAATCGTTAAATGCCGTTTACTATGATAAACACAAATGTCGTTTAAAATTTGTGTTTGTAAAACGCGCGTAAACTTTACACTTTCGTGCGATGACGAATCGCTCAATGGTCCCGCTCAGTATGCTCGTCTTCATCATACTCATCTCGCTGGTGGAAAGAATCGCAGATGTTTCGAAGTGCTCTATGTGCATATATCTAAAGTAGTTGTAGTACGTAAGACGAAACTCGTACGACACGTCCGGCAGTCATACGAGAAGTTTCGCCGCGTACTCCAAAAAGATCTTGAAAATCTCGTCCCTTCTCGAGTCCCTCAACCTGAACGCCAGGGTGACGAGTGGATTCTCCACGCTGTAATCACACTCGGAAAAGTTCTGGTTGATGTCAGCACCTTGATCCAGTAATAGTCTCACAATCCGTGTTCTTTTCTCGTCCAAGGGTCTGATACTCTGCGATACCACCACGTAGTACAGAGGTGTCCTGCCGAACTTATCCTTCTCGTCGACTTTCTCACCTTCCTTTACCAACTCCTTGACGGTTCTCAACTGGTGAAATATACAGGCTTCGTGCATCGGGCTCAGGCCGTGTCTATCAGCGGGTAAGAGAAGCCTCAGCAGTGTCTGATCAACACCGTATCTGCTCTCTTGGGCAAAAATGTATTCGTAAAATGGCATCTAACTTTCGTTGTTCTTCCTAGCGTTATCGGCTCTGTATTTCAAGAGAAGCACAATGATCTTCGCGTGACAAGTATTGCTCATAGCCATCACGTGAAGTGGTGTGTCGTCATAGAAATTGGTGGCGTTGACGTTGCTGCCGTAGTTCAGCAAACTTTGGACAATATCTACACGATCAGTCAGCGTAATCAGACAGCAGCTCGTGCTTAGCTGCGTGTAGGCCCTTCGATCCTCCTTGATGACCGAAAATGCTATTACCAGGATTGACGTTGATCTGACCTCCAACCGAGACGTGGCCACTGACTTGACCAACCTCGGGATAGCGATCATTCTGCCATTTTTGGAGAACTCGATATTTGTTTATGCTGAGGCTGTCGATGATAGCCGGCAGATGGGCTATGGCACCTCCGTCGTTGAAGCCGAAGTTTTTGGAGACCTTGATCGAGGCTCCTGATTTTGTTTTTATTTCCACTTTGAAAATCAACAGTTATCATTGTAAATTATACGACAAAATTTGGTTAACATTCTTAAATAAACTCTGAAGATTTTGTATAACAGATTTATATCTATATTGTTTTTAATTTAACAAGAAAGATTTCGTTGCATTAATTATGAAATTCTATAACAGTTGCTAAATATTAAGGAATGTTCTTTAGATTCCTTGAATCAAGGTTTCAACTTTCCACGAGAGTAAATGAATAGACGAGCGAGTCAAAAGGAAAATTCATGTCTCGTAGTAAACAGAGAGCGACTTCGTTTCGAAATAAGTGCGAGCACATGTTGCAGATGCTCGAGGCGTTTTTCCTAATCTGTGTCGCGCAACTTTGTTTACAAGCAAATTCGTTATGTTTATGTAATATTATAACACTTACTTTTTCGTGAAGTTTTCAGTGAGTCCTATAGTTCGTTTATTTGTGAGCATCTCCTTAATCTCATCATTGGGGCCTGTAAAAAATTGTAAATTTGTGTTTGTAAAACGCGCGTAAACTTTACACTTTTGTGCGATGCCGAATCGCTCAATGATCACACATTATAGTATAAACTTTTTGTTACAAAATATACTGTACTTCAATTGTAAATTAATTATCGTCAAAGTAACGATTGGTTTTTAAACAAATTTTAACTGTGAATAACAGATCACACAGAATCCAGCAGGATTTAAAGCGGATTAATTATGCCGAAAAGCTATGGTAATCTAAACGAAAATTATATTAGAATAATACCGCATTATCATAAAAATGTTCTATAACAAACAATTTTGTACGAAACGTTTACTTTTGAAAATAATACAAAATTCATCACAATAAAAATATTACCTATTTTATTACAGCCATCTGTATAAGCCGCAGCCATGGCTACGAGGAGACAAACCGCAGCTGCAGAGAAGAGCTTCATTTTCATAGGACGACAGATCTTCTGAGGCTGATGCCGATTTCTACAAGCTACCCTCCTTGCTAGCCCTCGAAGCGGTGTTGCCAAAAATAGACCTACAAGGGGCGACTAGTGGGAGGTAAGATTCAACGAAACTATACCTACCCAAAGTACTGCCCATGCGGCATCCTATTATTGTGGGAACATCTGACCCAGCTTGAATTGCGCTTTTTCGAAACAGAGGAGAAGCCGAGAGACTAATCCGAGGATTCTAGGAGGGATGAGCGAGCTAGGGTCATTTGTGTACGTAGGTACGCTTATAAATGTTCGAAGGTGTACAAGCGGTTTGAGAAAGCGTGGCTAATACCCCCCAGCGATCGGTTTATTACCCTCCAGATAGCGGAGTACGTGAGGGATTTCAGGCGCTCGAGGAAAACTGAAACTGTTATATTTGAAAGTTTGCACAAAGTTTGAGTCTCCTTTTATTTCTTCGAATCATTGCCGCATATACGCTGATGAAAAATTTTCGTTTAATACAAAACAGCTGATCTATTATGCAGTTTCATTCGCAAAGATAAAATGTTCAAAAAATGCCTATTGATTTGTATTGAAAGTAAAACCATAATGGTATTCCACCGTGATCTTGTATCATGATGATTACAATTTATAAACAAATTAATATTGTAATGCAATTATACAATAATTGAGAGTTGAGAAGAGCGCCTGTATATCATTAACCCGGCTTACTCGAAAGCAATGCGTCGCGTGTTCTCAGTGATACTGCAGTTAGAATTTATTTTAGAATTGCATTTTAAACATTAAATATTTATTATTACTACACCTTACACGATTTATTTGTTTTTAACAGTAAATAACGCCAGGTTGTTAGGCCTACAAATGGTAAAGATATTAAATTATTTTAACTTAAAAAAGAACAATACCATCACTAATTTATCAATCCAATACAAATGGAATTTATTTTATATTTACACTTACAGTACATAAAGATCAATGCTGAATGGCGAAAATAACATAGACTGCGCAATTATGGAAAAAAGTAATAAACTTTATTGCTTATCTCATAACGATGCACACTGTTTACATCACTATATACTAATAATAGTACATATATATATATATATATATATATATATATATATATATATATATATATATATATATATATATATATATATATATATATATATATATATATATATATATATATATATATATATATATATATATATATATATATACTAATAAGAATTACGTAAATAATCGAAGACAGTCGTAAATGACGACTGCGTCGCAGAAAAAAGTCAAGAGTAGTGAAAAGGATGATCGAACACGAAAACAGTCGCCTTATGTCGCGCATACGTACATACACACATACGCATGTATAATGTACCGCTGATCAGACGCGAGATCGATGGTACAGGCGTACAGTTTACGGAAATCCCGAGAAAAGCGCGAACGCGCGAACGGAATGACGAAATTAAAAGTCATTATACCGTCGACTGTTCGATCGGCGCAGTCGCTCACGCTGACCTTGCCAAGTTCTCTTAGCGATTACTTGTAGGAAAACAGCGCGTCAAAATGAAGAATTGTGATTTTTTTATATCTATAAATGTACGTTGTGTGTCGAATAACAAAAGAAATCCGTCGGCGCGTGCAGCTCGGATTTCGTAGATTTGCGTCTTTTTCTACGAAGAGAAAAAGATGAAATCCGACGATAAATCCGAATTTAATCATCGCTCATCGACTTCTCCTTATGTATGTGTAGAATGTTCAATCAATACTCGGCAATTTATAGCTGTGAGTCAAGAGTAAAATATCCAACAAATAAAATTTTAAAGCTGAGTCTTAAATAATCGTAAATAATCAAGAATTCAAATGTAGTTGTATGTTTAACAAGAAAATTCAGTTTATTATGATTTATCGTAACATACACAAGGAGAGCTAACGAGAGCATTCTGTCTTACTATTAGAAAATCCAACGAGTTGAAATATCGTACGGCTTGTGAAAAAAGTCTATAACATTATGAAAAAAAAGCCTCGATACTTCGACCCATGGGAGATAAGCGTCATCTTCCACAGTTTCGAATCTCGCGTTTAAAAGTAACGAGAGTCCATTTACTATATTTACACATCTACGCATTAAGTACGCTAATTATCGCTGTCGTTATAAAAAAAAAATAATAATGAAAACATACAAACATCAGCTCCACGATCCTCTACACACGGAGTATTTTATATCGTGACGTCGTCGTCGTCGAGTTAGAAGTAAAAATTAAGCGTATACGCGAGAGATCGGAAAAATTCCGCTCTCCGCGCGCGTCTATCACACACAAAGTTCTCTAGTTGAAATTAAAGTGAAATCTCAGTTGGTAAAGATGAGCATGTCGCGCGTGTCGACGCTGGCCGAGGCCGAAGCATCAGCCGAGCTCTTGGATGCGAAGCCACCACCGAGACCGAAACCGCCACCGCTTCCAGCTGATGCGTTGGCCGTCGCGGAAGCAGAGGCGTTAGCGCCACCGAATCCCTTGGACGAGGCGTTGGCGTTGGCGTTAGCACTGGCGGAACCGCTCGCGAAACCATTGGCGTTGGCGTTGCTGTTGGCGTTGGCAGAGGAACCTGGTGGACAAAAGGTGGTTGTTGATTTTCAAAAATGAATAACTTATTCTTGAAAAATTAATCTACGAGAGGAAACTTACCACCATATCCACCGCTGGGCACAGCTGGCACGACGTTGAAGCCTCCGGTGCTGCCTCCGGCATTGGCGTTAGCGTTAGCGTTGGCATTAGCACTGGCGCCGGAACCTGCGGAACCGTAACCAGCAGCAGGACCCTGGTTCAGAATGATGCCGTTCTGAGAGTCGTCGACCTCGTAGAGTCCGCTGGATCCACCCTGGCCGTATGAACCTGTGTTAGCTGCAGCGTTGGCGTTGGCGTTAGCAGCGGCATTGGCCTTGGCACCACTGTTTCCGTAGGATCCACCGCTGGGCACTTGGTAACCACCGATGGGTGCCTGGGTCTTGATTGGCTGAGTGTAGCCACCGGCTCCAGAGTTAGCTCCGGCATTGGCGTTGGCGTTAGCGTTAGCACCGGCTTGACCGCCGGCTCCTCCATAGTTCACTTGGGGAACTTGAACGACTGGGGCCGGTACTGGCGCAGGTTGGACTGGCTGATAGACCTGGTAGCCGGAACCACCGTTGGCTCCAGCGTTAGCGTTAGCGTTGGCATTAGCAGCGGCTTGACCGTTGGCACCTCCGTAGTTTACTTGGGGAATGACGGGAGCGGGTTGGACTGGCTGAACTGGCTGGATCGGTTGCACTGGTTGGTAGACCTGGTGACCGGCACCGCTGTTGGCTCCGGCGTTGGCATTGGCGTTGGCATTAGCAGCGGCTTGACTGTTAGCACCTCCGTAGTTCACTTGGGGGATGACAGGAGCGGGTTGAACTGGCCGTACGGGTTGCACTGGCTGTACTGGTTGGTAAACCTGGTGACCGACACCACTGTTGGCCCCAGCGTTGACGTTGGCATTAGCACTGGCTCCAGCGTTGGCACCAGCGTTACCGCTGCCTTGGTTGTAACCCGGTTGGTACTGGGGAGCACCACCCTGGTAGTAGTTGTTGCCACCGGCTCCAGCATTGGCACCAGCGTTGGCGTTAGCGTTTGCTCCGGCGTTGGCATGACCACCACCGCTGAGGAACGGGTTCGAGCCGTAGTTGGGAGTGGGTTTGTACTGGCCGCAACCTTGCAGGCTGCATCCGTTACCTGAAAATCATTGATAGCAATTCATAAGCATTTCATTTCGTAGACAAATGAGATATGCAAGTGCTGTCATCGTCACACATTTCGTTTGCACATGCAAAATAAGGAAAACTTTGTACGTAACAAGTATCAGCGTCGTTTTAACCAAAGTTTTTCTTTCCGAATACTCGTGCAGTGTAAGAAAAAACAACCGTTCGACTAGTGTATAAGTGTAGAAAGATTAATGACCGAAGACAGTTCATTAATGACCTCTCGAATCAACAATACTTTTTTCCAACCATCGATACAAAAACAAAACGTGCATGTAAAACGAAAAATAAATCCCTATCCCGAGACGCCTGCATCCCTGCAAAAACGGTCTCGAACGCATTTGCACGGCGTAGATCGATCATCAGCTCGGAGGAGAAGGAAAAAAATCTACGACTACGAAAAAAACACAACTATTTCTACGACAGAGTCGTGAGTCTCACCTCTAACAGGTCTGGTCTCCTCGATAACGATGATCTCGACCGGGCTGGTCTGAGGAGGCGGCGGTGGCCTTTGTGGTGGAGGTGGTGGAGGGTATACAGCGGGACGCGGAGGAGGAGGTGGTGGTGGATTCCTGTGGTGGTGATGGTGATGGTGGTGTTGTCTGTGTGGCTTCTGAGGCACTTCCACGACGGCGATCGGTATGACGAGGGTACCGCCGCCGATCGGCCTCGATTGTTGCTGAACGTAGCCGCTTCCGCCAGCGTTAGCTTGCGCATTGGCGTTAGCTTGCGCATTGGCGTTAGCTTGCGCATTGGCGTTAGCTTGCGTGTTCGCGTAACCGGAGGACTGCTGTTGCAGGTTGTTGTTGTCGACAAAGTTCGGCTGTTGCTGGGCGTAATTGTAGTCGCCACCGGCATTTTGATAGTAACCGGAAGTTGGCCCGTACGCGTAAGTATTGCCTGCGTTGTTACAGAGAATTGTTTTCTTTTTGTGTGTGCTTTGCTCGACTTGCAGGTTTGCTCGACTTTGTGGGAGGGATTTTTCGAGAATGATGAGAGCGAGAGAGAGAGAGAGATAGAGAGAAAATTTTCAGGAATGGAGAGACGACGATGAGTTTAAGCGACGACTGTGTGTCCTTGATGCGATTCGCAGTGTACTTGATGCCAGCTGTGCTCTTCAATGATCGAAGACAGAGAGTGCAAACGAAAAGTGCTCGAATGGTCGATTTTGAGATTTGGAGTTTCCTCATTTTTTTTCTCATCTACCTTGTGCGTATAACGGTACGATCGGCGTTACGGGGATAAAATTTATATACATAAGTCTGCGACGATAATAAAAAAAAAAAACTAATGACCAAACACGACCGCGATAAAAACGGCTTCAGTCTTTTCCTCGCAAAGGAATCTTCATGGTATAAAAAGTCTCGAATCGCTTCAGTCGAGCCGAATCACACCGAAATCTTCCGTACCGAAAAAAAAGTTAATTCACCAATCAATATTCAACACATAACATAAAATACCCGTCCCACCGATCCAGTATCATACGCACACCGAAACTCCGAGCTAACTTCACGAGATCCTCCACTCACTAGTACTGCGGGTAGTAGTTTCCCTGTCCGTAATAGCTACCTTGAGTATTAGCATTAGCATTGGCATTAGCCTGGGCGTTGGCGTTGGCGTTGGACTGTCCACCGTTGTATCCACCCTGTCCGTATCCGGGACCGTAGTTCTGACCGTATCCGCCGTTACCGTAGCTTCCGGCATTGGCGTTGGCATCGGCGTTAGCACTGACACTAGCACCACCGTAGGCGTTGGCGTTCGCGTTGGCATTGGCTTGAGCATTCGCAGAGCCGCGACCGCCACCGTAGCCGTTGGCACCGGCGTTGGCGTTGGCTTGGGCGTTGGCGTTGCTGATGCTGCCCTGAAAACCTATGAGACCCAGGTTCAGACCACCCTGGATGTTGGTAGCGCTAGAACTGGCACTGGCGTCGGCCTTCGAGGAGGCACCGCTGCCCTTGTGGAACAGGCCAAGGGGGTCCAGGAGACTGGGTTGATGGTGCTGGTGGTGGTGGTTAATCAACTCGCCGAGAATGCCTGTGTGTGAGGACGGTGAGAGTTAGTGGTGCTTCGATGGTTTTGTACAGGTGAGTTGTTGATTTATGCGTTACACAGAGTATATGGGTCGCGAGAATGATTGCTTGGAAAACGATAAAAATAATTTTGTTGACCAATTAATAGTATATTACGATACAAGTGGCATAAATAGTCCATTACGGTACGGCATGTATAATGCCTAACTGCCTGCTAAACGCCTTGCCGTATCGGACTATTTATGCCACGAGTATCGTACGCTATTTTATAGTACTGACTAGCATAAATCCGCTGTCACGCCTATCCGTGGCCTAAACAATCCATTTTTGCACCGTGCAGTTAGCGCCCGAGCGTAGTGAGGGCGATCAGCACGGTGCAATAATGGACTATTTATGCCACGGATAGGCGTGCTACAGATGCGGATTTATGCCACCCAGTTCTACAAAAGTACTATAAGATATGGAACGAGTCTATTTACAGTTGAAAGCTAACATTTGACAGTTTCTACTATTTACACACTGACATAAAATTTGCTAAAACAGTCAAAACAAATTTATATAAACAGTTTAAAATCGGATCGAAGAAAAAACTTACCGGGCTTGGCAGACGCGCTACCCAGCAACACTAGGAGCACTAGGGGCACTAAGCACTTGAGGTAACTCATGTTGACGTTTCTTCTGATCACAGTCTATGTAAACCCAAACTCCGAGACTTCTCGCTCGATTGTCCGCGATCGAACACTTAAGCTAGACTGATACTTCCCGGCCGGTCAACATCTTTATATAGGAAACGAGCGTGACGCGATCGCCGTGCGGCAAGTAATGACCTAGACGTTCTCGCGCGGGCTCTTTCGCATCCCTCCTCCTCCTCTTCCTCTTCTGTATACACACACGTATACCGGCTCACGTAAAAATCGGCAACTCCTGGAAAATCGGTTGGAGGCCTCTGGCCATCAGCCATTAAGCTGTATAATGCGGACGATTTCATAAAAGTCGTTTGCTAATTGCATTTCGAAAACGAGCGCAATATAAGCGGACGATCGGACTGGCGCCTCGGCGGCGATCGGTATTTATGCCTGTGCCATGACGACCGTTTAATAATGCATGCGCGAATTTTCGAAAAAATGCAGCAGGCTGCTTGAATTTTGAGATTCGCTTGCGCTAGCGTAAACAAGGAAACAATGCTCGATAGCGCTTATGTGAGAGAGAGAGAGAGAGAGAGAGAGAGAGAGAATTTATCGGTGAGGCATCGGCGAACATTTTTAGACGCTTCGAGAGGAGTTCAAGAATATTCTCCGGCTCTTTTTGTACGACGCCAGTGCGATCCCGGTAGAGAAATTGGTAGCGAATCGATCTATCTGTTGTTTTATTTTCATTTGGCTCGCGCATCATAAATCTAAGAAAAACAACGTAATCATAGCAATCGTGAGAAAAAAAAATTATTTTCGCTGTTCGAGATCAGAGCCTTTACCTGCGTTCATGCTTATACTATAACAACATTTGTTATAGTCAAGGTGATCAAAAAAGCGCCAACTCGGATTCGCAATTAGCCTCTTGATCCATTAGATGCGAGGATGTATCATTTTTCAGCCTAAAGTTTTGATATATCCCGCACGTCGTTGAATAATGGATTACGCCTGTGTTCGCTCTGTGTTTTTTCCGCTCAATCTGTAATTTACGTTAGTCGCGCTTTGCGAGCGCGTATTAGCCTCTTCGCTCGGCTGATGCGTGGAAAACGCTAATGGAAGAGAGATGATGCTCGAGCACAGCTTATCAGGAAAATCCCTGCTGCGCGCGCGAGTGGCATATCTGAAAATAGACTTTTTTCAAATTTCGCCACTTCCAGAGAACGCACACGCAGAAAGATGAGAAAATACGCGGCGGGTTATTCACTGCAGTGCTTTTTTTTTAATTTTTTGCTAACGTTATGTTGTTGCATAAGCGATTTGAGGATGAGTGGAACTTTTTACTGCTCGAGTACAATAATTTTATGTATACTCGAAAACGATAATTTCATCAATTCGATCTGACAGTAAAAAATAGAGCAAATCACTGCATTTGACAACCAAGAAAAGAATCCGTCATGACCACGAATCACATCTGACCGCGCGAAACATTGTAAAAACAAACACAATCGTTATCAAGCCTATAAATATAGTCCATATTTTCATCGACGTGCTCCAGTTCATCCCGAATGAGAACAAGAAGTTCCGGAAAAGCATGCGATGATCGATGATTCAAAAAAACCAGCATTATTATTACACTCTCGCGGCCTCGATATTTGGGTGAAGGTTCACCGGCTCCTCGATTTCGGCGAACTTACAGCTTGCATGAAAGGTCGCGGCTCTTATGTACATCGATCTTCAGAAATCAAGTCGTCGTTCTCCAGTTCTCCGGAGACGCAGTACGGGTAAACCCGAAGGATACAATGATAATTCAAAGTTCGCCAGTTTACGTCCGCTTTCGTGGAATCGAGTCGCTCTACACCTTGTTTAAGTTCAATTCTATCACGTCAAAACGTTCCACTAAAAAAATATCACAATCGTCTTTCGTGGATTTTTTTCTCGTCGTGGGCCGTATCTTCCTCTCTCTTATTCTCTCTTATGTGTCGCTTTTTTTCTCACTGCCGATGTCTTCGATGTGCTCCAGACGCCGCCGCCGGCCGGTTTCGCCCAAGGTCAGGTTCAACGACTGCCCGGTGTATCTGCCGATCGCTCGCGCGTGTGTGGATTAGAGCGAGAGATGCCGATTTTATGTGGGTAATTACTGTAGCGGTAAAAAAATCGGATGAAAAAAATCGAATATCGGTAGTTTTGAACGCGTAATCCGTGTGTAGCGCCCGAAGGGGCTTGGTCTATACGCGAGTCCCTTTTTTTTCGTCGTTTTATTATTAGATAATTTATGTGTTTGCGAGAGGGAACGAGTTTGAAAAAATGGTGCTGTTGTGTAGATTTATAGAGAATGATAAGAATGCAGATGGTTTTACTTTTGAGGCGGTTCTGGACCCCAACGGTTTCTGCGCGCGAATTCTTTTCCTCGTTATTAGTCAGAAATGCATTGCGAAAAAAAATTGTTTCATTGGTGACGCGCGCGATTTTTTTCTTCGTTTTTGTATTATTTCTGCAAGATCGTATTGCAGACGTTGTGTATCTCGGCAGACGTATTTTTTGCGATAGAATTACTCGTTGTTGTAAGAGTTATTCGGATGACTATAGAAGAGAGTATCGAATAACTCGAATGATAAATTATCTCACAAAAAGATTGGAAAATTACAAGAAATGATTAGTTTTTCTTATAAATATACACTGCAGTAATAAAGCTTCGTGTAAAAACTTGATTTGAAACATATGAAAAATTCATATTTTTTCACTTCGAAGTTGTGTACGTAAAAGATTAACAGTAATATGTTAATGCTACGGTGGCAGCTCCTGCGTATGAATAACGCTCGAAGCGATATATCGGGGAATCCCTTCGCTCTACGAGAATTAACGATCGAAATATTAAAAATTTGCAGTTTGCAATTTGAACACTTAAAAACTAGTCCAACCGGTCGGGCATCGTCTTATAGTTTATTTTGATACCAGCCCAGAAGCGTAACTATACAGGCCTTATTAGCTGCACGCAAAGTGAATGTTCCTTTCGTTTTTTTTTGCATTTAAATAAAATTGCTCCTCGTTATATGAATTTTTAAAGAGCGCACTATGACGCCAAAATGTATTACTTTTGCTTAAATTTTAATTAGAAATTCCATTACTTCTTCTCTCCGATAAACAACAGCAATTATAACATATCTCGTAAAATAAAAGAGAACATGTTGGAAAAATTAAAATTAAAATGCTCTTGTATCAAAATTTCCACTCAAACGCACGATCCAACTCGGAAACTCCAGGCTTAACCAGAATCAAACTCTTCGCAATCCATTTCTACGAATATATGCCTGTCGGCAGATTCGCGTCCGATAGCATTAGCGAAACACATAATATGTATATAAAATCTCAATCTCATTCGGATTCTCGCGCGCGTGCGGCACAAAATAACAAAATAGAGAATCCCAAGGGGGAATCCCCGGGTTCCGTATCCATCGCACGGCACACGCCGTCCTGGAAAAACCCCTGTACAAGCATTGTAACGTGAAAATGCGAGGCGCGACGTCGTCGCTGATGTTATCCACGCGAATGCGATTCTTGACCTTATTCGTGACGATAGTTTATCAAATCCATCGATCGCTTTCACGGACATGTGCGCTGTTGCGAATGATCTAACGATTTTATTTTTCGATCGATCGACGATAGGCTAATTTTTCCTATACATCCAAAGCTTACAATGGGCTATTATTTTCGCATTGTTAGCTGGAGGTGAGAGACTTTGGCTTCTTGGAATTCGTGGATTTTGTTTTGCTGCGTATTACACACATGTGTGTGTTTTTTTCTCGTCACTTATATTGAAAGTGTGGTTAAACGCGCGTAAATTTTTCACTGTCAAGGCGAAGGATGCCGATTATAATGTTCGGCTATTATCGTCTCGTTGACGTGTACGCGTCGGTGCGTGGGTACGTTGTACACATTTTTTACGAATATTAATTAATCTTTGGAGTACATTATACAGCGTGAAATATTCATAAGCGATAAAGTTGGAATAGCTTTAGAGAGTAATAAAAACGAATTGAATAAACTTCATCGGCTGCTTCAATAACATCGTGTATGTACACGCTTGGAGAGAGATTAGCGGTGATTGATAACTCATCTTTTAAATTTATTTCCTGATAAACATAATATGATTTCTTCCATGCAAATTGAGGAAAAATCTCCTTCCTAGTCTGCTTACATATGCTAATCTCCATGAACTAATATATTTTGATAGTCGATTTTTATAGCTTAAAAAATAATTTGTATCATACATTTCAAATAACAATGTAACGCAGTCAATTTTTATATTTATAGACTGAGGAGAGGCGTCAGAGTGTCGCAAAAAAAAAATCCCTCGATCCTCGAGTGACGACACGAGGTCCATTTCTCCAGCGTCAACCGAAATCCATAATAAACGGCATCACGCGCGCGATCGAAGCGACCGGTTGGGCAACGAGCGCACACACGCGCGTCAATGGGGCCGATTATACGCGGAAACGAGGCTCGATCTCCCAAGCGCGTAAAATTTTCTCTGACTCACGCGCGTCAGCCGCGCAGGTGTTTGTACAGCTTAGATTCCCATCGGCGCTTCTTCCTTTTTTTATACGATTCAATAATGCGCGCTTTATAACGTATATAGAAGCTGAACGCGCTTACGTAGCTGACAGGGTTTGTTTTGGTTTAACGCGGGATATGCGTTTTTCGTCGTGCGAATCGCTTGTTTACAAATCCGATAATCGCGGATCGGTTCATCCGATTTTCGAGCCGTGTAACAATGTAATTATGACGTCGTTTTCCGAGCGATCGTCAAGCGCGGGATTACCTTGTCATGTCATAATGCGTATGCATATGCGACGATGCATAAACTACAGGATTAACAGTTTTGCCGTTCCGTGAAAAGCGAGTCAGGAGGCGTGTTATGAGACATCAGGGTTTTTCGTTATTCCAGTATACGAAATCACGCGCACACACACACACACACACGCACAGAACGAGCAGTTTTACGGCTCTCGGCAATTAGGAATAGACCGCAGAGACCGATGGCAATTATTCAAACTCGACCGTCGTTTTCGAGAGAATCTATCCGCTCATCTTTGAACTGCTGCGGGAACATAAAACGATTGCGCTAACGATCGTTGCTAATTTGTTCCCCTTAACGATGGGACCACTCTATAATGTGCGATAACGATGCGTATACAAGATCTATACGGATTTTAGATACCCGAAATTTCGTGGAAGACGAGGAGATGTTAGAACTTGGTCTTTTGTGTTGCAAATCGTTCGAGAGAAACGTATACATTCGAGGCCGATCCACGTCAAGGCTAATTTGTACTGTGGATTTTCATACACATGGCAGAGTGCTGCTGTTCGCAAATGTATTCAATTCACACACATCAGGCGTTTTACAATGACGGGAAATGAAAAAGTAAGGAGCATTAATACGAAACTATTTTCAGGCTCTACTGGGATAAACCGACTATAAATGGATAATTTTTAATTGCTCGTGGATTTTAAGTGCCTCAAAAATCCCGCTTTACTGCGGTAATTACGCACGTTAAGACTGTTTTGCTTTTGCTGTGCGGCTCAGTGCATTTTATAACAGTAGTGTTGGAATACATTGCTTCCCTTTGAATGGCATAGTGTGGACTTGGTGAAAAAAAAAACAATGAAAAATTGAATTTATCATAATCCTATCGAATGTGTGTTACCTTGCAAACTCGCCGGGAAACTCCGCAACGTTTATGATGTATACTTATTATGTTCGCGATCAACCTTCGTTTGTGGTCAAATCAAAATGCATTCAGTTATTAATGCGATGATTATCTTTAAATTCTTATTTTAGCTGTGATGCAGTCTTGAAATTTTTATACGTAAGCATCGACGTCGGCTATACTTTATCTATTTTTTTTTATTAAATTAAAAGAATAGCTGGTCTTATTCGGTGGTGAAAAAGATACCTAAATTATTTTTATGAGCATTATTATAATTGAAGAAAAATTAAACCAAAGAATATAAATTTTTAAAGAAATCGTCATTGAATTATATTGTTTTAACAATATAAAAAAAAATGTTCTTCGACAGTTTATAAAACTAAAGTTCAGCGGCAGTCAATGCCAATTAAATGCAAAGGATGTGTTAAGGACGTTAAGATCCTTCGTTACTTCCCCCTTTTCTGCAAAGCCATGAACAGTACGAACACGCTTTTGTCTCGTGCCATAGGGCCATGTGTGATTCTTCCCCTTTTGTTAAGAGCAGCGATTTCCTGTATAGGCAGAACTCTCGAACACGTTTACGAGCACTTCACGAAATTGCTCGAACCGTCCTCGAAGTCTACAAAGTAGTTACCGTATGCAAATCGCAATCTATATTTATATTTGAAACATTCTCGTGCAAGTTCCTTTTCCGGACCACACGTTGGAGCTGGAAAGTTGGAATATTTTTAAAATATTTTAAATTCAATGAGTAATGGCTTGAAACAGGAACTTTTTTTTTAATGAGGTGGTATCATTTATTTTTTTTTTTTTCAAACATTTATTTTAACTTTATTTATATACGTTTAGATAGAATAACACAGATGGACGCGTTATAATAATCTTACATCGAGACGATCATTACGCACTCAATTTTACCTTTGACTTTCATGTTTCACATATAATTAGATAATATCGAATGAAAGATAAGTATTGTTCGTGAAGTGTTGGCGAGCGCGATTTTAAAAATACTGACAACTTCTTAAAAACACGATTCTGAATTTATAAACGTTAGTGTGATTGTTTATACTTTCGGACAGACCAGATTTAATTAGCAAAAAGCATTTAGCTCAAGCAAATCATTATTATCAGCGTGGAAGCTCATATATGTGTAGAAGGAATGTATAATAGTAATCATAAATTATGTTACTCACTTTGCAATAAAGCTGTTTAAAAATTATGGAAGCTATAGAGAGCATTATGAGTAAAATAGCACGTTTTTTTGATGTATGCAATCAAGTTTTCACTTATATTGAAAACTTTGTTATTGTCTTTTCACTTTTTTATATAATGAAATAATGTAGGAGTAAATTTACATGTATAAACTAATTTAATACAACTAAAATGAGAGTAAAGTACTAATTGACTAAAAGAAATTCATTTCCGCCAAACCTCATCGCAATATAACCGTAGCTTTATTTACATTTATTAACGCGCCCTATATATAATAACTATAGAATTTTATGTGTATATCATCATCATCATACGCAACATTTCCTTTTTTTATATTGACTATCTCTTCACGTGTCGCAAAGGCAACGCTCTATGTATATGTCTCGTATGCTGATAAAATTAGCTCAAGTTAAATTTATAAGTCGCAAACGACCTAATACCAATTCAGTGGTGTACCACCTCCTCCGATAATTAACTATTAATTTATGAGAATAAAAGTATGAAATTGCTCTACTGTGCATCTTATGTAACTTGTGCTAATTTTATTATAAAATCTTCTCGTCGTCGTGATTTACAAGCGACCAATCAATGGTTACGCTTTATTATTCTATATGTTTCATTATATCGACGAAAGAAACAACCGTAGATTAGGAAAATTATACTTAGATCATAATATATACGTATGTTCAAAACAACGTTGCTATAATAACGAAAGTGTTTTTGCTTTGCAATAATTTCTCTGCGAGCATCATCAACATTCATGGTTTTAGACCGAAAACGTTTGTACTCAGATTTCATTGATTGTGTTTATAGTTAAACGAACATCCACTTGTTACCGTTTTAGTTTTAATAGACTTTCTAGGATAGTTTCTTGAGTTCATTGAATTGAAAATTCTTTGATAATGTTAAATCATATTTGCTATTTTTATAGCATATGATCTACATGTTTGAATAAATTAAAAATATATTATAGCTTTCAACTGCGCCGCTATGTGATATAGGAATCGCTTAAATTAGTCAACATTAAATAGTCATAAGACACCCAAAAAGTCGTTTCATTGAACAAGCCTTCGATTATACCTTTATATTATATCTTCAAATTCAAACAACTATACACAGAAAACTAATAACAATGGTAACTTATACATTCTCACTCTTTCGATAACATTAAAAACTTCAACACTTACATTCAACGAAATCCCAAAATTTTCAGCCGTTTACAATAATTATAGTAATAATGATAACAAATAATTAAGTAGAGATAGTCTTCGAAGAATTATTGTCTCTTTATCCAAGCGCAATAAGAGTATTATTGCCTTATTCGTATCGCAATATAATAAGTATTTTCACAGCTCAGTGTAACTAGCATATAATATCATCGCGGCCTGCAGCTATTTTCTGTACGTGTATAAGGACGGTCTAAAGTAAGCTTTTTGGCAAGAACGCAGAGATATACGCGAGCTGCATCGAGAGATTAGGCGAAATTTACGATTTATTATTATCGCCGCAGCGAATCGCAGCTTCTTTAACAAACGAACAGTGTGTGCATATGTACATATTATAAACGCAATGTTTCAAAATCATAAAGTATGTATTGTACACGCAATTCGCTCTAGTGGAACCTCTATATCAAGCTATATCAGATCAATTGACGTCGTACCTGCACATCCTTCGTCTATGTAGGAATATACATCGTCCGATGAAAATCAACGTGAAACGATGGAAATGTACACATGAAAAGAAAAGATCACAGGCTTCTATATTGCGGGGACGATAAACTCGTTAACAAGGCCCAGTCTTTCGAGGATAAATCAACGTTAGATCGACTTTTTAAAAAATGACCGAAATGAAAAGAAGTGTGCGCCTCGTTAGCGCCTACAAATATAATAACGGCTAGATTTTAGAAAAAAAAATCGCAAATCTAAAGTAAAATTACAAACTTAAGGTAAGGGCGATTGCCCGCTAGTGGGCGCCGGGTCGATTATCGAATCCGGCGAGCTTTTGTTGCTCTGCGTCGGCTCTTTCGAATTATTGCTGCCCGACTCGGAACTTTCGCCGTTTCCGTTACCGTTGGCGGCGGCTTTTTCCTTCAATTCGGCCTGACGCACCATCTCGTAGTTCTTCAGGTACTCGACCACTTGCGCGTGTCCGAATGTCTCCGCCTCGTCGATCGGTCGATTGCCCCATCTAAAATTAGATTTTTTTTTTGTTGAATGAACGGTCAGATTAACAGATTACATCAAGAGTGTTGCAAAAAATAGCATATTGCCCTCGGAAGCTAAGACGACGGAACTAAATTAATACCGAACATACCGTACGCAAACTTATTTTCCTACACGGAAAAATTCTGCAAAACTCTATACACAAGTTTCTAAGCATCGTTGTAACAATGGTATAACAGCAACTCGTATGCTTGTGAAAAGTTTTTCAGTGGCATAAAATTAATTCTTAGAACATTTATCCTTGTAGGAAAATAATTGGGACATACAGGGGCCATTGCGGTGTCAATAATTATGCGTGGCTGAAAAAATATACGCATGAACAAATTCATGCATCTTCACGACAGTAGTACAGCACGATAGGACCTATACAGTATAGACCGAAGAAAAGGCAATTTCAGAAATTTCAGCATATAGGTATAATAGCACACCGCTAATACGCGCATTGTACGCGCTAATCGTGACACGGGTAACGAAACAGTGCCTTTGCGACACCTATCATCGAAAGCCAGAGACTAGATAGCCGAAAAATTTTAAAACGCTGCGGGTTAAAGATACACTGTCATATCCGATGCCGCTTGCTCATCTCTCCCCCCCCCCCCCTCTCTCACTCTCTCCACCGTGATAAATTGCAACCCATTGATCGCACGCGGCTCGTCCATTGAATTACGCTCACTGAATGGAGCGAAAATACATCAGTGCGCAATTTTACGCATAACGGAACGACTCATTCGCTCACCTGTCCTTGGGATCGTGGGGAACACCGCATTGCTCGATGAGAAATTCGACGCAGTCCAGATGGCCCTCGCTCGCGGCCAGATGTAAAGCCGTGCGGCCGTCGTAGTCCGAGAGGGTCATGTCCATGCCGCTCAGCCGATGCCTGTAACCAAGACCAAGAGATGCGTGGGTGTACTTATTTACTCGACACGATTGTGTCCTCCTTTCGAGAGGATATATGCTTCAGCGATGAATCGAGGACTCGTTGTTGCGCAAGGGGATATGTGGGTAATGAGCCTCGGAGGTGCACGTTTATGTATCAGGGGTGCTTATATGCGTTTGTTGTTTCAGGGAAAATTTTTTTTACGATGAACCACCGAGGCTTGATTATTATCGAAGATGCGAACGCAAGAGAAGTGGAAGTACTGATTTATGCTTTTTTGCCTGAATTTTAAAGCTGCTTTTATGAACAATCGAATCTGTCACTTTACTTGTATATTTACGAGGAAAAAGCTTTGAGTATCGAAGGAGGAAAATCGTAATTCTAATGTAAATGACAGTTACGATACCATTACAACATCGATAAATAACGCATTAAAAGAGCAATAATAATAATAATAGTAACAACCGCGTACAAAGCTGTGAAAAAGAAAGATAACATCGAACTCGATTCGATGTGTTTTCCTCCGATGCTTATTGTGAGTGTGTGTATAGGAAGCGGTGAATGAATGCAGAAGCTGAGAGTACATGTAACGCGCGCGCGCGCGCGCATCGTTTGATTAGCTTTTACCTCGAGAGCGCAAAAGCTTTACTTGTTCTTGGCGACTCACCACTCCAGACAATCTCGTAAACTGATGCGGTATAGATGCGTGTTCGGATCGTCATTATACAGTGTGCGTAGATTGTGTGTTTGCGTGGGTTGGTATAACATGGCGTTTTAACGTGTTAGTATTTTACATTTCACTATACTTTCGTAATATTGGTTTGTAGCTTAATTTTCGGTTAATTTAACTCTCCATTTTTACGATATAAAAATTTTAATTAAATTTTTTTTCTTTCGAAAATAAACATCGCTCACCTGCGCATCGCTGTGACATCGCCACTGGCAGCACTGAACAGCAGATTAACGATGGACAGGCCCTTGGTCTCGTACTTGTGTCTTCGCGGGTCCTTCTTGTTCGTCGCGTGCTTGAGATTGTCGTACCTGTGGAAGTTGAACTCGGAGACCAGCTCTTCGCAGAATTGAACGCCACGACAGGAGTTGCCCAATGGATCCAGAGGTGGCGACCACGTACAGATGCCCATTACGTTGGGGATGACCACGAGGAGGCTACCCGAGACACCGGATTTCGCTGGTATCCCCACCTTAAAGTGCGAAAAGCTTTATCTTTTATTTCAAGGATAACGGTATGGACGTAGGCAGTTGTAGCATTAATGGACTGATGAGGCAGTTTTGATATAGGTGGCAAGCCACCACTTATTTATAGACTCGGCGCGCAAATTTGCAGTTTTAACTTCAAAAGGAAAACTCCTATATATGAGCATTAAAAATCTAGAACTTCAAAATCTTCTAATTCTAATGCTACTTCTGAAAATATCGATTTAAAATTTGAATTCGCACGTCAGATATTAAGAACAATTTATTACACAGCGATATCATCGGTACTCTGCTTGCGTGAAAAGTACCAGGTGGCATAAGATTTTATATCCGTTTACCTTGAAGGCAAATTGACCACTGTAATCGTACATCCCGCAGCTGTGCATCAGACTGAGAACATCTCGGACGCTATCGGGTTTCAGCACCTTCTCCTCCGTTATTGGACAGATTCCACCGTTCGCCAAAGTGGCTGCCATTACCGCCATCGATTCGCAATTCGCCTCCATTGCGCAACACTGTAACCCGAGATTCACACATTATGCATACATTGTATTTTGAAATCTTGTTATAAAAAAAAAGGTTTAGAAAACGAACCTGAAAATAGAAATCCATGCACTCTCGCAAATTTGTTTTCTCGGGGTAGCAGCCGTGCTCGCGCATGTAAAATCCAAGCGCGTAATTTCTGTCAGCGGCCTCTCGTTCCGACAGGAAGACGGCGTTGTTGAAGCCAAGATTCTCGCCTCCCGCGAGCCTCTTGAAGTAGTTCATCGTGAAATCGAACTTCTCAGCGAGCGTCATTTCCGGCTTTATCAGGACCTTCAACAGCGAGCAGACCAGGATCGCGCCGGCGTTGATCATGGGATTGTGCGGTTTTTCTGGAAAGTTAAAAATAAGACTATTATGACAACGTATGGTTTCGCTATTCTGTAGGCGCTACCAATTCACGATCGCAAAAATAGAAAATCTAATGAAAAGCTAATCGACATGTCAACTCACTGTTGTGATCGAGCACGAGCTCGTTGAAATTCCTTCCCGACGGTTCCTGCCCGACGTACTTGTGCACGACCTCCTGGCCTAGTCTCTCGAGGGCTATCGCGTAGGTCAGAGGTTTGCTGCAGCTCTGAAGAGTGAATGGTATTGTGGTGTCGCCGATGCTGAAACGCTGGCCGTCTATCGTGCAGACCGAGACGCCCCAGTACTCGGGATTCATTCGAGCCAACTGGGGAATGTACGAGGCGACCTTGCCCTCGGTGTTGGACTTGCACTTCCAGTAGAAGTCCTCGATGTGCTTGGTGAAGCCCGGGAAGTCCGGGATGATGAACTGGTGGCGGAAGGCTCGCGAGATCAGGACTATGTTCGGCGTGATTATTCTGCGGGGGGAGATCTCGATTTTATAGGAATAGCATTGACAATGATTTTGTGAATTTTTTTACCTTCGGAACTGTTCTCGATCGAGCTTCTGAGTCTCGTGCGATATTCCTTCGTGGCCGCCGGATTTGATATGTTCCTTCTTCAGATTGTCGGTGAGCTCCTGTAGTCGCGGGTCGTTCTTTCGCAGACCGGTCGTTCTCAATGCCTGTACGTTTTCGTATGGGTTATTATTTCGGATAATTACGTGTTGATTATTATTGCAAATTTTTTCATGCACTCACAGCTAGGAATTTTCCAACGTGGAGCAGTCCGGTCTCTTCGTTTTTGAACATGTCGAACATGACATCCTCTGCGTTGGTTGCTTGATCCTGGTCTCTTGTACTGCAATTTTTCAAACGCTTATTTAATCGTAGCTGAATAAACGTGCGTATGTACTCGGTCGTGGATGTGGATGTTGCGTATGAAAGTCTAAGACTACTTGATAATGAGTCAAGCGCAGTAAGTACTTTTAGTTGCATCATTATATTATAGCAAATTCAAATTTACTTCAAACGTGCAATCTACTTTTCTAGCTACGATTATAAAGCAGGCGAAGAAACTTTTTTAACGGCGTCGTTTTTAACAAATTTTGAAATTTATTTAATTTTTTCTATACGTTGACGCGAAAAACTTTCGGACAATAATTTTGAAAAAAAAAAAGATCAGAAATAAATCATATGGAAAAATTTAATATAACTGACTGTTTCCATGCCAGAGAATATGCATGGTACTCACTACATGTAATGGCTGTCATGAATGAAGCTGTAATCGCTGCAAAGAACAGAAGAAATTAGTTGATTAGTATAGAGCTCCTCTGAAAGTGTGAAATTATTATAACCCATAGGAACGGGTGTCGTGCGAGCACACTATAATGCTGATATTGTTATTTAAATTATTTAAAAGTTCCAAAAAAAAAAAAATAGAACGTAAATTGACTACCAATCGAAATCCTCATTTCACACAGCAATTTCTCGCGCCAAAGCAATTTGCAGTAGACCTGATCGTTCGAAAATCGATTTGCCGATAACAAAGCTATTGCAAAATAGTATACCGTATCGTCTGCACCTGATCCTTATTGTCACCGGACGCCTGCAAATTCTCGAGCTTGTGAGGACGGTAGTATCGACACAACAAGTCGAAGTCGTCCATGCTGTTCATCTAACGTTTACCGACTAGTCTCATACGCTTTTATATAATATGCGCGAATCGTATACGAGGCAATCGTGTCTCTATATTTGCATTTTCGAATATTGACATCAATACGACCGAATAATAATCCTCAATCAGTATAGCGATGTTCGGATCGATTTTTATTGAGGCTTGTTAACTGCGGCTGTCTGTTTTAAAGGCGGTTTTATATTGACGCGTCCCTCTATGATTACGCTCGGATTATTTCGATCTTTTTTCATTCCATATCTGATAAATATATCAGACCGTCAAGATGACGAAAGAAGCATAAAAGTGAGAAATTGAATAGAGCATGATCGCAGTTCAAAGGCATAAAAATGGCACAAACGCGCAAACTGAAATCCACTTGAATTACACGTCAAGTTCTCGAAAGGAGTCTTTGGGCCGTATTGCTTATGTGTGCAAATTATCCTATATTATTATTTATTTTTTACACAAAGTGCTCGTTTCGTAAAAAATAAATCCGAGAAGCAGAGAAATCTGCTCTTCTCATTACAAAGGCAGACGGGGTGAAAAAAGAGAAAGCTGCACCTCAGGCCACACTTCGCGCCAGATGTTTTTTTAACAGCCATCACCTCCGCACTACCGTCTAGAGGGATTTATTTTACAAACAAAATATACCTGTATAATATGACTGTATAAATGCATCATGCGGGTGTTCGGACAAGTTCGTGACCGTCTGCAATTTCTCTGTTTACTCCTCAAAACCTACTTAAAAAGTATATGGATATACCTACAATAAGTGCGACAATTATACAAGGGGATGAATTAAATTTTAACTGCATTATATACCTGTGCAGTGTATCTCTTGTTATGATGCAGTGCTGCTGATTAATATTTGTGAGAGATATAAGTTTCTAGCTATATCAAACTCTCGATAAAATAAAAAAGAAATAAGAAAGTGAAATTTTGATGGCTCGACTCACCGTCGCTGCACATTTTCGAGCTCCAAGGCACTTCCGTAAGAGGCATCTAAGTATCTCGCCGAGCCGAGTTTCGTGGACTTTGGCACCGCCGCTAGTCTCTGTGAATCAAACGATGTTTTATGGGTGAAACATTTGCGGTCCGTAATTTTCGAGTGCAAACGCGAAGTTATTCGTTTGCTGAAAATGTCATCGAAATGTAACAATGTAATTTTTTTTATTTTCTATTTTTAGAATGTATAGGCTACATTTAAATTTTATACTCTTGGAAACGCTGTACAGAAAAGCAATAATTTATGCTCTACGCACAATTTGGCTGCAGTGCTATTGTTCATCGACGACAGCTCTTAGCTACAAAATTTTAACATTGTCGCAGAAAATGAGAACTATTTCGATACATTTTACAATATTAATTGTGAGGAGTTTTCTCAAAAAACAGATCAAAAGCAGGTTCGGTAGAAGAATTATCTCAAGATTCACAAAGTACCAACACGCCGTATCCTCGAGTCTAGGGGTTGCTACCCTCGCGGATTCCTCAACAGCAGCTGCAGGGTAGCAGCTATACGAAGTCGTATATTTATTGATCTCGCAGTGATTCAACTACCCCCAACCGGACTAAACGGAAACCTCGCACGTGTAGCAAATGCGGATGGGCGGTGACACGTGCTTTCATTTTTTGTGCATAACTGCAAAAACTTCACATTTTTTTAGTGTAATATATGTGACTTTTTGAGGGAAATGATATTTTTTTTTGTTTTTTAACAAATGGACAAAATTATTTTGCAAAAAAAATATATTTGCTGATTATAATCGGATATGCATAAACCGGACCGAATGAAAACAGCCTCGTATATAATCGTCAACCAAGATGCCGGTGCCAATAAACGAGCAAACAAGCAAGTGACTTTTGTATGCACAATTCTTTGCATCTGCATCCAAAAATAATAGTATATTGTGTACCAAGTGCGTGAAGTGGGCTTTTTTAGTTAGTTACTTTAATCCCGCTATATAGGTCAGAAAAACGCGAGAATCGTGCTTGTGTTACAAAAACCTACTATCGTTACGTTATAAGTATATTATTTTGAAAGATATTTTCAAATAACCCCCCAATAAAGCTCTACTCCAAAAACAAGCAAACAATTAAAGCTCCCGTCATAAGCGACTCTCCGGATGAATGACTTTTCGGTCGACGAGTCACAATCGCGAGTTTAAACCTTACTCGCCGCGATTCTCGATGTATTTTCGTCCCGCGAAATACGGCCACTGTCATCACACACGTGGGCCGCAAGTTCTGCTCTCTTGTGTCTCTCCCTACAGCTGTCTATCGATCACTGTCTTCAGCTCTTCTCCTATTTTTTTTTTCGGCAACTCACGAACTTATGTAAAATTTTGACGAGTGCGTATTTTCAGAGGCTTTCCCTCTGTCGTTTTTAAAAGTCGAGTTTACAATGCTTCATTAAAATATCGCATGTACGTGACAAAAACGTCGTATGTCATGAGGGAAAAATATTTGTCGACTGTAAAATCATGCTTTACCTATAATTGGATCGTTTGCCTGCCACTATTATAAATAATTTAGTGTCATTATAACTGTTATAAATACCTATACTTCTTGTGTCAAAGCTTGTTTGTTGTTTTTAACTTAACCTCCGTCTCTGTACGAGGCAAAGTTAATTCACGTTTAAAATAAGTGAAAAATCCATTGAATTTTTTCTATAGCATAAACGCAAAATCAATCGTAACCACAGTCTCCCCAGAATCCACCGCTGAAATCGTGACCCAAAAAGCTCGCACCCCTGACTCAAACTCTCAGTCTTGCACAAAACTCCCCGCACGTTATAATCCTGAAAGCTCCTATATGCCCTAGCTAGCCTTTGGCGCGAAGGGAAAAATCAATACCTGGAGGCGCGTGTGAAAGCGCCGGAGTCCGGCGGTCGTTCCCGGCTTCGACGTCGTCTTCAGGATCCTGACGGCGTGCAAAATCGCGTCTCTGTACATCTCTCCTCTCTGCGCAAGCTTTTTATCTCCTCAAGTCCACGATCGCACAATGTAACAACTCGAGTCTCTCTGATGATTACAACAAACGTCGAAGCGATATGTGACAAGAGAGGGATAGTGTGTGTGTGTGTGTGTGTGAGAGAGAGAGAGAGCGACGCAATGCGTCCCGACGACGACTAGGTGCCTACTACTGTGGGCTCTGCTCTTGCAGGTGGACGTGTACGACGAACCGACGGCTAAATTGGGGACATGCGCTCTTCGCCGCGCGGCTAGTGCTTGCGGCAGTTTTCGTGCGCGCGACGATTATATATACAATGTGATGATTTAAACAACAAATGAAAATGAAGAATTGCGTAGGCGTAATAAACGAATCGCTTCGAATGTCAATATGAGATTTTTATTATTGTCTTGTGATTATTACTGGATCGTTATACATTTACAAAAAATATAAAATGTGCGAAGAAATCCGATAATCTCAGCGTGAACTTTAACGGAGTTCATTTTCGAAAAAGAAATAATTTTGAGATCTTTATACGAATTACACTTAATAATTACATCTTTGATTTGTTTTGATTTGAATTTCTGCCTTAATAGATAACGTTACATTCTTTTTCGAAAATAACATTGAAAAATATACCCTGCAAAATTAGGACTAATCAACTAAATTTTAAATTAAATAATTACATAATTATTAGCTTCTTGATATCGGCGACTACCACATTTTTTCAATGACGGAAAAAAAATTACATACTAGTAAATACACAAAATTTAAGTACAAGGCAGTTTTTGTTAGAATAATAAAATTGATTATTTTAAAAGTGCCAATACTTTAATTCTAAATTGTACAATTGCGTGTAGAATATTTATCGAGGCAGTTTTTTTTTTAATTTTTTAACTACGTCTAAACAGAACAGGCTAGAAAATACATCACTATAATATAAGTTATAATATATTTCGATTTACTGATACTCATAATACTTTGGTTAGCATTTCTCGACGCCTACACATAAATATATATGCCACATTCTTTAAATTGTCTCTGTTGTGTTACGCGTAGCTTACGCTCAGCCACACTTGCAGATTTTCTTTTCTTGCTTTCTTTTGATTACGCCAGGATATGCATGATTCGGAAGACCTTAAAAGCGGAGCACAACAGTAATCTTATCTCGCGAAATCTTGTTAGTTACTCTTAAAGACAAAAATTACTAGAAAGCACAGAATAAACAAAGCGCAATGATAGGCGTCTATGAAACTTCCATTTCAAGCAAATTATAACAGTACTAGTGATGGCACATAGCCCAGGTTTAAACAATGCTGTAATGAGTATTATTTAATCCCGTTAAAAATAAGCATGTAGACTGTACAAATATAAAAATTATGTTTTATAAAATATAGTATAAATGTAGAAGGCATAAATGGCTTTGATCTTAAAGTCTTGAATGAGACATAATAAAAAGTCTTTACTAAAAGTATAAAAAGCATTCAAAATTGTAAAAATTTTGCCCATTAAAAGCGCTTGCTGTAGATTCACGCTTCGAAATTAATCAGTACATATTTTTTCAACGACCTGTTGTGCTTCTGCTATACATATATTGCAATGTGTCCGCGTATTGCAGATTCGAACAATTGCGAGAAACTGTAAATTGCATCTTAAATTTCTCGTGAGCAAGTGCTTAACGTAATGCAATCGATTTGAAATAAGAAATAGCTTCGTGTTAAAAAATGGCAAAAGAGTGCACAGTAGCAACAGCATATTCCAAGTATAATACATAAAAGAACTTGATTCTCTATTTGTACAGAACATATCGGCGCACTGCTATGAGCTTTCTTGCATTGGATCTTATTTATATTTACAAATTAAAATATCATATTCTACGCTAACACTTTTGATCGAAACGCTACGTACTAGGATACGTAAGTTGGCTTTAATCGAATAAAATTCTAGACTCATGTGTCTGTGGAGCGAGAAAAAGTGGAACTTGTATCGTGAATGTGAAAAACCGCATCTTTGCAAAAAGGCAATTTCATTGAACATTCCTGAGATCAGAGTTAAGGCATTAGTTTGGTTTAGAGGTGGTCCACTTTTGTAGTAAGAATATTTTTAGCAACAATTACAGTCTATTTTCGTAAAAGACTGTCTAAAGATCTATTCATATCTATCTTACGTTACGCTAAAGAAAACTATCTACAACTCGTCTATGTATTACATATTTCAAAAGTTAGAGAAGAACTCCCGACGAATCTACTGTCTATCTCAAAGCTACAAATCACATCTAATTAGAAAAATTTCGTATAATTTTTATAAAGTCATTACAAACATTCATAGTTAAAAGTTTTTAAGTTTGCATTTCGGAGTCCAAAATCTGGTACCTCTCGTGACTTGTTTCTATACAGTAAACATTTGGCTTTTACCAATTTCACAATAGTATTCATTATAATATAAAGCGTACAATTCACAACATCCTTCTAGATAGAAAAAATTTGTTAATACTTGTTTTAAATTACGACGAACCTTTTCGCTAGTCCCTTTCGAATCAAACAAAGTATGCGCATTCTAAGTAGCATTAGAAATCCTTAAGAACGCAATCGACGACAGTTCTAGAGGATCACAGAGAATGAGATTACATCAAATGATCCATCAGAAGATAGGATCAAAAATCATAGCATAATTCTTTAACATTCAAAAGTTAAGATAAACGTGTAAAAATAATATACACGTTATTAAATATGAACTACATACAGTGATCAGTCAAAAAGAATTACAAATGCTGCCAATACACGATCGATCTTTGAAAATGATAGCAAAGCAGAGTAGACATCGATACTTTGAACGTTCCTTTCCGTTCTTTCAGTAAATGCAGCGAGTTGTACTGAACAGTAAACTCTTAATTAAAGCTCAACACACCCTCGTCCCAACACAACAATTACACAAGGAACATCGAGTCTCAAAGTACCGACACCAGCTCGGCGGCCTCCTTATCTCAGATAACCGTGTCCTGATAAGCCGGCGGCCCACTGAGAACAAACTGCCTCTGACTCTGCCGGACGATGTCCGTCCTACTGGGCACCTGTGGCGTAGCCCTGACTCCGTGGTAATTACTGTAACTCGACCTGGCACTCGCAGGTCTGTTACCATACAAGTCATCCAAATCCTCTCCGTTTAAGCTCTGAGTGCTTGTCTGCTGAAAGCTCGGGTTGCTCTGACCCTGCCACTGCATGGGACTGACGATCTCGGTGCTAGGAATGACAGGCAACTGAGGAGGTGGTTGCTGCCAGGATTCGGCCAAGTTACGAGTCGAACTGGCACTTTCCCAATTGGTCGAGGCGCCGAGGTTGCCAGAGATAACGGCTGGGTAGGCGTTCGGGTCGCCGCTCCAGATGTTGGGAGATGAGGCCGCGAGGTTCATCGTGTCAGGCTGCCAGTTTGGAGGTGCTGGAAGAAGAAATATACGATAAGTTATGTCTCATAAAAATTTTGAACACATGATACGAGCTCTCATTTTCGTAGAAGTAAAAAAACAAACAAAACTATTAATCAGTAAAATCGTTTAAAAAACATACCCGGATTTCCTCGGTCCCAGTGCCCGGATATCCTATCATAGTTGAGCGTCCCATGCGACAGCGAGTTGACGTTCTGGTTCGTCAAGTTCCCAACGATCGGCGGTGTATTAGCATAAAGGCTCTCTTGATGTTCCATGATTCTGTTGACGGGATTCTTCCTCCTACTCTGTCTCACGGAACTTCGTCGACTGTTGGTGGATCTCCTGGTGCCGTCGCGTGAAATGACTGATCTTCTCTTGACTCGTCTCGGTGTCATCGGCTTCGGCGACACGCTTTCATCCTGGACAACTGGTGGCTCCGGCTGCGAGTACTCGATGCTGTACAAGGGCCGCGGTTGCTTCTTCTTCTTTTTTCTAATTTGCTCTGCTGCTCCAAAGGGAATATTCCATGAGTCTTTGTCGACCAGATGTGAGGTGGTGGTTTTTGGGATACGTGCGGGATTCGTGGATAAGACATAGGAATGATTTTTACAGTTTGGATTTTGTGGATTGCTGATTGTTCGAATTCTTTTACGTTCATGTTCAATATCGATGTTATTAACGATGACATGCTCGTTAGAAATGATTTCGCTGTACTTTCACTGGACAACATTTATAATGGAAATTAGTTCACTACATTATACGAACAATCAATAATCTTACGTAAATTCGACTATCGTAGGAAGAAAATTTAAAATAATATGAAAAATCTACTTTAACATATTAGAATTACAATATTATTTTTACTGATACGGTGTTTGTTGGAAAGGAAACCGATGAATAAATTTAATAAATAAGATTTATCTACGTCTAAGTATAAACTACTGTAATTAAATAAATATGATTACCCACCAAGTGACCCGGAGATTAAAGAGTGTTCCCAGGAAACCAGTGTTATACAACAAGATATATGAAGAAAATAAAGTGAAGGGTTAATAAATAAAAAAAGCAAGCATGATGTGTATTTTGTATATTGCACTTTTATTTTTCACCATAAAGCAAATCTTTTTTTTTAAGTTTATATATTATATTATATTGTGTGTGTTTTTATTACAGAAACGTTACAAAGAAATGGAATCGACTTTAAGTTGCATATAAATATATATTATCTATTCAATAAAAAAGATGATGAGATTATGAATCGAACGTAACTATACGAACTGAAGAACACATACATGAGACTAAGAAATAAATTAAATTTTACGAAAAAATCTAGGGATGAACATTGAAAAGTAATCGCGAACATCTACTACTGTAGTCTTGCACGATGAGTCTTAAACAATAAAGTTGTAAACTTATGACTGACAAGATATGAAACTCATTCCTTTCTTTTCTTCGCGGAACCAAGTCTATGAATTCTCTACGTTGATCGACAATTAAAAAAAACAAAAACAATCCGTAGCGCCTCTTACAATGCAGCACGAAAAAGATTTAAAAAAAAACATGCGGTTCCGCGAAAAGAAAGAAATTCTTTAACATTAACGCAAATGCAATTAACGACAGTCTAAGAAAGTGATGTTTCAGAGCAAGGAACGCACGACTGCACTGAAATTAATCTCCTCGAACTCTACTTTTTTTTTAATGTTCAAACGACATTTGGTATAAAACTTCTTAAACTTTTAAGTTACTTTCTAGTCAGTTATTATTAAGATAAACAATTGTGAATTTATCAAAGATAAAAAATTTATGCTTTAGCTTCATCTTTCATCAAATAACTATTACTACAGCGCTTACTCTCTATACGTAATTATTCTTTACTCAATCCGTACTCATGTTACACCCAAGAGTACAATCCAACTACTGCATTAGTTAAAACTAATTTCATTGCAGTTTTCTCACAAACAAATCCTAAAAAAGGGGCATGAATATAGCACGTCAACTCGACAGGCAGTAAATATATCCAAATCGGAAAATTCGCGACGGAGAAGCACGCGTCGTGAAATCTTCGTAAAAGTGCACCTTTGTTTCTTTTGCTGAGAACGAAAAATATTTCTCTCGACGTGACTACACGATACCTTTAAGTCGTTTGATATTACGCTACATTAAGTCGTTTGACAATTCGTTATTTTCTTCGAAAAAAAAAATTTGTCGCCGTGGCGAATGAAAATTCCGTTTGACGCGCGCAAACGAAACGCATTCGACGCGACTCCTCTCGTAGTTTATCTACGTATCACAGTCTATCAGTGCGTTATCGTTTTTTTTTCTTTTTAAGTCTATTCGTGCGACGAACGCGTCATATTGTGTCCTCTACAACGCTATTTTAGAAATGTCTTTCACTAGATAGATCATCGTTGTATATTTTTTGTCACGCGCAGGATGTTCGCTTTTTTATGTAATCGCCCTTTTGTAGAAAAATCTTGTTAATCTCGTTTTGGTTCGGATGAATAATCTTATTATAAACGCGATCGATTTTTCGATCTTGGCAGACGTGTTATGTCTTTTATGCTTTAGAAAGATATTTTTGTACTTTATACATTTTCCAAAAATACATTTTTTTTCAATTCAAAGCTTTTAGAAATGTTTTAGATTTCGGCGAATCACGGAAAAGGCACTATTCAATTTCTATATACCCGCAGTGTGAATATTATTTGTCGTTGTTCTATAACCATTCAAGTATAAATAGGCTCTTTTAAAAAAATTTGATTACATGTGTTTGGAGAATACATATATCATCTATTTGGCAAATTCAGGAATATGCGGTTTGACTTGACACGAGTACTCTACATTTAATTTGATTTTCCTCTATAACGAACATATAATTCATTGTTCCTTTGACACCGGTTGGGATGAAAGAAATACTGTTCTAAATTGACTCGATTGTCGCGGTTGTCTTAACTTGCAATAGCAAGAAATTCGTTTCACGTGAACACAATGCCTTGTTCACTGCGTTGTGTGTGGCACGATATTTATCAAAATTAAGTAACGTAACTTAAGAAAACGAGAAACAAATTCTGAAATTCACCTAAGAAACTAGTAAGAACAACGTTATAAAAATTACGTAAAATATAAAAAAAAATCGTATAACTCGTTGTAAGTTACAAAAAATAAAATCAACTAATTAAGACTAAATTTTTTGTTACATTAAGTGTAGAACCAATATTAAGAATCGAAATTCTTTGGGGAACACAAAAGTAAAACCATTCAGAAACTTATTTTCAGAATCTACAATTTTTGCGTATACTTATAATAAGAACATAGCAAAGAAATCCACCGATTTGAGTTTCTGAATAGTTCGGCTATACTTGTTCTGTCCACACCGACCACCAGTAAAAAAATGGTGCGTAAAAAAGTACTTCCTCACATCAGTGCGATAAATCGGTTACACATCAAGATTCTTCAAAGCTCAAATCCAGACTAACATAAAGATTGCGAAGGCCTATCGTTGCGAACCTCCGCAAAAAATCCAAACAATTCTATCACATCAAAACCTATCTACCAACTCTTAAACAAACAAACAAAATCGACCGACTACACCGCAACGCGCCTCAGTAATTGTTAACGAACATCGATAGCGGTCTCCCGTCGCCGCGTCTCCGGGCCTGATCGTCCCTCTGCCCGGCGTTAGCAGCGTTGAGCTCTTGTTCCTCGACCGAGAGTCGCGGGTCCGAGTGGAAAGACCGGAGCCTAGGTTCGGGCAGCGGCGGCGGCTGCTGCTCCCTGATGTGATCCGCGTAGACCCTGGGCCTGTACGAGTTCCTATTCTGTCTGCCACTACTCCCGGTGCCCGTGTTGCCCGAGCCGGCGCGATTAATCTGCCTGGAGCGCATGAGCGGACTGTAGGTCACGGGTGGTGTCTGTCTCGCGCCGGAGGCATTCCTCTGGTACCTCTGCTGCCGATTGAAGCTCAGATTCGGGCTGTGGCTCTCGAGGGTGTCGTAGTCGAGCGGACGACGCTGGTGGTAGATCGGTTCGACGGTTGGCAATTGGTCTATAGGATTCGAGTAGTCGGCGTAATCGATCGTCTGTCGCTGGAGGCTCGAGTTAAGGCTGTTGAGAGGATTCTCGAGGACGCGGGCGCGGGGGTCCGGTGGCGCGGTGATGAGCATCGAGGCTCGACCTGGCGGCGGGGCCGGGGGCTTCTGCACTTTCTTAGACGGCGGCAATGGTGGTGGCAGCTCGCTGTGCTGGTGCTGGTGGTGCTGATGATTGTTGCTGAAAGCGTCCGTGGTCTTAGGCGGCAGTCGCGGTGGCAGCGGTGATATTAGCGTGTTGGAGGAAGAGCGATGCGAGCCCGAGGTCGTGGCCGTGTTGGTGGGATAGTAGTAGCTATCACTGCCGGCGGAATGTTTGTTAGGCGTGTAGGCGGGCGGCGGTAGAGCCGAGTAGCTAACGTACATGGGATGCAGCGGCGTGTGGCCTGCCATGCCGAAGTCACCACCTCCGACAAAGTCAACTGCAAAAGGTTTAGTCCTGCTTTTAGTTTTCCGCTTTGTCCCTCTGCATGAGAGAGAGCTAGAGCTTTTTTCTCGTCGTTCTTCTTTTGCAGGGAGGCTGAGTTTTTTTGTCTATTTGTTCATGGAAAAGCTCGAGGATTCAGTGCCCTTTTTTTTGTCAAACGATCGTCGCGATTCACGCGGATTGCTTCTCTAAGATTCTCTGAGTTTTTACATTTGAAAAGGCGCGGCGATTCTTTTACTAACGAAGTCGGTCATATTTTGTAGCGGTCTTCAATGTTATTCACTGCTGTGTGCCTTTTATTATGTTTCATGAGTGCCGACTAAACTCGAGTGTAGTTAAAAGACAGTAATGTTTATTTTTTAGTGTGCTTTCATTAGTCAACCTATAAACATGTACCCTATCTTGTTCCTTGGCGGTAAAATTCTTTGGCCAGTAATTGTAAATGCATACAAGTTGCAGAATAAGACAAACTTTTCCTTAAAAAAAAAATTTGTAGTGTCTCTGCGAACTTGTAAGCAAAATGATTAAAACTGAACGTCATGCTCCAAAATATGATCACTTGAACGTAAAGTAAGAAATAAGTTTTATGGCGATTCAAGTACCTATATTGGTCTAAATAAAGGCAAGCTAACAAGAAGCGAAAGAGATCTACTAGTGCTATGCTACTAAACTGCGTGCATGCAGAGTATTGATTCCTTAAAGTTTTCCATGAATTTACTCACGCTCTGAGCTATTTAATTTATTTCATCACTGAATTCAAATAAAAACGATAACATTCAATTATTGAACATCTGCAAAGTTGTTCTCTATTTAAATTTTACAAGTTATGACATCTTTACACAAAGCAACATAGAAACGACATCGATATAAATTACTTTCAGAACGTTATTCATTTCACTAAGAATTTACGACGATATTGTTAATAATATTCAAAATTTTCTATATGATTTATTAATTTCAGGAACGACATCGAGACAGACAACAATCATTCATACAATTGCGACTATACCATGCATATGACACTCTGTAGTGCAAAGCACTTACCAGAAGGGAGGGTCAAATCCACCAATGAAATCAACTGTAACCGATAATAACCAACCCTCTTTTCAAGTTATATACCACAAGTTAATCAAAGTGTTAGTTTCCGCTATCACCAGCGTTCGTTAATACAAAGTATGTCAAGTTTCAATAACTAAGTAGATGTGTGTCTCTCGTGGCTCATTCATAAGCGCCATTCACTCGTTAGTCAAAGTTCGTGAAACTCTAGCAAAAAAGGTGTGAATCTCGTGTGGTACAATAGCCTATCCAGTGAATAAAAAGTTAGGTGTCTGTGTATACGGAATTAAAACGGTTTACTTACAGCTGTCATCTTCTTCCATGAAAACTCGACTCAGGCAAATTCCACCGATGACCGCCATGACCTGCAGAGCATCGTTTATTATTAACCCACGCTATCTTGAGCGAACATTATTTTCCGAGATAATGGCAATAACAATGAAATCTTACCGCCAGCAGGCATTGGGTCGACGAATGTAAAATTTCAATGACTTCGTAATCTAAGACGCAGCCGGTCACTCGATCCGGGCGAACAGGCCTGTAGACATCCAGCTGGTCTGGTCCAGTCTTATTGTGGTCGGGCTTGCATCCTGGTCCGTTGACGTGCCACCAGGAGAAACTGCCAGTTCCCAGATTCAGCAGGTCGCTATTCTGCAATTCGAGAACGGACAAGAAAGTTAATGAAAAAAATCTTCTCCGGATAAAGTCACGTCTATAAATAACTCTCCAACGAAAAAAATCAACGCTCGCGAGCACGCGTATCAGTCGAACGACTCGTAAAACCGATTCTTCGCCGTCGTTTTTAGTCCAAACAAGCCTATTACAGCGCAGCAACCGCTTATGCAACTCAATCGTCTTGGTCAACTCAATTTCACGCAGCGAGTCGAGAAAAAAAATTGGAGCAACCGGCAATTTACATTTGTGCAGATGAGTTCGCTGCTCAAAACAAGTCGTCGTTGGGTCAAGTACGTTTAGTCCAACGGATGACTCACCTTGTCCAAGACTCCAGCGCTGAGATAGAAGCACGTCAGGAATATGTTCCAACCAAGCCAGAGGACGTTCCACACGCAGTACTGAAACAGAGAGAAAGAGATGAGACTGATGAAAAAGAAATCGTGCGTGCGAGACTTGATTGGGCTCATTGACAATTAGAACGCATGTGGTAGTCGTGTGTCTGTCTGTGTGTAACACACTGCATCGTGGGCCTAATGCCGGACAGTGTATATGTATATATACACTATAGTCCGCGAGAGACTCGCGTCCGTTTGCTTAAGTGAAATGTGACTAACTCTCTAAGAATGCCCCCAAAGCGGGTCAACGGACTGCAACCAGAAGTCTGGATGGGGCTTATGGTGCGCGAATGCGCGCGACGCGATTTCTCACGGTTTTTATTGGTCGTTTTGACGTTTCACTGAGGTAGTTGACTGATTTACGATAAGAATTGTTGCAGTGAAAAAATACGCGTTCTTTGTCATGTAAAAGGAATAATATTTTGCGATGTTACCAATAAAATTAGATACTAATTGTTTAAACAACGTTAAAATTTGGGTGGTAAATTACTATAATTATCCATGACCAAGACATATTTGAATGTCTTCCAAGAAGTCACTTATGACAACAAAAACAATAATATTTACTTCTAGAAGATGCATAATCAGCCAATTATTCAATTTTCTCTCATGACTCGTGAAATTCGGCTTTGTAACACCTGCTAATGTAGGCTGTTATTACAAGTATTCAATGCAATCAGTATCACACTTGCAAATAAGGTGAACTGGATCTGGTTGGCTGCTTTGAAAGGTATCTTAATTGAAAGAAAGTAGCATCACTCTAAATCTTTTTACTCAAGTTTTCACTTGGCTACTGCAATCATTCTCTTGCTCATGTGTGAAACACTTACCGATATGATGTATTTAGGTCGATACTGGAAGGCTCCAAAAAATCCAAGAATAACAAAGATTATGTTGAAAAAGTTGACCAGTATCGGCACCCACATAAACCCCAGGAAGTCAAAGACTTGTCGCTCTATGGTTGTTATCTGTGAACAATAAGAAAAAGATGTCATTGTAAAACACGAAATAATGTACTGCAAAACAGTTGTTGCTGTAAGAAACAATGTGATTCAAAGAAATTCACAAGAAAAGTTTTTGTTGTAAATGAGACATTCTTCAGTATTTAGTGGTTCAATTTATTAAGCAGGCTTAATTCACAGCAATTGTTCTGTGTTTTACTCATTCTTTCAATTGTCATAAAAATTAAAAAGTAGCTTAATAACTGCAATGAAAGCCTTCAATCATCAATTTAACATAACAAAGTGTGTCACATGGTTTAATAAATTTTCAGATCTAATTCTGAAACTGCAAGTCTATTAATTTCACCTAAAAACAGAATCAAAGCATTTGCTGCACTCTAATGGTAGAAGTTATATAAAGTGAATAAAGTTTCACACTCGAGTATTTTTAAATTCCGAGCTGATGAAAGAACCTGCTACTTTAATGCAGGAGTATTTATTGGCTTCTGTATTTATAGAAATAAAGGGAATGCATCTTTATTGCCCACACACACTGCAGTGCTTTTAAAAGTGTCTCAAATAGAAACATCAAACAAAATTCAAAAGTAGGACATCTGTAAATACAGCTCTATCTGTATAAACAATTGGGTACATAAAGTGAAAAAAATAAAGTTTGAAATGATTTACTGCGTAAGACATATTTTGAGGCGAACACTCATTCATCTAAAAAAGAATTATTATCAATATCTTATTATCAGCATGCCCATTTGCAGATTGCATGAATCATTATGAATCAGATACTAATGAGAAATAATAAAATTCATTGCACAAATAAAAAATAATTCCTTTTTGTGGTTAGTCACAAAAACTAGAATAAAATTCCACCAAGTATAAAAGCTGCTCATGTTTATTCATAATCAGTTACATCACATTAGCACCGTGTTACATCCTCAAATTGTAAAATTCAACGCGAATGCATTACAGCAACAATATTGCATATGAAATACATGCAAAGCAAGATCGATTTAGAAACTCTATGCGCGATGAGATCCTCCAAGTTAACAAGATCCAAACACCTGCAGCCACGATAGTACAAAAAAGCTCAAAACCTGTTCTGAATTGATTAAAGATTGCCATGCAGGAGTGTGTATGAATCAGGATGAATCAGATGCTGAATTCCAGGAAGCGCAAAATGCTAGGCCGTGAAAACTGCAGCTGGTGTAGCAGCGAGATATTTTTACACACTGGTAATAGGACACAGCGAGCTCTCGACTATTATTAATCTTTTTAGCAAAAGGCAACAAAAAAATAAAGGGAACTATAATGAGCCAAGATCTCAATCTGGTGCTAATGCCATGTCTCGCTGATGAACACTCCGCTTAATTATATACAGTAGGCAGCTTTCTGGGAAGCACTGAGCCCTCCACCCATTAAAAAGAACTATTTCGTATAAGGGCATGCGTTTCATTCAGCAACTTTCTCACATACATTTGCAGAGTAAGTGCGTAAGTAGCGAAGCTGTTCCTGCTGCGTTATACTGCTTCCCTTCGCGCACGATATCACGCGAGCTAACTAGAGAGTCGAAGAAAAAAAACCTTTTGCCAGCTGCATAGGTATGGAAAAATACACATCAGGTATACTCACGAGCTGTAGGGTGCATATCGTCAGCAGAAAATGCCTCTTGCTGCAGAACCCCATGGCGACGCTCTTGGCCTGCCTGCTGATGTTCAACTCTTCTCTCTCAGATCCTCCACCTCCTCGGGATGACAGCGACGGGGCCTCGGCTCGGCATCACAGAACTGATCCGCACGAGTATATCGCACTGCACACGCACACAACAGCTGAAAGGAGACGGGGAGAGAAAACACAACTGACTGCGGATGGCTCTTATTTATCTCTGTCTCTTTCCCTCAGCAGCGCCGATGTCCGTTACGACCGATACCTCGTCGCCATTTTCTACACCTCCACTTGTACGTATATACGTTACGCCGATGTAAAAGTATACTCATAAGGTGCGCGTGTATATAGGTATATTGCGTGTATGTATATAGCTGGCTACTGCAGGCTGCAGCAGCTCTCTCACGACGACGACTGCCGAGTGAGCGACACACGCCGACACGCGTTCCCCAGTTCCCCTGCAGCGGAATTTCTTCTCTCCGCTCGACGGCTGTGAGTGTGTATACTTACTATAGTGTATCGTGTGGAGGTGGAGGGAAGTGAGCTGTATATATAGATAGATAGATATACGTGTATATGCCGATGGTCTGCCTGACTGTAGACTGTATATAGGTATAGGCAACGCGGGGACGGTTGGAGAGAGAGAGAGAGAGACAAGTGCAAGCCTGCAACCTGCTGCTTGTTTTCTTTTGTTCGCCGTCTTTGTTGCGCTGGAGATTCGCGCGTACACCTACTCCCACGCTTTGAGGGGGAGATATAGGGCTGCCAACATTACCGCGAATTCACGAGGATTTTGAATTGGGTGAGTTGGAAACGTATTTATTGTGTATTGATATCAGTGCGGAGAACATTTATTATTGTGGTCGTTCGGGTTGTGAGGTTAATAGTTGTGCGTAGAATCAAGTAAGTATATAGGTATATCTGTGTTTTTGGGAGGCCAGTTATACACGTTTTTCACAGAGGTTTTTTTTCTGATCGCCTTATCTCTCGGCGTGAAGCAGGAAGAGATATTATTTAACTACGGTCATTCTAGTTTCTGAGCCGTAGCGATCGTTAGTCATAGCTATTTCAGAGCTCTCTGCGGGACTTCTTTTCATAAAATCAATTTTAATATTTTATGCTACTTATGCGTTCTATGTCGTTTGAATTTAAACTAAATATTTTTTTTTATAGTGCTCGACGATCAAAATTTTCGTCCAGCGATTATTGCATTATATATTGTCATCGATGAAGGCCGAACCAATACTCGGCCGCGGATATTAACATTGAAAGAACAGCAATAATAACAATGATTCACGTGTCTGAAAAAAAACGTGCGACACGATTTGAACCGACTGCGCGCGTAAAAACAGCTTTACGAGCTGCAAAAGCGAGAATAAAAAAGAGCTCACTCGAGTCCCAAGTTTCATTAGTACATACGTCTTTGGCATTTGCAGGAGCTCTCGAGGGAAAATGTATCCGAGATTTATCCTCCTTTTCGTTATCGTCTGCTGCTGCATTGTTTTCGCCGTGTCGGACGAAAAAGGTATGCAAATGAGTTGATCGATCTGGACTATACTTTGAGAATTTTTTTTTATCTTACGTTTGGAATATTTGAATAACGCAAATTTCGAATTGATTTTTATAGAAGAGCCTCTGGCTAAATGCAGAGCTCGGTGCAACCGTGAGTATAATATATTGGCGCATGAATATTGACGGTGAAAACTGTATACGTTTTTGTGCCTATAATAGTGAAAATTGTAAATTGCAGGGCTTTACGTGAAGCATCGCACGGATCAGAAAGGAAAACAAACTTGTTACGACAAATGCACAGGTATTGTAGACAGCATGACATCATAATTCTATTATAAAATCAGATAATTCTATTTTTAATTTTCTTTTTTAACGTTCATCTCGATTCCTACAGACGATCCGAAATTCTACGATAAATTGCAGTGAATCCCTAACGTCTTCAAGTTGTCTGGTTTCTAAAGTCGCTAATGGAAAACTCTCCAAAGAGAAAAGCATTTTAAAAAGCGTGATTGACACAAGTGAAAGCATCGAATGCTCAAATGCGTCATGAATATATAAACAATATCGATTCATTTGTTAATTTATAAATTAAGGTTAAAAACATACCGAGAATCAACAAGCAGGTACGCAAAATGTTGCTCTCGAAGCTCTTGTATCAATTATAGACGCATTTCAATAAAAATTTTATAAAAACAGAAAATAGCATTCGAAACTGTATTGTGCGACTAGTTATACAGCCGTGAATTTGCACGAAAAGCGTTTCTGAAAAACTCGTAGGATTCTTTTGAAATCATTCTGCCTACCATGTTTCTGGTGCTTCGATTTTTACGGCGATACTTTGGATTTTAAAAGTGAGTAATTCCCTTAACCTCATCCGTTAAAAACTCGGATAATTTTTCCCAGCAGCTTACACACTTTAGAAAAAAAAATCATCCACAATAAGTGAATAACATCATTCATCAATCGAAAAATACATTAATGCAGAGCACAGCCCTCCTTGCGACCGTTAACCGTAACAGTTACACACAATCCCCGAAAACCCCATTATAATACGCCTAACCAACGATCCTCATCCGGCCACTGAAAATTCACCGAACGCTGACTCGATTCAATTTCTCAACACGTTTTCCTTTTCCTCCTCATATACATAGATTCCCGCGTTAAAAAGAAGCAGCAGCAGCAGCCGCAGCCGCGAAGGTGCGACAATGCAGTCCGCATCGGCGTCGCTGCCCGAAGTAGCTGCGGATGTTTGCTGACGACGAATAGTACAAGGAAGGAAACATCGTCGCTCGAAGTCGTAAAGCCAGTCGCGACGACGAATAATCGGGAGCTCGAATGCAGCGGCCGAAAACAGAATAGCGGCTGTCGATGCGGCGGCGGCGCGAGTAAGAAGTCGTCGTCGGCGGGCAAGAGGTCACGTGCGGGAAATTCGAGAGAAGGTTTTTCGATTCGATATGCGCGTGAGGTTTTTGGACGTTTGTATGTGATGTGATATTTGTGGGGGAGAGGTGGTGCGGTTTGACTCTTTGATGGGATTAGGGTTGGATTATTGAAGGCGTCGTTGATGAGATCTTTGGGTATGTATGTGAAAAGTGAATTTTTCCATTTATACGATCGCTTATGCTATTATAATACCGTTGATGGAATGACCTTGTGATAAGAAATTTCGAATTGTAATATTTTAAATCCGAAAACTTGCTACTGTAGTTCAAATTATGCATCACTGTTTTGATGTAATCAGGAAGTAATCAGTAAACAGCGATTATTAATTTAAATTTTGAAAATTTTGTTCACACTTGAATAATGCAAAAAACAAATATTGTAGAATAATAGAAATATATTATACGATGTATGCACGTATGAGAACAATATTGCAAACTAGCTCAAAGTCATCCCAGTTGATGGAAATGAAACTTTTCGCAATTACAGTATATACCTATTTATAAACTCTCTATATTTGTACTTCGTTTGTATGTATCAATCGACGTCCTCGCGAGTATACGACTGAAGTGAAAGTTAAGTTTGCACAGTTTTCAGTTAATTGCTCGCTATAATGAGTTTCGTGTTTGGCAAAGGATCGATACGGATCTTCAAGACAACGGATGAGGAATTTCGCTTGCGCGAAATCTACGGCGACGGAAATTGTATGTTTCGCGCCATCAGCTTCATCCTTTGGGGAACGGAAAATCGTCACAGGCAACTGCGCTCTTTGGTTAGCTAATGTCTTCTAAATTCGTTTTATTTTGAATAATTGCACGTAGTTATAACCGTTAGTATGATGATGAATAATTCTTAATCATTTTTAGACTACTTTCTTTTTGATTTTGAACAGAGACTCGTTCTTTATGCATTTGACAACGATTCATTTCATTCACAAAATTCAACATGAATATCATCATCATAGCTGTATCATCTTGACTATCACTTAAAAAGACAACCTTTTACCGATCAACAGGCGAACCTTCACGAATCTTCCGCCATAAATTTCTACATTATACAAAACAAAACTCTCACAGGTCGTAAACCACATCGAGGACACCTGGCGTGAGTTACGTCCCTACGTCCTAGCCGAATGGAACGTCTCGAGTCCTTCGGTCTACGCGAACTTCATGGGCGCCGACGGAACTTTCGCCAGCGAGCTCGAGTGCGTCGTCGCAACGAAACTCAAACGATTGAACCTCGCGATTTATCGACGCGCCGACACGACCGGCAACCTCAGATGCATCTTGGAGAGCCGTCAGTTCAGCAACAGGCGCGTCAAGACGGCCAATCTCCTGTTCAGCGGGAAAAACGAATATGGACATTACGACGTTCTGCTGCCGAAGAGATGATGAGCTGAACGATTTTTTATGTTTTTTGTAAAGAAACTGCGGCGTGATCTTTAAATATATTTACGTGAAATTATTAACGATCGGTTGCTGAATTTAAAGTAAGAGACGAGCGTTCGAATTGGATGCTTTGTTATGATATATTCTATTCTTTGATTATTAAAAACGCTTACAGTTCTTTCGTTTTGACGACGTATGTACAGGTAGTCTTAGACAATATTAATATTAATGAAATACTTCTATCGGATTATGCTTAATTAATACTACATTATATTGATATCGTTGAATGACGAGTGTAGGATGATACAAAATTCGCTGACAGTTCGATGTTATGCGGTATTACAATTTTGGAAAGTAATGTTCATGACTATTATGAGAATTTTTATACAATTCGTATGACAGTTACTACGTTTAATCTTCACGTGTCGAGCCACCTCGTGACAGTCGTGATCCCGTCGTACAGTCTACAACTGAAAGTAAAAGACATTCGTTGGCTTCGTTCAAAAAGCTTCGACGTGATTATTATTAAAACTCATATAGTACCTGTATCGATAGAACAGTTTCGAACCCCAACTCATGCTCAGACAGGGCAGATCTCTCTGAACAGCTCGAACCACTTCTCTGGCGATTTCCTCCTCGCTCTGCCGAAGTAAACTATAAAAAGAGCACATTCCTCGATAAACACTCAGTATCAATTATACAATTCAAATGTTCAATCCACAACAATACCTCGGCTCAGCCTTAGGCGCAACAGTCATGAAAGTCAGTCTATTGTTCCGCCCGCTAAATTGCTGTCCCAGGCTCTCGATCAGACCTATAGAAACAAATCCGACGATAAAGTTCGCTATTGAGCCGCATATCAATCGAAGAAGTGTATCAATATAATACAAACCTGCGACCGCAGCTTTCGAGCTCATGTAAGCGTCCTTTGTCGAGACGGTTGGCGTAATTCCAATAACGTGAGCTCTTTCTCGATGCAGCATGGACGGCAGGAATGCCAGCACCGTCTGTAAAAATAACATCGCACACATGCGAGGCTCTGTTTACTTTGAATTCTTGCAGTTGGATGACAGAGGCTGTGGGATTTTATGGATTTTTATAACGGACGCATTGGAAAAATGTGATGGATTTGAACAATTATAATTATTTGAAAAAACCAACCCAATAGTGGCTCATCAGCGTGCGACTGACGGTGTCGAAGATCCCTTGCTCGGAGTTTCCCGCACAGGTGACGAGCACGTCGACCCTACCGATGTCCTGCTTGACCCTCTTGGCAAGAGCCTTGATCTGTTCTCGGTCCCACAAGTCGCAGCTGTAGGCAAGACTCGTGGCTCTGGGAGGTCGATCCTCGTCCTGATGTTTGCGGTACTGAGGTCCGACCCTCTCGATACCTGGATACCTGGAGCGCAGTCTCGTGGCCGTCGCCTCGACGTCGCTTCCAGCATCGTCGACGCAGATGACCGAACAACCGCCGCGTGCGAATTCCTCGGCGAGGTGACTGCCCAGATTCGAAGCGGCGCCGGTGACCTGTGGGTTGGAAAGATTTTTTTTTTTTTTAATTTCAATCGTTGTGCATATTGATAACGTTTTTTTCAAAGAATACGTACCAATACGACATCCCCGGTGAGATCGCGCGGAGGCTTCGGCAGAAAGGACTTGACGACGCTGAGAAAGAGGAGGAATCCGGAAATGCCGAGGCCCAGGAGAAATTCGACGCTCAGGTAGAACCAGGCAGCAGACGAGGGACTGCTGATCGTTGCTCCCGATATCACCGACTCGTCTCTTACGGTCAGCATCGTTTTCTGTAACAATACAAGCGGTGCACGGGTGTTCTCAGTATATACGTCAGTGCTCGCGTGTGATTGTAATCTTCATTGCTTGAATATTTAATTTACGACTGATTTGTTGGATCTTGATCGTTTCAGTTAGGAAAATTTGATACAATATAATCGAAGAATAATATAAGAACAGAGTGCAAACACTGTCTCCATTAAAATCTCCCAAATCACAAGCCCATAAATCGCGTTTATCAATCGAATCGCCACAAAATACACCGTCAGCCTATAAATCCAGCAGTTCGCGCTCGTGTACACAACCGTCCACAGTAATTTGTCGCAACTTTCCTCCAAAACAAAAACACAATCCGCTCTCGAAAAGGGAAGCCTGAACTGTCCTTCCGCGCCATTTTAAGAGTGAAAAATCATTCATACGCGTTACTACAGAATTCCCACGCTCTATATCTGATGACAGACAATTATGTGATCGAGTGACATTTGCGCGCGCTAATGGTTGAGGTGTGATATGCCCAATCGAATTAGGCGTAAATCACGTGTCCGGTATAATGTGCTTCGAGTGGACGGATTGAGATTTGTCAATTAACTAGATATCGTGTTTTTTGTTTAAATGGAATGTGATTTGCATAAATATGTGGGTGAGTTCGAAAGTGTTCAATATTTGAATTTCGCTACAGTCATACATACACCTGTGCTGCAGTTATACAGAAAGAAAATTTACAGTTCGACTTGACAATGCTTATAAATAAACATTATTCACTTGTGTGCAAATCAGTTCCAAATTCGTCGCTCGTAAATAAAATATCCCGTCGTTTTATACAGGATTTGAATAAATAAAAAGTCGAATATCTCTAATATATAACAAGCAAAGCCGATAATTGGCACGACCGAAATGCGTTATTGACAAACCCCTGCACTTCGTACATATAAATGTCTGCGACATGTGTGTGTGTGTGTGTGTGCCGAACAATAAAAATACCGCCCAAAGCAGCTTTCCGCCTGCAATGGTCGCTGATGAAAGAAAGTTCCGACGCAGTTTGCATACGGCCGATTTATAAACGCAAGTGGTATAGCGACACTCGTTATAATAGAGCAGCTTTTATGAATTACACCATCAGGTTTTCTATAAGCGCACCAACAGGCGACGCGCCCGATCTATCAATTAAATCGGAAAATTGAATTTACTCGGTGAACTCAATGAGACAAAACTAGTAGACATAACAGGAAGCGGTTATGGAAAAGCTTCGCGCGCTTGTCATTAATTTTGAAAAATCGCGCCAAAAGCTGTCCCCTATAAGAATCGGCGGGAAATTCTAACGATGCGAGTATAGATCGAGAGAGCTATTGACACAATCTTTCGATAAAATCAAGACCAGCTTTGTACGTTACGTAAAATTTAGGCTAGAAAAATCGAGAGCTGGCGCAGAAAATTTGGAATTTACGACGTTCATTATAAGCAACCGTCCAATTTCCCGGTGATTATAAAATCGTTAATGACGCGGAATTCGCGAAAAGAAAAAAAAATGGAAAGTCGAGTGTAGCGAGCTACTTTATCCAAAGATTCAATCAACCGGCGACGATTCGAACGCTGATAACGTTGCAAAATTGGCCCATTACATCCCGGGATTAGAAAGAGGCGTATAAGCCGTCGCTCTTACATAAGAAACATTATATGCGCTTCTGAATCGGCGCATTTTGCAACCGACACGCTCGCACTTTTCTCCGCCAAAATACGAGAAACCCGAGCGAATAGCGGATTCTGAGGAGATTTGAAGAAAAGCGCGAACGATCGAGTTTGAAAATTTACGAGCGGCAAGTGCGGAAAAGCACGTGCGAAGCAGACTTGTATAAGTATATACGTAGCAAAACATTGCATCACGGGTATATTACAGCTGATATTATATAAGTCGCGAGTGTGAGCCGAAAATACTGACTTCGAGGGCTCATTACAGATACTTATCGTTTCTTGATTAATTCCGACGTGGTCATTTCGCCGGATGAATTACACTCCTGCATGGGATAATTAATGGCTTGAAATTATCCGTTTTGACTTCTACAAGTGTATATCTTTCGGCGAAAACATGAATTTTGATTTCATTAGAACGACGCGACTTACTGTGTCGACACTGCATTAAAAAACAATTCGCTTACTGTCAAAATGTTTGAAACAACCAAAAAAAATCATTACACGTCTGTGCAATGCTCAGTTGCAGTTACAGTATGAGCAGCCCAAGCAACAGACTGAACGAGGCAGTTTTGGCATAGCTGGCACGCCAGCGAGAATGTTATAATAGACTTAGAGCGCAGAATTCTGATGAGGGAAGCGTAAGAGTGTCTATGCGCCATCTATATCGAATCTTCGCAGGTCAGATCGAGACAGCGGATAGTTTAAGCGGTGAGGGACAGGCCAGTCCAACATGTAATCACAAATCGAAGTTCAGATCAGAGTCACACGAATTTTCCTTCATTTCTCCGAATAAATTTTGAAATAATGTCGCGGACTTTCAATATACCAAGTATAACAGTACACGCACAAAAAAAGTGATACACAACTCTTGGGGCAATAGAAAGCCGCAATTAAATTCAGCGAAACTGATATATTGCACTGCCGCTTATAGCGAACCATCCGCGCGCGAAACAAATTGCCCATTAAGAGCTTGATTACAATCCCCTAATGCCGCGCAAACCGGCCGTACGTACAACGCGATCGCATTGATCTATAACAACAATTAAAAAATAAAATCACAAGCTCGCCGCGAACCAGCGCATTCCCGAGATACCGCCGGAAAAGTATCTGTCGGCCGAGACAAAACGCCTTCGTCAACCCGAAAAAAAAACATTTCATATCGTCTATTTTGCAAGCGAGTGTGCCGGTATCTCGGGCATTATTTTCACGCGCAGACAGCCTGACAAATTAGAAGGATTTCGCGCGCGCCAGCCGTTTCTATACTGCGACCTTTCTTCGGGGGAAATGTTTCGCTTCGCCGATTTCGAACGCAATACACCGGCGAATATAACAAATGCGGTTGTTATATAACTCGATCGTTTTTTTTTTTTTTTGGATGTGTGATTTTTTCGCGTGCATTTATTGATGCAGTTTATGCCTATATTGGACGGTGTCGAATAAGTAGCGTAAGAAATGCAAGATATCCAAGTCTCTGTAATTTTTTTAATTGTCAAAATGTACTTTGTCGTCTAATTTAGCGTCATCGGCATAATAAGGTAGTTTGGTACATGTTGCAAGAAGTAGCTACTTGGACGGAAGTATTTTCATAGCTAGAATCGTTAAACGTGCATAGCTTTTAAAAATTCCAACTCGATTAGAGAGGGAAATGATGAACCATTAGACGCACGTGCATAGTTTTCGAAAATCCTATTATACTTATTACTTCAAAGGATATGATAATTAGACACTATAACTGATACGAATTTTAATTGAGATGCCAAAACACGATTATTCGAAAGAAATTAACAGACACGTGCGAAAACTTGGACACACATAGCTGTGCGTCAATCCAATCGCAGATAACGAGGTGATAACGGCGATACATTAGAAAAACGTATGTAATACCAATAAAAAGGAAAATCTCACAGATAGATAATCGTAACGTCATTTGTTAAACAAGCCTGTTAGATTACGTAAATGATTAATAAGAGCGATCGCAATCGACGTGTAACGTAGTTATTAAAAGTCTGCAGCAGTGTATATGCAGCATTATAAACTACACGAATTTACTTACTCGCAGTGCGCTGTAGTATAAAAATTTAATCAATTTACTACTCGTTTGCCGTAAATCCCGCAATTCTCGAAATAACTTTTACTCGGTGCGTTGCTATCGCACAAAATTATCATATACACGCAATACGACCGAATCTGTCTCGGAAAAATGAGGCGGTATATCTCAGGCGCGAAGCAACGCACTTTCTTCCAAAATTACGCCATTGGCATGCGAAATCTACTTAATAACAAACAAAATGAACAAAAAAGTATGGCGATATAGGCGATCGCGAATCGACTGTCATTCCTATGGGGGCTTATTGTTTGGGAGGAGAGATAACGGCGCACGTGAGCTTCTGGTGTATATGAATGATTCGAGGAGAATAACGAGACGAACGTATGCTCGTTATATTGTTCGAGGCTATCGTTTATAGCTGATATTTTTTTTTATGTGAGAGAACGATCATGTTTATAGATACTCTCTTGGAAGTCGTATTTGCGGCAATTAGGAGTATTTTTCTTCGATCGCGTATCAGATGAGATGATAAAATGGCAAACTAGTTTATTATTCATGATTATTATTGCTTAACGCATTTTGGCGAAAGTTCCACTCGATTAACAGTTTATCTCAAACTAGTATTTATAATCAGATATCGTATACATATACTCTTTCAAAGATATAACGATATTGTAATTGTAAGAAAAAATTTCTGAATATAGTTTTTGATCTGACTTCGAAGAACCGTATGAAAAAACAATAGCACTCACAAATCCTCGACGTTCTATCCATCAACACAATCACTTCTCGTTGAAATTTCGCGCAGTACATTATCTCGAGCGAGTCGATAGCCCGCGGAGATAAGAGCTGCAATGGATTTATAACTGGCCCATAGACTGATGTAAGAGTTACACGCCCTGATGAGCAAGCATAATGCACCGCACGAATTGCTGCATAACTATTGAAAGAAATAGTCTTTCATCGCGGTGGACTACGTTTCGATTGTTGCAGAAGTTGTTTTGCGGTGGATTGTATTTTAATTTTTTCTCGCTTCTTTTCACTCTAGGTTTGTCTGTTCGAATGGGATGAAATGTTCGTTTTGTTTGCGCAATTTTAGCGAATTTGCAAATATCTCGATATACGTTCCAACTTTTATGAGACATAACTCAAGTCAAGCGTTACAAGCTCGCACACAAGAAAAGAGCCGAAAAAGCCCAATGGTATGGGTATGTAGCGTACAATTTTCCTCGTTTTCCGCAACGTCAACCAAAAACTGACCGACTTTCCGGACGTGTAATCCAGAACTCCTGACTACTATTTACGAGGATTGATTGTTGGTTGCATGCGACGTAACAATTTCATAACTTGTTTAGCTGAATATGCATATACAGAGTCTCGTCGTATACTTCTCTATTATAATTGAGACATACGTATAACGTCTACACGTGCATTTTAGTGCGATAGTGTGGGTTTACTGCTTATTGAGTTGGAGATGATGGTTTTTTGCTTGCGCAAAGAGGCTTTTAGTGGCGTTTCGCGTGATTTTTATGCTAAACAATTATTGGATAATTTAACCGTGCAACCGCGTGAGAAATTTATTGTTTATTAAAGATTAATATGATATCAATATAATTTGACGTAAATACGCTTGTATTGAATCGACGATCCTTGAACATCACTTTTCAAAACGTCATTGGTTACATTATAATAGGACTTCAAATCGGCTTTCATGACAGTCTCGATAAAAAGTCGATTGAACTACAGGCCTTGGAAAATCGTTCTGGAATCTCCAATTACGTTATATAACATAGCCGACTTCTCTTACAAAATTCAAATCCGGATATGTCAGTCTCCGAATTCCTAGACAGTGATGACACTGTTTATTTCCTGCCTCTATTATATTCAAAATCTCATTTTCTTTAATTAGTCAGGCGTATTCTTGGACAAATGATCCTAACGACTCTTACACACTTTGAACATGAATAAAAAAATTCAGTTCATAAAAATTCGCCAACACACGGAAGTCCTGCGAGAAGCCCGTGCGTTCTTCTTTATTACAAATCAGACAGTAGTTAATGACTTGACGTCACTACTACACAATAACACTGAGATCATTCTATTTCGGCCTGTGAACATGTCGATCGAATGTAGCTATACGAACCAGTTACGTCTGATGGGATTTCGAAGGTCGATAGGCCCTCGGGCGACGGATTCTTTGAGAAGAGATTTATTAAGAGGTTCGTCGAGGCCTCGTTCGGGTGCAATGACTTCTTACGGATGGATGCGGTAAGAGATGGACTCGATGGTTCTTCAAATCGTTGTAGGTAACAAGATACTCGTTTAGGTGTGATGGGATTTTACGTCTCCTTATGACAGGTATTATACATCTTGTATATATAATTCAATTAAAATAGTTGTAAGTGCAATAGCTATACACGTTACTATTTTTCGTCTTAGTAAAATTATTTTACACGAAACATCGTATGCATCCCGATCGTTTATCGACACGCGCACGGCGAAAGCGAAGCATCGTCGAGCGACGCCTGAAGAAAATGAGTGATTATTATTTGCGCTGACGCAATTCACGCAGGTCTGTTTTTTACGACGAATCGCGTACATAATTACTCGCCATAATTGACCGAAGCGTGATTAGCTCTTTCCACTACATATATGCGCTACGTATATAATAATAACGAAAGTGCAGAGGTCCGGCCTAATTAATCGTCGAGCTTTTTACCGTCGACTCGGAACTGAAGTACGTTATATTCAGGAGTTCGGTCTACTTTCTTTGCTTAAAATGAAAAGCCATGATTTATCGTCGTGACTCTCTGAGTTCATTCTTTTATGGCTATATTTCAGGAAATTTAGCAAGAATCGCTGCGGTAAATCACGTTTCATATCTGTATAACTAAACTTATACGGCTACTAAAATATCCAGATATACTTAAAATTAAACAATCATAAACTGCAATCTAGCGTTCAGTCAGCTTGATTTAGTGGATCGAGGAGACATTCAACTTTTGCTTTACTATAACTAGATCTAACGTATAGCGTGTCTAGTTTATTTTCTGCGTCTCAATAAAATACCAACCGTATATGGAAAACACACCCAATCTCCAGAAGTATCAACAGAGATAACAAAACCTCATATAGTGTCCATAACAAACAAAATTTTCGTTGTCACACACGCACGCACGCAGACCAGAAGTGAAAGTCCAACTCGAAAAAGGTCCACACTTTCGAGGTGCAACGCCGAGATTAGATAAGAGAAAACCAACAGACCACTGCCGGGCTTAGATAAACTCATCAGCGAAGAAAAAGCCGGTGTCGAGTTGACCAAGCTAGGATTAATCATCAGCCGGATTTTTCTCTCTCGTGTGAATGCATTTCCCTGGGAAATACGTGTACACTCGCGACGCGAACGTCGACGCTTGGCCGAACGAAATTGAGAGCTATACTGTCGGCGTAAATATGCGAATCGAATCGAAATGGAACAGTTTTTTTGTTTGGCTGATTTGAGTCAGGTTATATTAGAGCTATAAGTTAACGAGCTTAGGTGTTAATATATTCGAGATCACCTCGTTTCAAGTGAATGAGTGCAGTGACATATATAATTATAATAATTACGTAAAAACAGGAATGTATAAAGTCCACGTAAAAAAGAGTCACACTAATTGATTTCTCAGGCGAACTCTCTGTTTACAAAATTCGGCAGTCTCATATTAAATTATATACGAGGTTCTCGACTCGAATATTCTATCGAGCCCACACAGGATCAGTAGGGTCGGACCAGCTTCCATCCGGTCCTTGAATCTAATTCCGACCTCGGCTTCGTTTAGAAAGTCGGCGACGCGCGCATCTTCACGTCGCAAGGGCTGATTAGATCACATCGCGCGGGAAGTGGAAAAATTTCGTACCTTGGGAAGTTTTTGTCTGATATACATACACTGACCGTGAATTCAGATGAAATGACGACGATGAATTTAAGAAGCCCGGAAAGTACTTCCGCGGTTTCTTCGAGATCGTAACTTTTGATTTCGAGAGCAGCGGAGATTAGAGGATGCGGAAGATAGGCATCGTACAATGGGGTACTTTGGCTTTTCGCTTGAATGTTAGATGTTCTATTATTATAATATATAGAGATGAAGCCGAGATAACGATACAACAATTATACGTTTATTTCTAAGCCATATGTTTTTTTTTTACTTCTCAAGCATGACCATTTCACGATAGCTTATCAGGCAATCTTGGACGATTAGCATGCGAAAATGTATATAAGATAATTCCTGGTCGGACTAGATAAAAGTAACGTCATTTTCTATAATATCTTCCAATTAAAATTTTTTGTGTTTGTATACTTGTCAGGTTTCCTTTGAAAATTGTGTTTGAATTTAGTCCGGCGATAATCCAGATTTTCAAGAGCATACACTGGACAAGTTCTATACCCTTCACTGACCTTCACTATAAGGGAAACTTTCATCTCACAAAGAGCTGACCATGAACTTGCCGTCCTGCACAGCCCAAGGTGAACCTGTATCTATATATCTTACAATCTGCAGTCGCAAAATCAAACGACTGTGCGTTCAGCGCAGGACCATTGAATTGTGTGTGTGCGTGTGCGTGTGTGTGTGTGTGTTCGTGTAGGCTGCTGATTGTAAACGTGTGGTCAACAGAATGTGAGATTGATCGATTCGTCGGCTCCAAAACCAGATTTTGACTACGGATGAAAAAGGCTAATTAAAAATTCGAACGGGACTGATTAGTTTTATAGGTTATCAGAGGTGCAGCCTTATATGGATAGGATCTAGATCTTACCAAGGACTGGACTGAATGTCCTGAGAGTTATTGGAATTTTCGCTAACGGATTGTCAAAAGCGGTCAAATTCAATAAATATTTTGCGAGAGTTCAGTTTATTTTGGAAATAATTATTAATTATATTCGAGTATAACATTTTTTTTTAATACCAAGATAATATGCTGTACTGATTAATTGTCGCGAATTTTATTCAAATCACTAGAATTGAAAGTTAATGGAGCGTGAACGTTACAATAATAAGCATATGTCATTGTATAGCCCATTGTATAGCCTTTTTAAAAAAGGTAGTTTTACCATTGCTGAAAACAATAAAGATACACTGCATAAAACTAACGCAATATACGAATCGAATTCATGTACGGATATTATTCAATAATCGATATATAAGTTGCGTAATGTATTGCACGTTAAATCATAAAATTATGGTCTCGAAAACTATGTCACCAAGCTTCAACAAGATTTCAATACTGCGCATATATTTAGATAGTTTATTGAAATATATGGCATTTTATAAATTCTAAATCGAAATACTATTAACGAAATTTTTCTAGGATCACTCCCAAACTCGTAAACGCAATAAATTCATTCCAAAATAACAGCCGCTCCTTACATAAACAAACAGTCCTCCATCGTTATATGCACTGCAACAACACCGGTCAAAAAAATTAAAAAAAATCAAGGCTCTATATCTCAGCAAAACCTCTTCTCGATCATCAACCCAATCCTCGCATCAAAACCGACATATATCAGTCATCGCATTGATCAAAGCAAATACTACAGTATATAGGGATATACAGGCATACGTTTGGAGCCACTGCATTTTCGTTGATTACATTGACGCAACGACGATGCGCCGTCTCTTCTTGTTTTGACTGCCTCTTTTTGTACACTTCCCCTTGCACATCTGGCTAACGAGCCTTTGCTGTTTTAGCGCGACTTACGTCATATAGAAATGACCCGTCAGTGTTATATATATATAGTCAACCTGCTTATCAATCCTAATCCTGATGCAATTCGCGTGACGCAGATGTCTGTGAACGAAATTCCCCTCATCGTTTTTTTTTTAAATTTACGAGCGATTATGCCTCTTGATTATACATTTTTAGCAATTTTCAACGAGCCTGATGTGGCGGGATATTTCGGTCCGCGTAAGAATATTTTACGGAAACTAGTATAGAAGAATTTTATATGGCACGTGCGGCTATGAATTTCTTATTCCATGAAAAGCTTATCGTGGTATATTCGGGATGTCGATGAGGAGTCCGAATGAGGAAAGATTTGGAAATCTTTATACATATAGGTGAAACCGGCGGAAGTCGCGTGGACAGACTCATTGTTAGATCAGTGAAATTACAGAGACGAATAAAGGAGAGCGACGGGCACGTGCGTTTCTCTAATTAGCGGTACTTTTTTCGGGTCAAAAAGACGAAATTTGTCGCTTCACGCTTGTTGCCACGTGTAAGTACCTGTGCGATGGTACAATGTAACGCTGACATACATTCCCGGCTAGGAACAGTAAATTATTCAAATTTGATAAACCATCGAGTGTTATGCTGTACTCGTATTTTGTACAAAAATACAGCTCCTCCGTTATTTATTACGCGAATAAGGTATGTCAAAATTAATGCGAGAAATCGCATTTTTGCTTAAAATAATTATCTTTATGGTAATTGAACGCTTTAATAATGGTCGTTAACGTGTTACGCCAGCTCGAAGTAAGCGAGCACGGCACACGTGAATCGCGAATTATGAAAAGCGCGCGGGCTATCCAAGGAATGAAACAATGTGTTATAGCGTATACATACCGAAGAAAGTTCCTACAGCGTAACTCGAGCAAAAAGTTCTTCCTATATAGACTGTACGATCGATCGACGTTGTTCCGTTGCCGATAACCGTATGGATTAAAACGTTCGAAAAAGTCGCCGTAGTTAATATGCAAAATCTTTAATACGTTTCTTATTTTTTTCACTGCAAAAAGTGCAGCTTCATACGCAAGCCGTTTCAAAACAAAAATAAATCATCCTCAATAGCCAAATTGGTCAGCTAAAATTAAACGCTGCCAAAGGGTCGTAAATCCAAAACGACCGTACTTATTTAACGTCACACTACATACGAAAAAAAAACAACGAACCTCCGATTGCCCAACGTCACGTTTGTTCGGTCGAACCGCAAAGTGACGCACTCGGACAATATAAGTATATACCTATGAACAAAGATGCGGCTAATAAGCACTTCCAAAAGATCGTGGAAAATTGTGATTTACGTATGGCTCGGCGAACTTCTTGGAGGCGCACACGCCTTCCTCCTTTTTTGCTCCTATACGCGCGAACATTTCATTACTCGCGACTCTGTTGACTTTTGACGAATCTGTACGCGCATTGTTCAAATCTCGCGCGCAAACGCGAAATCCGAGCTATCTCGCGCATTAAGCTAGACTTGGAAGGATATGGGGTGTGTGTGTAGATAAATACCTCATCGAGGCATAGCGGTGCTCGTCGCTTATATTGTCTCAGCGTTATGTAAATTGCATAGCTATAGGTTCAGGCAACGAGGAGGTTTGCGCAGAACTCTCGAGCGGCGAGTTTTTGTTTACTCTTGGTCGGAGTGAGAAGAAGCGAAGAGATCTTTTTCCGGCCGAGTGTTTGCGATTCTCGTGCTTTTTCTTTCATCTCGAGGGCTATAGCATCCATGAGTAGATCATCGCCCGTGAGACATGAATTTCTCAAGCATGTGTTATCTATAATATTCTTAATTTCTTCTTCATTTTTTATACGATTACGACGAAATTCGTTCTAGATTCTATTGCAATATACAAAATAAAACGTTGAATGCATAAGAATATAAAAATTGAATTGAGATTTCTAAGACTTTAAAAATTCAAACTTTTACTTATAATAAAAATAAACTACTTCTAAGAGCTACTCCAAAATTCAAATATTCACCTCGTTTACTCGTAATCCAGCGCAGCTCAGAACTATCCCGCACAAATCGTCACAGCGTCAACCTGAGCTGATAATCACTACGACGTTCCCCACAACGAACTCTTCCACCAAAACATCACCCTCGACCTCGAAATTAAAAGAAAAAGTCCCAGTCCACACCCTCAGCCAGTTTAACAATTTCCAAAGCACCCTGAACAACTTCACCAACTCGAGCCTCACTTCCGCGCAAAATCTCGCCGGTTACAAGGAAACGTCCGCTTTGGCGCGCGAGGTACGCGCGAGTGGCTCTTTCGTTTCGCTCCGACCGGCTTGCTGTCTCTCGCTCTGGACTCATTGGTTTCTCCGCCTAAGTCTACAGCGCGTATAACGCCGGGAAAGAGAAAGAGAGAGAGAGAGAGAGAGAGAGAGAGAGAGAGAGAGAGAGAGAGAGAGAGAGAAGAGCGACGCAGAGGCGATGTGTTTTGCGGATGGGCCCGCGAGCGACTGCTGAACTTGACTCGGGAGAGACGCTACGGTTATTATACTCGCAAGGATGATAATGATGGCTTGACGCGTGTTTGTATCATATATCTCTTAATTCGATCCGAGAGCTGGGAATGGATTATTCGGACGTTCAGATACGCGGGTATAACGAATTGTATACGTGATGTTTATCGCGTATACAGATGTAGCGCGCGTCACAGCCGAGATTTTAACGTTTTCTTTATTTTTGTGAGAAAAATTACAAGTTTTTATTCGTCGTTGAGTATTTCCCTGTTCAATGTGATATAATAGTTTAAGGAATTTGAATTCATATATTATAGCGGATTTGATTTTGGAGCACGTTTATCGCAAAGCAGGCTATTCACTTCGAGTGCACGAGAAAATTGTTTATTGCAAAATAGATCTCTAGCGTGACACGCAAAAATAGTGAGTCCCGAAAAGTCTATATACACCCAAAAGGAGCGCCTTGATTTTTGTTGACTCTACACTTGACTCATGTTCCTAAATATATTACTAAGACCTGTTTGGTTTAGAATAACATAATGTATCTCCTGAGGCTTTATTCATAGAACTCATAGGTTATTTTTACACTCTTAAAAGTTCCATTGTAAAAATCTTAATACACTATTGTTAACTTGAAACTCGCCAGACCAACCGTTACACCCATATAGTAGTGCAACTTATTAAAAAAATTGCCTACTCCCAGCACACAATTGTCGCATGCAAATGTTCCAACTCGTTAAAAAACTCGAAGCTGCACCGCAAAAGTGATTCATTCTAGTCTACGTAGCGTCAACTAACAAAGTGCCGTTCGCATAAGCTCCGACGCAAACCAAAACTTTACTCCTATATACGTGAATTTATACTAAAATCACTGCCTCATCCAAGGTCGGATAAAACCGCGTTGTAATATCTCGGCAACTTTCGCAGAAGCTGCCTATGCCGCAGGATGCATACAAATCAGGCTGCTGCAGCGATGCACTTATCCAGTGGATGAACCGTGCGGATACGAGAAGCTATACACCAGTCTAGATAAGTGCTGGACTTTTTACGTTGCAACAAGAGGAGAACCGGTTTCGAGCTACTAAGGGCGTCGCACATCGCGGAATCAAATTTTACCGACGACACAGCGCCGCAGGACTGGAAAGAGGGAGATTTTAATTATGCGGAGACGAAAATATTATTAGCGTGTTATTTTTAAACTGATTTGATGAAGTCCATGCGTATAACCATACTTGACTATGAAATCATGTATGAAATCCTGTATCGAGAGAATGATTCATTCGAAAGTAGTAAACAAATTTTCGGCTTATTGCTATATATCTATAGTATAGAATGGACGTCTGATGAAAGAAAAAGAAATAATATAGATGGTAATACCGCTAATTCTTCCGCTTGATAAATCATCCTGAAACGATCTTAAATGCGTAATCACTACACTTGCATGAAAGAAGTAGTTTTCCAAAGCATTTTAATATTAATACAGTTCCTGTTATAGTCTTTTGAAAAATCCTGTTCTATTAATTCATTAAAATAGATAAGGATGACAAACGACCGCGATTGCCTCAACTTGAGTTTACGTTTACGTAAGAAAACCGCTGCCAATTCATTGGCACGTAGCTTCCTCCAACGAAATTTATTGTTTTAAAATACAGTATGTGAATGCTATTTTAAATATTTCAAAGCTTAATTATTTTGCTGTAGGAGCAATTTTCTTATAGCAAAAGATATATAATAATCAGAAAAATCCGATCAAAATCTCTCAAAATCGTGAAAAATAAGAGATCGATGAAAGGATAACTCTGTAAAAATAAAGTTATCGTATTAAGAGAATAAGATTATAATCTAAAAAAACTTGCGAATAATTTTACTATAAAAAAAATTAATATATATTGTGCCGTATAATTATACTCTCATAACATGTTGCATAGGGACAATTCATAGAGAGGGACTTTAACGACGCGCAACGACACCCCTATAAGAGGAAGAAAAAGTTTTGCGAAAAATCAGTTTTTACATTTTAGCTCTTTACTTGAGAGCCGCTCGACGAAATCGTTTAAAATTTTAGCAGATAATAGCTTTTTTATGGTGAATCCGCAAATAAAATTTTGAAGCATTTGACTGCATTGTTTTAGAGATATAAGGAATCAAAAAATTTTCAAAAAAAAATTGAAACCTTGATATCTTAAGAACCATAGGGGTTTGAAAGTTGCGCAATGAACTTAGCCAAGACACATAAAATATCTACTTTTTCCCAAAATCTCAAGTGCAATAAAGCCTTTTTAGTTCCGTAATCGAGGCACAAAAAAACTCATTTTTTCCTGAAAAAATAAGTAGTCAAATAACTTGAAATTTTAATGGGATATAGTTTGACACGTGATCCATCGACATGATTTTTTTCGTGAAGTCATGATGTTTAGTTTCAGAGATATGAATTTAAAAAAAAAATCACCTTTTTCATTTTATCTGCCGAACAAAGCGGTCGATCCCGAGGACCAATACGGGGAAAAGTAGGTAATTTTATTCTCTTTCAAATGCATATTAGCTGAATTATTTGTAACGATGGGATGATTGAAAAAAACGCAAAATAGTGTTTTTCAAAAATAAAAAATTGGCCATAAAAAATAGTTAGAAAAATAAAAAATAAATGTTTTTCCCGTATTCAGAATCCAAAATATACATGCATGTCAAATTTTAATGATATTGACGGAGTAGTTCCAGAAATATTACGGTATACATACACACACACACACATCCATACGGATATTTTCTAAAAACATGTGATTTGAACTTCTAACACACCAAAAAGTATTTTCTAGAAGTTTTGACGAAACTCAAAATTTTACTATCACAAAGCAAAATTTTACTATCAGGAAGCAAAAAAAATAGATTAAATTCAAAGTAGCATCGCCTCAGTATGCAAACGTCGTAACGCGTGTAATGTAATTCCCTGGAAAACTTGCTCGGTGCGTTACATATGCTTGAAAACTCGGTGCAGTGAACCCAAGCATCAGCGGCAGACGATTCAGGTTCAAGGACAACCTGCAAAAGTTGGCCTAGACTTTTGATTAACACACTCCTCTATAGCCTATTGTTTTCCTTTCTTTCAAAACAACCATCATATAGACGAGACAGGTCGCCTCTTGCTTTGTATAGTTTAGCCGCGCATATGGGTCTCGATTATACTGAGAAACGTTTATAGATTCGAATTTTGGGAACAGGTATTAGTTCAAAGTCTAAAAATAGATACGAATAAAATTGATACCTATCCTTTTTCATGGGAATGAAAAAAAGTGTCTAGGAGAAAAAAGCTTATGCAGATTTTTATATCCTGTCGTCCGGTTTGCCTTTATGTAGACGTGTCTTTCGACACGAAGAGAGAAGATCCGTCAAGCCGATGGTGTGCAAGCCTCAGCTGTATAACTCCAAGCCGTATAATAACCGTAAAACGAAAACAGTTTTGGACTAGTCTTTCCTTCGCTGCTTAAACTCTTGAAATGAGCAGCTTCCTTTGTTTTTTTGCCTGGCGCACAGGCACTTTTTCTATGGAAAAAATTTGATATGCAATTATACTTATTGTGGAAATATTTTTTATACTTGTATCCATTAATCGCATGCGTGTACAGATGAACGCAGTGGAAAAAAATCCTTCGAATGCTTGATGAATCTTTCACCATGAAAGTAATCACCAGCAATAGTATTAAATCTTTCGGAGATGCCCAAACATATAAACTCAAAGGCCGAGGTGCTATAAAGCGGCTATGGAAAAGTTTCATTAGATCATTCGACTTGTAACTGAGATGAGAAGGTATATAAAGTTATTAATACTTTTTGAAATTTCTAAGAATTTCATTGATACTTTATTGTCACAAATTAAATTTTGTTTTTTCGAGTCTAAAGACAATTTATTCTATATTAACTTTAACGATAAAATTTGATAAAATATAGCGACAAGTGAATATATTTTTTCAATCTCGAAATAGCCTGAAATTAGCAAATAGGTATTTACCTACAATTTAAGTACATTTTATTGAGACAGTTAATTATTTCAGATATAACATTCTGGATAAGAATTTGATGAATCAGTTTTTTGTGTATGTTCAGTAAGCCTAACGAGACAATTTCTTTTTTTTTTTTTAGGTATTATAAAAAAATTCTAAAATGTAGTTTGAAAAATCTCTTCGTAGACTATATAATATGATATATAAGTTTGTTATTTAATGGTAAAGTGTATACAATTTTTTGTAAAAATGCTAAACATCAAGAAAAAGTATGGAGTAATGAACTCATTCACAAATACCGTGAGAACCTCGTATTAATGGAATACCCTATGAAACACGTAATATCAGTATTGAATTACTAAAAGCAATGCGACTGCACTAACGTGCCTCCTTTTTCTTGAGCTTTTTGTCATTTACATTGCTATTGTGTCAAGACTTCCTGTTGACCCGTTCTATGCCGAAATCACTATATCTAACCCGGTAGCGCAGCACAACAGCACGTGCTACACTTAAGCAGTCGCTTTTTCGTTAAGTCACATGCGCAGATAGTCAACGCTGCAAGACGAGAAAATCTATCGCCGGAAACAGCAAAGGTAGTTTATAGCCTCGACTAAACATCGCCATCAAGGACGAAGCCGGAAACTGTCACAACTGCGCTTAATACATAGGATTTTCGGTTCTCGAAAAATTCAGTTACTCCATACTGTATAACGTGTTTATATATGTTTTCTCCTTTGTTTTTTTTTTTGAATAATTATTTAAAATGTTAAACTCTGAGTAATATGCAATGTACACTTCTTAAATTTAATATGTAGAATGCAAATATATAATTTAACAAAATTTGTCCTTGCGTTCAACTATAAGAATAAATTTTGCAGTGTTTTGCTTTAATAAAAAAGTTTGTCGTTTGAATTATACGTTCGGATCGAAATGCCTTGACCTCGAAAATCGCGTATTTCTGGGGTTGACTTATCGGGCGTTTTCGGTACCTTTGCATGTTTTCTCGTTAATCTAACTTACATGGGCTTAAAGAGCACGAAAAAACACGTAAAATCATGTAGATCTCTACTACCGCCAGTTCCTGCTAAGGGACGAAGTATCGCCTCGGATCAGACCTCGAAAAATTCTCCAAAAATTCTTTTAAGCATACGAATAAATGACAAAATGTTTAACTCTGAGTAATATGCAGTGGACACTTCTTAATTTTAATATATTGAATGCAAATATATGATTTAAATGTTTTATGTAATGCATATAACGTTTGTCCTTGCGTTCAACTATGAGAATGAATTTTGCAGTGTTCTGCTTGAATAAAAAATTTCGTAATTTAAATTACGTTTGGACCGAAATGCCTTTGTCTCCATCATCAGATCCGGTTGAGTCCTAAAGTATTCACACTTTGGGAACTCCAGCAGAGATTGCGCAGAGACGGCAATGCATCCAAATGAGCGTATTAATGCCTGAGTGTCTTTAAAGTCTGCACATAACAATTCAGTATTGTCATCTATACGAAATGTCAATCTCAAGTTGCGTCGCTCGAATTTTTTACTTGACTAAAAAATTTTCTTTTTAAATTTTAGAGATACCTACTTATAACTTTTATTCAACCATATCGATTATCATTATTCACCAACTCCGCCCAAAACTCGGTGCACTTTCCGCTAATTCCCGTCTTCCCTCAAGCATCCAGCAATTTCATTGTCCCATACCGTCATGTAACCAGAATCCCGCCCGAAACAGCTCCAGCTCGGATAATTGCATATTGGCCCTCTCTCTCTCTCTCTCTCTCTCTCTCTCTCTCTCTCTCTCTCTCTCTCTCTCTCTCTCTCTCTCTCTTTCGTCTAGCTCTATATAGGTAGATCATTCGCCTGTTAATCAACCGCCACGGGTAATCACGCACACCGCGTCTGGTCGATTGCCTTACGCTACACTCGATCCATCGAGGCGTATTAACTCCGCGCTTTCTAGGAAGTCATCGATCAAGCATTGCCGAGTCCCTTCCGGATCAATCAAATCATCTCTTGAGACATGTGTGTAAGCTCTTTCGTTTTGTGCGCCGGTTCACGGAGTTTGTTTGGACTGAGAGCGGATAGTGCGTCATTTGCATTTTTTGCGGGTGTGAAGTCATAGAGACGTAAAGTTTTTTATTTCGGTAGAGTTAAAAACGATCGCGTTGTATGATTGAAAAGTTACTGAAAAAAGGATAGCTATTGCAGGCACGATCTGATTTTGCTTCTGAATGAAAACCATTACAAGCGTCTTCTTTTGATCAATTTTATATTTCGTATTTCAGCGCTATAAAATATGCCGATTCCTATAAAATATTCTACGTATGAAAAATACATGCATCATCAAACGTCTTAAAGTCTATATCAAAGATCATCATCTGTATAACGTATCATTCTATCGCTTGACATTAGCTAAAAAGTCAATTATCAGTCGCATCGCTCGTTTCGGTAAAACTCTGCATTAAAGAAACAAAAGCAAATATCAATCTTTCAGTCGTAAAAATATCTCTACTAGTAAAAATAAAATTAACATACCTATTGATAACATCCAAGTATAGGAGACATCGAGGAATAGAACATTCTTCGTAATTTCGTTGAATAGCACGAATCACTTCACCCGCAGCGTATTTTGGGGATACTGCGCCGAATATGTACGGAAATCTATATCATTGCAATAAGAATGAGCGATAAACTCAACAATAAAAGTATGCACGAAGAATAGCGAAGGTAAAGTTTTACCTATATTTAGGATCCTTCGCCAGCCCGGTATCCGCGTAAAAAGGGTAGACCGTTGTGAAATTGATGTTTGAACTATCGGCAGCTAACCTAAGCTCTTCGTGCAGTCCTTCCACGAGCCCTAGCGTAGTACGACAATTTTTAAATTGCCAAAAGAACTTAACTTTAATAAACCCATGAAAATATGAACAATTCAAACCTCTAATCGCGAACTTGGACGAGCAGTAAGGAACTTTGTTCAGTACTCCATAAAAACCGCACATACTGCACATGGATACTATGTGTCCTTTCTTGTTCTGTAACATGGCTGGCAAAAATGCCTGCAGTGTCTGAAATCAAAGAGATAATTTCTCGTTTATTCGTACAACGAATGACAAAGTTTGTTAAATAAATTTGCTGAGTGCCGATACCCAAAACTGCGACAAAACATTGACATCGAATATTTTCTGAATGTCTTCGTCCTTGTGTTCAAGAAAGGGTTGGTGCATCAAAATAGCCGCATTGTTGACGAGAATACTGACATCCGGTATTCCAGCTTTCCTCATAAGCTTGGCTGCCTCTCGTACCTCCACCCTTTTCGACACGTCCACTACGAAGCCGTGAACCTTTCGTGGATCGAGAATAGCGAGATAGACGTTTTATCGATGTATTGACTTTTTTCAGATGGAAATATACTGGAAACTCGTAAAAGTTTTATCGAAATTGTGATAAAAGCTTCCTTGTCAAAAGCTTCACACAATTATGCTGAATAAAAAAAAAGATATTAAATTTTACGAACTGTGATATATTTTTCCCATATTCGACCCTAAAGCTATATGCAACTAACAACAAATATCAAATGCATAGTTACTTCGCCGCCGTCTTTAGAGATGATGCTCATAGTGTCACGATTAGCCTCGACATCGGTGTCCCAGCAGACGACGACGCAGCCGAGAGCTGCCAATTGCATGGCCAGTTCCCGTCCTATTCCGTGACCTGCTCCTGTAATCTGCAGGGGATATCGAGCTCTCGTTAAATTAACATTGAACGTCTCTGTGATCTCTTTGATGCGCAAACTCATTTCGCGAACGAGAATCATCTCCAATATTCTATCTTGTGATAAGGAGAAAATAGAAGTCTCTTTGAAATTTTTATGAGACTCGCAGCTCAAACGGTATTTTTATACTCGTAAAAATCAGCTGGATTGTCAGATATGACAGGTTAATTTTATCTACATAGACCGGAATTATTGCTTTTTTTTTAACATTTTAGTGCACTGCGCTAACAAACTTTAATCTTCAAAGTATTTAAAAATTAAAATTCAACAACATTTCAGAAACGATTACTGTCAGAGCTAATTCCCTGGTCTCAATTACCAAAACAGTTTCTCCGAGCAAGCTTTTCTTAGACGGCGGTACAACTAATCTCGCAGTGGACAGCAGAATAACCAGTGCGATCCTCACGGATAAGAGGAACAAGTCGCAGGCCAGTTTTGGAAGAGGCGTTAATGGGGCGAATAACCTGCTACCGCCGAATCCGCGTCTCAAAATCTTGCCTTTCACGGACGATGACTGCGGTTTCGATGATACGCTCGTTTTGCGGCGAAACAAGGAGATGACCATTGTTCTGATCTTTCGGTATAGTGTCCGGCTCAAACTTGTCGCGCGACAAAGCTTATAAGATAATACGGGATCGGTTATATTGGTGTTGTTTATCTTTTAGGTTTGGGTGTTGAAATAAAAATCGACGATCGTCAGCGAAGTATTTGGAATGTTTTGTATGTTTAGAACTTACTCGTGTTTCGATTAAACAATAATAATAATAATGATATCAACATTTCAAATTATACGCTGTATCTGCTTGAGAAAAAATAAAAGAGAATTTTCTACTATATGTGTGGTTTCAAGGAAAAAAATTCCCCTGAAAACTCGTTCTCTGTATGTCGCGTACAGCTTTCGTGTATATGTTTCTAATCCGTGAAGGCAGATATATATGTTTGTGGATGAGTGATGGCAATTTTTGCTGCGGGATCTCTCGAAAAGTTGTTGGTCTAACGGCAAGCGGAGCTCAAAACGCTAATCTCCATGACGTCAGACTTTTACGTTGTATTTCGTTATATCTGCTGGAAAAAAAAACCAGTACATATACATGCTGAGTTGATGTTTCTAAGGTTCATTTGTAAAAATGTATTTTATCCCTAATTTTTTATCAAGTAGAATAAGGTTTAAACGTTTTGAATGTGCAATAATAATTACACTATCTAAAATTATTTGAATTAACTGAGAATTTTATCCATTACAAAATATTGTTTAAAAAATCGGGAACAAAATGGTTATGCAAAAAATAATGCATCAATATTTTTTGCATAACCATCAACACTTTATGCTTTAGAAGTATAGAACATTCACAATAGAATGTAAAAATAAACTTTAGTAAGTGGACTGTGAAACAGATGCCGCTGATAAGCTTGAGTATATCCTTACTGTAGTATAGTATAAGCAAGAGTTGGTAACTTAGAGACCATTTTTATCATGCATATTTTTCGATATTTATAATATCAATTCGTCAATATAAAAAAAAATAAGAATAAAACAAAGTTAAAATATTCAAATGATGACGCAAAAAAATTATATGATTGAAAAAATCAATTACAAAACTCATAAGTATTATAATTCAAAGCCTATAATAAACAGAATAAATTTGAAGGTATCCTTAATCTTTGTTCAATACACCAGTGACGTTGATCTAATTAGTGAGGTAATTAGTAAATAAATTCCACACTATGTAAAAGTCAATAATCATTCATAATACCTTTGGACTAATTATAAAGGAAGATCAACGTAATTAATAGCACAGTAAGGTCAACAGTATAAGACTTTTTTATTATAAAGAATATAGGTTGTTTTACACTAAAAGTCTTGTAATTGTAATTATTTTAAGATAAAAATCAGCAAACCCTCCCCTTGAACTCTAAACAAAGGTTCACAATAATAGCGAGCCAATTCAAAGAAGAACAAGAGCTCATAGCACCTAGCGTTTTCATTCCTTATTCAAAAATGAAAGCCTCGATGAAAATACTCGTCCTTCCCGCCGTCGATATCGCGATTAGTAGAGCAGGCCGTCGCAACTGAAACATTAAGGCAAACTCAATAAGAGTATATAACTCAACGAAGCTTCTTCATAAAGCACACATCAAACCGAAAAGCTACGCACGCTTTAACACATTATACCCCACCGCTTCCTTCCCTTCTTCCACCCAGCGAACCATCCCCCCACGCAACGTAACCCTTGGAAAAAGGCGACAATGAAGCCCAGCTCGGCGGGCATTAGTATAGCCACTGAGCTCTGGGAACGTATACGTGCAACTGTGTATAGGAGCTATAAGCATAGTCGACCGTGGCCGGCTCTATAGCAGTTTAGCGCCGCGTGCAGCAAGTCTCATCGTCGTTTTTACTCCCTCTTTCTAATACTTACTGCACCGTTGGCCGTCGTCGGCGACACGTCTCTGACAAGGTGACGATCGCGCTGCTGTTGGATTTTTTGTCTGCTGTCTCTCTCCATCTCTCTCTCTCTCTCTCTCTCTCTCTCTCTGTTTTATACATAGTTCTGTGTATCTATCTGTATCGTAAATTTTCATCTTTTACTCGTGGCTTGTGTGAGTGTTAGACATATACGTGTATATTTGTAAAAAAAGAACCTCGAGAGAGGACTGCGTCGCTGAGGAGCTGCAGTGCGAGGAGGCAGCCGGCCGGTGAGTATTTTGGGGGCGAGGAATCGCTTGGGATCTGTGCTGCTCTTTTTTTTTCTTTTGCTTGATGTGACCGTACAAGAAGACACCAAATACTTAGGGTGACCAATTTTGCTCGAATTATTTTGGCAATTTATACTACATGTGTAACATATATAAAAAGTATACTTAGTTGTGTGTCGAAAGAAGCCTCCTGAAAAATTTGAGGAAGCTCTGGTGTCTTCTTGGTAGAGGGATGAGCTGTGTGGTATAATAAAGTAATGACCGCTTGCTGTTATCGCGATTATTGGATTTCCAGAATAAAAATCATTTTTCTATTAGCGCGATTATATAAGCTAGAAACTTGTATTGAAATTGAATTTTTTTATAATATCGGTGTTTCATACATGTTTCCTTTTGATGGAAATCGCTATTTTAACGATCGAACCTTCGTATATAGGCGCATTAGAAAAAAAGCGGTATCAGTCACTGCTCTTAATACGCGGCAATAAAGATTACAATTCGACAACAACCGATCTGGAAAACAATCGATCGAGAATTACCATCCAGAATTTGAAGAAAAAAAAAGATTTTGCTATTTGAAGCGAATGACTTAATATACATCTCTTAAAAATAACGCATATTTTCCATTCGTCACATAGGCGCCTAGTAAAAAGAAGAGAAAAACCTTCTAAATGAGTCATTTATTTTCCAACTTATTCACCGCCGGCGACACAAAAACACGCTTTGTTCAAAATCGTTTCCTTTACACCGCTGCATAACGATACTCTCTATTTCGAGCTACGCGAAATCCCCAGCAATAATTGTATGCGCGTAGCACCACATTCTCGTAAGTGCGCACTACATTAGGTACAAGGCTGCAAAGCTCGCACACACTCGTACGTGATTCCTGGGTAAACATTGTGCACGCGTTACTTGCGCGACTTATCAAACTGCATCGAAGAAATATGCACCTTATGGATATAGAGAGTACGAGTAATTGTGAGGCATAGAGTCAAAATTTTATATGGTTTGCATCGATTCAGCGCTTGCGAGTCTTTAGACTGTTTGTTACACAAGTAGAAATATCCGAGATGGGCGAGATGCGTAAACCGGTATTTTGTAACTAGTCGATGAATGTGTACTTTGCTCTAATTCATCCTCGTATACTCTCAGCTGTTGACAACGACTCGTGGTAATCTCTCTCTCTCTCTCTCTCTCTCTCTCTCTCTCTCTCTCTCTCTCTCTCTCTCTCTCTCTCTCTCTCTCTCTCTCTCTATCCTGCGGGATTTGCTGTTTAGAGAGAGATACAGGGTTTATCGCGGAGAGTATAATTTGATTGTACCGAGTTTCTCGATGTGTTTGCTTACTTAGTGGAATTACATGTTAGTTTCGTGGAAAATATTATCGTTCAAGCTCGAGGAAAAAATTCGTTGGAACAGGGATCGATGAAGTAGTTTACTTCGATTAGCCAGGCACTTGCGTTTGCTTCAAACCTTTGCCACTTATTTGCTACAACGTCAAACGATACTTGGCACAATCATCTATCGACAATAATTTATTTGGGACACGTACCAACGCGGAGTCTGAAATCCATCAGATAGAACAATCAATTTCGAAACGCGATGACGTTTGTCAAACCAATACAATCTCTTCACGGCAAACACACAAACAATGTATACACGTACGGCAACAACGGCATCGATGCACACAAAGCCATTTAAAACCTCGATAATTGGAAACCGGTAGAATCGGAGCCACGACGCAATTACTCGGTATTTCGGATCGCACACATACACACATACACAACGCACTGAGCTGCACTGCTGATGTGTATGTATACAGCTTCGAATGAAAGTGTCACAAACACTGGCGCTTTTTTCGATCACCCCTGACGGCTGCTGTCTATATACTTGTTGAATTCGAGCACTGGGTACGCGTATTGTAAGGGAGAAACGTTTCCCTGCAGCGCATATTCAGAAATTCGATGAAAGGATCGTCGTGATTGTCAATTTGGCTTTTATCGCTTTAAATTGCTTCTATATAGGGTTGTTTTTCGCAGAGAAAGAATCGTTTATTTTTTATCTTCGTTTCGCATAGCGTTCGCAAAAGTTTCTAAAAGAAATTACAAGTTGTACGGTAAATCGGCTTTTCAGACCGGTAAATTTTTTAAAGCGCTCGTGACCGTCGCGAATGTGGGTCAAACAGTTAATATCGTTGAAGACTGTTTGAGCAGGTAAAACCATTACAATCGCATAACGACATCTGGGTAAATTGTATGTGCCGAAGAAACGTCGATCGTTGCAGGCTTTCAAGCTGGAAACGGGCATTCGATATAGATCCTTGAAATGGGCCTATAAATAGAAGCAAAGTATTGTTTTACTTGTGTGAAATTGTTTTTGATTCCCATCGGCGGTGTATAACTTTTGAAACTTCATCCTGTGTGAGAGTTAAGGGCACTGATTGTTTGTTCGACATGAATGTTACAGTTGAAGGACTTTATGAATAATTGATATCGATTATGCAAATTGAAATCGATTCGATGCAGTGTTTAAAAATAAATAAATATATGGCTCAGCTGATGTAGCTGACAAAGTGTTAAATTAAGATGACAAGTAGATTGTTTTAAGTTGTAACAGCTGGCAGGATTCGAGGCGCGTGTCAGTCCTGTGAGGATGTCAGTTCCCATGACAAATATGAATGGGAACGGTGCAACAATCCAAATCAACTCGCGGCCAGACGACATCCGAAACCGGATAATCAAAGGTTCGTTCATTTAAAAAATATACTATTTTTATTTTCCAAATACTACGACTACCCATCAAAGCTTATAATCCACGAAAAAAGCTGAAATTCCATAGGTACCGATCGTTTTACTAGTTTGCTTTTAGAATTTGCAGTCCAGGTTACGCCATACCGCGCAGAAAACACGAAACAATGCCGGTAATTACTTTTCTACACCAGCAGTATAAAGCGACTTTACATTAATTCAATATTCATAGCCGTATGGACGAGCAGTCTCCTTTCACCCATACATCTTTTTTGATAATCAAACGAGTACACGTTTGTTCGGGTAATTCAAAGGTCAGAAAATCTTATTATAGAAAGACGATTATAGTCAGTTATAGTAAGTCTTTGTTCGAATTAATCGTTTTTTGATGATCGAACTTCGAGAATAAATCGACCGAAGTACACAAGTTTGGATAGCGGCATGCGAGAGTTATATATAAGTACGGATTATTAAAAACGAGGCTTGTGTAAATTTTCCAATACACGTGCGCGCAGATTAAATATTACTTGCATGTATACGTTATGATTTATACAAAGGAGAGTTGGACAATATGGTTACCCACAGTTGTTGCGTGGGATTTTCTATTTTTTGTTTTATCAGCTCGATAAATTTCAAATTCATAAAAAAGCATCATCAGTCCGACGGTGTGAGCATAGGCATTAGTCTTATACCACTATACCTAATAGTATAGTAACCATTGAACAAAACGGTTTTAGACTGACCTTTTCTACTGGAACTTATCGGTTCTGCTAAAGTATGCGACTAGCGACGATAGGTGGCGCATAAGCGCTTTACCATTTCCCTTGTAACGTTCCGCGCGCAGAATGTATAAATTGAGGTTCGCTGCTTCTGCCAAAACTGCCTTCTTAGACCTAATGCTCGCGAGCCGCTCATGCTGTGATCCTACATGACTATCTCAGTACTCTCAGTAATTTGTTGCAACTTTTCTCTTTTATTTGAAAAGTTTTGTCTTTCAGTGGAACACAACAAAATTTTATTTCCTGCAAGTGCATATAAAACGGCTTCTATCACGATTAACCCATCGAAAATCCAACGCAAAAATGGCAAACCCCTATACAGCCTGCATATACCATAGCGCGACAGAACGGTATAAGTTTGCTCGTAAATCGCATCGATCGGCCACCTGTATGAGCATACACGCGAGTCTGACCCGCGACGTCCGGCCGATCGAATCGAGCCATATTCGCCGGGCGCATTTGCCCTGACATGTCATCGATTAATTATTCATTATCCCCCCCCCCCCCCTCGTCGTGGTTGGAGTAAAAAGAAGTGGGGGTGGCCAGAACTTAAGGGACGGGGGGAAGGTCGTACCGTGCGCGTGACGCACTTGCCACTTCCGATCCGGCTCGCGCGTCGTTTTTCTTTTTTTTCCCCGCCGCGCTGCGCACGACAATCGATTGTCTCGCGCACGAGCTTTAGCCAAGGGGTTAATATGTATATTGAGGCACTTTTGCTTTCTATGCGACGATTTACGCGTATTTCTGGAGTGAAGGGGTATATTTAGTTTTGCTCTATGGGAAGGTTGAGCTCTGCCGATTGAATAGTAAAGCTCTATTCTTCTTTTATTTTGTAATTTTTTATGGTTAATATTTTTGCCGCAAGATTTTAAACCATGTGTGTGCCAATTTTTACCACGATTTCAACCCGATCAATTGCGATCGTTGGAATAATCAAGCGATAACGTGTATGCCCCGTGATAATTGCGCAGATACTTATCGTAGAAAATTGACGAGCCGAGAATAGCGTGCGTGCAACACGTTTTACGGTCAAAGACAATGAATCTGCTGGCTTCGGATCTCTAATTCGCTTTAGAATATCAATCGGAGAATCGTTACCAGAATAGATGACCGAATTGAATCGAACTTTATCAACAGTGAATTCAATTAACCGATTGCTTAAATAATCACTAAATAATTACAGCGTAGCCAAATTCAAAATCTTCTTTCAGATATGCGCTGCCACGATTTTCTTAATTGAAGCTTCCAATAAAGTAATCTCGGTGGAGGGCAATTTCCGATTCAAGCTCTATCGAATATTCATGAAACTACAGCCAGCGCCGCCAGCAATTAAAAATTTTTTTAAATAATTCACCGAGCAAACCTGACGAACGTATAACGCTGACATAGAAAATTCGATCGATGTACCCATTTAGCCAATATCCGCATCCGTATAATTCCGGAGCTCCACAGATCAAAAGTAAATCAGCAAAGCAGCTCATTAAAAAGCTTCACCCCCGCCGCACGTCGCATCCATTTTTCTCCGCTGAGCAACAACATCTGCCGCGACGCCCACAAGTGTGCCGGAACGTTGAACCGTCGGGGGCTCGAAAACTGATCGATTCGCGCTCTTATAATACACCTCGCGGAATATTGTGCTCGTCGGAGGCGTAATAACCGTATGGCAGCGCGAGCAGGTATGAAGAATCGGTCGAGCGAACAATTATCGAGCTTTCGTACGCCTAGAGCCTCGGTACACGTAGTCGCAATAGCTCTAAAGTGCAAGCATTTGGCTGTTGGCGGTTAGCTATTGTGGTGTAATAATGGAATTTCTCGCTTTTCCTCGATTGAATGATTCAGTTGTTTTTTAGGAATTATAGGTGGGGAAGAATGACTTTTAGGGTAAAATAATGACGTCTCAGAAATGCGTTGAGTGTGCTTTTAAACTGTAGTGTAATAGCGTTATGAAAAATTCATAGAATAAAATAAGTATGCAACAAAAAGCGTAAAAGTTATGCTGTCATCAAGAACTTCGTATTCAGCGCGAACAAAAAGCAAAACTTAGGGAGGCTACCTTTTTTCACCGTTGAATGAAATAGCGGAAGGATATGAGCTTTAAAAGCTTAGAACCGTTGTAAATTCGCTCGAAAAGGCTTTCAATCGATTGATGCTCGGGACGAAAGTTTGCAAACAATGCTTTAGAAAGCTTTGCTTCCCTCTGAAATTGTTTATTCGGAGGATTGAAGATTATTTAAATGATGCATGAAAACTCGTTAAAAATCAATTACTTAAAATAACTGCGTGTACCATAAATTACGGTTAATTCCATACTGAATATCAGATTTGTCAATTAACCAGACTATCTTTTGCGCAGCTATAGTTGAGCACTGAATCGATAAAGCTTAAAAAATTGACGAGAGTTTATCATTGGCCTAACAAGACAGCTCTAGTCATCAAAACACAGGTTTACCAGATTCGAACTACTACACATTACTTTCAGGGTTTGCTGAAATCTCTCATCTAATGCAGTGTAATAGCGAGGAATCTGTGCGGATTTCTGTATTATTTTCTCTTATTTTTGAAGATTCAGTACTTGCATGTCATAGAACAATAACATATGATGCAGCTGTTATTATTGTTTTGACTTTTTTAAATGGGCTTATTTAGAAGCTGATCGTTAAATTCGCGTCATCAGACTCTGCATCAAACCTCTACATATACCGAAGTGGTGTATTCGAAACGTTTCTAAAAGAATAACTATTATTTAATAAAAAATTTGGTTCGTTCTCGAATATCACATCTATCAGGTATAAAGCATGAAATCTCCATGATCTTCTCGACGAATAAAATTTCCCAGTCTTCGAGACCGAAAATAACGAAAATAGACGGCTTTTTGCGTCGGGAAATCCCCAAGACGACAGCTAACTCGGAAAAAGATGTCGTTATAAAAATTGACATCGTGCATATAGGTCCACAAATATTTTCATAAACAGATTGGCCTCCTTTTCCACAAACATAATATATGCAGAGCTATCTTGCGAAGGAATATATACGAGTAAATATTTCCTCGGTTTTTCGCGTAGATTAAATTACGCCAATCTCATAAGAAGGTCGTTTTAAAGGAGAATTCAAACTTTTCATTTTCTTCATAATACACGAGAATATTTCTATCAAATTGGACATTGCGTCATTGCACGGAAGTGAGCGTTTATTCATAGCTGCTTTTAAAACAAGTGTATCAAATCGATCGAAAATATCTCAATTCACAAGAATATTCCCACGTTGCATAGCCTCAAAAGCTTCAGACATTTTCCAGACACATTCGATGATCCTCCAAAAATCAATCGAGACATCACGAATCGCGTATACAATAATGGAAACTAATTTCGCACCCCACACCCCTCGACATCCACACACAAATCCATTATTATTCCATCCGATGCCAGAATAACAAAAGCTCCGCAACTTGCATCGTGACATAATCCAAGCGCAGCTTCCAAAACTGCGATCTAATGAATCTCGGCTCTTTATTATCCCGACTCATTGAGCGTTACACACACCTCCCATGCATGAACACCCCCGAGGCGCCGAAATCAGTGAGCATTTCCCTCCCGGATTTTCCGAGCCATTGGAAAGTGTGTGTATGTATTATACGTCACGGGCTATATAACACTTGGAGAGAGTTGAAGCGCTGCGCGTGGAGGTAACAAAAGACCGAAGCCGGAAGCACTCGATCTGGTGTATATATATATATATGTATATATATATATGTACATGCACGAGAGAGAGAGAGAGAGAGAGAGAGAGAGAGAGAGAGAGAGAGAGAGAGAGAGAGAGAGAGTGTTATGTAACACGTTGCCGTTCGAGAGGAAGACTCGAGAAAGGGAAAACTCGTTGGGGATGAATACACACGAAGGGAGAGCGGAGGATGGCTCGTATGTATGTGTAAGAGCCGAGTAAACTGTGCGGCAGTCGAAGGAGGGAGGGAGGGAGGGGATGGAGTGAAAAAAAACGGAGGATGTAATGAAAAGCGATGGAATAACACGGGAAAGTCAGGTGCGGGTGATTGTTTTTTTTTTTTGTCAATTATTTCGGTAGAACGATCAATCGTGATTATTGCGCGATGGGATTCGGTGATCAGTCAGGCGGCTCGTTGCTATTTTGTGCGATGGTTTTCGGGGTTGGGATGAAGGAGAGAGAGAGTAACGCTGAAGAATGACATTTTTAGAAATTTTCAATTACTGAATTACTAATAACTCGATCTTGCTCGTCTCTTTTCGAATTACGATTGAAATTGATCGCTATTTATTGATCTTCTCGCTCAACGTTGTTCACGAATATTGCGGTATGCTATACATATATTTATGTCAGTATTAGGTGTATGATTAGTAAAGGTACAAGGTGGCACACGGCAAAGTGGCTCAACTCGAAATACTACAATTTGCGCTTAAACAAATACAGCTGCAATAAAATTTTAGTTATCCCTTTCATAGCAACAGTAAATCCAGTTCGAAGAAACTTAAGAACCAGCGATTGGCAAAGTTGAAACTTACCAGACAAGCATAACTTTCGTAAGCTCGCAAACCTGCGCGCAAAAAAAAAAAATTTTCAAATAAAGCTCACAACACAAGGTTGCTTACGGCGTATAATCCTCTCGAATTTCATTCCACGTTCTGTTGCAAAATATTTTCCGAGTATACCCGATCGATTCCTATTGTTTATATGACGTCAAACAATGATAATCGAACGGATACTCTGCAAATATTTTTGTTATGCAAAATCTATGAGCAACGGAGGGATAAATAATTTCTCCTCGCTCCATCCCGCATTTCTATTCCAAGTCCACAATTACATCGACCATATTTTTAGAATGATAATTAGCAAAGTTATCAAAGCATACTTAAATAGTAACACGTGTATGTCAGCTTGTCAATCGATGGCAGATACACCGAGCTTGTAAACAATTGAATTTGCATGAGGAAATATCGGTTCCAGCTTTTCCGCACTAAAAGCTTCGACATTTACTATTTTCTCTTTCGAACGCGCAGCATCGCCTCCTCCGAACGCACGTCTGACCGGATCCGGTTACCTTCTACTTGACTGCTGCCTTAAATTCCCAGTGCATGAAAAAGGCGGTTTTGCGACGCAAAAAAAAACGAACGACGTTGGCTTTACTCTTGAAAATTGTATAGCTTTGCATCGCATCACGCTGGACAAACTATGCTAAATTTTAAAATAATAATGAACACAATATTATAAGACTGTAAATAAAGTAGCCGTACCGATCGCTGCGAAAAACTTTGCATAAATAAACACACGTAAAACAACGAGCTCCGCACATCAGCCTATTATTAACGCGCGCATATAGTGTTGAATCGATACTCGATTTTTCATACAACATCGAAAAAAAAAAGTTTTCCCATCCAACTGAATCCTCTACATTCTCAAGCTCAAAGGCAGCGCGCAGTGCCTACATCTCGCCTAATTACGATTCCTCGAGCGTAAAAAAAGCGGAAAGAAAAAAGAAAGCTTCCATCATCCCCGCAGAATCCGGACCAGCCTCGGCGCTATACACACATCGAGAAGCAAAGAAACTTGCACGCACGCAGGACGAAAGCTCTCCGAGCTTTGCGCATGTCGATAAGGCTGGCTGAGCAACATGGCGGGGGGAAAAGCGGCGGCGGCAGCAGCCCTCTCTCTCTCTCTCTCTCCCATGGGGCTTCTATACGCTGTAGGGAGGAACGAACGGTAGGATAAACAAGCGGTGGGAGAGGTAGAGAGAGCTTTTATGAGCTTGCGGGAGAGAGAGAGAGGACGAAGGGGAGGACGACTCTCCCACGCGCTTCATTGGCCTGTACGGCGTCGGAGGGGAGTATAGGAGTCGCGCACACAGCAGGACGACAGCGCGAGAGAGGTGAACGTGCCTCGCGACGCTGCACGAGTGCATTTCTTGAGGGACAGTGGCCCGCTCGAGACGCTGAGAGTAGTGTGCTTGCATAGCGTGCGCGCGAGCGTGTCGTGTGCTTTTGGAAGCTCGGGAAGAACACGCGGGAGGGGTCAGGGTCGCTGCTGCTGCTTCTTCTTCTTCTGCTGCTGCTGCTGCCCGAAGCCTCGAAGATGAACAAAGGTGAGCTTGAGTCAATCATGGGGTTTTTGGCTTTGCGTCCGGTGCACGTGTACTTGAATGTATAGGCTGCGGGGAGTTGCTGCTGCGCGTTATTTCGAATGACGGGGGATTTGATTAAGGATACTTTGACGAAAATCGACGTGGAAAATGAAAACTTGTAGCGGAAGCTTATCTCATTTCAAGCTCGAGGCTCGATTGATTTCCTTGGAACGCGTGTACTAATACGGGATATATCGACGAAATAAATGCTTGAAAAATCGATGCACACGCGTCGGCTGTGAAATACTGAATCGAGTTTTTCAATATCGAAATTATTGAAATCGTATACACGGTTTAATATCCGCGAGAGATCAATTACCGATTTGCATTTCAAATTATACATGGCCGATATAATTCTGTATAGATGATGAAACACTGCACAGCACAGTATAGATTGTAGTCGAGCGAACTTACACCGACAGTCGGCTTATTTAAATGTAAACAAGATATACACATCAGAATGTATAATCAGCGATGTGTATCGCGTACTAAGAGCTTTATTGAATATTAAATTCCGCAAGTAAACGAGCTTCGTCCGTCAAAGTATGACGTAACAAAAGGAAGCTTTGAATTTTTCGTGGCTAATATCCCGCGCGAAAAAGAATGGATCCTAACGATTGACGATAAAAGCCCATCAGGGGACTAGATAGTTCCAACTATTATTACACTCGGTGCGTGTAACGATTGCTTTCGAGTTTATTGGAAATACATTAAATTAAATACGGGAAAGAATACGAGCGTGTATTTTACGTTGAAAAAAGTGCAAAAGTTTCGTAAAATTCGCATAAGAATTTCAAGGTGCACAGGCACGACTTACTTTTTCAAATCGACTCGCGGTGACGTTGGTAAATAGTTGATTTGCGATTGAAAATTTGAGAAAGTCGTTTGCTCCGATAGCAACGTTTCCAATTAGACAACACACTTTCCTGCAAAACGAACTTATTGATTTATCTCGGAGCTGAATGATTCATTTATGGTTTAATAAAATTATATTAATTTACACAACTGACCCATTGACAGCCACGTCGCATCCATGTTATAATTATTATTTTGCGGCTGTACATCGTTAGCGCGAATCATACAGTGTCTTCTAATGAATCCACATATTAGCGCAGATGTGACGTTTAAAAGCTATCAAAATTTAATGCATATATCCCGTATAGTTATCCTTCGCGCGTATGAATTTCTTACGATAATTAGCCCTGAGAACCCGGAGCAAGAATAACGTTATTAATAGACGAGCATGTATAACTAGCGTTCGCGCATTCGGAGCACGTTTAATAATTCCAAATTACGATCGCCTCTCTGTGTTTATTCGACAGTCGGTCCCAGTCTCGTTAACGACATTTCTCTGCTATAGTTCAACGCTGTGTTCATATGCGGTAATTTCCCAAAGCAACCGTTGCTGCCCTCCTGTATATCCTAAGTAGATTCCGTAATCGTTGTTTATACTATACGCCCTACTACTGGCTTATTTGTCTATGATTTCGCGAGGAAAATACGACTCGGCAAAAATGTGTAATTTTATATGATTGAAAATACAGCTGTTTTGAATTCCACGCGAATTTGCTTCAAGTAAAAACGAAAAGCCTCAGCTTCCGAGTGCATATAAGAAAAAAAATGTACGATAGTAGAATCGCAGTCGGTAAAAACGAGAAAATAACATTAATTAAGTGAAGCTGACTAAATTAGCAGCGACAGTAATGAAATTCGACCCGTTATATATTCAGGACAGGAATTCCTATTCCTGATGGACATTATTGATGCCGCATAACCGATACAAGTGAAATTTCTTTATTGATGCAAAATATTTGTTCAAAATAATCACCATTAAATTTCACGATAAAGTTGAGGGTGCGATTTTTGAAAAGATGCAAGGATCTCGAAGCCAATCACGAGAAATCCTAAAAAGAATGTAAATCACATTGAGGGCTACTCCAGACATAAGTATATGTCTATATACGCGCGGATCGTGCATTTGCATATTTGTCCAACTTAATCGAATATCGATTGTTCGATGAGTTCAATACGAAGGTTGCGAATACGGTATTCCAGAGTAGAACGCGGCACTTATTGCTCTCGAGCTTTCTCGTTCATGTACCTTTGCTCCAAAATGTGAAACTTATCATTTCGGTACTATTAATTATTCATCCAAGTCGACCGTAAAATAGCGCACGCCGTATACTTTTTCTATACCTGTATACACGGCCTCTTGTACGACACATTAAATTCTGAACGCGAATCATTAGGCCAACGTCAACGTCATGCTGAACTGTCACTCGAAGCGCGTATACATTCCTCTATTTTTCGGAAATTCAACCCTAATGTGACGTGCGTCGTGTATGCAGCGAGAAACAGGAGCTCTCAGAGAAAATTTCCTGAGAGCACTTTACTTTAATTGTTTCGACTCTCACGCGCTCCATATATCTTTCTACTCTTTCGGGGCATTGACACCGTGTTGTACAGTCGGTGTAATGTACACAATAGTATACAGGACACATGTGGGTTAATTCTTGTTATATGCGTATAGATCGTTAGCTTTTATTATATGTCCATGTATATAGTCATATAGGGTAGGTAGACTAATCGTTCTATTTTATATCGGCCACAAATGATTCCGGTGCTCGGAATCACTTAACGACGGACGTATTATAGAGGCAATTTCGCTCTCTATAAGCGATTTTTGCGCAGTTTATAGAAACTAAACGTTAAAGTATGTCGCGTATGGTATAAAATCTGGAAATCAGGTTTACGATTGATGTGTTATCATCAAAAGTTATTCCTTTCTGATGTGCGAAATATTATATTATCGCAAATGCAAACATAATATGCGCAGTGCGACGCGTGTCTCGCTTTATACGTACGTTAATTGTTAGATAAACAAAAGCACGTCATCGTGTGTACTGAACGTCAACCGCGGCGATGTTGACTCGAGGGTTGTAAATGTAAACCTGTCGATAAATGACATTAACGACACGACAAAGCTGCTCGTTCGTGTTTTACATCTTCGCTGTATCGCGATGCGGAGATTTTCCCTTCTATGCTATACAATAACTTACTATCATCATAATAACCAACAATATATCACTATAATATTATGGTCTCGCATACGAATCAACCTAATCTAATAAAAAAATTCCTAAACGCATTAACGTTCCCCCGGGCAAACTGCTTATACTTGCGCGACCTAATCTTTGCCGCGAAATTACCAAAGTTCTCGCCGTCGTTGTGCTATAACTACAGAATATTGTCTCCGGGCTCGCGCGTCTGAATAGACAACCGACGCTGAACCACTGCGGCAACTCTATCTCTCTTCCATCCGGACGGGATTGTTTGAAATTATTTATAAGTGCCGCAGTCGGAAATTTCGAAAAATCGTTAATTTCAAATCGAATAACTATAACTACTTTGTTTTGATGTTGTATCGCTGTCGGTTCACAAACTGGCTTACACAAAAACAATATTTCATAGACGGCTTATTTGCGAGCAAAAATTAACTAAGCCAGTATTATAATCCATTCAATTTTCCTCTGCCTCAATTTAAAATTCTTTTGATCCCCGCGCAAAGCACAGTCTTTAGCCCAAAAAAGCGCATTTCCGTATAGAGCTCGTTGTAAGCTCTCGGAAAAACGCAGCTAAACAGAACTTTGGGCCTGTTGAAAATCCGGTAAAATAAAGCGCAGTTATAGCGTCGATGCACAACTGGGAAATATCCTCCCAAGAAAAAGCACACAGCTACTCTTTCAAACAGCAATAACCGTCGCCTCGGGCGAGCAAAGCTCCGCCTGAAAATCAACAAACAGAGGACGATAAAATCTCGCGGTATACAGTCGACTCGTTCCTCGAGGCGACAATAGAAGAAAGAAATCCAGTAGTGCATATATATATAGGTGTTGTTGTGTCGTCGCTCCGCCGCTGTTGTCCGCGTCTATATCGATCGGAGCTTCAGCCGGCGTTCATTATTTATGGCGAATAATATACGACGCGTATACAGGTTGACTTTGCGCCTCTCGCAAGATAAATAAGTATATGCGGGTGTACATGTACTTGTTTTGCAGCCACGTGGGCGAACGTGTTTTCGGGGCTGCGATCACTTTTGCGCGTGCGGTCGGGTTGACTGTTTGCATTTTTATAGGATGAGGGTGTTTATTGCTTGTTTATCGCTTTTACTTTTTGCGTACACTGATGAGCGAGAGAATTTGTTGTAAATTTATTTAAATGCTTTTCGCTCATTTATACGATTGTTCATAATTAATGAAATTTATACACCACAAAATATTAATTAAGTTCTACACAATTTAATATCACACAGTATATAGCTGTATCGAATTTCAGCGTATCTAATAACTTTGAATGCGCACAACTGCGCGGAGCATACGTATATATGCTATAAATTACTCTCGGCTTCTCCGCTTCCTGATCTGTTTTAATCAAACTTGGATATCTCAAAGGCGATATTTGTTCGCGTATAATACACAGACCTTTGTTGGGAATTAATATGTAATATGAGTATACATCTGCCCGCAATGCAATCCCGAGTTGAATTAATTCTTAGAGTACGTCGAGTAAGAGATCCTCTCTTCGGATCTGCCGTGTTTTATACGTGGTTCTATGCGCAAAGTGCAAAAAAATAAATAAATAAAAGCTCGGATGAATAAGGAAAGCGCTGTTTCAGCAATAACAATAATATTCATCAGTGCAGGGGTATGGCGTAAGCGGGGAAGCGAAAAGTATATATATACATTATTCGCAACGAAAATCAAAGCACTTACAGCAAATCACTTAACTATTAACGAATAGCCGACTTTATTGTGCCTCGTCAATAATTAACGAACGAATAAATAAACAATCACGCGAAATGGAGAAGAATAAGAAGAAGAGATTCGCGCCGCAGCGTCACACACGACCTCAGGTTTATGGAACAATCCATATAGCGTGTTATCTATAGGCGTTGTTTTCTAATTATGTTAAGGTGAGGCTTATTTTTAGCCGAGAAAACGCCGCAGAAAGTGCTGCTGCTGCATTCGCTATGTCGTTCTCTATTTTTATCTGTCTCGCGTGTATAAACGTGTGGGTCAGCTGCCGCCGCGCTATGTAATAAGCCGTTTACGCGCCATAGCTCGCGGTTATTCAAGAGCAATCGATATAGCCGGGTTTTTTTTCTCTCTCTCTCTCTCTCTCTCTCTCTCGATGCTATTCTCTGGAAGTCGTGATCTGGGAATCGCGCACGCGATTATTGCGTTTGTTAACTCAAGTGGAGTGAACAAGTCGTTTGTGAAAAATGATTCATTCTCTCTACTGCATAATGCGATGTGCAGTATTGTATTGTGGAATAAAAACGAATCGATTTTTTTCTTCTAAAATATAAAGAAAACTTCGATACAAACTCGTGCCTTGCAATATCGATACGAGCTCGACTCGAAGTAGCCGAAAGTATAGGAAAGAGAGGATTTGTCGAAGATGAGAAATACATTTCTCGTATAATACCCCTATAACTTGTTTTCTCGCGTGCAATCTTCCGAGGCACATCTTGTAAATGGAAAAACTTTGTCTGCTTTCAGCCGAGGATGGCAACAGTAAGGACAGCGATGAGGGAACGTGTGGAAAGGTCCTTATCATACTCTCCTGGGCGCTGGTCATCATGACGATGCCGTTCTCCCTCTTCGTGTGCTTTAAGGTAAACAAACTGGCTGTTATATATCAGAGAATTTTTACGACAAAGTTAATTGTTCAGCTAGTAAAAATGTCTGAGTATAATTCGTGGTTAACTGAGTTATTTGGAACATCGATCTGTTACATTAAAGTCATAGTACGCAGTATGAATGTTTTGCAAAATCGACTTTTTCACTCAATTTTCACGTAAATAACATGTATAACTCTTCGAATAATAAATATACGTACTGAATTTCTAACACACGACTTATTATTCATGTGTGCAGGTGGTGCAAGAATACGAAAGGGCAGTTATATTCCGCCTCGGTAGACTTCTCTCCGGTGGTGCTAAGGGACCAGGTAAAAAACAATTACAACAGAGAAAAGTGCGTTTCTTTGAAAAATATGTGAAAAGTCTAGCAAAATTGCGTTTCGAAAAATGTAAACTCAACAAACACCATACACTCTTCGCGAGTGTCTGCTCTTGATGAATTCAAAACTTGGCCTACAAATTCAGCCGTGCATAGTGCTTCTCGAGATAAACTTCACTGCACTTGCGCTTTCGTGCGTGCTTAAGAGCCCTTCACAAACATCTCCGTGCGTTGAAGTTGGATTTGTTAATTTTCAAAATTCACTAAAGCGCTGTAATGTTACAACAACAACAAAAAAATGCAAAGTATAAACATGCACCCATTTTCATGCATTCTTCACAGGGATATTCTTCATCCTGCCTTGCGTCGACAGCTATGCCCGAGTCGACCTGCGCACGCGAACGTACGACGTACCGCCGCAGGAGGTTCGTACATGAAAATTTAAATTTGAAATTCAAAAATTAAACATAATAAACATTTTGGAAATAATATAATTAATAATATTAACGCAAAGCGATTAAATCGGTGTAACAGGTGCTGACAAAGGACAGCGTGACGGTGTCGGTGGACGCAGTGGTCTACTACCGGGTGAACAACGCGACGATCTCGATCGCGAACGTGGAAAACGCCCACCACAGCACCAGGCTCCTGGCCCAGACGACTCTGCGAAACACGATGGGCACGCGACCGCTTCACGAGATCCTCAGCGAGCGCGAGACCATCTCCGGTAATATGCAGGTCAGTCTCATCTGGTTTTACTTGGTGACATTAACAATTGTCAGCGAACAATTTCACGTTTTTCATCGCTGATCCTTTCAGATCTCGCTCGACGAAGCCACCGACTCATGGGGCATCAAGGTAGAACGAGTTGAAATGTGAGTACATCGGATCGATGGAATCTTTGATTTTTTCATTAAAAAATTATTATTCGACTATTACAGCAAAGACGTACGACTGCCAGTCCAGCTGCAGCGAGCCATGGCAGCCGAGGCCGAAGCTGCTCGCGAGGCGCGCGCTAAGGTATAATATAACGTCGAGGATCATATATTTATAGAGAAAATCATGGGTTTGGGGGTGGAACTGTAATAACGTCGCTCTGAATTGCAGGTCATCGCTGCCGAGGGCGAGCAGAAGGCCAGCAGGGCTCTACGAGAGGCCTCCGAAGTCATTGGAGATTCACCCGCTGCCCTTCAGCTCCGATACCTCCAGGTAGCTACATACGTATATTTTTATGAACAGATAATAATATATAGTTTCAATTTTTTACAAGTCCGCCTATTTAATTATATAATATCGACTTATTAAACTTTTTATAATCGGTCATACGGCCTCATCGCCACGCCGGCTGACGGAAGGCGGGTTTTCTTTTTACATTAATATTTATAGTTTATTAATATACGCGCTCATTCAGAGTACACACACGCACGCTCGATAAAACTGCTTGAAAAGTTATTCCTCGTAAATAAAACAGTATTTAACGATGGAAATTATCCTTTTCAGACGCTCAACACAATCTCAGCCGAGAAGAATTCGACGATCGTGTTCCCGCTGCCGATCGACATGCTGACTTACTTCATGAAGGCGAAAGAGGCGGCCTAAGCTTATAACTCTCTAGAACAGGTCGATCCTACTGGCCACCCATACACGAGCACGCGTTTTTTCTTTTCCTCAATCAAAACAAATGACAACTCGAGAACTGCAAGCGACAAACTCTGCCGACTCTAATGATACACGAAATCAAACCCTTTTACGAACTATGTATGCTATTATACATAGTACGTATACAAAAAAAAAATAACAATGAATACAACGATCGGCGATGAACAAAGCAAAAAAGGCCGTCGTACCAAAGTAATAATAATAATAATAATTTACGACAATGAACAAATCCAGTAGGTAAACGCGCAATTCTGAATTATAAGGTATACACTGTAATGTATGTCGATCAATGTATGACGATTGCAGCCGTATACGACAGTATATCGCTATTCGATTGTTTGTCCACTGTATGCTCCTCGTATGTACCCGACGTTGAAAAAGAAAGGAAAGATATAATAACGAGCGAGCGTCAGAGAGAATTTGCAGGTTGCGACTGCAATTTACATTATACTATTCCGTTGTATTATTGATGTTGCAAAAGATATACAAGAGAGCAAATTCTGGCTGACGACGATTTTAACAAATCTATATAATAATATTCTCCCGACTATACTAGTGTGTAAGATTTGCACGGAGTCCATTGTTACAATGAAAAATGCGTTAAATATATTGATGAGAGACTCTATTCTACACTTTCTGTTTGAGACAATCGAGATTGTGGAAGTGCAGTCTGGCGCACAGACGAATGATTTGTTGTTTTATTTTTCAGGCGAAACTGAAGCATTGTATTATCATTGAGGATAATCTTTACGCGTTTTTTACATTTATTGTAGGATGAGACTTTATTATCCCTTCTATATGTTATAGTTCTTTTGTTTTTATTTAGAATTATTGTTGCAAATTTGCTCATTTCTTGCTTTCGTTAGATACGTATATGAATCTCGTTCTAGAGGGTGTACCTTGATTCTTTCTTTTCTACAAATTATTATATATACGATGTAAGAAGGACGATTATTTTGATAGCCTGATATAAATATTGTTGAGAAAAAAAATACTTTACATAATTGCTTGAAACATTGCAGTGCGATTGTTATTTATGTGAGTTCAAAATGTATATAATAACTTGTAAAAATTAACAAAGTCGATTCTACGAAGATACTATATATATTATTCAGTCGGTAAAAATCGTACCAACTTCGGATCATCAAAAAAAAGTTTTAAGTAAATAGCGTATAATTAGTCGGTAATTATCGCGATAATGGTTAAACTTTGACCAATTATGGATTTAACAATAATTTTTATACAAAGAGTCAAAAGCGTTTAATGAGCTGAGAGAAATGCCTCTGAAAGACATTAAAACGAACATTATTTTTAATTACTCGAGAAATTATAACGAGCGAGCAAACTAATTTTGTGATATTTTCCTAATTGGTTACAATTAACTGACGTGGCAACGGAAATTAGCACGAAAATTGCACAATATACAGATCGATGTGTGAATATTTTTCATCAACGTACCACGATTATTCATATTATACGATTGCAATAAAAAAAAAATAATGCACCATAATTTACAAGTTGACGAAATTCATATTGATTCAAATATTTCAAACGTTTTTCAATCAAATATACACTTTTAATTCAAGATATTATAGTTTTAAGGACTTTAAAGAAAGTATTTTTCAAACGACGTTTTTTGTACGATTGCCTACGATGAATTTTTCTGTCGAACAATTTTATACGACGTTCTCAGATCTTTGTAGATTCATAGAATTATTGGGACCCAGTCATCAAAATACTGAAGGTGCTTTCATAGGCAAAATTATTGTGCAAATAGTTTGAACTTAGATTATAAGTACGTATTATTGTTCTTAGATAATGTTTAATCTTAAGTTTTCGTGCAAAGATGTAAGTTTACGCAAATCAAACAGAGCGAAGAATTTGTATCAGCCACTCTTACAGCAGAATCGGCGAAAAACTCTTTTGAAAAAAAAACGTTTGTTCTGAGTAACCACCTCTTATTGCTCAGCGTTAATTACCATGTGGATTTTTGTAAATATAATTTTTGTCACCAACGTTTTTTTCTTGTGCAAATCCTTTTACTGAGAAAATACATACAAATATATATACAACATACGACTGAATTTGCTTGATGATTTTCAAGATGGTTTTTCTGCCAAAAAAAGATTTAGATTTGATATTATGACACCTAACGAATATGTAACCAAAAATTGAAATATTACTACACTAGATTTGTGATTCTAAGACTATTCCATATATTTTTGAACTTAATTTTAAACTACGTTTTACCCTAAAGTACTGAAGCATCGACCAATACAAACGAGACTGCGCTGAGCAAATTCTCAAAGTAAAACGTGACAATGATAGGAAAAGTTATGCGTTCAATAGAGAATTAACTCGAAATTTAGTCGATTGAATAATTTTTTTACTAATTCTATATTTACACGTACATATAAAAAATGAAAAATGTGAGGGTGTTCAAATCACAAATAAAGTCTTGGAATTGACAATTGGGCTCAAACAATCATCAAAAATCAAACAAAATATTTTAAAAGTTTCGGTATGAAGAGACACAAATTTATAAACTAACGTAATCAACGATCTCTCGTCTCAGGCTCTTCTTCATACGCAGACATGACTTTTTCCATTATTTCCCACAGCTTATCTCTGGTCAAATCTCTACAGAAAACCTGTAAAAAAATGTTATCCGAGTAAAAAAGCTATTCATGAATGTTAAACTGCATATCATATAAAATCCATGTTGTCTTGAAAAATTTTAAAATGTGATTCACTCAATGGAATAGCAAAACTCTATTACAATAAAGTATATCAATAAAGAATATGTAAAGATGTTACTTTCAATTTTCATCGAAAACAAGTCTACAATTGTTGTTTACTCACGTTGAACCATGGTTGTTGGTCACACTCATCCATCAAAGGCACTACTACTCCATAAATTTGAAAAGATAAATTAATGCAAGCTATGGCAACTAAATTTGGCGGATAGTCGAGAACTGCTGGAATATGATGAAAATCTTGCAGTAGTGCGTAGCTGGCTCTTGTCACGGGATACTTTTGCCACTCTTCTTCACCAAACCACGCTTGCAGGGATCGCAAGTAATGCAGCAGGTACTGCAGAAAGCATAATTTTTTAATTATTATTATAATATAATTAAGATTTTAGCCGTGCATAACGGAAACAATAATTACCTTATGAGGGTGTTCTGGTACAACTTGGAACTTTAGCATTCGCATTATTAATAATTCCGCCTGTACAATGGCGTCGCGCATAGCCCAGTATTGATCACCTAACTCTAGGGGTGCTGAGCCTCTGTGCAATGTACTGTAAGATACATTCATAATATCTCTGATCTTCATATTATTGTCTTTTACTTTTCCTGCTAGATATAAACATGTTGCTCCAATTAACTGTAAAAGAAAATATTACGTCTATTAAAAATCTCTTTTATTTTTCATTCATCTAATTCAATAATATGCAATGCTTACGTATGGGTCATAGCCTTGTGGAGTTGATTCCCTCATGAACCTGTGATACAAAGTTGCTGCTGTAGATATTGTCAGTGGGTGGGCTTCTAATTTGTTACCTTCAAGTATTATAAGATTGTAAAATAATTGTTTTATTCACTGATTTGTTTTAATTGATGTTTAAAAATAAGAAAATTAAATACTCACCGCATTCAAATATGAAACGAGCTACTGTAAAACTGTCAGTTCCTTTGCTATAGTCAATAGTAATACTTTTTTGTAAAGTAAGCCTTTTTTCTCTCTGCATAGCGAGAACGTCAATGACGCCCTTCATTTTCGAGCTGAAAAGAACACAATTACTTGAGTACTATACAAAAAAAAATAACGCACCTAACATTCAAACACAATGACATAACCGTTTGCTAATGAAAAGCTTAAAATGAATGAGGGAAGCATAACATTTGTTACATTTTCTGCGATTAAGCAATTATTGTGAATAAAAAAAGTGATTCACGGATCCAAAAACGCGAAATCCAAAGGAGTACTTGGTAGGTGAACATTCAGGTTTCGTAATTCGCAAGAGTAGAATAGTTGTGACAAAGGAACTCCTTGCAATACATTAAAATCCTATAAGGTATAGAATAATGTGCGGCATACAGGTGGACCACATAACCACGAGCTTGGCTGGTGAATTATAATTGTGAATTATTAGAAACACAGCGAAGACTCGCTTACCTCAGGATTTCGCCTGTACTTGGCTCCAAGTGAATCATGTTTTGCGACACTTCTAATACAAAACACGCATACCAAAAATGCTCATACTTATTTATAACCACGCCAAGGTAGCAGAGAGAGAGAAGAAGTTTTGTTATTTGATTTTCAATTGTTTGCAAACAACAGGATGAATTTTTGTTCAGACTAGTGTATACTTATATAGCTACTTGGCTTTTTTTGTAGGAGAAAAAGTGTGGTATATTATCAGGGAAATCAAACTATTGAACAGCTTCTCGTCCAACGCAGGTTATATATATGTGTAACAGATACAGTAAATCATTTTATGGCAAATAAAAAATCCTCAATAGAGAGATGCTAGAATTGTTTAAAAACCGTACCTTTTCATCATCGTGAGATTAACGCTGTGAGAGAAAAACGACCACTGACGAGGGTAGATAAGGGAAAAGCCGCTTCGACCGCTGTTTAGACATCCACAACAGAGGCGAAACTTTGTCGACTACGGGAAATTCGACTCCGAAGCCACGCTGCGCATCACTGTCCCGATAGTCGCTAGATACGGCGACGGCGATGTAAAAGTGAGGTTATGTTCGACGAGTCGGGCTGAAAAACAATAATATGCAAGATGAAGGCGCATCGGGCTATAATCTGATTGGATACTGGGGACCTTTAAGAGTGCTCCACACTTATGCTAGAAGTTCGAATTTTTAGCAGCGCCCACACGTTACGTCTGAATAACCATTAATAATTTAAACAAACTTAAAGGTTGAAAAGTGGGTATTAGTGAGTTTCAGCAAGTGTAGTGTGTATCAAGGAATATTACAAAATTAAGTTTATTAGGTAAAAGTTTAAATTCACATTTTATTCCGTCGGACAAATTTTAAGAAGCAGTGGTCATTTTGCTAACTACAATTTGACTTTTTCCGACGAAATAAGCCGTTATTATTTAATTTTAATTGCTTAATTTTTTTTTCAAACATTCCTTAATACTTATTGCACGTGCTGAAACTCGATTTATGATGATAAAGTTAGTCAATTAATTATAATAAACAAAAAACGTTTTCTTCGCTAGGTGGCGGGTCACTCAAGGTGTGGAGCACTCTTAACGCGTTTCCAAGAATCTAAATTTGGACTAAGGTTTGTTTACAGATTTCGGCGGGAAATTCAACTGCCGCAACAATTCTGTAAGAAAATTTCGCGAAAGCTTGCCGACTTTCTGTAAAATAACTAATCCGGAGCATCATTAGAAATTGATCTCGGCCTGATAAGTGTATCATCTAAAAGAAAAATTCAAAGTTGGTGTTTATGTGGAAACAGAAATTTATTCATATTAAAACATAAGGTCAACAAAAAGTCCAATCCTATTCAATTTAGCTGTATTCTCTAAAACTTATCATTTTTTTACAAATTCTCGATTCGTTGTAACCTCAGTTCAAATATAGAATTATGTAACAAATAAGCATAAAATCTAAGAAAGTCTACTCCAACGATTTAACCAGATCAGGATAGCTTATCGCCACTTATTGCGAAACAACAAGTACAAATTCAATCGAAGCAATAGTGTTTCGCTCTCGAGGTACATACATAGCGTGTGCGCGTTAGAAGAAAAAGGAACAAAACTCGGAGCCGAGAAACACATAGCATTCGACTCGGCGTTTCTTTTTTTTTTTTTTTTACGACGAGCGAGCCAGTGTTCATTCACCGGCACAGTCACCCCATTTATATATTCCGTTCACAGGCTCTTGATCGTAGTCGTAGTACTACGACTCCGAACGCCATGGACTAATCAAAATGCCTCGCTTGATCTTCCACAGCCCTACCTACTTTTTCACTACTCCCCATACAGTCAGCCGGCATTGAAGATCTAAATCACGTTTCTATCCCGAACGCGCCAGCGAAAACAATTGTCTCGTTCAGGATCACTCGCTAGCCGTCGGGATTGAGGAGAAGAATAAATTTTAAAAGTTATTGAAGTTTTCCTTTTAATACGAGTGAACGTATGAGAGAAGTGGTCGAGGCTATAGGCGGCGTACAGCTGTTTTTAAAACACAATGTAGAGATTAGACGGCGGTTAACGAGGATAATGAAATGGATGCGGGTTTGATAAAATGCCGAGCGAGGGGATTTCTTGCGTCTGCAGGGCACAAAAGGCCGGAACTCGCCCGGTTCTGCTGGTTGATCGGTTTTTCAAAAATACGATATGGTTTTTTATTCATAATTAATTATTTAATTAATCAAAAGGAAAAGTTTTAACAAATATATGTTATGTCCACGTTAAACAATCTACAAAAATGATGACTTGGCAACATCCCGTGGAATAACTTGTCGCAAAAGTGTACAGCTATGACGTTTCGTCATCTAATTAAAAATGCGAATTCGACGCTCAACTTGACCTTGGTTTCAACACCAGCTCGCTTTTGCAGGCTTCTGCAGGCTTGGTTTATCGCGTATAAGGAAGTGCGAAACTCTCGGCGTCAGCGCGAGGAGAGAAAGGTGACAAAATTCAGCGCTTTTTATAAGCATCTTCTCTTTTAATGTCTCGATTAATGCGACTTGGAATATTTTAAAACTGCTCATTTCCATAAAATCCAGCTGAGGCATATATTTGTATAACATTACTTAGCGAGTCTCGATCTATAAATTTCCTTTGATTCGCGCTCGCAGTTATATAGCCGTATACATAGGCATTTTTGATAAAGATTTATTGCTCAATTTTTTTTTTTTTTTCGAACATATTTAGTAGACAGCGAGTTGCGAAGTGGTAGGATTGAATTAAAAAAAAAAGAATTAGAGGAGAAAAGTTGAACGCGCGCGATATTCAAGAATAAGTGTAATGATAAGGACAGTATAGAGTCCGGTTTGAAATTGGGCAAAGTGCTATAAGCTTGCGAAAGTTTATATACCCGTATGCGCGTGCGTAATTTCTCTCAGAAGTAGTTCACGAACGTTATACGTTATGTAGACGACAAAATCCAAAAGTGAACGTATACCGCAAACTTTTTCCCAAAAATGCAAACATAAAATCAGTATAAATGTATATCTCACACAGGCTGCACAAACTGATAAAAATCGTTCGCCGACTAATAAACCCGAGGCGCGAAAAAAATTTATAGGGGACCATATATAATTAATGGCTGCGCGAAGAGATCGTAATATTATGCTAATTTTTCGCTACCGTTCACGCGCTCGCATTATCGCACGTCCATATGTACAGCTGAGCCTGACCTTCAAAAAATTAGCGACTCTTCCTACATATAGGCTTCTTCTCGCGGTTAAAGTCCAGACCGAGTATATAATATAAGCATATACAGGAAGGAGGTCAATTTCTCACACACATACGCACATATTACGTACAGAACGAGATTTTATCGCGCGCTTCGAGCCTCTCGCGAGAGTATATATATATAGGCGTAGTTTTCCTTTTGCATATATATTTTTAAGCGAAAGAAACCGGTATATAGGTGCACAGCCCGCGAGTTTTATAATGCCGAGACGGGAGTTTTTCTCCAGCTCTGGTTATGTATTTTTCGAGCTTTTTTATAGAATCAAAGACACTGCGGGGAAAACCGGGACTATAAGGCGAGCGATCGAGGAATTCCTGTGAGTATGTATATATATAGCTATAAGCAGTAGCGCATAATGGCTTTTTTATCCTCCGTCGTGTATCGTAATGGTCCTAGAAAACTTCTAACGCGCTCTGCGCGTCCTCCTTAGAACCAGTTTCGTGCATAGCCAGAGAGATTATTTGGAGAAAATTTCAAATTTAAACTTTCTAAAATTTTCAGGCATTTGTAACAAGCTCGAGAGATGTGTGTGTGTGTCACTCGCTCGGCGTATAATCGACGAATACATTATACATATATATATCTACTTATCCCTCGTCGCCGGGACGCTTCGTTCATTCTCGTAAAATGACAAATTCGTCGACCGAACTAACAGCCTCGTATAGTAATTTACAGTATCGATGTATCAATAAATAAGAATTGTACAGTTAAGTATATGTATACACTCGAGGCTCGCAGAAATGTTGAGAACTGGAGGTACAACAAACTGGTCCCAAGCAGCGAGAGAGAGAGAGAGAGAGCTCGATAATGTCATTCGCTCGCGAGTATATACATGTACGCGTATGCACATTAAAAAAAAGAAGAAGAAGAAGAAGAAGAAGAAAAAACCTCGTTTCACCAGTCGTCAAACGCGAAATCTCGGTTGCTTGCGCAACGGCCCCCTTTTAATTGAGCTTTTTAAATTAAAAAAAAGAAAATATCGAAGAGGCCGCGCTTATAAGTATACGTGGAGATTTATCGAAGTATTGACTTATTGACTCTCTGGAAAGGCGGCGGTTCTCTCCTCTCTATGTTTGTCCTTCCGTGAGAGAGATACGCGCAGCGAAGAGCGAGAGGAGTGATGCAGTGATTTTTCACGGCCGTGAGCTGTATATAGCTATGGTGTACGGGAAAAACCTGAAAAAAAAAACCGGCGGCTATATAACGCCAGTAATGGGGCTGGATGAGGAGGCTGAAAAAGGCTTTGCTATTGTGTTCCGGAGGTCCCTTCACCTGTTATACCTATACTATTATAACTCGGTCCGTAGGAGAGCCGAGAGAGGAGGGGGAGAGAAAAGTCGGAGGTCCTAGGGTACAAGATTCACCTGTGACTTTTTCATCAGGTGCTATTGAGGCACTTTTTTCTACGCGGTGCGGTCTTGCGCGTGATTGGCTTTTTATATATAGACAGATAGACGAGCTGCGTTGCGTAAAATAAAATCGATTTTGTTGGTAAGTATCCGATGTGCAATATAATCGTTTTCTCTTTAGAACACCGCATACAGTACAAAAGCAGAGCGATAACTTTGTAAAAGCTCTCCCTTTAAACGTTATGTTAATGGATATCCTTTGGAAAGTCAAGAGCGTGTATAATTAGAGGCCATCGCAGTTCCATTAGGCTAAATTTTCGGCGACGATATATACTGCCTCCCCTGATGATGCGCTGCTGCACACAAATGCAAAGCAAACGAGATATACAATATGCGCCACTCTCTCTCTGTCTCTCTCTCTTTCTCTCTCTCTCGTGCGTGAAAGTTACGGTACCGCACGATTTTATCGCCTCTTCATTCTCCCCTCGTCCGAAGATATCCGCAGCCATTGAAACATAAGCGACGGCCGCGAAATTTCAAAGTAAAATCATCCCCGTTTTCCCTCTCGACATTCTCGAAAGAGAGGATCCTCCGTTCTGCAATTAGCATATCTCAATTCTGTCTCCGGACTATTCAATATACCTAAGCATTGCATTATCGAGGGTCAACAAAAGTACAGCCTATTATACAGCTCGGCCGATATGAATAATGCTAATCTCGCTGCAGTTTGTCCCACGAAGCTCATCCTCGCATCTCTCCTCTCTTATTATATATATATATATATATATATATATATATATATATATATATATATATATTATATCTTATCGAGAAAGAGAGAGTATGAGTAGCCGCGTAAGAAGCTTTCGTTTCTCAGCGTCGAAGGATATCGCGTCATATCCTGACGACGACAAGATTTCCGAGCAGCGCGAGCAAACACCGAAAATTTTTCCACGCACGTCCAAAGGTATGTCTGTACATAATGAATCCTTGCGCGCAGTGAGAGAACACGTCGTCGCGAGAGGGGAAGAAAAAAGCGCTATCTTATCTTTACCGACGATTCTTCTTCTTTACTTCGTGTCTGTGTGTGTGTATACAGTGGAACCGACGCGTCACGCATGTGACTCCACGCGCGGAAGGTAGGTCAACGATCTAAAAATGGTCAGAGAACGACGAGGGGCCCCCCATCGCAGAGAGTCAGAGACGCATGTATATATGCGCGGGTACTCCCGTCGAGCGAGTTATCCTGTGTTGTAAGACGCGCTCGGGGGGTATAAGAGAGACGACGAAAGTCAAGTTTTCTTCGACACTGCGGCCGACTCCCACGTTCGGCCCCGCTGGTATGTAGTACGAGTTTTACTAGGATGATGCGTGCCGCTAGCTTCTATGCTATATAGGGCTTGGAATATAATGTGGTATTCCTATTGTGACTCCGAGGCTTGAGCTGAGTGCGCAAGGCGCTGCGGAGACAAATTATACCAGAGGACGATCGTGTAGATGTAGTGGAAATCGAGATTATACGAGAGAGAGAGGGAGACTCGTCGCTTTTGTTTTTCTATGATTTACGTCGAAAGTTAGATACAGGACGTATTGTTTTTTAAGCTGCAATTATGAGAGAGCGTTTCGAAATAAAAATCTTCCGAGAATACGCGAAACCCGCTCGAGCGAGTGTGCATAGCGTTCTTTTTATAAAATTCGCCGTGGAAGCATCGCGGAATTTAAATTTTAAAAGCCGCAGCATATCTTGTAGCTTTTAAGAGAAGCGTTATATACTGGGATTCCTCGCGCAAACTGTCTCGAGTGTATATTCGAATCTCCAATCGAATATAAGCGTGTTCCACTACAGGGCGAACAGTTTTTGACACATTTTAAATTTCACCAAAATTATCCAACACATATCAGCTCAGCTGACGAATTCTTTTGAAATAGAAACGAGCTGTCGACTCGAAGCTATGTTGCAAAAAAAAACCAGTCCCCGTTGATTTAGAGGTGAACGTCAAATTCGATCGATCATCAAATTCGCTAAGTAGCAGCTCTCGCGCTTTTTTTCTTTTGCCTAAACGCGCGCATACATTAGCGTCACCGCTATATAAGTAGCTCCGCGATCGCACAGCCAATAATACACGTGTTACACGCACAGTGAGATTTCATCTCATCTCTAAACCTGCTTTTTTTTACTTCCCTCGAATAATCCCGGTATATTATCAGTCGCGGCTAAAAAGCAAACAAACACGTATACCGATAACGCGCCACTACGTCGCATATCTTCCGGTGTCATGGTATGGCCGTTTTGTTTATATACAGGTAGATTACAATACGCGAGGACTCGTAGTATCAGTAGCTTCGCGTTACATATCCGCAATGAAAAAAAAATAAACGCGAAATGAGCTTATACATTCGTACACAGCCGATATAGCGCACAGTCACGCCTGTGTGTGTGTGTGTGTCCCGCGCACAATCTCTCTGACCGCGAGAGCCTCTAAAAATACGCTTTACTACGATCATATGGCCGGCCTTACTACGCGCGTACGCACGACGATCGCCGCGTAGTAATACGCGCGCACACGAGGCGCTTCCCGCAGATGTCCGAGAGTAAATACACACACACACACACACACACACACACACACACACACACATATATATATATATATATATATATATATATATATATATAGCGTATGTAGAGTAGGAAAGTTTTTTCACTCATACTCTACACTCCTTCCGACGTTACGCGCGCACATGTGAATATTGGCTCGCGAGAATCGTCTCAAGGAGGCCCTCGTGAGAGACGCGTCTCCGAAGTTGTATCGCAGGAATATATACTTACGCGCGCTCTCGGTACGTCGTCGCGGCCAGACGTAAAAAGTCCTCTTTACGGCCTTGAATGAAATCGCGACGCCGAGATTGCCGTGATAATATGCATACAGTCGCGTATTCCAGTTTTCAAGCGCGAGACACTGACCGATGCTTGCAATAAAGTATACACGACGTTGGGATTTTCAGTCACTAACAACAATAATAATAATGATACAGCGTACAGCGTTCGCAGAATAACGCGTATGCGTGTAAGTACAATAAAAAAGCTGTAAGACGCATCTCTCTCTCTCTCTCTCTCTTTCTCTCGAGTCGGGAGGGAATTAGCGGAGAGTCGAGATTTCGGCCCAAGCGCGTCCGGTTTCGCGTTTCGAAAGCTCTCTCTCTCTCTCTCTCTTATTCATTCGCGCCGGGAGTCACGCGGGCGCGATAAATTTTTCGGATGAGTTTATGTGAAGCGCGAGAGGCGTTTTCTTGTCGCCGAGGATAATTAAAAGTGTCGTATAGGAGGGAGTTATTAGAGGTGGTTAATGGAATTTTAGGAACTCTTTACGAGGGTTATTGCTATGGTTTTTTAATTCTGATCCCGGTCTTATATACCAGTTTTGATTTATTTTATATTGGATATAAGTGTTGAGCTGTTATTTTATTGTTCGCTGAATATGGCGCGTTCGAATTCAAAACAATTCTGTTTTCAACTAAAAGTACACGCGTTGAATCTAAAATCGTTCACTTTTCAAGAATTATTCGCGCCGAGTAAAGAACAAAACGTCGATGATAAAAAAAACGACCCAAAAAAAAAAAAATAATACCCTTAACCGCACAATCCCGTGCAATCAGCGCGCTACTCCCACGGCTGAGCCACTACTCGCTTTTTTTATCGCTCCATAAAAAGTAACGCTTCCTCCACTCTCTCTCTCTCTCTCTCTCGTGCGCGCGAGCTCGGCTGATAATCGCAAATCACGTCCAGAAAATAAACAACTCCAGTTGCATCCGTGTTCTTACTCGGCCGCGAGCTTGTTCACGCTCGAATGCAGCTCTCTCGCTCCGATCCGCGCGCCGGCTACCTGTAACGTACGGATTCAAAAAGCCCGATATAGATATATATACTCGGCCACCGATGCAGCGCGATGTGTGTAAGCCTTTTGATTTAACGCTGCACGTATGTGTATAATGCGACAGCGCATCGCGCCTACGTATATATGTATATATACATACATGGAGATAGCGCGAGAGTGTGTAACGGGCGGACACACAGCTAAGCTATTCAAGAATTCGAGGCATTTATATACGAGAGGAAATATATCTGACGCATGCATACGTATGCTAGAATGTTTAAATGGCCAAGCGCACTGCGCGAGAGAGACGCGGCGGGGGCTTATCTGCGAGCGGAGATGGGTCTTATCCTGTCTGTATACCTATATATGTATATAAGCTACCGTATTATAGTGTTAAAAACCAGCCTCTCGCGTACTCGTGAGAGTTGTAAGCATGTATTATATAGTGTGCAGTGTGTAGTGGGAGATCGAAGGCTGCGTCTGCAATCGGGGGAGTATACGCACGTGCGTATAGTGCATTTACGAGAGCTTTGTTCGCGGGGGGACTGATATTCGGGGGGTATTGATTTTCCGAGAGGGGAACGAGGGGTAGGAGTTTTGATGAATTTAAATGCCACATATGGGACGTGTGCACGCGTTGGGCGAGGGGAGAATGTTTTTTTTTTCTAAGAACCGCGTTTTGTACTGACAATTTGTTGTTATGAAGATATTGTTGAATTGGAAAACGTCAGTGTTTTATGGATGCATAATGTTCGATGAGCATAATTGTATTGGCCGGTATGAGTTATGCAGTAATGGTTTTTAATTGTGTATTGGGTGATAGTTGTAGTATTTAGCGATTCATAAAACAACTTGTTTAAAATTTTTACAACTAAGATATTGTGTTTTAATGTAAACTCTCAAATCGAAACGTTGAGGTTAATTTTTCACACAAGCCTTTTCCACCTCCCGATAAATGAAACAACATAGCCATCGTCGCGCAAAATCCTTAACAAAAAAGCCATCTCTCAACCTCCTACACACATCCTACAGCGAACTCGAGATCTCGACTCCATCGCAAAACCCATAAAGACACGCGAGCGCAAAGTGCGTTAATCAGTGTTAAATAGAAAACTCACATATATCTGACCTCTCTCTTCGCATCGGCGCATACAACACATGCAGCAGTCGAGTCAGAGCTGGTCAGAGTCGTAAATTAAAAACCTCCTCTTGTGTATAATGTATATATAGGGAGAAGCAGCAACGCCGTCGTCGAAGTAGGGGAAAACAGCGTTCGATCCGAGAGAGTCGCCTAACCTCACTTGCAGCGTCGGCCTAATAATACGCCTCTCTATACATACCCCCTCCAGTCGGTCAGAGAGCATAGCCAGCCACAGCAAAGTTCCAACCGCCTCGGCATTCACAGTCGCGCTTCTGAGCAGACTGCGTGAGGTTGGCTTGTGGGAATCGTCGTCGAGAAAGCCAGACCCCCAAGCTCGTACCCGCACATATATATACAACCTACGAGAACGAGTCTCGTATTATTATTATAAGTATACACGCATATTTTTATTGTTATATACGCAGACATCGTGCGCTCGACGCTGGTCGTTTCTTCCGAGCTGTTGTTATTCTGCGGATCTTACATACTTGCCTGCCATTGTGTCCGCGCCGACGAAGGAAAAGCGAGCAATTTTTCCTAAGAACAAGAGTGTGTGTGTTGCTACATATATATACCTATAGATTAACGTTGAACTAGTGCACTGCGACTGGCGAGGACGCCGTCGTTGACGACATGCCTGGCACCAAGACTGCAGCTCTAACAAGGGGTGAGTTTTCGGCCTTTAAATTCTCTCGACTTTGCATCGATTATTTCACTCTATACGCGAGATACGTTATACTCGGTTGATCGAGCTCGAGGACGCGCCATGCGTGGGGAGGGAGTCTGGGAGAAAGAGAGAGAGAGAGAGATATATATATATATATATATATATATATATATATATATATATATATATATAGGGTATGTAGCGTAAGTTCTGCGTTTCTCTCTTTTGTCGTCTATACGTCACGACGACATTAATATTCGCGTGAGAATAAGCTCCTCTCCGCGGATTTTCCTCCGCGGATGTGGGAGACACGAGGTTAGGAAGTCGAGCTTGAGGTCTGCGGTTCTTTTTGGCTACAGTATACTTATTATAAGACCAAACTCGGTCCGCGTTTGTACGTCTGTGCGTATTATTATACATAGTCGAAAGGGGCGGGGGCAGCTTTTATTTTTGGAAAATAGTGTTGTGTCGATGCTCTTGAACTTAACGCGTAGCTTTTGGATATACGCATAAACGGGTCGATAGTCCCGAGCTTCATTGCATGCTTGTATAATGGGAGGTCAATGTGACTTTGTTTTTTTTTATTATGGAGAGAGACTAGTTCGTATATGCGTAGATAAGGATCGTTTTAATTTTAGAGAGAGAGAGAGGATGTTTTTTTCTGAGGTTTTGATTGCACAGTGGGATGTGGGTGATTCGAGGAAGCTTTTTTGATTCCTTGAGAGAAATTCTGGGGGTGGGAAGGTTTTCTGATTTATATAAATGGCTTCGGTAAGGCATATTTGCTGGTTGTCTTATCAGGCGGTGATAATCGTTTTTCAAATATACAATATTCACGCCTTATCTGCAGAAATGTGGTAACACATGTGTATCTTGCCTCTATATACGTCTAACTTCAAGATAGTGACACATTTCTTTGGGCAAAATCTTGAGGTGAAGTAGCTTGTTCTAAAAATTCATATTAGGTGTAATGGGATTTTTATATAATATTCATTTGCTCGCTCGAATTTTTTTTATGGGAACAGTGATTAATAATAATTAAAAAATTCAATAAATGAAAAGAATACATTGGAACATTCTTTTTTTGGCCCAATGAGTTCTCTTTCAAATGAGTTCAAAATGGTTTTATTTCGAAATTAAATTGTAGGGCCATATAGTGAAGATAACCTTTATTCTTTTGTTTTCAGTACCTTTAAACTAACTATGTGATTGGACCTCACCCGAGGAAAGTACAAGATTAGAAAAAACCAAAGTATAATTATTAATATTAAAAATGGATGAATGCTATGAGAAAAGACTGCTAAAGCAAGCGAACAGTGAGCCGCCTCAAGCTATGGAGAGCTGTTCGCTGCCGACACCACCTACCCCTATCTTCTATTCTCCCACAAAGATGTCAAACAACAGTTTTGACCGATTCATCCCAACAAGACTGGGCAACAACTGGCAAACAACTTTCTCCATGATTTCTGAGAGTAATCGAACCGGAGTTGTAAACAAAAAGACCAGAGAAAATAATGGTGAAGGGAGTCGCGATGGAATAGCTTACTCCTGCCTGTTGAAGAATGAATTGTTAGGTAATTCAACTTTTTGCATTCAACCAATGATTTGATAAAGGAGCTTTTAAAAAATTAAGCTAAATTTCAATTAGTTATAAAAAACATTAAATTATCTTAATCAATATGATTTTCAAAACCATCAGGTGCCAGCATAGAGGACGTAAAAGGCCAGTGTGAAGAGCGTAGAATATTGTCTCCCCTGGCAGGCAAAAATCTCTTCAAGTTCACAACACCAACAAAAGATAAGGCACTGCTCGATCAGACCTCACCTTACTCGCTCTCGCCGCTCAGTGCCAAGAGTCAGAAGCTTCTACGATCGCCCAGGAAAGCCACGCGAAAGATCTCCAGGATCCCGTTCAAAGTGCTGGACGCCCCTGAACTACAGGACGATTTCTATCTGAACTTAGTGGACTGGTCGTCACAGAACGTGCTTAGTGTAGGACTGGGCAGCTGCGTGTATCTATGGTCGGCTTGTACGAGTCAAGTAACGCGATTGTGCGATTTGTCTGGAGACGGAAACAGCGTCACCTCGGTAGCCTGGAACGAGAGGGGAAACCTCGTCGCAGTCGGTACGAATCTCGGCTACATTCAAGTCTGGGATGTCGCGGTGAACAAGCAGGTATGTACAGCTATATATACACGTCTTTTCGCTCGTTTCCTCGAGTTTAATTACGCGCGGACCCTTTTATTGCGCAACGCCGTGGGAGACTTTTTTTTCTTCTTTCCGCTCGCCATTACGCGGAGCCTCGCTCTTGATGGTTTCTGTGAATCTATTTTCAGAGGTGAAAAATCTCAATTAAAGCAGTACCCTTGGGTACTTTAGATCTCGAAGATTTGAGGGTATTAGATATGCTTGAGAAATTTCGACTTGAAGATTGCGCATCAAAAAGTTTTTTGTTTTAAATTTTTTTACTGTAACACTAAAACATCGAGGACTAGAAAATTAAAAAAATATTTTTTAAACATTAATTTAGTTGTGTTCCTATGACATTAACTTTAATATTAAAAGTCGTTTAAAACTAAATAACTATCTCCTCGAACGGGAATTAGACCACGACGGATATTGAACTGAAGACTGAGAATAATTACCGTCTGAAGACGATCGTCCTAGATATCTGAGCCGTATTTCCGCGCTGTGAACAGCACGTGGCCATATTATCTCTATGTATCTCATTACTTGTGTAGTTCTCTTGCTACATGTTGGTTCGCTTTTCTCATTTCAAACACTTTTTCTCGCACAGATATGACGAAAATATTATAAATCGCGTCTAATTGAAATTCATGCGCGACTCTGAAAACAGAAATAATCTATCTCTATTGAATCGAATAATCGCCAATTTGAAATCAAATCATAAAAACACGTGCGCTAATCAGCCAAAAGCAATCTTTACCTGGTCTCGACTCCATTCATCGCCTACATCTCTTCCAAACTTCTATCATGCAGACACACGTGGGCGCGCGATTCGATTAAAAACGAGTTTCTCCGAATCCACTGAATCAAAAGACTAAACGACTCTCTTTCTTTTCTCTGCCCACAGGTGAATAAGTTGCAGGGGCACAGCGCGCGCGTAGGCGCGTTGGCTTGGAACGGCGAGGTGCTATCGTCGGGCTCGAGGGATCGGCTGATCTTGTTACGCGACGTGCGTACGCCCTGTCTCGTGAGCGAACGTAAGCTCGGAGCTCATCGGCAGGAAGTCTGCGGTCTCAAGTGGTCCCCCGACAACCAGTACCTCGCCAGTGGTGGAAACGACAACCGCCTCTACGTCTGGAACTTGCACTCGCTATCGCCAGTTCAGACCTACACCGAGCATCTCGCTGCCGTCAAGGCTATCGCCTGGTCGCCACATCATCACGGATTATTGGCTTCCGGTGGTGGAACCGCCGATAGGTGCATAAGGTTCTGGAACACGCTTACGGGCCAGCCCATGCAGTGCGTCGACACGGGATCGCAGGTGAGAGATTGTTCTAATGCGCGGCACGTGTGGAGGAGCTGCTTGCGTCACGCTGTCATTTTTGGCATGAAAGTTTGAAGCTCGCGTAGCGGGACTTTTTATCGAGTGTTTGTGCGTTTCACCTTGCTATTGGCAAATGTGTTCTTGAGAGCGCTGAAGCGCTTCTGGAGTGCTTGAAACTAACGTTTGTCTGTAATTGGCTTTCTATTGCTACTGAAAAACGCGATAGATGACACATTTATGGAGTATTATTTAAGGTCGCGTGTTTAAGTCAAAATGACTCACTTCTATAAATGCATTTTCACATTTCTGTTGCAGGTGTGTAATTTGGCGTGGAGCAAACACAGTTCGGAGTTAGTCAGCACGCATGGTTACTCGCAAAATCAAATTCTCGTTTGGAAGTATCCAAGCCTTACGCAAGTAGCTAAATTAACTGGACATTCGTATAGAGTTTTGTACTTAGCGATGTCGCCCGACGGTGAGGCAATCGTTACTGGAGCCGGCGACGAAACTCTGCGCTTCTGGAATGTGTTCAGCAAGGCACGCAGTCAGAAGGAGAACAAGTCTGTACTCAATCTTTTCACCAGCATTCGATAAGGAACGCAATCAAGCACCTTCGTTATTTCGTGTGTTGTATATAATTCAAGAAGTCAGAATCTTGATGTGAAAATTATTCACAGCAAAGTATTTCAGTACAATTTGGTCATTAGGAAAATTAGTTTTTTGGGGTACCTTTCGCGTCGCGCCTATATAAGAATGACATTTTTACGACACTTTTATTCGTATAATATTTACATTTTTTTGTACCTTTTTGACAACTTTTTCTTTTAACGCGCGCGAAGTGAAAAAGATTTACTACTGTATAGCAGCTATTGGAAATGTTTTCTTAATATGAGAAAAAATTGTTTTCTCGGAATTAGAGACCAAAGAAATAATATTATTAAGAGAAAATTTTAATTTTCATATGTAGTAGATTTTTTATCATCTTATTTACACAAGCAAGTATTTTGTAGGAAAATTTAATTTTTAGAAATTTTTCTTATACTATTTTGATTTAGATTTCTTATAAGTTATTTATTATTCGAGAGTCGGTACTTAAAAAAAGCTCATCAGCATGACTTCCAGAAAACTAATTGTTCCAAAATATGACCAAATCTAGGTTGAAATTACTTCGATTTATATATATATATATATATATATATATATATATATATATATACAAATCATATATTATAAATATATATAAAGAAAACTATATTAGAACGAGTACAGAATCGTGGTAGGTAAATAATTCGCGCTACGTGATTTTTTTAAGTTCCCTAATGCACAGTCCGCAGCATACCGAGTCATCTGTGCAATATTTTTCTTGTATGGAGCTTTCCTTTATTTTTTTAAGATCAAAAATATATTACATGCATTCGTCTGTGCATTGTACAGGTGTAATGAAATGTGGTAATCGATTAACCTTATTATTAACTAATACTAGTTAGACAAATTTTCAAAGTAACAAATTTATTTTGGTTTTTACCAACAGGATTCAGTAAAACTATTAAACGTAAACTTTTTGAACCATCTTTAGGGTGTGATTTTTTTCAAATTGAATGCTATAATGCTGGTAATCCCTTTTCTAATTTGTATTGCTTATGATCATACAAAAATTACTAGTTAATGCATACAAGTTAAAAATAAACAAAGGTTTGTTTTTAACTTTTATGTAGCTTTTGAAAAATAAAGTTTATAATGTGATAACACAATTAACAAAAAATATACATTGTTACATCAGATTCAAAAAGTTAACTTTTAAGCATAGTTTTTTCAATCTATTCGAGTGAGCATTAATAAAATCAGAAAAATATGTCGTTTCATTTGAAAAAAAGAATTGTCACCTTAATTCAGGCTTAGACAAGTTATTCTTTAGACGGTATTGTGTTTCATTAAAAACGGCAGAGGCTGCAGAAAAATTATGTGCTGTGTCTGCTCAGGTATTCGCAAAAGCTGGTTAAGCAAGCGCTAAAAATTTATAATACGTACGCGTAACTTTTTTATACGCAAGAACTCGTGTGTTAATTAAAATATGAATTTTTTCATTTCGGAATTTGTAGGACAAAAATCCGCGCGAACTTATACCATGCGAAATTAGTCATTTTTACAAATCTAAGTTAAAGGGACACAGTTTCTTTATAAAGCAAATTTATGTATGTAAAATATATAATTAATCTAATTTAATGGACTTAACAAAGTGCAGATAATTAACATACGGATTGAGTTAATGAGTACATATACATATATGACAATCCGATTCACGAAAATTTGGAAAATATAACGAATTATAAGAATGATTCTGCGGTTGTACAGTACCGTCTTGACATGGTTTTGAAGAAAATGTATTACAACGCTCGAAAAATATACATAAACTTTTGATTAATGAAGTCAAGTGGAAGTAATATGCATCCTACCTACACTTAAACTAATTAATAAATTAAGGTCCAAGTTCTATTATTACACAAACTCCAAGCTGCAACGAGACTGTTTTTTGAATAGTCAACCTCCTTAAAATGCCCACAAAGTTAATGTGTTGGTTCCGTTAACAGCAGCGGATTATGTGTTTATTATGTGTTTTGCATGTGAGTAAATCTGTGATTGTGTCTTCAAGTATCGTTTCGTTATGTGTAATCATAGTATCAAAATTGCAAGAGGTGTTGATAGCCAAAAATAAAAAAATCTATATTTTTTTTAAATTATATATGCATGGCGTTTTTAAAATATAAAAATATATAAGTATCCAAGTAAAACTATAAATTTAAAAAATATAGATTTGAGAAAATTTACGTAAACGATATTTCGACTGTCGACTCCTCTTTCAAAGAGTATCGGAACTTATCTGTAATCATTACTTTATTTAGGTCATTAGTCAACCAGAACCACCACCACCAGCGAATTAAATTTGTTGTATGCGTTCGTCGAATCGATGTTTAGCTTTAAATTAGACGTTACTCTTATCATACATTTAGTTGAAGTAATTGGTGAATGCTTCCATTACGTTATGATTTGTTCGTTTGTAATCTTTTTTCTTCAAACCGTAGGGAAAGAAACTTAGTTTCTTGTGCAATGATGTTTCATCAGTAGCTTTTAGTTCATATATATACGTGCACCGATCACACTACATTTTACCATTTACTTTTTTAAACATCTATATCTCAAGGATTAAGATTTTATATGTAGAAAGGGCAACTTTGTGCTGTTTTTTACTTGCTGTAGTGTTTCGTCGAATCCGCAAGACTGTCGATTTATTTCTCCATAGAATTTAGATGATGAATTTATCTTTTCATCTCAGAAGCTGTGACGTTAATGTTGAATTGTACAAACGATGACAAGCGACGAATAGACGAATCTTGTCAAAGCTAAAGCTTTTTTCCAGATACTGGCGACGGAGTGTCTACCAAATTTAATTAAACTATGGTATGAAAGTCTGTTTGAGCGTATCACACAACAGACTATAAAAATTATCTGATGAAAATTATAATATATTTTACGTCATAGCGGGATACAATCTGTCAAAAAATATTTTATGTGCATTTCATTTGTATAAATTTATTCATGTATAATAATTTCTCTTTATGCCTAATAAATCTGATCACCAGACAAGAGAAACAATAATAATACTTGTGTTTACTTTTCTTAACTGACTTTATTAATCTTTCTAAAAATATAATGGCTTAGAAAATCATGATAGAGTTACAAAAAGATAATATATTTGTGGGGAATGTATTCCCTTCTATTTTTTCTCAAAAAAGTAGATAGAACATTATTTACATAGAGTGTGTTCATTGTGGATATAAAATACATATAATAATATAAGACTCAATACTTTCTTGAAAAATGTTCTAAAGGTCGCAGATAGACATTTTTCACCGAGACAAAACTTTGTAAAGAATAACAATCACTGTTATATCGGCGCTCTTTTGTTTATATATGAGTTCATATACATAAAAATTAATTACATAAGTATGTATGTAAATTAATCATTCGACTGAGATTTCTTCTTTTTCTTTTTCTTCTTTTCACCCGTGACTGTCTCCTCTGCGACTGTGGTGTCCATCTCTTCTTCAGCTGCTTGGCTGGTGTCTGCCTCTTCTGTATGGTCCTTCTTCTTCTTTTTCTTCTTCTTTTTCGGTTCTAAAAGCAAATAAATATTCATTTATTTATAAGACTTGCATATTACACTTGATGAATTATATAAAATAGGAATTTAACACTTGAATAACACCTGTGAGTTTGGCCTTATTTTATACTACTTATAGCTTATATGATATTTTTACATTTTAAGTCATATACTCTTTTCAACTTATTTAAACACTTAGCATATCATTTTAATTTCTACGCGTTTTAATAAAATAAAAAATAAAATAAAATAAAATATAGTAAAATTGTACAAACCTTCTTCAGCCTCTGCGGCCTCGACAGGCTCCTCCTTCACTTCTTCGACCTCCTGCTTCTTCTTCTTTTTCTTTTTCTTGCCCTCGCCTTCTTGGGCTTCTTCTTCAACCTCCTGTTTTATTTCTACGTGAGCGTCATCTTCTGTCTTCTTCTTTTTCTTTTTGGGTTTCTCGGGGCTTTCGCTGCTCTCACCGATTACTTCGATCAGAGGCTTTTTTTCCTCGATCTCGGAGTGTCGCCTTTTCTGGCTCTGAAGAGTAGAGTCTGCCGCTGTCGGGTATTCCAAGACTTCACTCTTGGTGTGGAACTTCTCGAACTTAGCCTTAGCCTTAGCAGTACCACTAAGCCTCCTGATGTTGCCCTCTTCGAGAATTCTAAGTCTAGATTCCAATTTAACCTTATGTTCAGCACCAAGCTCGAAGCTCGATTCTTCACCCAGAGCGTCTACCCTTGTACAGAGTGATGCCTTGGCTGCCAACATACGCGACATCTTACCCTTGTTTTTTGTGGTAGCCTGCAAAACCGATTGAATTATTTATTAGAAAAAAGTTTATTTAATTTCTACAGAGTAATTTATACTTTCTCAAAGAACTCATAAAAACCAAATGCGAAATTATTTTACCTGTCCAACAAGCTGTGAGTGGTAAATAAGACCATACTTTGGTGTGTCTTTCTTTGTTTTAAGAGCACGGAAGAGGGCTTTCTCAGCACCAAGAATTTGAAGGGTGGAGGCTGGGTGTTTGGCGAGATTGATGAGAGATCCGGCGTGAGAAACGAGACGAGCACCAACCAAATCACCAACCAGGACTGTGAGGTTTGGGGCCACCGCCATCATTCGGGTTTTGAGGTAGTCATACAGCTGTGACCTGTAGGAGGAGATTTCTATCACCTGCAATATAAAAGTTATCAATTAGCAACACAACAATTTTTTTTTAGCATTGATTGTTATTTTTTGTTAATAAAACTATTGTTTACCTGATCACATAAATGCACAATATTAAGAATATCATCCTGCGATATTTCTGTTCCCATGGAAATTTCTGCAGCTTCCTTAACTTTCTCTTCTACCTCTTCAGGTAAAATGTCTGATAAGTCTGACTGAATTGCATTTTCTCGTGTACCAATAATTTTAACTGTTTTCACAAAAGCAATGTTATCTGTGATAATTTTTCCCAATTCTGGGAAATGCCAACCATACCTGCAATAAACATTATTGTAATTAAAATGATAAAGATTTTTAAATACGTAATAAACAGCAAAAAAAATCAGATCATACCATTCTCTACACCTCATGACATAGTTATTCAATTCTTTGTCGAGATCATCCAGAAGGCATACAGCCTGAATGATCATAGTGTCGATTTTGTCAGGTGAGAACTTCAACTTGTACCTAGAAAGACTGTGGGCTAAACCTAGAGCCATAGCAGTGATTTCCTTCTTTGGCAAACCAGCCAATAAACTGTCCATTTGACTGCGGATGCATCTCATCAACTCTTGAACAGCAGTGTTGCTAACGCACGGCAAGCTCAATTTGTCCTTAATGGCATTTCCAAGTTTGGCATCTGCAACTGCAAGCTGCTCCTGTACTTCGGAGCAGTGCTTCTTCAACATCTTTTTCAGGGACTTGCATAGTTTTCCCTCTACGGCTGCTGTTGTGGCAGCAAGGGCTTCTGTTGTGTCCGCAAACTTTTCAAAGTGCTTAAGTTTGAGACTGTAAATAAAATAAATTTTTTAATAGGAATTATTGTTTTACATTGAACAGTATTTAATAATAAAAGACAGTAATATTGAGTAAAAGAATTGTTATAAATCGACTTACACTTTGCTGGCTCCCTCAGGCGTCTCAAAGTCAAGGTATAGGTTATCTGTTTTGGCGAGTTTGTTTTCATCCAACAGCTGTAATTACAAATCGTCAAGGGGGTTAATTTTACATCACGAAAATTCAGCAAATTTATGTAATACATATCGACAAAATAACGCGTTTCGGGTGCAGAATTAAAATTCAAGTTTTATGAGCGAGCACGTGCACGACGCGTCTAGGTTATGTAAGAGAACGCTATGACAAAAATAAAACACAAACAAACCTTGAAAACGGCATATCCAGCCGGGGTCTCGAAAAGAACCAACATCTTGATGGTTTGCTCGGTCGAACTGTTAACTTTTTATTTAACTACAGGTAAACAATTAAAAACAAACACGCAATGCGCTGCCAATCATGCCTACTGTGCGCCACGCGGTACTGTAAGAAACTGTAGCTGAGTAGCCATGCGCTATATGCCCACAGCCCAAATGGCCGCTCAGCCAACCAGCCAACTTCACTTGTCAAAGCATGTATTATATTTTTCTTTGGTTGGTATTAAGACCACAAGTGGTATCGGCTATCGCAAAATATACACAATACCTAAATTATTAAATTAATTAACTATAAGGCGGTCAAAATCAAAACTATTCTATTGGTGGCAATGTGGACACATGACAAATGCATTTGGTTTATATCCCCCCCCCCTACCCCAGCCTATAAAAGGGTTTATATGCAGGGAACTGTGTGATGTCACGCTACAAGGATCGAACATCAGAACAAGTGGTGGTACCGCCGAAGTTTCGACCAATCGCATCAAAGCATTTGAATTAGAAAGCTTCTGAAAAAGATTTATTTAGATAAATATTTTTCAGAATACCTAAAAAAATATTATTGTTAGTAGTTAGTGTAAAACAAACATCGGCCATAGTTTTACATCAGAGATTCACTTATGAACTGTCAATGCGGAATCGTCGGTGATAAACGTACACTCGACAGACATTGATGCTGAGGTAACGGAAACCGTCACCATGACATACAAATCGCGATTTCCCCTTTATCGACAATGGCGATGTTGACGATCAAGTTAGTCACGTTACCTCAGAATCAATGTCCGTCGAGTGTACAACCAGCTCCTATATACATATATACATCTCAAGTACAATATCCTAAGGCTACGAACATAGGTTTTTGAAAAATCCACCAAAGTTCCAGAACGTGCAAAAGATTATTACTCCCAAAGATTACATTTTGTAGTTTATCATCTTATGATTGACTAGATCATAAAAATATCTCATAAAAATTGGTTTTCTCTACACTACGACAAATATGTATTTTAATCAAAATTTTTTATTTATTAATTGACGTTTGACATAAACATTAAAGTTCATTAAAATTATTATTGTTCAACAATATGATTGTAATTATCAAATATTAATCATACACTATTTTTATTACAATTATTTGACGATCTTATTACAATGGATTAACCAAATATACGATATCTATTGCATACAAATGCATAAAAACAAAATTTATCAATTTAAAAACAAAACAGAACGTAGAGTTCATTTCATGAAGTGATTAAAATATGCTTTCAATGATTTATAACACATAGCATAGTGCATTATATGTAAATAAAAACTGTAATTCTAAACCTATGACATCACAAGATTTTACACGAACAATCGACAACATCGAGAAATCATACATACGATGTAATTTAATATCACAAGAATCTTTCATATACGCTTACAATATCGCATCTGCAACTTGTACTTGTTCTCGCTTTTTGGTTTTGTTTTTATTCATGTGCAATTAAGTAAAACATGCAAAATTTCATCATTATATACACTACGTTGCATGTATGTACACTTTTATATTTTAAAAAATTGATCGTTTTTTAATTTCATTCATAAATGGATGTAAAATATTACATCAATAAAATATTAATTTTTGTAACCGTATAAAAAATTAGTTTAAAAAGTGAATTTGCATAAAATCGCAAATTCATTGATCAACAATAAAATAATATAGCCGCTAAATATTAAATAAATAAAATGTAGACCTTGTAAAAATTAAAAAAATTAGTTCGAAAAATTAATTTGCATAAAAAGCACACAAATTGATCAAAAATTAAATAAAATGGACGCTAAAATTAATTAATTATGCATACATAACAATGGTTGAGGTATCAATTCTCGTCTACTTCTATTTCTTCTAATTTACAAATGTAGTTCTCGAAAAGAGATACTTCTTCAATACGCAGTATCTGCTTCTGCTCAAATTCTATAATAAATAAAAATGTTATATTATACTGTGTTTAAGTTAAACATATTATAAAATGTTACATTATTTATTACAAATGTTAGCATATATGTATATAAAAGAGTAATACTCACCGAACAAATATTTAAAATATCTTAAAACTTCAAGTACTGAAATTTCTCCTTTAATGAATACATCATCAAAAGACAGCCTAGGTGGTTCCCCAAACTCCATCATAACTTCCCACAATTTTCGCAAAAGCTCATGGAATTCATCCGGTGTTATAAATAATTCAGGCGTAGATTGCAAAAGAGTATCCCTATATAAAAAAAAAATTATTTTCTGTATTTATTTAAATTAAATAAGTAGTCTTAAATATTTCGAAAGATACTAGTATGAAACAAAAATTACTGTTGAATATTCTAATTTAAAAAAGAAGTATTACTGTTATTTTTAAAAAACTTACTCTGTTTCATTTTGCGCTGATTTGGTTAGCCGCTGCCAACGAACACCAGCAAGAAAACTTTCTTCTGACATTGCTGCAACTGTATTTGGTGGTTTAGTTTGTACTTCAACCACGCCGGCTTCAGGAGGCTCTACGACTGGCTCATTTATTGGCATCGGCATGTCACCATATGGTGCTTCAGCTTCGACACCGGCTTGGTCCGCTTCGGGAGGTATCACCGACTCATCCGTGGGCAGTGCCGCATTTGTCTGCGGCACGTCGGGTTCGATAGCCGATGGCTGGCTGCGTTGCCTAACCTGTCTTGGTGATACTGCCAATGTTGGTTCCATCGACTCAGGAAATCCCCTATTTCACAGTCAAGAAAAACGAATATGCATTTATGTATACATGTATGAAGTAAACTACATAGTTGTTAAAAACTTTTTACATCAACTTGAATTATAAATATAACATTCATGTGAAACAACACTTTTTTTAACGAACACACAAAATATTTTTGATTAAATATTACAACGACATCATCTAGCCTAGTTATAATAACATGTTTAATATTTAAGGCGTTGCAAAAATAAAATGTATAAAACCTTGGTGGTCGGGGTGAAGAATATTCATGGCTGTGTACTAATGAGGCAGGCGCCAATGGAGGTGGCATAAGTTGCTGATCGATTTGCCTCTGCGAGTGCGACGGACTACATGGGCCAAGTACCGGTGTTTTCGATCTCGGTTCGACAGTACTTTCCATGCCCTGAATTCCAGAACCTCGTGGCCTTTTATTGATAAAATTATCTCTGTGAGGTAGTTGCTCGAAATCTAAATAAAATGTTGCGTTATAACTAATAAGGGAAATCCATAATGATAAATGGAATAAAAATTAACTTACCAAGTTCATTGGTACAAGGTTTTTCTATGTTATTAAGAAAAAGTTCAAGAATTGTTGCCAACCAAGAACAGGAGGCTCTATTCCCTCGCGATCCAATTTTCAGTCCAACTGATGGCAGTAACAATAATGAATTCGCTGGTATTTTGCCACAAGTATCGGGTCGGGAAGATTCTTTCGTCTGGAATAAGCATAAATCGTAAAATATAGAAACATTGATGAAATTTTGTTATATAACAAATTAATCTGAAAACTTACCCTTGTATAAATGTTATCCAATGCATTGGAGTCAGATACGTATCTAATTTTAATTTGTTTGTTTTCGTCCCGAACTATCTTTCGTCTTCTTCTGGATGCTGATGGAGTTGCTGAAGTACTGTTAAGTTCTGGTAAAATAAATTCAGACTCTTGATCTATGGTTGGTTGTTGAATTTGCGGTCTGTCTCTAAATTGTGAATTTATCAATTGACATTTCAAACATCAACATTGCTAATAATGAATTTGAAACGCGCTTAAGAACTTACGTTACTTGTTCATTATCTTGCACTTGATTCTCAGGGGCACTAGATGCAGCTCTGATTATCGGCTGTTCGGGTCTCAGAAGACCGCTTGGTTCAACAAAGTTCGTAGTCTCGTCAGCTACAATCGTCGAAACTTCTGATATTTCAATAATTGGGTTTACCAGAACTCCACCCATATTTTCTCTGTTTGCCATTTGTTGAGTTCCCGTGCTCTCTGTCGGGGGTGAGAATCTCTGGTCGTTTTCAGGCACTAAAAAATATATAAATTTTAGAAAATATAGTTATTTGCGAAATCGGTAGTATGAATGTACGTACTTTGTACTTCTTGAGAGCTCTCATCCATAGGTAGATCTAAATTGCCTGTTTGAGCTGTATTTGCTTGAATAGACTCAGTTTCTATCATGTTTACGAGTGACCGGCGCACAGAACGATGTGAGGGACTCCTTACTGTCTCTGTTGTTGAAATCTGAGAAATTTAAAAATGATTTATTGAATAATTTAAATTATAAAATTCGATAAACACGTGAACGTTACTCGTTTTCTTTTTTTTGGAGTTTCATCATGTTGCTGATAAGATTTTCTTTTTGGCGTGGCTGGAGTATCGTCATCTTCGACTACAGATGCGGCAGGAGTTCTTAGTTTTATATTATCGGCTGCTTCCTGAGATGTCCTTTTTGGCGTGGCTGGAGGATCATTATCTTCGACTACAGATTCAGTAGGAGCTCTTTGGTCCATATCACCTTCTGCTTCAATTTTATCATACATAAAATATTGTGATATTATTTATTATTATTATTATAAAATAAATGATATTATATATTATAAATTTTGAAAGTATCTATACCAGTCTGTGACTGCTGCACTGTTGGAAAATTCTTAATAAACTCTCCTATATCTGTTTCATGTGGAATGCTTGAGAAGCTGTAAAAAAATAATACTAAGTAGTAATAGTCTAATGAATATAATCCATCTATAACAAATAAATTAATACAATGCATAATACTCACTGGATAATTGTACCCAAAGATGGTAATCTCAATGGCTCATCTATTACCTAAATTATGAAATTCATGTTGTACATACATAAAAAGTTAGTTTTTTTTTCAAAAACGAATAATTGTTATATGTTTTTTAATTGAACCCTCACCTCAGATTCATCTACTTCCATGAGTTGGTGTCGGTCTGTTTGATCAAACCCTTCAAATGTTTTTTCGATGTCCACTCCTGATAATTCATTATACAAAATGTGCGGAGATTCATCTTTAGGTAGATTAATAGCTGAGTTTTCAACTTCCTTATCTTTTGTTTCATCAACAGCTTTGGTTTTTTTGCTACAGACATTATACAACAATCAATTATTGTTTATTTAAATTAACACTGATTAGATTTTACAAATATCATAAATGTGATCATAGACCTTTTTTTCTTCTTTGGAAGGCTTGGCAAGCTTAACAACTTCAAACATTCCTCTGGCCAAAATAAAAATCACTTTGCTAGTTTGATATTAATTAAAAAAAAATTAATTAAATTTTAATACCAAATAAGTAGTTCACTTGATCTCGAAAAATTGTTATAGCCCCATAAGATAGTTGGGCTGCCAGGTATAGGCTCAACCGTATTACACCCTCATGTCCTGTCACACCTTCTATGATATCTTCACTGCAATATAAGTTTATAAAAAATTTTAGAATGTTTATAATAGTGTGAATATTCTAAATTCTGAATATAAAAATCTCACCATGCACAATCAACTTGCACACTGATTATCTCTTCTTTGGACATTTTGCGGTAATTTTTCATCACTGTTGCTGCTATCCAACATCGTGGCAGTCGACCCTTTTTGTTTTTTCGCAGAGACAATAGATCCACAGTATAAAACATCTGAAGAACAATTATATTTACGTTATAAAAAACATTAACATATAGTGAAAACTAAAATTCCAAAATACTGTGATGTATGTACATATTTTGACTAAAATTTCGTGTTAAAAAGAAACAATAAAAACTTGACAGAGCTATTTTAAATATGCCAAAAAGATATTTAGAACGAAAAGTCAGATCATTATCTCTCATTTGCAACATAATTAAACGGCTTTTACGATCTTTCATTGACATACTACCACAAAGATTCATCTTGATTTAACTGTTGAAAAAAAGAGGAAAAATCTAAAAGTTTTCAGACACAGGCCTTATAAGTACAAGCTCAGCTTTATTATCTTATAAACGCCGGGTACTTTTTGGGGTCTACAAATCAAAACAAAGCAATAACCGCTGCAACAGGTTCCTCAAAACAAAGCTCTCCCTATTATAAGTATAGTCTACTTATGATTTCCCATAGAGCCGGCGTTGGACGGGATGACGATTTTCACGAAAAAACCGCCAACTGCAGGCAACGCGTGCGAGTAAAATAAACAAGGCGCAGCATCGATGGAAAAAAACCTTTTGTGGATGCGCGTCTAAGTACTTGAACATTATTCGTGCACTTACCTTGTTTCCAGAGCGTCTGGAATCACGAAGATACGGGCGACGAAGACGAAAAAATCCGCACTATACTGTCGACGAAGATAGATGAAACCGCAACGCTTCAAAACGACATTCGCTCTCTATGATGTCCTCAGCTGACAGCTCTTTTTCTCAGAACTCAGAGCCCTCGAAAAACTGATGGTAGGTGTAGGTATTTTTTTGCTAAAAAGAAGCCAACGACTGCATAGGTGGCGCGCGGGCGCCTAATTATAAGTACCCATCGATTTGGTGGAACGATTTTTAAAGATGCTCTTCGATTGGTTAACTCTTTTGAATGAGACAACCTAATTGGGTTGGAGTTGTATTTCGTATGATATAGGTATATGGTTAAAATAACAAAAATCTAATTTCATTTGATCTCTATAAACTTTTAAAAAAATTGCTTCAAAAAGAATATAATATAACAGTTAACATTGTCAGAAGGCTCTTTATTTGTTATGTTTATTTTTCCAGAATCAATAAAAAAGAATACTTTTTTGGGAAATCGAATAGAACGTCTTAGCAGCAAAGCAATATAGTTCATGATGCTAGATAAAAATTAAGACTTTAGAAGCGATCCTTGAATAATTTCTTATGGACGTAAGGCACATGATGACAATAAATAACTCTTGGCTAGATATCTAAAAATTTATATTTTAATATAATCGTAAGACTGTTACATATATAATTATTTGTCAGAACGCGAATGTACAAGGATTTGTTTTAATATTTTATACAAGAATTTTCGCAAAATTCAGTCTATTATTTACTAAAGTGTTACATTGTTACACTTCTTGCTTTATTCAACAATGCAAACGACCACGTGAATAGCGGGAATTCCCATTGCTTAATATAATGCTATACGTTACAACAATACTTATATAAAAAAGAGGTTCTTCGACGCGTTCCATTGGAAAACTTGGTTTTCTCAATGCAGCACTTTTATTTCATGCTCTTTCAAGAGTTTCTCTGTATACAAAATATACGAAAGTCGTAACTCTTACAAACGATCGACTTATTAAGTAGTTTCTTTTTACAATAAAAAAACCTTATACAAAGAAAAGAAGTATGCAAATAATTAACGACATATCTCTCGGACTGGGAAACGTATAATAACGCAAGGAAGTAATATAATATACTGTGGGTAGCACAATATTATTAAGTGTTAAGAAATTGTTGCGTCGAGTTATTCCTTTTCTTCTTTTTTTTTTATGTCGCAGTACGCATCTAATCGTCAGGGTAGGATAAAAATAGTTATGCGTAAGCACATAACTTTTTAACGTGATAGCGACGCAAAAGCTTGTTCGATAATTGTTTAGTTAATATTGCATGTGAGAGCGTCGACGCGTCTGACGCTCGAGACACGGTATTGCACACTAAGGCTTACATGTTTTCATGTCGCTAGAAGTACATAATATATTGTCTGTTTTTCCTTTGTAGGAACGATGCACATTGAGGATCGTTATGTATAAAAGCTTTCTTATAGTTTTTTTAAGTACAGTAATACATTATTGTAGATGAATATTTATTGATTTATTTTACGCGTAGGCACTGGAAAATTAATACGCGTTGCGTGATAAATAAATAAGTATTTCACATTCGTTCGATGGGAACAAAATAATCATTGAACAAAAGCGAAATTTGATGTAAGGCTTATTTGTATTGTTTCTACGTTGCAGGAAGTTTTTCATTCTAAAACAGTGTTAATCTGAACGAATGCGAAAGCTTTATTCGTTTCTTTTGATAAGTAAAAGAGTAAAACGTGAATCGTGCACATTCTTTCTGTAAAAATGTACATTTACATTAGTTACAATTTTTGTCAGTGCAAAAAAATCGATAAAGCTAAATAGCGACGTGCACGATTCACTCGTCTGCGTATACCCTTTTATATAGAGCGCGGTACACTCGACTCTTGGCAGTTACAGGCTACAGTCAAAAACTGGCGCAAAACTTAGCCTATCCTCTCCACACATAGTTCCATCGAAACTTTTACCCTGATCATATCAAAATCCAATAAAGATTTTCCAACGAAATTTCACGCCAACTATTCTTATACACTCGACTTGCACAGAATGTGAATAACTACAGTCACTGGTGTCACTTGGCGGAGTAGTGCGATCCGATGTTGGAGGGTGGACCTCGATGATGGTGATGGTGTTGCTTGTGGGCGGGTCCAGAGTATCGACTACCCGGTCGTGAATGGACGATCGCGTAATGATCGCTGTTGGTGGATATCGAGCGCGTCGAGTTCATCGTCGAGCCTCCGGACGTGTAGCCGGGTTTGCCGTTGAGAGAGTACCTGGAAACGAGATTGGAGCTTACGTTAATGGGCTCGTGAGGGATATAGTGTTTGATCCAACTCAGAAGGCGGCATTTCGACGAGGAAAATTTGGAAAAATTTCAGAATTTGAAATGCTGCCAGGATTTTCGTATGAAATAATTGTAAATTGATTAGAGATATTCCGAACCAAATCGAAAAATACACCTTTGATTGAGAGACGATATGGATTATGCGATATATGCGATGATGATTTTATGTTCTAAAAGCCGCTGTCTATTCTAATTGCAGTTAGCGTTAATTCGCTCGTTTCGATTTAAAAATTTTAATTTATATATGTTTATTAATAAATATAGATACCGCTGAATAAGGTATCTTATTTGCTATTCTTGAATGCATCGATATACTAAATGAAACGTCGTCAATGATAAAAATTGTTACATGAGAGTGAAATATCGTAACAGTTAATAAATTAATTCACATAAAAACTATTTTAAGAGACTTGTACATTTTAAATAACAAACAATATTTTTGACTCTGATATAAACCAAAAAATAAACATTCAGAAGCATTGCAAATAAAAGTCTCTTGAAAACGTCGTCGACAAAAAGACATTAGGCACAGTAAAAAAAGTTTTAAAAACACATACACAAATAATCAAAGTATATATAACAAACACAATCCTACCGTGCTATGCGCACGCAATCGCTGATCGTCAAATACGGGTATAGCATAATCGAAGAAGCTTTTGTGTTTTTGTAAATCAAGAGGAGATCAAGAGTCAAACCTCGAGCCGTACTGGGAGCCATGCCAACTGCGGTAAGGGTCGTAGTCTTCGATGATCGAGGGTTCTTTCTCGATGATTTCGGTTCGCGCGCAGCTGCATGTCATCGCCGAGCAGAGGAACACGTTGATTATAAACATTATCAGCAGCAGAATACCCAAGGCTATCGCAAGCCAGAGCAACCAGCCCGGGTGCACTGCCCCGTCGTCGCACAATGGTTGCAACACTGCGAAAAAAAAAATTATTTTTCATACGCTTATATGACAAATTAGTCAAATATATTATATAAGACCGTCACGCTATTGACCCCGAGCTTTCACCAAAGTTTATCCAACTTTCGAAATGAACTTGTGTAATAAAGTCGACTTTGTAAATTCGAGTTGTACAGTTTTAGATAAGTTTCAAAACCAAAGAGATTGGCGTGTGACTAAACGACTAAAGGTTTACGTAGGTCATTGACTCCTGCAGGAAACTTAAATAACTTATCTCAGCTATTTCAGAATTTTTATCTACACCTCTCACTAATGCGTACGCGTCGTGCAATTTTAAAAATAGTTATCCCATATGTAACCATACTGTTGTATCAGGAAATTCCATTAGAATGATGCCAGCATTCGAAATGATTTTTGACGTTGCGTGAAATATTATATTTCCATTATTAAAATTAATTTTCATCATTGAATTGCCGAAACAAAAAATTAGCTTTGCAATAAGCCCATTCTTTACGAACAATCGCTATTCGCAAGAATCCCAATCGTTTTCTAAAAGCCACGTGCCGACTACATCGCGGTTACAAAATCATCGCCGCCGACGTATTTCGTCGTGAAATATACTCACAGGGAGTGTCGCCGGGACTAAGAACAAACACGCTCGTTCCTGCGTGCAAGACCGCCTCTTCCTCTCGAGGTATTATCTGTCCTTTGCTCACGGCGAAATTGCTGGAGGCATCGTCGCCATAGCAGACCGGCTCGCCGCAGCTCTCTGCGCATGTTTCAAACAAAACGAAACGATGAATCATTTATGTCTGTGTGACGGGGCTCCGGGAAATCATTTGAATACAAGCGGTGCATTTATACACACTGGCTCTCTGTCATCGATGAGACAGGCGACTTGGTATATAAATGCATCATGAATCGAATTGAGATCGATGAATAAGTATATACTTGACGGGATAATTTCGAGGGGAAAGTTTACCTTTGCAGAGGACTATTTCGCACTGTAGATGCAACTGCTTTTGGGTATCGGAGAATCGGAATGCCGAGAGTGTTGCCTCGGCTGTTCCTGCGTTTCGGTTGTACACGAATTTCGTGATGAATTTCGCTTTGTCGGGGCACCTACAAATTTAAAAAAGTTTATTTGCAAATTGTCTGTTCTTCTACAAAGAGTTTCAAGGTGGATTCGGACTTACCCTCGTTCGTCGATTATGGTGACGTTGTGGTTGTCGGTATCGAAGCCAAGACAAGATTTCACTCGGAAGCCGTAAGCACCTGTAATGCGTTTTATTTTAGATATAGGAGTTTCACTAGTAGATACAGACCTCTTTTCATTTCACGCAAACGAGTATATAAACAGATATAACATTCAAAACAAGTCAAACTCGACCTTCTTACTGAGATCTACTTGCAGCTCTCCTATAATTCTTACGCAACGGAGTAAAAGACATGATCGAGTTCAACGTTAACATAGCGAGTAAAACCATTTAAATAAAAAAAAACCACTGCGAAACCCAAAATCCCACGGGTATATCATCATCCTCATTCGGTCAATTACGGCCAGAGCAGCGACCGACGCTGTCTCCTCACTCGTTGAGCTCTCCACGCGTCAGTTTCGCAAAAGCTTGAACTGAAAGCTCTGCGCGCGGTGATGCAACGCATAAAAACACACTCACCGTCAACCGGTGAGATCTCGGCGCGCAGCGTGTAGTTATGCCCGAAAATGGCCTCTTGCACTCGCCTCGTACCATCCAGCAGCCGCAAGGACACCAAGGACGTCTCGTTTCTGTAGAGAGACAGAGAGAAAGAGCTGTATGTACTCGATGTATTATGGATTATACGTATACATGCCAGTGCATCGAGAGCGTGGAGATTCATTGGGTTGCGCAATGCCCGACGCGTGATCGTCCTCGTTTTATGATTCATTGGCTCTTTTCATTACGCTATTCCGGTTATCTATGTTCGTTCTCGTTTCGTTCGATTTCACGGGAGAAAATCCGCGGACTCGAACGGAATCGACTGAAGCACGCAGAGAGGGAGAGAGAGAGAGAGATAAACATTTCTATCCGCGAATAATGCGAAAAAAGGAGACAATGCAACGCCTCTTTGTGATAATTCAATGCCCATCGCTAAATAATCGTCCATCGCAAGCGCATTTCAACGGACGCTCTCTCACTTTCTCCTCTCTCTGTGTAACCATACGCTGCTTAGCAAGCGTGAATTTATACATACGGACAAAAAAAATGTACAAACGCAGATAGATCGGCGCACGGCTTATTCGGCATACAGAACATTGATAATCGTTATTAATTTTCCAACGCGTACAATAAAGCCGAGAAAGTGCGTGTGTACCTGGCGTTCCTGTACTTGGTGTTGCCACACGTGATTACGTAAAACTTGTCGTCAGCCAGTTCGAGAGTTTTGTGTATCCTCACGGCTATCGAGAGCGATCGCTCGTCGGTGCGCTGCAACAGAGAGAAATAAAGAACAAGGTTATTGATGGACGTGTCGAGATCGGACGTGCGAGAAATTCAGCCGTCGATATTATCTGTATTATACATCTATATTATCTTGAATATATTATACTATTATACTATGTGAATTCGATGGGTATATGTATACGAGGAAAAATTTTACGCGCGAAAGTGAAAGCACTGCGTGTAATGAGCATAAGGTTTTATTGTGCACGTGCGCACTAAGGTGTAATATAAATGAAGGAAGACACGGATTAGCGTATGTGCAGTTGGTTACGAACTTTTTCTAATTTATATTGCGGAATCGCGCATACTTTCTAAATACGAATCCCGACGCGTTATGCCCGGATGAACTCGGGGGAATTTTCATTGCTCTGATTTTATATACTCCGATGTATGCTTGAAACTTGAAAAGAACGTAGTGTATAAGTTTTAATCGGAGGAAAATCCTCATATCGCAATTTCCTGCTTAAATACTTTCAGCCTTACACAAAAAAAAGACCATCGCCTATACATAATACTTCATTCTTTTATTCCCCGTTATAACACATTCGCTCCTCTCCGATCCACATGCCCGTCAAGTTCGCGCCTTAACAAACTACAAGCGCTCGTTAATTAAGTATAAAAATCTGCATCGCGCAAATATCTAATGGGAAAGTTCAGTGGAACGCGATGCAGTGTATAGGAAAAAAAAATTGCCTCCGTGTACCGTTTCGTCGTTGGCATGACGAAACGCATATATAATGCACCGCAATTTTTTCATTCCCCCTATACGTGCACTAACGGAATGCGAGCGTTTTCTCTCCGATTAGCATGAAAATCCGCTAATTGAGCGATTGAAAGGAGCGCGATGATTCTCGTTGACACAGAATCGCGTCGAGCTTTGTCTCTGCGCGCTGGATCGCGCGTAATTAACGAGAAAGTGTTCGTACACACAGTGCGGTGCGTCGAAAGCCTGATTGGATCTTCAATCGGATGTGATGTTTTGATTTCGGTTGTGTAATAATGTACAGCTGTGCAGACAAAAAATCGGATCGAGAGAGAGAGTGAAAAGAGCGGCGACCGTTATAATCTGATTTGAATAGTTTTCGTAACTGCTATAATCTCGCTCTGACGAGCAACATTTTTTTCGGATGCTCGCATAATACCTACGTATTCAATTTTTTTGCCGTAATTACCAACCGACTTACTTCTTTTAACTCGAAAATCGCCGATGCGAATGTTTATGTTAATCGCTCCTCGGCTCTATTATATGCGCGAGAAAACAAACAGCACGCGTATGAAATAGCCTCGGGGCGTAATTTTCAAAGGCCGCGACGAAATAAGTTGACGTTCACAGAGTGGGTTCGGAAGAGAGTCACATATATCGGGGAGCAATTTCATGCATTGATATTGCGCCCCGAGCGCTTTTCAATTATCTCATTTTGCATCTCAAAACTTGTAGCAATTTAGAGGCAAACGTGTTTTTCTCTGTACGTACACGCGCTTTTTCAGTCAGGATACGACGCGCGCGCGCGCGCACGCGGGGAAAGAAATTGTAAGCAAAAAGCCACGAAACCTGTTTCTTGCGCGCTTCGCGGACCTTCGCTTTCTTGCTGTCTGCGCAGATACATATATAGCTATGCGTGCGTGTGCATTGGCTGAAGATGCCGAATCTGCATGTGAAACCCGTGATTAAAACGCACGCGCGAAAGGCTATGGTTTCGAACAATAAAGGTATAGGCCGTGTGTAATTCCTGATGTATCGGCGGCTCCGCCTCGTTAGTGCTTTCAGAGCTTTTGCAAAAGTAAAAGTTCGATTGCATGGGGGAAATCAACCATTCTGTTAAAACCTTGATGTTTGCTTATTCAAATATGCATCGGCTGTGTAGAAGAAAATTATAGGTGGTACATCAGTAATTGAAAATTGTTAATTATATTAAAATGGAGCAATGTACAACTCACGTTATTGACGACGATCCCACAGAAATCGTGCGAATCGGGCATAGCGAACAGATCGACGCTGAGAGTGATGTTGTTGGAGCCATCGCCAGCGATCATACACGGCGGCCTCCTGTAGTCCTTATTGTGTCCTCGCGCGTGGACTGCACCGACGAAGCTCTGGTTGAAGTTGACGCGTATGTTCATGCGTCCGGTCTGGCACATCGCCGTCACCGTCGGCTGGAACTCTGTGTCCAACAGCTGTGACCGCGCCTGAAACGATTAATAACGAGATTAGTTTTTTTTCTAATTAATTGATTTAAAAAGTATATTCAACAGTTTATTCGAAAATTCTCTCAACGAGTCGATGAGCATAAAAGAGCCCGTAAATATGCACTTGCTCCACTTAAGAGAGTTTCGACCGAACACAATAAGTGCTCTACTGTGAAAATTCCTATACAATCACACAATGAACTTGGGAGCGCGCGTAAAGAGGTGAAATTTTCCTCGCGCGACTCGTCATCGCAACACTGCAACCGACTCTTCAATCTAAAGAGCCAAAAAACTGTTTTTCGCGAAATTACCCTCGAAAAAAATCCCCCCAGCACACACACACACGAACCCGATAATCACGTGAAAGTCTCTCGCTCGTAAAATACTCGTCCAAAGCATTGCCGGACGTTAACCTGTGAGCGCACGAATTAGCGAGAGCTCTCTCTCTCTCTCTCTCTCTTCTTTTTTTCCCTCTATAAACGAAAATTTCGTCTGCATTATATCTGGCTTTCCACTACACACACACACACACACACACACACACAGGCGGGCGATCGATGCCCAGTAGATATACTGCGAAGGAGATGCTCGGGAGAGATACGGGATTTTTGACCCCGTCCGCACACTATATACTGCAGGAAGCGCGCACCGTCTCGTGCGCGTCTTCGGAGCGTGAAATCGCGCGCGCGAGAGAGAGAGAGAGAGAGTTTTGAGGGGAATTTCGAGTTTGAGTTCTGTGAGAAGATCGTGGTGTTGATTGATGTGGGAAAGAATTCTTTTTTTTACGTTGAAACAAATCGGTTTGATGGCTTCATTTCAACGCGATCTGAGGTTGAGTGAAAAAATCCCGATAGTAGCTGTAATCGCCGTGCATAACACACGTGAAACAGTCCAGTAGACTTGTGAGCATTATTATGCGTTATTAGTAGCTATATACCGTTGATGAACTTTGATGGAAACGCGCGTGTGTAATCAGCTACTATAGTATAGAATATAAGCCAACAGTTAGCCGGGGGCTAATTGAATTCATAATTTCAATCAACGTCATCGCACACATCGAGTGTTGACGTATGCACGCACGTATACCGTGTGTGTAACTGTTCTGCAGATGCGGAGGGCTCTGTAATTACGAAATTAGGATGATCAATTTTGATGCGACTTTTTCACTTTCCTCTCTGCTGTGCCGGTGCTTATAATATTCCAAGCTCACGAGAGTGAAAGCGACAGGTGGTAATTTCCAGAGATCGCGGAAGTTCCGATGTAGTGCTGATCTGCGATGCTCGTGGTATTTAAATCATGTCTAATGTTGTATGGCTTGAAATAATTGCATATTTACCTCTCAACGATCGATGTTAGCGTTATTTATGGTTATACATACTTGCAGGTTTAGTTAAATACACTTAAATGTTTTGGCGGCTCGAGCTCACTGCTCGCAAAAACATAACCTTGCACGTTACCGCCGGCACGCCGCTGATAGGCCATCGCGTCGAGACTCGAGCGCAGCAGCACCAAAACGAGCCAACAGTTGCTGAGTTGCCCACGATGACAAATCTGACATAAGGATAGGTCACGCAACGATAAGTATATTCTTCACAAGTTCCGACCTGTCGATTCTTGATTTATCAGAACGTTATTGAAACAATTTGTCCAGCGAGTATTTAGCTATTTACGCAGGCATAGGATTCTCTAACCGGAACTATACAGTGTAAGAACCAATTCAAGTTATTACTGATCTTTTTTGCTTTAAATTGCATACATTACGTAACCTCTGTTTCGTTTTGTTCATACACATAGATATCTACTAGTTTACTGCCGATCAATTGATCGATATAAATATAAATTTACCATGGCTAAAAATGTTACCGGACGAATAAATGCTAAGCCATCAGTTGTTAGCTATACACAAGAATACGAATGGATTATTGATTACGATCGCACTACTGACATAAATTCGGAAGAATGTATACGATCCCCAGTATTTACAACAGCCAACATTTATAAGTGGCAAATTTTGCTGTACCCGAAAGGATACGATGAAAAGTATCAAAACTTTTATTCAATTTTCCTTAATCTTTTAAGCAATGTCGAATTGAAAATAAAAGCGTCGTTTGAAATTCGTATCAACAAAGGAGAACCATTAATGACAAGACTTTTTGAAGAAACCATGACTTGTTACTTGAGTTCACAAGGATATGAGAAATTTATGAATCGTTGTATGATAGAAAAATCATCAAGCTTACCTCAAGGCAGTACCATAAGGATTGCTTGCAAAATAAATTTGGCGGATGAGAATGTAAAAGAAAACAATCTAGAAATGATAAATGCCAACAGAGAGCTACAACAATTGAGTACTGATTTTGAACAATTAATAGACGACAAAGAGCTCAACGACGTTGAGTTTACGATCAATGGTAAGGAGCTTCGGGCCAACAGAAGTATACTAGGCAAAAGAAGCAGTGTTTTTTCCGCCATGTTTGATAATGTGATTGAAGTAAAGCATGCAAAAAAAGTAGAAATCATAGACATCAGGCATGAAGTTTTTCTGGAAGTGCTGCGCTACATTTATTCTGGAAAAGTGAACGGGATTGACACAATAGTTGACGAACTTTTAGCTGCAGCTGATAAGTACTCGCTTGATGGCCTCAAGCTGATGTGTGAAAGAAGTCTCAGTTCTAACACAAATGCTGATAACGTCTTGAATAATCTTCGTCTAGCTAATCAATATAGCTTTAACAGTTTAAAAGAAAAAGCCATTAAATTTATTATTACACAAGCAGTTGACATCGTTGACAAGCCAGAGTTTCGACAATTACCTTATAATATTGTGTGCGATATCTGTTCAGCTATAGTTCCGAAAAAAAAATAAGCATAGTAAAGTATATATCCTATATGTATACTTTAATTGTGGATGTAAATAAAATTTTATCTTTTGTAAGTAGGCGCATCAATCATTTGACTTAACTTTGCTCCTTGATAAAGTTTATGTTTTATTTTATACTTGATATGACTGTAGCTTTGATTCATAACATTTTGATATACATGTATAAGGATTGTAAGAAAAATTTTCTTACAATCATTGACAATCAAAAGGAGTGAGAACTTGCATTTAATAAAAATAAATTTATATATCTATGTATCTTGCCATTTTCATTTCAAAATACTTTGATGAAAAGGACGCGAAATCTCGTGGTAATCTTCAACTATAAATTAAGCAAGTTAGCAGGGATGATTAAATTTACAATTTGTTTTGCTGGTGATTTTACGTTTTTTTGTTTGACATTTCATAAAAATTCAAACTGCTATTTTCATCAATGTATAATCCAATATTAATTTTGTATCATCAAGATTACTTGTAAATTTTTTACATTTAAACAATTGACATAAATTGTTCTATTGATATATACTTAGCACGTTACTCTATACTAAAGTACTAACTCGTGTTATGTATATTACCTATGCTCGTACCAGTCGTACCTATATCAGAGCGATGGCAGCGCCTTTAGGTATAAAAACATATAATAGCGCAGGACTAAGTATATATACGGGCCGAGAAGGGAGTAGATTGCGATTCACGGATACTTACTAATACTTGTAAAAGTATAATAAAGTTTACTGGTGTTGATTTATTCTGCCGTTTTGGCGCAAACTGCAGAGCTCATCAGTCATCAGTCATCACTGCTCGTAATAAAAGCTAGGTTATACAATACCGGCTTACAATTCGTATCGCTATCTTACCTCGCTGCGTTAATAAATGTATAGTTAAATCACAAATGCAATTTTTAAACGACGAAATGCTTCAAGTATATGGGATCGTAATGTGAGAAATCAACGCTTCTTCCTCGATCTTTAGTGCATACCCAACCTCTGTTACGTTGTATACACACATATGCAAATTGTAGTACCTACTGACCCCGCAATTTAATTTGTCAAGATATCAACAAAGAAACAATGTCTACAGGACAAGTAAAAGGTGCTTTTGCTTGGGATTTTGAATGGACGATTAATTACGAGTGCCTTTCTGATAAAAATGTGGGAGATATGTTGAAATCTCCAGTGTTCACAACATCAGATTTGCGTGATTCTTACAAGTGGCAGCTTTGCCTGTATCCAAAAAGTGACTGCGAAAAAAACAAAGACTTTTTTTCGCTTTATCTGACACTTCTAAGCAATGTCCCATTCAAAATAAAAGCATCATTGTCAATTGTCACTAAAAGGGATAGAAAAGTAGAAAAATCATTTGAACGTGTTATGAATAACTCTGATGTATCAGATTCTCGGGAATATAAAAAGTTTGTGAAACGTAATTTGATTGAAAAATCATCAAAGACACTTCATGACAACACCATAAAGATTGGTTGTAAAATTGTTGTATATCGTAACGGGGAAGCAAATAATATCCAAACGACGAATGTCCTTAAAGAGCTTCAACGATTGAGTACTGATTTTGAGCAGTTAATAGACAACGAAGAGTTAAACAATATTGAGTTTACAATAGAAGGTAAAAAGTTGCGTGCCAACAGAAGCATACTTGGTAAAAGAAGCCGCACTTTTGCTGCCTTGTTCAATAATGAGATAAGCCAAAAGCGAGAAAGAGAGATAGAAATTACAGACATTAGATACGAGGTTTTTTTGAAAATGATGCACTACATTTATACCGGAAAAATGAACGGCATTGAAAATATAGCCAGTGAGCTTCTCACTGCAGCTGATAAATATTGTCTGGATGGACTCAAGCTGATGTGTGAAAAAAGTCTTTGTCATGATGTGAAAACTGAAAATGTCTTAGATAATCTTCAACTGGCTGTTCAACATGGCTTAGAAAGTTTAAAAGCAAAAACCCTGGAATTTATTGTTACTCAAGCAGTTGACGTTGTCACCAGGTCAGAATTTCGACAATTACCTTACGATATTGTATGCGATGTTTGTTTTGCTCTGGCTTGCAAGAAAAAATAGTTTTACATCGAGATGCATGAAAACACTACGAATCCTAGTTTCAAAAACTATAAAAATATACTTTATAATTGCTTTATATTCAAGAACAATTGTAACTACTGTTTTTAGTAATGTGTATGTTTACAAGTTATAAGTTAACAAGATCTTTTACACACAGATACAGAAGATTTACTGATAGTAAAAACAACTTCTTTTGTAATCAGTGATAGTTATAAGCATTGAAGCCTTGTGTTTTAAGAAGAATAAATTTCTTTTTAATTTTCATTAATTTGTTTGTTTTTTTTTTTGTAATATTCCTTTTGATACAAAGATTTCACATGTGTATCAAGAAAAATACATGGATAATTCATATGTAGCCTTTAAAGTGTAAATACCTTTAAAGTGTAAGAACCTGTAAAGTAATAGCTATAGTTGCCAGTGGTCCTATAGTCATTAATATTCTCACGATTGGAAAATACGTAGTTTTAATTGTTCCAATAACGTGAACAATAAACTACTCACTAGAAAACATCTCCATTGTAAGAGGACACGGACAAAGTACAGAGAGTATAGGTGAGTCATTAAAACTCATACAGAGATATCTAATTTATATTCAACTTAAAAAAATGTCCATAAACCAAAACGCAGTCAATCCACCAAATGCTTTACTCCAATCCAACCCATCATCCTGCTCGAAGATGTAAATATCCTTTTACGAGCTCCAGCCTCTCGCATATAATTTCCCGTAATGCAGCCGCGAGTCTTCGCAAGTCCGTAAAGCGGAGTCCAATTTTCGCAGGCTTTACTCTCCTTCCCGCGAGTCCAAAAAAGCGGCCGACGCGAGAGCGATATAACCGGCTCTGGTGTGAACTTTCTCTCTCACTTCTCTCTGGCAACGAAAGCGACAGACCATCAGGTATATGTGACGGGAGTATATATATATATATATATATATATATATATATATATATATATATATATATATATATATATATATATATATATATATATATATATATATATATATATATATATATATATATATATATATATATATATATATATATATAATATATATATATATATATATATATATATATATATATATATATATATATATATATATATATATATATATATATATAATATATATATATATAGCTCGAGGAAAAATGTACGTTTTCAATTTCGTTGCTCTGATTGGGGGGGATGTTGAAAGTGAGGTTTGGGGGGAAACGTTATTGCATATTATATATAGGTGCGGACGCGCGGTATCATTATTTTCTGGGGTTTCGAGCTCGAGATGTGGTGAGCTTGTGGGATACTTTGCGACACACAAAGGAAATCGTTTTGAATTTTGGGTGTAAACTCGCGCTTATTTCCTTAAGTGTTTTCTCGCAGTTTTGGTGTGAATTTCTTTTTTTATAATATATTTTTAGTTTTGATTGAGAATATCATACCGGTTTTTAATCCATTCGATCCCCCGTCTGCAATATGCATATTTTAATCGGTCCCAATATAAGATCACCTCGTCCACGCAATAAATCGTCTCTTCCACAAAAGCTGATCGATCGACTCCTAAAATAATCTCATTATGCAAACTATATAGCATATCGTTTCGTTTCTACGAATTGCGTTTTCCCGCATTCCGTTCGCTCCTGACGAATAGATCAGGTTGTCGATCCGAGAAAAATCGGCGAGTATATGTCTGCGCAATAACAGTACCTATATACCGCAGAAGAAAAATTAAGGGTTGGAATGAGAAATCCAAGCCGATCTCGCGCGCAGATATATATATATATATGTACACACATCATATACCAGCTTTATGTGTACCGCGTACCAACGGAACAGGTTCGGCCGAACAGCTGCGTTGCTGAATCACTCTCTCGCGCGTTGTATGAAAAATCGTTAAAAATATGTCGTGTGTATACGCGTGGGCTCTGCGCGATTGCTCCGTAACAGTTTTGTTGTTGTGACTTGACGATTATCGCTGTACCTCTTTAACCCAGTCTCTCGAATCCTTTGTCATCGCGTTTCCTGATTGCGATGGATAGTGAAAAGGCATCCATCTTCGGCTCTGATTAGATTGAATATAACGCGGGAGAGATAATATACGTTCTCCCAGAAATTACAGGCCACGAGCGAGCGACGGGACGTGAAAAAGGTGTCTAAACAGCGGAAAATCCATAATTACACTCGTCTCCGATCAAGCGTCCACACTATATTATATACAACACACCCAGGGAAAATCAGATATAATGCACACACACAGCTCCCTCATTACGTAGAAACTCTATAAGTACACCGTTCCATTATAACTCCATCGAAAAGCCGGTCCCCTATACGTAAACTCCCAATACGTATATCGATAAATTCTCCTCCTCAACTATAATACAGCCCGATGTATATCCCAGATCAAGTATATAGAGACAATGTCAGTTCCGCCCACGCATTTTCCTTCCAGAAAACACACGCGCATTCGAACAACAGCAGCAGCGGAGTGAACTAACCGCGGCGGCAACTATAACAGCCTACGCGTCTCTACGTGGGACTTTCGATTTCAGCCGCGAATTCGTGCGTCCCTCGAACGGCTCCGGAGACAGAGAGATTGGAGAGGCTGGAATGCGCCGTAAATTGTCCGGCACACGCCTCACGCGCGCGCGAGCCGTAAATCCCTCGACAGACCGGTCTCTCTCTCTCTCTCTCTCTCTCTCTCTCTCTCTCTCTCTCCCTCTGCAGAGGCTGCGTCTTATATATATATATATATATATATATATATATATATACATAGATAGATATACCTGGACACAATGAAAATACCCTTTTGTCTCTCTTTACGACTGCAGCGGTGTGTAACGGGCTGATTCTTTTTTTTCGCGGGTTTCAAGTTGGGCAAGAGTCCGCACGCGCATTGCACTATAATACACTCGTAGTGTAATAATCGCACGAGTGCAGCAGGATTGGAGAGAAGAGCTGCCGCGCGATATGATGATTGAGTGGAAATCGCAGCGGTTGCAGTCGGCGATGACGAGAGACGATTTGGATCGTGTTCCGCGACGACGGCTATGTATGCAGTATAACGACGCGTGAATATTGAGATTTTCAGGCATATGTAAATCGCTTGCGCAAACTATTCCGATTCTACAATATGTGTGCCGTACGCGCAGCCTGTATTATAAAAGGTAGGCTCTCTCGCGGCGAGATGAATGTATATTAATATTAATGGCATCTCACAAGGCTTATTGTCCCTCTGTTTCTCGAAGACTATACACGAAGCTCTTGAAATTTATAGTTTTATGATACATCCAAACGCCAAGGTCTTTTCGATTCTTTATTCATCGACTTTTGGGGAGCCGGTGTAGCTCTGGGGCGAAAAAAGCGCCTCGTGCCGAAAGTTCCCACATTCTACAGCGACGCTATACTTATGTTGCTCTCTTAACGAAACGAGCTGCAGCGCAGACCTGGTGCTTCTGTAAAGCCGGTGATTGTGGTTCTCGGAATCGCGCGACCGAGGAAAGTACTGGGTTATTCGACGCTGTGCAACTCACGCCGTCGGCAAATGAGACACGAGGTGTGTCGTTTGCTTCGCTGAAGAGTTTCTTGAAAAGTACAGTGTCGAAATGCACATAGTGCCGTATGGAAGATCGGTAAGAACGGTATCAGATCGATGCACTGAGAGAAATAGTGCGTAAATTTTTCTATATGTTCATGACAATTTACTGGAAAGTTTGGTAATCTCGTCACAGACTGACAAAACCGACCTTTTTACTAGATTTATATCAATTTTTACTAAACTTCCATATAAAATTTATCATACTCAATAGGAAAAATTAACAGAAACTATAGTGAAAATCACCAATGTATGGATTTTTACCTGACAGTATAGTAATTTTTAATAGAACGTATAGTACTTTTCATCTGAAAATCGGAACTGATGCGTATTGACGCGTTATGCGCATGCGCATTTAGCAAACATGGCTGTTTCGTGTGCTGCCGCTAGGGAGTGCACGGGAAATAAAACCCGCAAGCGGTAAGAATTTAGCTCAGTTAGTATATAAGTCCGTTTAGCAAGCCTGTTGTAACAATTGCGAGCGTATAAGCATATGTACTGCGAATTGCGAATATGTATAATAATTAAGCGTTTAGTTGTAGGAAATGTATCTAGGTTAGTTTAATGTCTCTAAAAATCAACTGCGGCGAGTGAATCGATAATGTTCTCTGAATGAAGTGCGTTAGAAGAGCAACCCTCCATAACCATAAAAATTTAGAGCCATATAATAATTGAAAATAATTTTTCCACTATGTGCATTTTTATATTTAATTTAGTCAGGGTAAAAATTACTACTCAGTATAGTAAAATTTATAGTTTTATAAAATTTACTATACAGTTTAGTAAAAATTACTAGACTGTTAGTCTGTGAGTGGATTACCAAACTTTTTATTAAAATTTCCTATCCAGTATAGTAAAATTTACTATAAATTTCTCTCAGTGTGATAAATCGATAATTATAATGAAGACTAAATGGACAGAGCACTAACGATGAAAATCGAAACATCGCCGAGAACATCAATTCATAATAAAACACCCAGCGCATCCAAGAAAATAACGGCCCGTCTCTCTCTCTCTCTCTCTCTCTCGCGAGAATACCAATGCAAATCTCAAGTGCAAACAAGACCTAGATTTTCTCCATTCCAAACATCACGCGCGTCACACAATCAAGCGCGCGAGGCGCCTCCTTAAAGAAAAACAAAGCAGGTCCACGGTCAACCTCGTTCCGTTACCGATCACGTAGGCGCTCTTTCTCGTCGGCACTTACGCAAACGCGTATAACGATAATTATGATCACCCGCAAGCGGGCGTGGGTGCAGCTACGAGCTCGAAAAGGAGCCCAACGCGTGAAGCGATCGTTGCGGCTGGCTGGATTTATATACGCGAGAGGGACACGCGATATTACATTTTCGACTATATACTCGATGCCGGATTGCGTGGATGCGATTTGTGGGATTCGAGATTTCGAGGCGCGCGGATTTATAACTATATGGTCGGGTGTGGGCGACGATCGATGGACGATCGGCTCGGCATTTGTATATACTGTATTATTATATCGTTTTATTTCGTTTTAATACGAGAAGAGAGATAATGGATTGCTTTTGCCCAGCAGTGTTTGCTCGCGCGAAACGAACGATCGGCGTTTTGTGGTTTTGATTGATAAACACATCGTTTCCCGCGCACGCGTGTACAGAGGCTATAATTTGCCGCGCGATTGCAATGCCCGCCTGATGGAGTAATCGCGTATTGATTTACCTTGACACTTCAATCAGCGAGTGTACACCGCGCGCGCGAGTTATATGGGGAAACGTCGGAATGTATTGGAAAAAGTTATGCCTACAATAATATATATCCTCCCGCGATTCTGAAAACCTTTAGCTTCTATTTCGTCGCTACCTACGAAGACTAGCACCGTTCAAATTTTCCAACGAAAACTAGCACAACTCGCGACTTTATATTACTTAAAATGTGAGTATTTTACGTTTTTATTGGCTTATTGGGTTGGTTGAAATCGGAAAATTTTTACAGAAATTGGTTGTTCAAAGTTTGAGATGTGCTACTTATGAGGGGACATTTCAACAGTGCTACTCTCTTCGAAGGGAGCGACGATTTGTGTTGTTCACGCGCAAATTCTTTCATCTCGATCGCCATCGACACTTAACGCGATGTTTACGGCTTGGTTTTACAGTTTCGTGCGTGTAGCCGAGCTGTTTAAAAATCCTAAAAGCTGCGACTTTTTCAAACGCTCAGCTCTTTCGCAGATTTAACGGTAAATCAAAGACTTTAGCGCGACCCTTCCCTGCGCAGTTAGTGAAAAAACTTTACTGCCAATGTTTACGCGGCAAAAAGGACTGCGCCGCGTCTTTACGGCCTCAAATTACGAAATAACATTCGAAGACCGCGCGCGAGAGCGCACACACGTATATAGTATTACGTACACTTTCTACGATCTCCGCCACAGCAGCTTCTCTCTTTTGCGTGTGTGTGTGTGCGAATGTAGCGTTTGTTTAAAGTCCCTTAAAATATGGCCAAGAGCAGGAAATAATTGCCGGCAGTTCGGGGAGAGACAAGAGAGTATAAAACATAAGTACGTCGAAAAGTCGAGTTCGGCCGTTTTACCGTAGGCTTTATTGCCGATCTCTAGCGGGCAGGTAGTCATTACGACAGTTGCAGTGCAGGGGCTCGGCCTTCTCTCTTCTCTTCGGCGGCCGCGGTAGCTTCTTCGCTCGAAATCGGCCAGTGGGGTATAGGAGAGCATTTTTTTCGAGCTAATTTCCGTTCGTCCTGGATATGGACCCAAAATCAGCGTCGTCGATTTTTCTTTCGTCGGATCCAATCTCGAGAATAAGACGCTCGGCTAATGAGATCACAATTCACGTCCTTCCCCTATGCGCGCGAACGTCAATTAGAGCCGACTTTTCCGCGCGCGATTTATTCACGCTTGTGCGACTTGATCTGTAGCTATACACGAAATATCCATCAGCGCTTGCTCCAGATATCGCGATGCAGATGCGGAATTCAAATGCGAGCCCGAAGCTAGCTCCGATGGCATAAAAAGCCATTTCCTGACGCAATTATCACGTGCACGCGGCCAGAGAACCGGTACATCGACTTTATCTCTCGGCTCATATTCGATTTCTCCCGCAGCACTTGCGTGTGTGCAGTGCAGCACACGCGGCGATCCAGAGCAGAAGATACCGGCTGTCTCTGTATACTAAATGAATTAATTGTCCGATCGAATTAGAGATGTGATCGGGATCTATATGTGGTATGAGGAATAAAGAGGCGGAGGCTCCTCTCTTGTGCCGTTACTTTGTTCCCATCAGCCGAGCGCGAGAGCTAGGCGCGTGCGTGTTTGTAAACAGCGAAAAAACGTAGTCGAATTTTAATGACCACCTGTCGATAAATCCAATCGATATCTATCAAATTGGAAATCGAAAGTGAGATTGGCTCTGTAATTGAAAGCTATTCCGGGAGATGAGCTGTGTTATACCTTATTCATACGTTCGAGTTATATAAACCGCGCGTAAGGATGTTTCACATCGCCGAGATCTAGGAAAATACCGATCGCCGATCTCTATCCCCCCTGAGATTGATAAATCAAGCCTACACTCATAAATGCGTTCCCCACTAAAGCACCCGAGTCGCGAGGTATGACAAAAAGCCCAGCTCTTAATTGCAAAAAACAAGCCTCACTCCCCCGTAACTGTACCTCCCGACGACTCACCTCGTGAAATCCAAGGACGAGCAGCAGACAGCAGACCTTCCAAAAGCTCGTCGGCTGCATGACACCTCCCCGTAACCTCCACCTCCTCGTCGTCGTCGTCGTCGTCGTCGTCGTCGTCCTCGCCATCGCCATCGGCTCTTCGCACTCGTTCAATTACGGTAGCCCGCCGGCTCTCTCGGGGGCATAAAACCTGCAAGAATTATGCGAATCCATCACTTTTCTTTCTTATTACTTTCGCTGCGCGCTTATTGTCAGTGCCGTCGTAAATGTCTCGCTTTCGGCTCTCGTACGCGCGCGTGTGTGGATGTAACTTTGGGTTTTATGGAGCTTCTCGCAGCCCTTTGTTCGACCCGAGAAAGAAAGAAAGAGAGAGAGAGAGAGAGATGGAACAAGTGCTGCTACGCAGAGGAATATTACACGCTGCGGAGTTTGCTTTGCAGAGATTGTGAAATCGCGGATAGAGGCGCTGTGCTATTGTCGAAAGTATAAATCGGCTGTCGATCGGGAAGGCGGAAGAAAGCGCATAATAAAAGTGAAAACTCGGTATATCGGACGCGGAAATGATGGCTGCTGCTGCAGTAAGGATTAATTACGCGCGCGGGAGAGGAGAAAAATCTCTCATCATTTTTCGCCGGCGCGCGACGGATCCCGTCGTTAACTCTCGAGTTTCCAATGCGGTTTTACGGTAATATTATACGCGATTCAGTGGGGTCTGAGAGTATATATATACGCAGGAGGGAAGAACTCTTCATCATTCGTAGAATCAGGAAAGTAAATCACTCTCGGAAATGACGTGAATTGCAGAATCGTCGGACGAGGCACCGCTAAGTGCGAGAGGCCAGTCTAACTGCTCTCTCACGCGCACTAACTCAATTTAGAAATTAATTCTGTGTCCTTACGGCTGTATATGTAATATACACGGGGGAGTATGCTTATATCGCTGGATCGCAACGTCCGTAAATCGTCGGATGATTTACGTGCGGTTTTGTGGTGTATGTTTCGTTGTAACGATTAGTGGAATCATATTCTAAGGGATTTATAGATTGAAAGCGATAGCAAGTGCATATATATATATTATAATCACACGAATTTTTCAATCATCAAAATCGCCAAAGAGACCGGATCATCCTGAAAAATAGCGAAAATTTATGCGCATTTATCTTGGAGAATTAGTAGGCCCTCGTACTTTTATATTATACGCGCGTATACGAATCGACAAAGGAAAATATGGAGCACCAAACAAAAAGAATGAAAGAAACGCTCTGTGTGAGACAATAAATGTTCACGGACCACGACTTTACACACACATACGCATCGCATATAGCGGTACATCATTTTCGCGGGATCCGGAAGAGACGATCTATCTCGCCCTGGCTACTCTACACTGCTATGGACATTCAATGAAAACGCATCCGATTGTTTTCCCGGGCGTAAAATTCAGAGCACTGACACGCCCCTCGATCCGAATCATATTTGCATATACATACACGCCTGACCCTTTCCGCGACCGGAGTTTCGCGATAAGCGTATATAGGTTTTGTTAACCGCTTCTACGTGGAAATGCCGTAAAGTTCAACTGTATACGGGTATGCGTATAGTTCGAGCATATTAACACGTGCGTTTTGTCGTTCTCGGCAGCGGTATCGGTATATAGAATCTTCGGTGTGTGTGTATTATTTAAAGGATTCCCAAGCGCTTTGTAATTTTGTAAGCGGTTTATTCGTTGCCTATATGCGGGCTACGGAACAATTACGCACGATAGTTTATCCTCGTTGCAGCAACATCGGCGTTTATAGCAATTTTTCCATTCTGTATACAACGACGAGATAATATTACAGTCCCTTGAATATACACTCGACGAACAAAAAGACACACAGCAGCAGACAATAACGAGTAAAAAAAATCCGAACAGGATCCAAGCGGAATAAGTTATCCACGCGGAAATTCAAATTCGCGAGCGGCGGACCATTGTGCCAGCTGGCTAAATCACGAAAACGAGAGAGAGAGAGTAACGGAAAAAAAGTTGTGCAAAGGCCCGCGTTTTATAACAAAAGTCACAGCCGAACGAGCACACGGAGCTAACGCACGAGTAGAGGCTCTCTGTGTGTGCCCGGAATGCTCCAATACACATTCATAGAGAAAGAGGAGGGAGTAGAGATAGATCGCGTACACCGCGCGTTTATATCGGGAGAGCTATGTATATTTCCGCGAGGAGAGGATCAGTTAGGTGCTCCTCCATGCATACAAGCGACCTTACGTGCAGTTAGACCGCGCGAAAATACCTGTGGGGTTTGCCGTAGCCGATTTAGTTATTAATAAACTTTAAGTTTTTTTTTTCCACGAGTTCGATCCAACGGTATATCTCGATCTCTCCAGCCACACCTGAGAAAAATCGTTAAGCGATCGGTATTCTACAACAGCTCGCGCTTGGTGTGTAATCTATCGACTCGCCGAATCTCTCGCGTGTTTCGCAAATGACCAACCGTGCGAAATTCAAACGATTCCACGGTACACAGTCCAGAAAACAAAACAACTCGGAATATTCTCCACACTCGAGTATAGTATACGCGTATCGGCATTATAGGCTTGGCACGCCGCAAGCTATACAGAGAGAAAGATTCACGTTTACGGTGCCCGAATTCCATTCGTGCACGCGTGCGCTCGTGAATATGCATTTTCGATCCCCGATGCTATGTATGTACGTCTGTGCAGCTAATTGTTGCGTGCCGATTTTTTTTTTCGAGCGGAATTTCCTGCTTGTGTGCTGTGTCTGTCCTCTCTATAACGACGTTTTTCCCCCTAAAAGCCTTTCGCTGTTTCGTCGATGACTGTGCTGTGCTTGGGTTATGACTGTATTCAGGAGATGAAAAATCCCGAGGAGATTTCCGGTGACGCGGAGTTCGGAGCCTTGCGGTGTGTTACGAATGCTATATAGTCACGTGATTCGCCGAGAGAGAGAGAGAGAGAGAGAGAGAGAGAGAGAGAGAGAGAGAGAGAGAGAGAGAGAGATCGGTATGGGTATTAGATATCGTAAGAAAGGAATGAAAGGCTGATGCGGCTGGACTTTCGTCTAATGCACGACTGTCCGTGTGCTGGGTTGATAAGCAAAGTGCATTTGTTTCTGCGTGAGGCTGGAATTTAGGCTTGAGTTTGCATGTATTTTATTGTGCCCGGAGAAACGCTCGTTTATTCTTCCTTATCGGTACTACTGCTCTTGCGCTGCAGGTATACTTATTTTCTCTGCAGAGATATTACTTTCTGATATATAATAAGTAGTAAGTATGGAACAGAGGGAATTTTTATACGTGAGAAAAAATCCAGCTTTGTACTCTGCTGATGTGCATGAATTATTTATTGCTTTTAACGCGCGGAATAAGTTATACTATATACCTATATACGTAAACGCGCATGTGAAAGCAACAACAATTAGAAACAATCAACTAACGTATACTATAATACCGGTGTCTTTAATGAATTCACCGCCGTACGTTTTTGTTTCCGTAATGTACAGTCGCTTTTATAGAACGGTTACGTAAAAAGAAACATCTGCGGGTGTGCCCCCGCAAACGAACTTTTCGCGCATGAATTAGTTTGCCAGTGACTAAATCCGTGAATCACTCACATATTAAATACTCTTATGCGTATAATACACACACACACACACACACACATCAGCGATATATCGGTATGCAAATCTCGTGTAACGCACGATGACGAGCTACAGCTCCGAGAATCCCGAGGCCTTTTTTGGCCGAACGCCTCGTCGCGCGCGCGTACGCCCGCGTCTCGGAAAAAGAGTAAATAGGCGCAGCTATACGTGCAGTGCTGCGCACTCGCAAATGTAAAAATATGAATTCTGGCACGGCTTACAGTTACGCGTGCGGCTCTCCTCATCAGGCCCCCCGTTGATTATGCTTTTCGTTCAATTTAATGCTTGATCGAGCTTCCCGCAAAACACACACGTCTCCTCTCTGATGATGCACATAACAAATCGACGAACGTAAACAAGATCGGATGATCTATTATGCTGAACACACGTATAGAGCGCGAGAGAGACGATCGTGAGAATATAAGCTTCTGAGGGAAAAAGAAGTATATATACGCGCATATCTCCTCGATCGGTCCCCCCCCCCCCCCACACACACACACAGTCATGCACACTTAATTGCAGTAAAAAGGCGAATCGCTACTGCGCACGACGCGGCAAAAACGCCCGGCACGCACGCGCGCTATTCCCGAATCCAGAAGAAACGAGACTTCAAAGGCAGAGATGCCGAAATATCGTCTCTCGCGCTGGAATGGCGCAGCGAGCGAGCCAACGGTTTAATTGTCAGGGGTGTGGAGTTGTTGTTGTCGCTGCAGTTATGTATAGTATCTATAGTATATAGCTTGAGTTTCAGAGCTGATGCTGCGGTGTGAAATGTTAGTATAGAGCTGGAGGTTATAGTTAGAGACGAGCTGCAAATTTTATATATATATATATATATATATGTATGATGCAGTTGTCGCATGCCTTGAACTGTGACTGAAATAACAATGACGGAGAGCTGGCGAGGATATAAGTGTGCAGCGCATTGTCGTGTTTACTTTCGCGGAGATCACAGCGGAGATGCGATTTTTAAGGACGGAGAGAGTGAAGGTCCCTTTTCTTTCTTCTGCTACGGGGGATGTGAATCAAACACGTAAGTACGTAGAAGACGAAAATATCATCGTACATGACGTGCCACTCGACGCGAAAAACACATCCGAGCAGTGAAATACAATTAGCGTGACGTAATCGAGCGAAAAACGTACAGAAGATAACAGTTTCCATTATTTTTCCGCTGCGATTCGACTTCCTCCTAATTCTCACATTCGAGTATGCGTGTCTATAGCTATAGGAGCTGAATCTCCAGTCACGATCACCTCCAGCGTGCAAGGATGCAAGGACGATCTCTCTTGGCGCTCTATACACGGCAGCATCGAGCCAAGTTCAAGTCCAAGCTGACTAACTACCCGCAACAAAACACATCCTCACAGCACCGAATCCCCTCGAAGCTTAGTCATTACGCCAGCTAACTGTGTATGAACAACGCGACGAAGCGAAGAAAAATCAACGATAAGTAGGTATACCTCGAGATCGAATAATAACCACAGCGGCGACATCGATAAGAAGAATAAAAAAAAATAGGAATAACTTTGGCTCGTATACCTATACTCGTATCTATATCGTATACTCGTCCAGCGCGGCGCAACTGTCCATAAAACCTTACGGTAAACCGCGACTGCAGCGCGCGCGCGCAAAACACTTACCGTGAAAAAAAGCCGAGAATACTATCCCCACAGCAGCGACGTTGACCGCCCAGCAAACGACGATGATCCACAGAGCGACGAGGTGTGTGCGATACTATACTGCGACGTAGGTGTGCTCGTCTGCATATATGTACATCACATTTTGGCCGGCGACACTGTATTATACGCAGCTACTCTCCGACTCGTCGAACAAGCCTCAGCACACACTGTTTTACGTTTACGCTTCTCTATACTCGACCTCCGCGTGCGGGTATACGACGATATTATAGTATAGGTATACTCGCGACACGAGTAGATATATACGAGTCGTGGGTGTATACTCGCGTTTGGCAAACGTGCTCCAAAATGTCCGGGGAAAGTGCGAGTAGCTAGTCTCGCGCACGCGTGCTCTCGACTGACTGACTACACTACTCGCGGCGGCTGCAGTCCGCACTCCGCACGCGAAGTGAGCGACGACGGATACGCTGCTGGCTTCGGTGGAGAGGGGCCCAACGACGGCGAGGAGGACGAGCCGTGCGTGCCCGCCATAACGGCGATCTCCTGCTGCTGCCCGCGAGTATGTACACCGCACCTATACACGCGTTCGACTCTCTAGAGACCATGTGTGTGTGTGTGTGTAGCTTCTCTCCGTCCCTCTCGCACCTGCTGTCTCCTCGGTGTGCTCTAGGGACTTTTGCTCAGCGATGCGTAGTGACTTTTCTTTCCGTCATTCCAGAATTTTCATCGGGCTTCCCTCGGGCCCATCCCTACGAACGAGCGACGGGGCCTGATCGCGTATTCTCATACCTATCTCTCCGGCTGGCCTTGTCGCCGAGCTCCTTTTCTCTCTTCGTCGTGTGTGGACGTACATTGTTGTGCACATAGCTCGTTTTCACGGATTATAACCGCGACGTGGTGGGGGTATGGAACGGGCCTTGCACGGACTAGTGGAGGGGGTAGAGCTGGGCCTTGATGCGCGAGCGAGTATAGGACGGAGTGGTATGCGGCGCGGAGAAACCCGCGAGGATGCAACTCTCTTATATACTCTGCGCGGAGAGAATGAAGATGATCGGGGAAGGACGACGGGGAAAAATTGAGATTTAAACGTGACGAGCGCAGATAAGCCGCTGCGGATTAATGCATCGTAGGAATTCACTTGTGCGTACGTGTCTATGTCTGGAGTTTCAACTCTCTTTTTCTTAGCTCACTTATACTGCGAGGGTCCGCTTATTGTATTGATGGAGATATGCAGAGCTTTATCTGGTTGTTTTTTATGGTTTTAAACCATTGTTCGCATTTGGTTGTTTTTTAGAAAAAGAAAGGTGTATACTTATGGCTTAACTTTAAAAGTAATGGGACGAGTATAGACACTTTACTTTTTTTAGCCGAGAGAGAGAGAGAATTAAGAGAGAAAAAAGAGATGAAACATGCCGTTGGGCCATAATCGAGCGACAGCATGAGATAAAGAAGACGAAAAGCTGAGTTTAGCGATGTGTGTGAGAGATTAGAGAGCGAAGAACGCAAAAAGAGAAACAGCAGACGGTTGCGTGTTCAGAACAAGGAGTGGAGGGCAGGAGTAAAAAAGCGTTTGTTGCAATGTTCGAGGAGTGAATTATAAGGAATTTCAAAGAGCTGGGATTTTTTTCTCGAGCATAGTCAGTGCAATAAACTTTAAACTTAATAAGTGAATGAATACATATTTCGTATAATATATAGTTCACGGTCGAATTCGGTTCGATACTATATACACTATACACGCCTCAGCGCGCGACCGATTTCGTCGTCGCAATAAATATGTGTATCGGGAGCGACGAGGTGTTCGACCGGCGCAGTTTTTTGCTTGTGAACGCGGTACAAAAGACGCAAAATTATGAAATGCTGCGTTGGAGAAAAATCCATGGTATTTGTTATTACAGAGAGTACAGTGAATAAATTGTATGAGTTAGTGGTAAAACTTTTTGTCTTCGTATACGTCTGTCCCGCGTACACCGGCGTTTTCTACTTATCGTGCGCAGACGTTTATATATGCGTTTTACTGATGTGCGAAATTAATGAGAACTATTAAACATTTCTTACGCATCTTGAGTATTCTGCAGGAATTTAGTAGCCGTTATAATAGATAAGAAGTACTCTTGATGGTGTTATTACGTTTCGTATTTTATTTACACATACTCGAGCTTTTTCATTTTTATGCTTGAATTAATTAGATATTCATAACCTTACATTGAAAGTGTGTCATTAAAAAATATTTCTATCTATAATATATGTAATTTTGGTTGAAATCTTATTATCTTACCAAAACTCCAAACAAGATTTTTCTCACGAGCAAGTACAGTAGAGAAGCGCCTGCACAGCTGCAACTGCGCCGGCGTGATTAGCCGCACGTGTTTACACGATCACATAACCTCGAACACATACCGACACACAGCACCTTGGCTCTAGCAGCTTTGTTGTTTTCTTTTAAATTTCCCTTTAAAAAAGCCATAATGAAAGTAACCGAAAGGGAAGAAGTGGTGACCGTCGGTAGCCACGTTATAATTCAAAAATTGGATTACACGAAAGTGTACAGAGTTTCTGAGACTGGCTCACTTGCTTTGGGCAAGGAAGAAATCAAAATGAGTGCAATCATAGGACAGCCCTTCTGGACTACCTTCAAAGTGATTCCTCCCGAAGGGAAACGTGACAATAAAAACTACAGAAAAGGTCCACCTTCGACTCTGGTTGTAGCTGAAAAATCTGATACTCTGGAAGACTTGAAGAAGGCTGTGGCAAGTGGATGTGACAATCGGTCTATCAACGACGATGGAAAGTCACAGAAACTCTCCAAGGATGATATTCTGGGTCTTCGGGATGCTGGCAAATCAGGACGAGAGATCGTAAGTAGTCTCATTGAGAACAATGCATCTTTTTCCGAGAAAACTGAGTACTCGCAAGAAAAGTACATTCGTAAGAAGGAGAAAAAGTACTGTCAGTTTTTGTCGGTGCACAAGCCGACTCTCTCTTCACTGCAAAAGATTTACTTGAGACAAGATCCAGCAAAAATTTACTTTTTGAGAATGGACACTTTGGCTCAACTATTTAGTTATAGCGACGTTAAATCTGAGGGTACATTTATACTGTACGACAGTGGGACAAATGGACTTGGTGCTGCGGGAATGTTGTCCAGAATAGGCTCCAAAACTAGTGGTAATTTACTCTATCTCCATCCTGGAGATCATCTGCCACAAATGCCTATTTTGCGAGCCATGAACTTCCCTCAAGATCAATTAGATAGATTAACTGTTGTCAGTATTTTTGACTTCTTTAGGAATAGAAATAAAGCTGAAAGTGATAGTGCAATTAAAGCAGACAGAATAGACGTCGAAGTAGAAAGTGTAGTTATGGAAGATAAGAAAGTCCAGGAAACTGAGGGAGTAAAAGACTCTGTAGATAGTAATAAAGATGATTGCGAAGAAAACAAATGTGATATTGCTAATTCTAATGAATTGAAAAGAAAAAATTCCGAAGATCAAGGGGAGGGTGAACCGATTCTCAAAAAGTCAAGAAAAGTTCAGGATATCGAACGAGCCGCTGAACTCTTGTCAAGTTCAAAGGCTGATGGTTTAGCCATCATTGCAAAAGAGCATCCTTTGAATATAGTGAAAGCTCTTTTACCACTTGTCAAATCATCTAGGCCATTTGTCATCTACCACGCTCATCGAGAACCACTTCAAGAGACTTACGTTGCACTGAAACAGCAAAGTGACGTGATCAACCTTAGACTTTTTTCAAATTTCTTGCGTTCCTACCAAGTTCTACCCGACAGAACTCATCCGGATATTCTCACAAATGACTGCGGTGGTTACTTGCTGTCCGGATATTTAGTTAGCTAAGGAAAGGACGTGTACAAACTTAGATATCTCAATTGAACGGACATGTAATTTTATATACAAAAACATTGACCTTTACAAAATAATAATTGTAAATACAAAAATTACTTGTATTTAATCTTATCATCACATGAACTTATCGTGTAAATACTATTATATATACAATGTACCGACTTATTTTACACAAATGGAAGACAAATATATTTGACATTTGTACATATTGTCTTCGAGAAAGTTGAATACTGCATTATTAACATATTTTAACGAATTAAATTAACAACTTTGTATCAAAAGTAAAAAAAAAATTGGCTAATCAGTATCCCTCTGCCTGTACGTTATATCCACCATTTCGTAGATTTTATTGTTGTCGCTTTGCTTTCTTTCATTCTTAACTAATACGCTAATGAGTCCGGCTCCCAGAGTGTCGGCCACGATGTTCACCATTGTTCTGAACCGATCGCTAAAAAATAAAAAATAAAATCCAATAACGCAGTAAGCAAATATACAAAAAATACCTGCAAGTTTTCAGACAGTCATAATGTGTACTAAGATATCGATACTTACACGAAAGTGTCGACCGCGATAATGAGCGTTACATCCTCGGCGGGGATTCCCAGAGAGTTCAGTACCATTATCAGCATGGCATAGCCGCCGCTCGGCATACCAGCAGCGCCGATGCACGACAGAGTGCAAGTGATGCTGAAATTAATTAGATAAAACTACAAATTATTATTTTTCATCGATTACAATCGCACCTGCAAACGCGCATCCGTTCCAAGAATATATACTTTTATATCATCGCTTCAGCCCCGAGAGTATCGCCAATTTATCACTCGACCTGTATAGTGCCTTGTACATCGAAATCGCAAGATCGGCAAAAAGGAGTCTCACCGCGTGCGCGAGAACCGGATCCATTTCGAATCGCGGCATAACAATTAATCTCTCGGAAACGCAAACAAAAGCCCTGATGTACGAAATATACGAATCAATCAGTTTTATCGGATCGCCGATGTATAATTGCGCAATTATTCAAGATATCTCCTTTTCGCCTGCGTATAGAGGTAATAACAGGTATACATATTCGCGAATCATTAATCCCGAGACTGATTCGCTCCTTATCGTCCAGAGCACATACCTAATGGCTATGGTTTGAACGAGAGATAAGTCGAGTCCCCTCATTTGCATAATGAAGAGCGCTCCTATGGTCTCGTAGAGGGCGATCCCGTCCATGTTTATCGTCGCCCCGATTGGCACTATGAATCTCGAGACCTGCCGATCGACGCCCAGCTTGTCCAGGCATCTTATCGTCGTCGGCACCGTCGCTGTACTGAAAATGGGATGAACAAAAATGCAAGATTTAATCACTCCACCCTGTGTCATTTTCGGACATCGATCGCCCGGGAATTCCCAGAAAATGTTAATCAATAAATGAGAATCTCTTACCTGGAAGACGTGCCGAAGGCAGTGACGAGGGCCGGGCCGATTTTCACGAGGACCTTGTAGGGCGATCGTCGGCCGCTACAGACGAAGTAGATGATCGGTAGGACGAAGAACGCCTGGATGAGCAGACCCGCGAAGACCGTTAACACGAAGATTCCCAATCGAGCGGCTTCCAGTCCACCGGATTCTTGGCTGCGCAGAATCTTGCTCGATATCAGGAAGGTCACGGCGATCGGCGCTGCCCTGTCGGCCGTAAAACGAAAAAATTTATATTGGACGATTCTTTTTTCTCTTCATTTTTATGACGTGTAGGTAAGGTATGGTTGATCGGACGCTCGATGCTTGTTATGTGAATTCTTGTGCGTGTACGTTTTTTTGACTCGTTTGACTTTTTTTTAAAGGTTCAATTTTCAATTGATACTGCGCTCTATGAAAAAAAAAAAAAAAAAAAAAAGTTGAAAATCGTATATTCATCGCATAACGCTGCATCCTTTCTAAATCTATTCTTCGAACGCAATAAAAGAAAGGTATACCATTGAATCGAAACGAGCGCAACGCATAATGGCTTATAACCGTTTAGACTCATTCCTCTTTCGAATCCGATAATTCTCTTTCAACTCCGCGGCGTCCCTAGAAAATAGAGAAAAAAGATATCGCCGACATGCGGTACGCACACACGCGCGCGCGCGCGCGCACAAAGTGTGCAAAAGCTGTAAACAAGTTTGAACGGTGCATACTTTATCACCCAATCTATGACGTTGGCGGTGGCCGCGGCAAGGCTGTGGAAGAAGGCCTGTAACGGCTGTTTCTGCTCGTCGGGCATCGTCCCGAGCGTCAGACCGAATACCAAACCGAAGAACACCAAACCGAGGACGTTCGTCCCCTGCCTGTACTCGTGCGATATTTCCATGTCATAGACCGAGATATCTGTACGGAATGACAATCGACGTGTGGTTATAACAGTATATCCTCTACTTTGACTGTCTTATACGTTTACACTTTTGATGCGAAATTGTAGTGCACGCGCAGTTTCGCATCAGAAGCACTGATTTATAGTAGTAATCTCACGCACCCATTTTTTCGACCGTTGACACGTTCTTCAGCTGCGGCTTAACTAAAACAGTTTGATACTGGAATTTACAAAAAGAGTTGTAAGGACGAGATATGTTATTTTAATAATCGTATATTGTCAATGAAAATTCAAGCTTACCTGCGACAAGCAAGCCTGGACCAAATTTTCCGGTAGCAAATTTCTGAAGAAAAAAAACAAACAAACAAACACATAATAAATCGATTCGCTCCTATTATAAGCATTTAATTGTTCCGTTAGTAGGACAAACGCGCGTCGAAAACCGGGAGGTCCAAAAACGGTATACCGATTCCGTGCTCGGACTGGAAAATCCGGTGAAAATTCCCCGTAATCGAGTTTGGCACGTTACCTAATCAAGTCCAAAATCGTGTCCACCGTCACGAAGTTCACTTGCATTTCCGGCGAGACGTCCGTTCCGTTGGCCTCTTTGGCTCCCCATTCGCCTGGACGAATAGTCTGAGACAGAAGGACGCTGAGAATTATGCCGAGCGTCGTCGTCGTGATGTAATAGCATAACGCTTTTCTCCCGATGCTTCCTGTAAAATAAGACACGTTACATTATATAGTGGAAAATTAAACTTTCATTGCAAATACACGTGGCGAAGATCAAGTCGGAAGATTTATCCGAGAAGATCTGCGTGGTATACACTTCGATTAGATTAAAATCTAGCCTTATTATTATTGCCTCGACTTGTTTTATTTAAATCCACGATCACGATACGCGCACTTTCGGACGTCATAAGGCTTTATCTTCAGGATAAAAACGAAGAATTCGTAGAAACGCTGACGCAGGGCAAACGTCGACCCTATCGATAATCAGAAACGCAATAAGTATAACAAAAACACAACGTCGAATTACAATAATTTTGTTCACGCGTGTAGAAAATTCAATTGTAGAATTGCAAACTCGTACCTACCGGACTTGCCAAGGCTGGAACTCGAGCTCACGATGCTCGTCATGACGAGAGGCAGGATGAGACAGTTGACGGTGCGCAGGAAAAGTTCTCCGGGAAATTGGAGGTACATCAGCTGTCGATCGGTCCATGGCTGGTCTGTGCCGAACTTGAGGCTCAGGCCCAGAACGATTCCGCTGAGGATACCCAGAAATATCTGGATTGTGGGCCCGGGTCGCCACATGGCTTGTGTGTCGTATTTTGTTTTTTTTTTCTTCCAATTTTCCTGGAAACGATGAAATATTTTCGTGATGAGAATCTGTTGGAAAAACTCAATATTTATTAGGTCGCTTTAAGGCACGAGTGCTATGAAGCTCTGATGAAGAATTAAATTACTATTCTTTTTTATTATTCGCGGATAAATGTTTTTGATAGGTTACGGCAACTTTTTCAAATTTTTCGAATAACGCGGTATAAACGTTACAAGCTTCACATATATCCTTATCACCCGAATCTTCAATACTTTTTTACAGCTAAATGAATGAATAAACTAACATTTTGTACTTTTTTAACATTAAACAAACGATAAACTTGAATAATATTATTTTTCAAAAACTTTTGAAAAGTTAATTCAGCTCGAGCTCGTTTATAAACACAATATGAGCTTTGTATTTATACGTAAAACAAATGATATCTTTTATAAGTATAAACAAAAAGACATCCTCGCGTTATGACTTTTTTTCGATCAATAATTATTTCTCGAAAGCCTCGACCGCTCAAATCCGTATACAAAACAAATTTTCTTCCTATTATTCTTACATGAATAGGTAATAAATATGATGATTACCAAGCCTCTATTCTTCACTATTTTCTACAGCACAGCGTCTACCAGTCAAAGCCACTGATCATTAACACACACTACTGGTAACCGTAGATTCGTCATGCAGCACTTCCTAGACCTCGATGCAAAACGTGCGCGCAGCAAGGTCGCACTCGTAAGTGATCCAAGCGCGCAGGATGCAAGATCACTTTTTTGCAGAGTCGTTTTTTTGCTCTTCCAAATCCGGATCTCGTTTGGCGCGACAACGCGAGACTCGTGCGCTAAGCTCGCTATTGTTGTGCGTGCGCGCTCGTGAAGACCGGCTGTGCTACTGTCTGCTCATTATCAGCGGCGTGACAGATTTTCTGATAAAAGGTGAGAAAGATGTAGATTGTTGTTGTGGGTATAGGTATGCCTAATATCATTGGTCTGACAGCTGATGGTTTGCAAATATGTTAAATGCTTATAGTGACGTTGGCTTTCATTTTTACAATTCTGAAGAAATATTGCCAATTAGCTACTGGAATTTCTAGTCATACCTTCAGAAAGAGCTGCACTGGTTCTGTTGCAGATGCTCTACTTATAAAAAATCGATGCATTATTATGTTGACAACAATTTATTCTATTGATTTTTTTTCAATGCTTAAAATATTCACGATTAAAATTTCAATTATTCAAAATTAATTCTAATCATCTTTGAAATTATAGCAGTTTTGCATACAGCTTTAGTAGATACGTTCGCAGCACGGCGAGACCGTGTCGAGCCGTACTCGTACTGAGACTAGAATAAAATTAAATGAACTTCAAACAAGTATGGCAATAATTAGATGATTTCTTTAAAACTAAATTCCAGTATCTCCTATTCGTTTATTTCCATAATTTTAACTATTTTGTTTGGAGTTAATTTCTTCAAATTTGTAAGATAAATTAAAATAATTAAATTAGCCAAATGATCACAAAATCATACAAGTTAGAAAAATTAATTTTTATTCTAAAGCGATATTTCTTTTGAAGTTAAACTTCTTTTCAAACACATTTGGTAAATAAAACAATAAAATTTTCGCACATTTTGAGTAAAAGTCGCATTAAATAATTCTTAAAATCAACTTCAGATCGAACAGATATTTATTTTCCAGGCAGCTTCGGTATGTACATTAGTTATCACTAGCCACACATCAGGCAGTATATTTCCAATGGTTCTCTGGAGCAGTGTTATTGCATAACAAGTGTCCACAACTATCCTGGATAGATTGTAGATTAATTAGCGGAATGAAAAATTTGAGCGAGTTATCCATTTATTCGTAGATCCATTTCTCAGCCCAGGAAGCCCAGTCGATAACTCCGTCCTTCTTCGCCTTGTCGTCGCCGAACCACAGTTTGATTTCCTTGTTGGCGGACTCGACTGAGTCTGAGCCGTGGATGATGTTGCGACCGACCTGGATGCAGAAATCGCCACGGATGGTGCCAGGAGCAGAGTCCTTGGGGTTGGTCTCACCAAGCATAACACGGCCGGTCTTGACGGCGTTAAGACCTTCCCAGACCTATAAAGATAAGATTATCAATGAACAATTCACGTTTACTTGATCATACGTTTTATTTTTCAAATTTTTAATACGAAATATTAAATTAAGTCTAGCTTTAGGAAATACCAATTTCATTTTGAAATATCTAGTTGCATACGGGTAAATGAAATAGTTAACTTTTTTTAATTGTATACTTAGGATATAAACATCTATGATCAACTGCTGTATTGAGAAGGGATAAATTAAATTAAATCTAAAAACATGAAACTTTTCAATTTATATAAATGAATCAAAAAATGATGTCCAAATAAAATTTTCTTGACAAGTAGGAGAAAATAAGCAACTCCTAAAGTGTCTCTCATATCTGAGTATTCAAAGGTCTTCTTATATCATTAGTTCATTATATACATCCCCTTTTTTGTCATTTTGTTACATAATCAAGGTCAGCTGTTTTCTAAAGGCTTCTCTAGAGACAGTATCACTGTGTGCAAATCTTTCTTCACTATACAATCAGTGAATTGTCATTAGGAGTGAAACAAACGCATGCTTACCATGGGTACAACGGGTCCAGAGCTCATGTATTTGACTAGACCAGGGAAGAATGGCCTGCCGGCAAGATCGGCATAGTGTTCCTTGAGGTGAGCCTCGGTGGGCTGAAAGAAATACAAATATCATTAGTCAATCGATACAACAAAGATATTGAAACAAATCACCCTATAAAAACAGATGGATGTTAGAACCATCATAAACACAAGTGAATCTACTATATCTGTATACAGCTGCATCGAGAAATATTCAAAACCAATGTTTCCAGCTGCCCTTAAGAACAATAAACCTCAAGGTCAAACACTAGAACAGCGTCGATTATCAGTTACCAACGGCGATTTATCTCCTTCTAATCCCACTTACACGAGAAAACCCATCCCTCAATTGCACGCCCATAAATACTCCTCGTACACGGCATTATACAGACATAAAGCGGAGCTTTAAAAAAGCAGTTCTTATCGCGAATTTTTTGCAAACCACGTGTCAACTGCACAATAAGAGCGAGTCGGCCGATGGCGGCATAGCGGCTGGGAGAGATATGACTGTACTTACCCAGACCATCTTCATGGCGACGAGCTTGAAGCCCTTGTCCTCGAAACGCTGGATGATCTTGCCGACGAGTCCACGCTGGACACCATCGGGCTTGACCATGATGAAGGTACGCTCCTTGTTGTCGGTCATGATTGTGGATGGAGATGTGGCGGCGTCTGTACGATCTGAAGAGGAGACGACGAGTGGATCGTGTGGCCTGCGAGAAACACCGGCGAAACGCGTGCGGGAAGCGGAAGACGGTTCGCGCCGCGAGTTGCGCGGAGACTCGCGGTGTGATAATGCAGTGGGAGGGATTCTGTGATACCGACTGCGCGGGGCGCCGAAAGAGAGAGAGAGAGAGAGCGCGGGATTTGAATTCTTTTCAGACATTCATGGTAAAGCCTTTACAAGTTTTGTTGCTGATATATAAGAGGGTATGATAATTTTACTGGAGTGTTTAGTTGAATTTTAGATTTTATTCTCCGAAAACCGGGAATCGTTGGGCTCAAAATAATGTTAAGGCAACTTGCACTATTCTAAGGATTAACGCACGTAGGAATCATCCTTCTACGCTATTTACGTATTTTGAAATTTCCACAAAAGTTTCTGTAGCAAATATTGCAATATTGAACATGCGCAGTGTACGGTTACCGCATTCGTTACAGGTACGCTCGTGCGATATATAGTTCCTTCCACATTTGAACAGATGGCGGTGAACGGTACGGAGTAGTTTGCCGCTAAAAATTCCAGACTTTCTGCGTTTTGGCGGGCGAACGTAGGCTCAGACGCTGAGCATCAGCCGCGCATATAGAAGGATACCGGAACGTTACAAGATCGGCCTAGCTGACTTAAAATTGCATTTTCGCGAGTATTTCCTTAGATTAAACGAAGAAAAATGGTAGCCAAGGGGAAGATGTACGTGCTGAAGCGCAGTAAGTTATAGAAGATTTTTTCACTCGTTTTTAGTGCCTAAAATTCGCCTAACTCATCTTGACTTTTCCGCGAGTTGATTCTAGTGTCAATAACGCTCACCTGATTCTATATAAAATATCAAATTTTCGATTTGTTTTTTGTGAGGCGTGTTGCTTCAAATATCGCAACGTTATATCTAAAACGTTGTAATCATTAGAATACGGTAGGCATAGACAATTTTGATAGATTTGCGATAAATAACTGTTAGAAGTTCAAAAAATCAAAACAAAAGGACGACGGCGAAAGGAAAGGTTCGGGTGCAACACGTTTTTGCCTAGAGTTTTCGGAGGTCACGCTTCTCGCGCCTTTCAACGAAAACGTAAACGCGTGCTCACCAAAATCACGTATACTTGATTCTCCGACAATGACAGATGCTAATTTCTTTCTAAAATCGCTCTAAAAGCGTCAAATTTAGGTTATGTCAAGAGTATATAACGTGCGATCGATTCTTCAAGCCCCGTTTATACCTGACTCCACAAGTCTGCGCTTTATATATCGTGCGAAGAAAGTCCGTTTGTATTTTCTGCGAAAATTCAAACCTACGACTCCGGTTTTAAAAACACGCTGATTTTACACATGGTTTTAACGTAAAAAGAACTATTATGGAGATATTTCATAAGTATAATCGTTCGCTCATCGGCAATGCGGCTTTGTGCTTCGCACACTTCCTGACTCCCCCACCAATTTCCACTCGTACGTTATAAATATAAGTCGGTATATACATGCGAGAACTGATGAAACCATCGCGATTAGATAGCAAGTAAACAAGCACGCCTGTTTCGCGATATTAACCAGTTACTTGGTATCAAAATAATCATTCATCGATGTTCACCCTTATAGGGTTTCGTCTGTTTGTTTACTGGATGTCCCTTAAAATGTAACTTTTGCTAACTCACGATGAACGTTAAATTTAAGAACACAGCAAGATGTCGGCCCCTGTATCGTATTTTTTTTTCTCTCTAACGGACACCGGAACCGCCTTCATTATACCTATCCTCGTATGCTGCTGAAGTAGACAGCTGCGCGCATCTATATATACGGCATCCGCATGTGCTCCGGAACTTTTCAAAGGAAGCTAAACTTGTTGAGACCGCTTCGGTACAAACGGTTGGAGAAAATGCGACGGTACCGCCATGATTATTCTGTTTTTTAATTTCCCGCCTTTTTTGTTACATTCTTTTTTTATATATTTTTTTTTAATTAATTAAAATACCTTTCGATTGTTAAATTATTGTAATTTGTTCATTTATTTATTTAATTATTTTTTTTTTACAAATCAAACATTTACATATTTCTTCAGTTGAGAAGATATTTATTATTTTATTCTTAATTGTTGATTAGTACCTTTTTGTTTAAGATGGACGCAAGGAGGAGGTTCATTTCGACAAAATTACTTCCAGAATTCAAAAGTTATGCTATGGCTTGGACATGGAATATGTCGATCCAGTATGTATATTTTTATTACTGCATTTTGTATTTGAGCAAATATAAAATGAGCTGTTTTTTAATTTTTTTTCAAAGAATTAATAAGAGATTATTGAAAAGATATTTGATTGCCTTATAAGTACTCACTATCAAGACCAGGTAATCATATGATACTTCTTTTTTACAGACTGCCATTACATTCCGAGTTATCAATGGTTTGTATTCCGGTGTCACAACAGTGGAACTTGATAACCTGGCTGCAGAGACTGCTGCCACGATGACAACCAAGCATGCGGATTATGCCATTCTAGCAGCCAGAATAGCAGTATCCAATTTACACAAAGAAACCAAGAAAGTATTCAGCGGTAAATATATTTAATTGAAAACTTTAAAATATGTTTTAGTAATTAATTAGCTGAAGCTTATGTTTGCTTATGATATTCTGTACAGATGTGATGTCAGATCTACACTTTGTGATTGATCCCATCACCAAAGAGCAAAGACCTATGATAAGTGAGGAATACCACAGCATCATTCAGACACACAAGGATAAGCTGAATTCTGCCATCATCTATGATAGAGATTTTGGATACAATTACTTTGGATTTAAGACTTTGGAAAGAAGTTATTTGATGAAGATCAATAAAAAGGTAGTTGAACGTCCACAGCACATGCTCATGAGAGTTGCTGTAGCTATTCACAAAGATGATCTCGAGAAAGTTATTGAGACTTACAACTATATGTCTGAGCGTTATTTTACCCACGCATCGCCAACGCTTTTTTCGGCTTGTACTTTACGTCAGCAAATGTCGAGGTACGTTTCTTTGCTAACAATCTTTGGATAATAATAATTTAGCAAATAATTTTTATGTACTTTCTTATTTCAGTTGTTTCCTTCTTACAATGACTGAAGACAGTATTGAAGGAATTTATGATACACTGAAGAGATGTGCTTTAGTCAGCAAATCTGCTGGTGGCATTGGTTTGAGTGTTCACACTATAAGAGCCACTGGTACTCGAATTTCTGGCACAAACGGTGTATCTAATGGTTTAGTTCCTATGATTAGAGTATACAATAACACTGCGCGTTACGTCGATCAAGGTGGAAACAAGAGACCTGGAGCGTTTGCCATGTATTTGGAACCGTGGCATGCTGACATCTTCGAATTTCTCGATCTCAAAAAGAACACAGGTAAAGAAGAAAACAGAGCGAGAGACCTTTTCTATGCTTTATGGATCCCGGACTTGTTCATGAAGAGAGTTCTTGAGGACACAAAGTGGAGTTTAATGTGTCCACATGAATGTCCTGGATTACCTGATGTTTGGGGAGAGGAATTTGATAAATTATACATAAAGTATGATTTCTTTGCTGCAAATTTAGTTGTAAATAAAATAGTGTGAGCATTTTTAAAAATAATTTACTTTCTAGGTATGAGGAAGAGAAACGCTACAAGCGACAAATTGATGCCCGAGAATTGTGGACTGCGATTTTAATGTCTCAAGTTGAAACTGGAACCCCTTACATGTTATACAAAGATCACTGTAATCGCAAATCCAATCAACAAAACCTTGGTACTATCAGAAGCAGTAATTTATGCACGGAAGTTGTGCAGTATTCTTCTCCAGACGAAGTAGCCGTGTGCAATTTAGCATCTATTGCCGTTAATATGTTTGTAAATACCAGTAAAAAAACGTACGATTTTGCAAAACTTAAGGAAGTCGCAAAAGTCACAACAAGAAATTTGGATAAAATTATTGACCTAAATTACTACCCCATCCCAGAAGCAGAAAGGTCCAACACGAGGCACAGGCCCATTGGTATGTACTGTTACTAAAATAAATCTCAAAATAATAACTTCCATTATATAAAAAAAATTTCGATGATTTGTTTTTTTATAGGCATTGGTATTCAGGGTTTGGCTGATGCCTTTTTATTAATGCGCTATCCATTTGAAAGTGAAGAGGCTCAATTACTGAACACCCAAATTTTCGAGACTTTGTATTATGGTGCTTTAGAAGCTAGTTGCGAAATAGCTAAAGAAAAGGGGCCATACTCGACGTATGCAGGTTCACCAGTTAGCAAAGGCGTAAGTTGCTATTTATATTTTATTTTCAATAATTCAGATACCAGATTACTCTAATTTTATAATGTCAATTGTTAGATTTTACAATACGACATGTGGAATGTAACACCAACCAGTCTCTGGGACTGGACTGCCCTGAAAGCTAAAATTGCAGAACATGGTGTTCGCAATTCTTTGTTACTTGCGCCAATGCCAACAGCTTCGACCGCACAAATTTTGGGCAACAACGAATCGATAGAGCCCTACACAAGCAACATTTACACCAGGCGTGTTCTTTCTGGAGAATTCCAGGTCGTCAATCCTCATTTGTTGAAAGACTTGACAGACAGGGATCTGTGGGACGAGGAGATGAAGAATGAAATAATCGCAAACAACGGTTCGGTTCAGAACGTTGCAAGGATTCCTGATGAATTGAAGAAACTGTACAAAACAGTCTGGGAGATTTCGCAAAAGACCATTTTGAAAATGGCTGCGGATCGAGGTGCCTTCATTGATCAGTCTCAGTCTCTAAATGTACACATAGCTCAGCCAACAACGGAAAAGCTCACGTCGATGCACTTCTACGGCTGGCGAGCGGTTAGTATTTTGACTTTTTTAAAACCAAGTACTCAGCAATATGATCAATAATTAATAAGCATTTTTCGTTATATTTTAGGGTCTAAAAACCGGTATGTACTATTTAAGAACGAAGCCTGCCGCAAACGCACTGCAGTTCACCGTCGATAAATCGAAACTTAAAATTCAAACGCCTTTGAAGAATGGTAGCGCGGACAAGAACGGTTCAATGACACAAGAAGAGGAAGAAGAGGCAATGTTGGTCTGCTCGCGGGAAAATGGTGATGCTTGCATGATGTGCAGTGCGTAAATTCTATCATTATTTTACATTTTGCAATTAAATCGTGAAGCTTCATACTTTTTTAGTTTTTAAGTCAAAAGGAATATAAAATTTATTTGTAAACGTCTAGAATATCTGAAATTAATTTATATTGTTTATGTGCAACATTAACAAATTTTAACGTGTAGCCTGTAAGTTAGATTATTATGAGACTGCCAGTAACTGGCTTGTGGTTCATTTTTATTGTATCCACATATTCCCAACTTCATTTTGCTGAATCAAAGACAAAAAGTGAATTTTGTACATAATTATAGAGATAAATAATACAAAACTGTTTTTAAGATTTTTTAAAACGAATAAAAGACATTGACAAAATAGCCAATCTTGTTTGTTAACACACATATCGTTGGTCGATATCATTCACTAGCTCGAAAAACTCCTTTGACAGATGACGCCTCCATCAGCAGTTGCCGTTGCGCCACACGACCAATATACGAAATTCCTTGGCGTGAAATGCCTGTACCTACATTGCGACCGTCTTATCTGCACATTATAATCTCGTCATCCAATATCTTACTTACGTCACCTGTGCATAACTTACGAGTCAAGATTTAGAAAAATTTCGCGAACTAAAGCCTGGAAATTCGTGTTCTTTTTTCAAAGCCACTCGGCTTTCTAATAAGTCTCTCCGTGACTTGGCGAAAAAAGAACGAGCGCTGAAAAGCCAGCGGAGAAAAGAGAGAGAGAGAGAGACGAAGGAACTTGTCTTGCGGTAAAAAGGAGAAGCAGAATAAGTGGGAGTGTATAGGTAGCGCAAGCGCGTAGCGTAGTGTCAAGCCACTTCTACACAGACGTGCGTTTCGGAGCAATACACCGAAATGTGTCGATGTCGATCAACGTGAAATTTTCCAGTGGTTTGAAAATCACGCTTTGATCGACTTGAAACGAATCTTTCACATTAATTAATCAATAAACATTTATCTTATCTCATAATATGGAAAAAGCTTCTTGTAGATACTTGTTGTTTTTTACTACTCATGCTTTATTATTCTTTATTAATTCATCCCACCGCAATCATATTAAAGCTCTAAATCGAACGTCCGTAGAACCGAACTCACAAACACTACTCGAAAAGGAACAAAATACGAACGGAAGCTCCATGAAAGCTCACTCTCCAGCATAAACCGCACAAAAAGCTCGGAAGTCGATGGCAACGAAACCTGCCTTACCGCCCCCACCTCCTCCCGCATATGTAGAACCAGCCTCAGTTCACTCTACTCCAACTCCTCTCCTCTTTCTACCCCCCCCCCCACACACACACATACACATGTACTCACGCACACACATATCGTCATCCGTGTGCTGTCCGTCGTCGCTTGTTGGCGGCGCCGTCCCTCCTCGGACTGCTCGGCGGGATTTCCATGATGGCGGACGTAGTGCTGCAGTCGAACCGATAATAGTGATATATATTCTCGCAGTACAGAACCGTGTGCCTTCCTATTATACACAGAGACGAAATTTCGATAGACGTTCGCGAGGAGCTCGCACTTCGCGCGTGTTCGTATCTAACTGTGTGTGCGTGTGATCGTTTTGTAGTAATACCAGGTGCAGCACACGCGTTCTCAGGTGGATGAGAATTCGCGAGTTCGCTATAGATGTATAAGTATATATCTGTATAGAATATAAGCAAGTAGGCAAGCAGTACCTATAGTAGCCCTGCAGAAACACGAGTGCGACGACGAGCGAGAGAGAGAGAGAGAGAGATAGAGAGAAGCGCATGATGCAGACGCAACAGCCTCAGCAGCATAACCACCAGCAGATCGTCGCCGGATCGAGCGTGATCCTGAAGATGAACGAGACCGTCGTGCAGCAGCTGTCCACCGTCGGTGAGTATTATATACATGGATATACCTATATGTGCGCGTACATACATAACCGCGTGTGCGCGCGCTGCCGATCGCGTGGGATCGGAAAGATATTCTCTTGATCTCTCATACTACTTATACTCTTGATTCACTCTCGTGTGTTGTGACATTGAGCGCGTGGTATTTTTCCGGTCAAGACTGCGCGATATGCCTATCTTTTTTCTTCTCCTTTTTATCTCTCTCTCTCTCTCTCTCTCTCTCCTCGCGGGTCGATAGGAGAGTTCGTTTATTATTCAAAATTACGGCGAACTGGCTTTAGAATCGATATATAGCGCACATAACACACGAGAGGGAAATGAACTACAGTATGCCTACTTAGACTAAGTATATAAGTGGAAAATGACGAGTATGCCAGACGCGAGTTGCGCAACTAGATCGAAATTCGCGCAGCTCTCTTTTTCGTCGAGCTCGAAAAGCTGAGCGCACGGAGAATAAGGTTAGGAAGTCGACTCCGTTGTCTCTCCTCGCAAAACTATATATATATACACACACACACACACACACACACACACACACACGTTACGGCTCTCCGTGCACACGATCCTTTCGAATTTCCACGAGACGAGTGCACGCCGTCAGTCTTTCTCTCTCACTGCTACATAGTACATACCTATATAGGTATACAATACATGCAACTAGAAAGTCAGTCACTCTTTGGTCTATATAACATATACGAGACGATATAAAAAATGCAAATAGAGGAGGAGGAGACAGGGCAGTAGCAGCACGTTTTCATTGATCGGTGTGCGCAAGTTTTCGCGAGATTGTGCGCGCGTGCCACTTTCGATCTGCAGCAGCAGCAGAGCAGCAGCATTGTGTGTTGTCGTGCGCGTCGTGGATTATCCAAAACGACGAGTGACAGCTGCTTATGTGGTGCAGACGAGGGCGGAGCTGTTGCCCCCATGGCCGAGAAGCCTCCTCGTGGTATGGATAATACTCGTCAATAGTCAGTCTCGCTTTCGATTGTTTTTGTCTTTGTTTTTTATATATGGCTTTTGGAAGAGACAACCTGACAACTTTGCTGCTGCTGCTTTGCTATTACGTTAGGGGCTGATCCTGTCCGTACGTTTCTACTGAAGGGATATGGCTCATTGTGTGTATCTGTCGTGACCTTGAGCTTGGCTTTTTTTATGTTGACTCTCATTGTAGTCTTCGTCGTCGTCGTTGTTGTCAGTCTGTGCTGATATCTGCTTGTTTATGTAAATTCATTCGCGTCGCATGATGTGTCGGATTTACGCAATTCGAGGCTTTAGCTGAATCGTCTTGGAAAAAGGCAATCGATGCAGCTATACTTTTCTGAGATATGCGCGAGAAGGCGATTAACCTAACCTCAAAACTCCGCGTGTGAATCAGCCGTTTCACGGCTCGCTGTAAGTAAGTATTAAGGGTGCGATTATTCTGTCATTCTTCGTCGAATCTGGCCTGATTCGCTGCTGTCTCTCGGTGCTGTTTCGAAAAACATTGATCTTTTAAGCGCTCGACAGTAACGTCCGCGAAAATACACGTATATTGAAATATACATATATACTGTGCATCGTCGATTGCATTATATACATGCATATGAGCAATGGACTTTTCCGAGTGCAGGACAAATTTTCCACCTCGCGCTCTCTCTTCGAAGTATTTTAAAATAGACGAGAAATTGGAATCGTCGTTTGGCAAAACGTTAAAAATGTAATAAGCGCGTTTTGCGCTGTCAGTTATGTATGTATATGTACACATAAGTGCGGAAACGACGAACGATATACACACTCGCTGTGTATATATACGGACACGTGCTCGCGGCGACTGCTCTTTTTCCTCGCGACGAGAGTAATATATATATAGGTATACACGACGTATTTATGTACCATAGCGCGTATTTTCGTAACGTGGAAAGTTTTTCGTCTTTTTCGAACACGAGCTTTTATAAATATAAAACATCGTTTGACTCGACGCATGACGAATTCGCGAATATGTTATCGACGACGCTGTGTGTTCTAGTCATTGATAATTATAGCTAGAAAAAGTTCTCGCTGCTAAAAAATTAGCATCGACTCTTAATTATTCGATATTATTCCGATAAGGATTTTTTTGCCGATTGGGGAAAACAATCGTTATAAAAAATAAGCAATAACATTTTCAAAGATATATACACTATACCGAGCGACAACAAAACAAGACATCGATTACGATAAAAGTCGACGAGGCTATATACACAGGCGTTATACACTTTTCAGTATAATATACACGCAGATATCGCGCGAAAAAATTCTAGAATAATAATCGAGTCGTATATACTCAAGCATCAGCAATCGCTCACCGAAAATATGAGGAAAACGCGGCAGCACATGCTTCCTCTCCGCGATAAAAAAAGAGCGCTTCCCGAAGGTCACATTATAGCTCGAGAGATTGCCTCTCCGATGCTCGATGTGTATAGCTCCGATTTCGAGCGAAATTTTCGCCGAGATTTACGGACTGTTATTCCTGGGCTTGGATTATACACCATTGTTCTGTAGCTTCGAATTCGAAAATCATTAGCGCGATAAATCCGATACGCTCGTTTCGCGCTCTCGAGGTCTGGTACTTATATATTTATAGAAAATATTTCGCGCTGATTCATGCGCCGTCTCGCGCGCGCGCGCGACAGCGATTCATTCGACGTCCGAAGATTTTCACTATAGCCTTTAATGTATATATAGAAACAACAAATTCGTTGTGATTTTTGAACAATATGTAAGTATAACATCATCGTCGAAATTTGTTGTTGTTGCGACAGTGACTATAATTATAATATCTGACGAGACGATCGTACAAGCTCTTGGAGGATGAGTTTAATTAATACGATCAAGACGTAATGGAGAAGCCGCTGTAATACTCGAGTCGATATAATCGGAGAACGATAAAGGCGGAATATCGTATGCCGAATTCGCTGCGGCGCAAAAAGATTGAATGGAGAAAAAATGAAGGATACGAGCTGATGAATCAAAGGCGTGTATCATTGAGTATAGTGTAAAACTTTCCAGCGAAACTTTCCGGGCCAATTGATGCTTGCATAATAACGTCGTTGGCTATACCTATATTTGCACTTTCGAAACATTGTAGGCGTACCAAGAGGTGAACGTGGGAGTGAGTATTATTAATCCATAGTTCGAGGGGTTGCACCTGCGTATAGCAAAGAAAAGAAGTGTATTTTTTGCATGCCATACATACTTTTCCAACGTTCTGGGAAAAATAATTAATATATGCAAAATTAGCCGAATTACATAAAGTATACACTTATTGCGAATTATTTACATGGCAATAAAGCTTCTAATACAACCAAATACAAAAGGATCGCGTGTGGATAATCGAGGGAGTATAGTGTAGAAAATAAATATTGGAAAATGCAAAACCGAAGCGTCTATTTATGTATATCGTGAACAAATATTGGCACATTGTATGCAAATTGTTTTGGCCAGCAGCTCGAGAAACTTTTTAATTATTAAGATGACAAGTCAGAAAACGTCTCGAGAAATTATATACTTCATTTTCGGAGCACAGCAGCAGCGACAGTAGTTCGTATACTTAAACTTCAAGCGGAAACAATTAGAATAATGAAACTTGAAAAACAACTTCGGCAAAATATAACTAATTACGAAACAAACTCGAGAGGCTGACTAGGAAAAATAGGAAATTGCGATTGTCAAAAGTTAAAGCCTCCGCATAGCGTGTCAAGTGTATTTGGAGTGGAGAGCACAGATCAGAGTTCACGCAACGACGCTCGGATGACGTCATGCGGAAATGGCGCGCAAACAAGTGATTTTCAAACGCTTCTGCACACTTCGAGCGGAGATTGCAGATGAATGTGAAAATTATTAATTAAAAATGGACGAGGATAGATCCCATAAAAATAGTTATTATTAAGTTATCGGTGTATGGATTGTTAGTCGAATAACGACTTTTTTCAAGATTTTAATGAAAATCCTATCAGCCGCAATAAAAAGTATAAGCTTTTATTACGCGTTCAATTTCGAAGCTTCTGATTGCGCTGCAGTAAAACTTTTCTTACCTATATACTACACACACACATATAGCATTGTATAAAGGATGCGGCAATTTGAATATTACATAAATCCGAGTCACATTTGCGGACTATATCTAGCCGTGACGTCAGGAAAGAACTATTTATACCTAATTAGCCGCAGCACTGAAACTCTTTCAAACCAGACTAATCCCCTTCGAAAGTTTTTCAAGAGCTTCGTCCACAGAAAATTCTGCCGCAGAGACTACATATACTGAAACACCGCTCGTCGGATGGAAGCGCGCCGGACAGCAAAGACAAATAAATTTTCTATTATTGTACCCATAGTTCGAAGGGAGGGAGACCCATCGAGCGAGTGTCTAGACGCGAAGGACGAGCATAGCTTATTGTCTAATTTTTTATTAAAACCAATAGCTCAGCTCGGAAAAATTCAAAGGGATCAAGTTCCTCCGGTGAATTTCTAGCCGTATAATACTGGTCCTCCTCTTTGTGTATCCAGCCGTCGTGTTCGGGGTCGCTTCCTTCTCGCTTCTCTCTCTCTCTCTCTCTCTCTCTCTCTCTCTCTCTCTCTCTCTCTCTCTCTCTCTCTTTTAAAAAGCGCGTTGTGAGCGCACCTTTCCCCGCATCGTGTATCTGCGACGTCTATTCTATGCTGTGTGCGGCTCTTCTCTCCTCTGCTGCTGCTGCTGCTGCTGCTGCTGTATAAGGCCGTTTTACGCTGCGACGTGTATAGCATTGATTTTGTTGCTCGCTCGGTGCGGCTTTATCTGTTGTAATTGTGTTGATTAGGATCGTTTGGTATTTAAATTGATGGATTGCTCGAATAATTGGGAAGTTTTTTTTTCAATCGCTGGTGATGATGGTTCAGTGATAAAAGTTTGCCGTGATCAGATAAGGATATCGATACGCGGCAACGTAATGGGCATAACATATTGTGTTATAGTTATGCGAAGGTGTTTTAAAATTCGTTCGAGCGTCGAGCGATTCAAAACGAAAAGGCATACGGTCGTGCGCTTCGGAAAAAATCAAAACATTCGGTCAGCGGCGGCTCTTCATAGATATAGCCGTCTAGAAAGTTCTACGTGTGTATTGGGCAAATCGTATACTAACTGTATTTTGAAAACAGCAGCGAAGTTCGCACACTGACTCGGTTCATGGATCGTCGATGCGACAATTTTTCCGCTGCCAATCATCCGCATACAAGTGCCTAATAATCAAAATAAAACCAATAACTATATACCAGAATATACAATTATACTTATCTCAACACAAAAAGTCTTTCGCCAAAAAAATTTTTGGTTAAAAAAATCCACGCCGGCCGTAATACATATCCGCATAGCCTCCGCAAAGCGTAACCGGGGCTTCTCGGCGCGACGGTCTGTCTCCGTCGCACTCGCACGGCGCCGCGACACCAGAGCCGATGGAATATTCCACTGACTCTCCATCTGCGCCCGGCCCGGCAGTGCGACGGAGAAAGAAAATGAACGCGAGAGAGCCCCGAGCAGAAGTTAAAGCGAGTGGGGCAGCCCTTCGTTTTGTGTCCTGCTGCTGCTGCTGCTGCTAAGCCAGTGCCGTAAGATCGTGGGAGTGTCGCCCCTCTCGCTTTGGGATTAAATTTTCGAGGGGATAGCAATAATGGCTCTGGAGGAATTTTCGGGATAGAGATAAATGGGAGTTTTTGTCTGCTGAGGAAGGGAGTTGCGAAAAAATTGAAGTGGTAGCCTTCGGGTTTTAATTAAATTTGTTGGAAGTTGGTGGGAGGGCTAATTGAGGTTTTTTTAAAAAAAGCCTTTCTGGAAAATTCCCATGTGCGTGTTCGAACACACACCAGAGTAGCTAGTACATCAAAGCTCTGGATCAGCGCCCCCAGAACGCGTATTTTTTAGCAGGCCATCAGAAGATCAAAGATAGCGGTTTTAGGGCTTAAAAAATTATTTTCACTTTCAGTAATACGCAATTTTGCATCGAAATTCAATCGGCAAATGCGTCGAGCAGATATATAACAATCATCTAGCACAGCGCCGACTCGTAAAATATTGACGAGACTCGAATCGAGACTCGCAGCATAAGCACTGAAACTGACGCGAAATCAAAATAATCATCGATCCCCTGTAATACGAAAGCACAGTGACCCTCCCGCATGCATCATTCAAATACGATCGATCGCTCGTTTCTACCACGTTTCTCGAATAAAATACAGTATCACTCATGCGCCGTTAAAATATTTAACATATAAGTGTCTTCCCACAGGCTGCATTATCGACTCGAGTAAATAGTTTCCCCGACACGAGAGAGACGACGACGGCGAAGAAAGAAAGAGAGCGGAAATTTTTCTATAGCCTCCTCTGCCGTACTATATACGCTTGTCTGCATGGGGGGAATGAAGTAAAGGCCGCGTCTATGGGTTCTCCCTTTTCGCTATGCAGCGCGTGGAAAAAACCCAGTGCTATCGGTACAGTACACTCGCATATATAGCTAAGAGAGTTTTCAAGGGAAGACACTATGCGCGAAATTATGTCACGTCGCCGCAGTGAATTTTCCTCGAATATGCGAGAGAGAGAGAGGGAGAGAGACGACTGATGTATGTTTTTGTTTTCGGAATATATAGTTCGTGCATTAGGGACGCTAGAGGACATAGCGTCGCGGGCGTTGCGAAAATTACTGTTGTTGATTAATCGAGGTCGATAAGGACGATCTCGCGTGTAACTCGGGGGTTTCGTTATTTTTAGCGGATGGATTTGTTTCCCGGCGTATAATTAGCCTTGTATTTTTCGTGCAAAGGTTTTTACCTGATTGTTTTTGTTCCGAGAGCGTTTTCTCCTCGTTACATTTACTCGTTTATTTCGCTGCGGCGTTTGTTGGAAAATATTTTGTTTCAAATAAGTTCGCGATTTGTACGATGAAGCGTATCGCAATGTCGGCGCGTTTTTTTCCTACATATGAGCGACGCTTCAAGCGTAAATAGCAGGAGAATTCGAAAGTAGAAATTGTTCCTAAAACCGCGTCTTAGTTATCGCTCATTATACTTTCCAAGCGCATACGCGATGTTTTCGTCGATTCACTTGCGCCGGAAGTGTATAGCTCTCTTGTCGTCGTGCTGAAGGAAAAATTTTCCAAACCAGACTTCATTATAAGCTGCGCTAATTTTCAAACAGGAAGAACTCGATACGTTGATTCACCTATTTAACGCCTTTATCAGTAACAGTCAGACCACAGCTGATAACCTAGTATAAAAAAGTTAATATACACATAAACATAGTGCGTAACAGCGCGCGGAAAAATTGTCGTTTGCGTCAGTGTACCTATACAACGATGAAAAAGATTCTCATCGACGATCTCGCGCTTTTCGCTCCAACTTGTTCGCGCTATCTTACGCAATGAAATTGCGACTCGCAGCTGACAAATTGAAATTCAAATCGAGCCCGTCGTCGGACGAGAGGGACTAATTTTGATGATTCAATTAAGAGTAAGTATATGCATTGCACTCACCATCTCGACAAAAACTATAGCCCCTAAAACCATCCGCGCGTAAATCCACAACTCACGCGCGTGTGTGTGTGTGCGTGTGTGTGTGTGTAAATGCTATACTATACATACACAAGCGTGAGGCAGGAGATGTGCGCGCAAGAAAATCAAATTAGCCGCACGTATAGAGACTCGGCCAAGGTTTTTAGCTTTTCAGCCTCGCTCGCGGTCAATCAATAGGTCGCCGTCGTCGTCGCAATTTTCGTACAATACGCCTTAGAGTCTACACAGGAGGAAAATTTTTTTTTGCCCGAGTTTCGCGCGACACGTGTTATGACGAAGGAGGAGCTGCTGGTTCGTGGAGTGGCTACGAGAATAGAGCCGAGAATGTTGATCGGATTAATTATCTCGTGGCTCGTTTATCGGGGAGGAGATGCACTGATCGGAGATACGAAGGCGGGTGTCGCGTTGGATTATATATGCTTGTCACGTTTTCAATTTCGTTCGGGTGATACTGTACTAACGTTGAACAAAGAAAATTGTAGAGAATTTGTTTTGAAAACAACCCAATATTGAAGTATATGGAAGTGCTTTCCATATAATTCACATAATAATAGGCATACTTCCAAGCGACCATACAACAATTGCGTAAAAAGCTTGCGGGTCAAAGTGACATACACACACAATTATCCACCGGTTAATTGTGTCGTCGACTAGTTTATAACTTTGATCGCTAATTCGGTCGTGTCTTCGCGCCACGGCGACGACGATTCATCGATCTATACACCCCTTTATTTTTGGGCTCGAACATAGTCAATCAGACGATCTTCTGAATTATACACTGAATCCTCGCGATAAAACCGATAGGTTCGTGATAAATTCACGCGGAATTGTTTTTATTCACGTCGATGCGACAGTTATTTAGTCACTGACTCGTGTGGTTATTTCGGGGCGAGACACGTCGAGTTTTTACGGAAACGTTTCAAAAGTGTGCAGTGTCAACAACAATATTTTTCTTCGTGTTCTATAAATGTTTTCGTTATCCGCGCGCGCGCGAGAGAGAGGGAGAGAGAGAGAGGGGGAGAGAGCATTAGATAACGAAATCGTTATTGGAGGTGGCCGGTGTACCGTATACATTTTACTGAGACTTGCAAAAATGTTCTTTGAATCGAGACTTCAGTTTCGTATTTGAAATGCAGTTTGACCGAGTGTCAGCTGGCGTATGAACACAATAGAAAGAAGACTGCTGAGGTCCGAAATGCTATGATCGTCGAACCCTTGCAGCGTTTGTATAATATCCTATATAGTCCTTTTGCCCACCCCGAGTAGTAACGATTCGCGTGAAAAAGTGGTCATACTTCCGGACATCTATAGTCTACTAGACCCTCCTTTGCATATTATGAAACTTTGTTGAAGTGTCGTAATTAATATAAACTTTGAAAATTAGCATTCGAAATCGAAATTATATCGAGTACTTGGCTCATCCCTTCATTTCAACTTCATATTTAATTGCCATACTTTTAAAATAAAAAAAAAAAAAGAAACAACTGGAATCGTTAGAAAACTGAGAATTGTAACGATAGTCCAAAGCCTCCACAGCGATCAACCCGATCACTTCTAATTCTCACCGCTGCCACCGTCATCAGCTGCCTCTCGCCACACGCGCAACCCCCTGCTTCATCTGAGAAGCGCAAAACTTCGCGAGCTCGACCCTCTCTCTTTCTCTCTCAGTATTCGCGAATCAATTAAAAGCCCAGCTCTCTCTCCCTCCCCCCTCGAGGAAAAAACGACCCTATACCCACCATATACCGGCGGTATACAGGCACTAGGCAGAGAGCTAGCTACAAGGGGGTACCAGTTTCCGCAACCTCCGTTCCTGCTCTTTTTCCCCTCTAAACTCGCCACACCACACATCGCAGGCCTTCTCTTTCTCTCTCTCTCTCTCTCACTCGCTCTCTCGCGCCGTCGGCGCTTTCTCTGATCTGTGCGTTCTATAGCTATATGTATATCCACAGAGCATAGCAGCCTAGCCGCTCCCCTCCGCGCCTTTTCGCTCCCTCTTGCCGAATATCCGCGCGCGCGGCGCCGCCGATACACACCGCATCCAGGCTCTCTCTGCTCCTGCGGGACCTTCTCGTTAGTGTGAGACTCGCCGCCGTCGACTGTCTGCAGTCGAAGCTGTTCTCTTTTATATACCTGCTCTCTTCCTTCTGCGACCGAGACTCGCTGTGTTTGTTTGTTTGCTTGTCGTTTGTTGCTGTCATCGACGATATATACCAGTGCACTTGAAAAAAAAAAAAAATAAACAACTTAGTCCCCTGACAGACGGTGTGTGGAAAAGCTGTGCAGCACTCGAGAGCGTGCGCGCGCGTGCTGCGTGTGTGTGTGAGCGCGCTGCGGCGTTTTTCTTTGTTCTCGCGCTCGCGCGTGGGAAAAACGCGTCTCTCTCACTTAGGCAGTGTGTACAGGAGCGGCTTGGAGCTATGGACGACGTCGAGGCTGCCTGAAGAGGATCGTCCGAGTCACCGGCACTGACAGCTATACACACAGCGTATCCGCGTAGTATACGTATATATACGCGGACAGGCCATAGTGCGAAAGCGCGAGAGAGACGGAAAGTGAGGTTAGGTGTCTTCTCGTCCGCGCATATACTCCGATCACAGACAGAGAGAGCAAGCGAGGGAGTGCGTATATATAATAATACATGCACGGCGAGTTGCCGAGGACATCATGAGCGCACGCGTGATGGACAAGAACGGCGGGGGTGGCCTGATGAAGACGACCGCCGGCGTCGTCAATCGCGTCGTCGAGGCTACGGCCAACAGCCTCCAGCAGCAGCAGCAACACGCCGACTGGCAGTCGAATCCGTCGCCGCTCAATCAGCCGGGACAACCGGGACAGAACGGCCAGAATCTCCTGGTCGTATCGCAGGACACACAAGGCAAGGAGCTCATCGCGGTAGCCGACGAGCAGACCGTCAATGGCGTCAACGTCGTCCTCGACTCGTACTGTTCGTGTACTTATTGCTTTTTCACACTTCATGTATTCTTTCTCTTTTCCTTCTAATCTTTGTCCTTGCTGCGTTTTTTTGGAGAAGTTTGCCCTAGGGTGGGGTGGGCTGCTGGCTACTGGATTATTGATCGATGCCATCGGGATGATTCCAATGACTGTTGCTCCAGAGCCATGTTGGGAGGCGAACAAAGAATGACAGGCTGGCTTATTGATTAGGAGGGTTGTTTATGCCACTGTGATTTAGGCTTTTTTCACTGTGTTGTTTGCTCAGTAGGATTGTCTTTCCATTGTCTTCTTTGTAGAGACTCCTATTTCCATTTCATTGACAGAACTCTTTTTTTGCAAATCGAATCACAAATGCTTTGTGAGTGACTTACAAATGCCTTATGAAAACCAAGCTTCTAAAGCTCTTAGCTTCTCCACATGCACACACACATATATAGGTTGTATTGAAATTGAGATAGGATTGGATGAGTCATTAATCAAGGAAACAAGAAGCTAAGAGAGAATTTTTTTCCAAGTGATTTCCTTGTTTATGAGTACACTGTAGATTCTTTGGTAGCACAGTTTTACAAATGTCGATTGAAATAAAATTGAAGAAATCTTAGTTCTTAGTTGATAAAAAAGGATCCATTGTCAAACAATATGACTAATTGAATTATGTGGCTTTCAGGGTTACTGGAACTCGCACACCGAGAGTACCAAGCTGGGGACTATGAAAATGCAGAAAGGCACTGCATGCAGCTGTGGAGACAAGAAACAAACAACACAGGAGTCCTACTACTCCTCTCCTCCATACACTTTCAATGCCGCAGACTAGAAAAGTGAGTCTAATTGCATATGAACATTTTCAAACATTAATCCACTTTTTTGAAAATCTTTTTAAATGTCAAACAAAAAAGTAAACTCATTTTTTACAGCTGATTTCTATGTCAGAGCATAAGCCGAGTATGAAAATAATATTTTCTAATCCCTGCAATTTTCAACAGGTCAGCCCACTACAGCACATTAGCTATCAAGCAGAATCCATTATTGGCTGAAGCATACAGCAATTTAGGAAATGTTTACAAAGAGCGAGGACAGCTCCAAGAAGCATTGGAAAATTACAGACACGCAGTTCGGTTGAAACCGGACTTCATAGACGGTTACATTAATTTAGCAGCCGCACTGGTAGCAGCGGGAGACATGGAACAAGCTGTGCAAGCATACGTGACTGCTCTGCAGTACAATCCAGTGCGTAGATTTTACATTTTGAGTTTATCAATTTTGGGACATCGTAATGTTCATTGAAATATCAAAGTGTTCAGCAGTTTTAACTAAAAGCAAGTTTACAAGTTTGCTTATCTTTTCCATTGTATATTAAGCAATGGATAAGAAAAAACTGTTATTTATTGAAAGTAATTACACAATTCGTTGTTGAATAACAAGTTATGCAACCACTTCAATTAGCATTGCCAAATCCCATATTCTAATGTTATAGTTAATCTCTGTAAATAAGCGATTGTCATTCTTACTAATTTATTTCGTTCTTTTTAGGATTTATATTGCGTAAGGAGTGATCTTGGTAATCTATTGAAAGCATTAGCAAGACTCGACGAAGCCAAGGTATGTTAAATTTGATGCAGTCACGCAAATTTCGAGAATTCTCACATGAAACATTCTATGCATTTATGCCGGAAGTCAGCATTCCATCAGTTATATTCGCTAGAATCAAATTTACTGTCATAAAAATGTGTGACTAATCGAAAACGAACGGTAGCCAAAAACAATGACTGTGGATTGACGAAAAGGTGTTAATGCGTATTATGCATGTGTATCGGCTAGCGTAGTTCTGAGGAATGTTTAGAGTACATGTTTGTTTTGACATAAGCACATGCAGAAAGCTGCCTTTGTATACTACAAATGCGCGCGATGCGAGCAATCATCTGTCATTGAATTTCGTAATTTTATGCCATATCTACCCATAATTTTTTTCCTTGCAGCATTGACTTTCTGATTACAGAAAAATTATTCACTATGGGTACTCTTCAACGTATTGCATTCGATACATTTACATTCAGAGTTTTTTTCGCTGTAAAAATAGTGCCATGCTTATGAGTGTTTTAAATTTCAGTTTAACCTAACTTCGCATGCAATACGTTTTTCAAGGGAATGTCGCCGCTTTAACGGATCATTAGAGTCGACAAATTTTGAATCCGAATGCATAGAATTAGATGAATTGTGGTCAACGTAATAGCATCGTAGTTTCGCTTTTAGAAGTCGCTGATTCGTTTATGATTTGAAAGAATTATATTTTTTATTTTCCAGATTTCACAATCATAGTGTAATTTTTTTTTCTGAAAAAAGTATACGTTTTCATTGAACAATCAAACTTTAAAACTCATAGAATTTTCAGCAAAAGCAAAACATTTACTGATCACAGCGTAGATAACAGAACAATTTGTTAAACTCTGCTTGACCACGACAGTCGCGACATCCCCTTGAGGTTTTGAAGCTGTCAAGAGCAAACAGCGGACAAACCACAAATGGCATTGCGGGCAGCTTGCAGCAACGCTTCGCTTATCAAATGATACGTTTGCTTTGCTGCAAGTTTTTCGAATTGTGACTCCGCCGATTCTATTTGCTAGCATAATTAACCTCGCCTCACATTGCATTTTATATTGTTACGCAAATATTGAGAATTTTGTTACTCGCATGTTACACAGAGATAAATAGGATCGGCCGCGCGCAACTAGCTTTTAAGTTCACTTTTAAAACCCTATCATTTCTCATTAACTTTTTTTTACAGCACCTTTTCTTTTACTCCTCCTTTAATCCTATGGTGTAGTTTTCTCTTTATCACATGCAAAATACAATGCGCTAAAAAGCAAGATTGGCGCAAGACTGCTTGGCTATTGTAAATTTTGATGTCAAAGATTGTTGAATATTTTCTATATTTCATGTCATTTTTCAGAAACCTTACTTTTCAAATTGTTTTGATCTAATGTAGTAAAAAGATTTTTTACGCAAAAATGCACAGCTGTTGAAGTTCACTGATGTTTGAACAGAAATGTGACGTTCTTAAGAGTGTACAATTACATTTGAATTAAAGATTTTCACTGGTTCAAAAAGATGTGTTTCCTCGAGTCTTTAGAGTAAATTGAAGAAGTGGAAACCATGCAATTTCTTAGGCAATTAGATTACGTTTAGTCAAGAAGTCTGCTTTAGCGCGGAGTTGGCGATTCGGATGCTCTCACGACATTGTGTCTCATCGTGAATTTCAATTAGAAATAGTTTAAACATGTTTTTCTTTTGCATCGGCAATGAAGGATGCACTTGACTTAACTTAACACGAGACTTGTTCGTCAATATTCATGAAATGTTTCTAAAAGCAATTCGTGAGCGCATCGCTTTTTCGACTTTACTTAGGATAAACGGTGACGAGGGAAGTTTTCTGCAATACTCTATAAGTCATTCCTGAGAACTAGCTGGCCCCTAATAACTGCCAAGTTTTTTTCTTCTATTTTTTTTTTAAACTCGTCCAGCCACTATAGCTTTTCATTGAGTTAGAGTCTTTTCTTTTTTTTGAGGAAACTCGCGTTGTTAATTAAATTTGAGCCATAACTAGCAAGTGATTCGAAGTTTTCATTTTATCGCTCTGTTTGAATGCTGCACATGAAACTCGGAGATCGTAGTACATTAAAATTAAACTTTTCAACTTTTAATTTGAAAAATTTTTACGGTCGAACTTAACGACTTTAGACATACTTCGGCTCGGGATGGATTTTGGGAGTAGATTACACTGGAGAAATTTCATCATTCAAAGTCGCACGTTTCTTTAGCCAAAAAAATTCACGTTCATATTATATTTTGAAAATTCAAATCTCCTCATGAAACTGTGACATCAAAAGGATTCTTCGTCAGTATACAACCGTATAACTATAAAGTCAGTGTAATGTATTTCTCTGAAATTGTTTTGACGAATCGAAGCTCCGAGCTGGAAAAGCGATGACGCTTATAAACTCGGAGCGCGACGAGAGAGGAGATGTAAATTTCAAAGCAACGAAACATTTTAACGCAAAAATTTAAATCTTGTTCTAGTACTTCAAAAAAGCTCGAAGCTTTAAGCGAACACGAAAGAGAGCAGTGCATAAAACGAAACAGATATTTAATTGTCAACGAGTCCTCTGGCTGTCGTGTGTCCATATGATATAGGTATTTGCAATTTAATAAAGATCTCTAAAACTTTTGAAAGCAAAAAGAACGTATATGTATAGTATATGAAAAAATATAGCATTGAAAAAAGAGACTTATGAGAAAAAAAGAAAAGATGAAGTTGATAAATGCAAAGACAGTGGAGTGGTAGTGTTGTTGAGAGAGAAAAAAAAGAAAAGAAAAGAGATTAACGCAGCTGTCTTATTGTCTGTGGACGGGATTGATCGACTCTAGGAGAGCGGGGCAAGTGCGGACACAGACACACGGTCGCTTTCTCCAACCGGTTGAACACGAACGAACGCTGCGATCAGAGGTTATTCAATATGAGCACTGTGTCTCTCAGATCATAAAGATATATTATCGAGAGCTTACGAGCCGTACCTACTGTCAACCTACCAAAGGGTACTCTGAAGGTAAAGTAGTTCCCGAGGCCGGTCTCTATGTCTTTTCTCTCGCCTACCGCAACACAATCCGCTCACACAAAGCCCTCATCCTATACCTCCGCATCGTGTTTTTAATTGTAAAATTGCAAAGCTCGATGAAATCGTACGAATTTACTGATGTGCATACGCGTAGAGACCGGCCGACCGCAAATGCCCTTTTTATCTCTATGTTTTAGGTACGGATTATACACTGAAATTTTACATATTGCAGCCCACCTCTCAGTATTACAAACTCACGCAATCGTCTCCCGAGGATCGTCACCGTTTCTCCTCAGTTTCTTCTCTTTCAGACGCTTTCGACGACGTTCGTGTGCCTATGCATACACACACGCTGCATATAGATTCTAACGATTAACGCACTTTTCGCATCGCTCACGAGAAGACTATTGACGAGAGAAACAGCAGCGGATAATTGATAAACGCGCTGGAGAGTCCGGACCGTCGCATTGCATTAATCCTTTGGCTTGGAGTCTGCAGCGCGTCGCTCGGTGACGTTTCTCGGCAGCGAGGCTGTGTCCCCAGGATCATAGCTGAGTTGAGAAAACACTGAGACAGAGCTAAGAATTGTGTTATTTTCCGACGTAGAGAATTTCGACTGTCTCTGTTTTCCACTCACGGCGAAAGACAGAGAGAGTTTGTGTCAACGGGAGGATTACTTTTTCAGAATAACGACTCGCAATTGCAAAACTACACGCTTCCAGGATGAGAGAGGAAAAGATTATGTTTTTGTGTCTTTTTTAAGAATTCTGAGCCTGGATCAGTCGACGTTTATCACGAGTACACTTCGCGCGCCCAGTCGCCAGGACTTTTTTTCAAGTGCTTTGATTTTTGACAGTTTTTTTTTTTGTTTACAGCAATCTTTTCTCGCTGTACTGCACGAGAGTTTGTTTTTGTTTGATTTTATCTCGTTGTTTTGTTCAAAGCTAAATTGTCACCAACGATTTTTCTCAGTTTGAAAGTTTGGACACGCTTTGGATTTTGTCCGGCAGCCTTAGCAAAAACGATCAAAGGCAGAGACGTCGTTTTATTTTTAAATTCCGTTAATTGGCGCGAATCTAATCGACCGATAGACGGACGGGAAAAGGCGTGGCGACTGCGAGCGCGCGAGGAATCGATGAAAGCTGGGCTTCTTCGATAAACTTCGTGACAACGACTACAGCAAAAAACGACTGTGCATTTTTTCTCTACGATATATACTCTTTTTAACTATCAAAAGGTCTGATTCTTTTTCACTTTCCCTTCTCTCTCTTTCTCTCTGTCTGTCTCTCTTTTATTCTCATTTCGCTACGTCCTCGCGAAAGCAAAGCGTTGATTGTGTTAACCGCGAGATGCGCATAATGAATCAAACTGGGATTTTCAATTCTTGTTGCGGCAGTAAGTTTTTTTTATCGGTGCACTTTTTTACTTGTTTGAATAGACTGTAATATCGAAAATACGCATTAATTTTCGTTTTTAATTTTTAGACGTGCATGAATAGAGTTACATAGTTACCCAACAATCAACATTTTATTTTCGTGAGGACAACACGAACTCGCCCAGATTGCCTCGAATCCCAAAAGGCTTTTTCAGAGCAAATTCGCTCACGTTATCGTGGTCGATTACAGCTTTATGTACAAACAAACACCGCAGCATGAATCTTTTGCAAACAGAAGAAAACAAATATACAATGAACTATGTGTCTCTCGCGTATCACCACGAGCACGTCAGCGAATCCGCGCTTGAACAGTTGGGACAAGGAGTCGAGCTTGGCGCTTCTCTTTTTGTTTATCGCATAAAAATATGAATCCAAGAAAAAAGAACATTAATGAATAATAATAACACAATTACAACAAGCGAATGTGATATATGATGGTATGCGAGCGATGTGACGATACGCATACGTCCGAAGAGTGATTTATGCGCATCGTCCGGAGTCACGTCGTATTGGCTCGAAGGGAGGTTTTGAAGGAACACTCATTTACCTGCTCGATTTTGCTTTTTTTGTCTCTCTCTTTGATAACTCGTGCAATCGCGCGACACACAAACACTAGGCATGCTACCTCAAGGCTATCGAGACGCGGCCGGACTTTGCCGTGGCCTGGAGCAACCTGGGCTGTGTTTTCAACGCACAGGGGGAGATCTGGCTGGCCATCCATCACTTCGAGAAGGCCGTCGCACTGGACCCCAATTTCTTGGACGCGTATATAAATCTAGGGAATGTTCTCAAGGAAGCACGCATCTTCGACAGGTGAGTTTTTGTCGTTGTTTAATTTCATGGTTTTTTTTTGTCGGATGGAGTTTACGTACTGAGAAGCATCGTATATTAGGTATCTCTGCGTAAGTATACTTTGCAGTGTACAGAGCGAGTCACCAAAGTTTTAATTCAATTGCAGATGAACTCGTCCGAGGCGCTACTTTGGGCTAAACTCAACTGATTTTAATACCTTTACGTTAATAGGGTCGGAATAATGCAGAGCTATACGTCCAAGCTAACTTTTCATACGGAGAAGGTTTTTTCCCTCGAAGTTAGCCGTCGTGCAAAAAGCGCAGAGTGCGCCATTCTTTCAGCAAGTTTAAACTCGCTGCGCTAAATTGCTCGACATGGATTATAACATTCTTTCACTCTGCGCAGAAAAGAAAGCCGCATTAGAGTTGCGAACTGCATTAAACTTTGTCATTCCGTGTACTGTATACACTGCGACCCCTGTTACACGGTACTTTGAGTTATTAATAAATGTCCCGCTGACTGTAATTATAAGGACTGCCAGTCTCGATTAAGCCGGCACTCTGTACCCAGTTACATCAAGGCGACTTGTTTTGCCTTTGATCGCGGCGAATCCGTGTAAATTGTGCATGATTATACAGAGAATCTCTAATAGCTTTGCACTTAGTGCGTATCTCCATAGTTGACTAATTATGTTTTATAATTGTGCATATATATTATTTATATTCTATATAATGCGAGAACATTTTTCGCATCATTATTGAATATCGGAAATCGAATACATTACGCTACCCAACTGAAACCAAACCGATGCGTTCGATAAGGAAATCGAGCTTTATCGAAACCACAGAACAATTTTCATACATATACATATACTTATATAAATCCTGCGGATACTACGGTATCCAGCACAAAAGATACGCGAGAGAGCGTAATATAACCGCAGCGCTGCAGCAGCCGTTAAAAGCGCGTGGTGTCGGTTACGTGGAATCGAGGGCGTTGGAGAATATTTTGCGCGATATTTTTCAACGTTCTCTCTCTCTCTCTCTCTCCCTCTGTGTAATAAAATTCCGCAGATTTCCAGAGAAAAAAAGTGGCGCGTGTGCGGACGAGAGAAACTTTTATTACCTGCATTGGGAATACACCGCGAGAAACACTCGTCGCAGTAACTTTTCACAGCTATACAACGTGCGCCACTGTATCCTCTGTATTTTTATTTGCGTTGCGCGTTTATTGATGAGTTGCATTACGCTTCGATGATGTCGAAGGTGAAAACATAGGAGAATTTTTCAATTCCGACGATGAGTGACAATTTTCAGCGAAACGTCGAAGCTTATGTCGTTATGTCGTTGATTAAACTTCGACGACGTACAGTGTATAAATGCGTTTATCGCATAAATTTACAACGATGTAATCAACTCGATACGTGAATCGGCGAATCGTACGATAAACTTGTGGTAATGCAGTGCACAACGGACTAACCTTATACAGCGTAAAATCTATAACGGGATAAAAGCCATCTCTTTTCCAAACCAAAACACCACTGAGCAACCCTTCAGCGATGCATTTTTCGAAGCCAATGAAGCGTACACTCGGCTTCCTCACTTCTACCATAAATATTTATTAATCGCGCGAAGCCCGTCGATGCGCTTACACTTTTTCAGCGATGATTTAGCGGCCGCGAGCATCCGTCGTGTTTATTATACATATAGCGACTGCTTTTTGCAGCAATTTTTCTTCTTCTTCTCCTGGTTGACCCAGTTTTTATGTGTATCGCGTTTGCCGAGGAGAGATGAGAATTTTCCACTTTTTTTTTGTTCTTTTTCCCGGGCTTTTTGGTGATTGCCGCGATGCAGGCCTGCTTGCGCAGTTTCGGCCGGTGTCATCATAGCGCGCATTAGAGTTTTTTTTTTAACTCGTCGATGATCGATTTCACGAAGATTTCACAATTCTAAAATACCGAAAGTCACCCAAACGAGAGAGCGTCTCTCATTCACCCTCCCATCACGCGAGAACGACTTCAATTAGACCTAACCGGATTTTCGTCTGCGACAAAAGCATTCCCACTTTATTCCCCCCAAAGGATTCCTATTAGCTCGTGTCGAGAAGCCTTCAAAGCAAAACGTTTCGAGAATTTCCACCGCTTCGCTGCAGCCTCTTCAATTAAACCTCGCGTCGTCGTCGTTCAGCTTCAAAAAAAAAAAAAAAAAAAAATTGAACAAAGAACAAGAGCAGCTCGGCGAATTACACGGGAGAGGGAGAAACAAAAATACGGGGGAAATATGTCTGTATGCGCGCGCGCGAGCATACGAGAGCGCAAAAAATGGGTCACCTAAGCGCGTGCTCGGAATATCTCAACGTGCCGGTAAAATCAAACCCTTGTATAAAAAGCTTGCGGATCTCGGCGTGCGTGCGTGTGTGTGGTATAGCGCCGTATGCTGTTGTTGTTCCGATCTTTTTTTATCTTGCTTTATCGCGCGTTCGTACTACCGCGTACTTATTAGCTTCGTAATTTCTCGATGGCTGCGGGGGATTTACCCGCGGCGGTTTGGAATTAGCGCTGATGGTGTAATTTATTCGCTAATGCCGATGATGTTGCGTATACTGTGTCGGGTAATTACTTTATTCGTTACGCGGATAGATAAGGCTTATCAAAACTGACGGTGATGCGCGAGCTTGCGAAATTAAGAATACAAAATAATTTTGGACTTCATCAGAACTTGCGCTGAAAATCCATCCATCCATAGCGGTGGGTCAGCTAACTGCATTGTAGCTGCCTGCTTGGATCGCTCATGCTATAACTGTCTAAGTCTATATATTCTTACATTCGGTAGCTATGAAATTTGCTCCTTGCTACATTATTTATATGTATGAAAGTACAGAAAATCACAAGATCGATACGACGTTACAGAGGGTGTACATAAGAATATCCCAAGTCAAAGTTCCTCACAGTTCAACATCCTCTTAATGCCCCGTCGTCTCCTTTCGGCAAGGCAGAAAACAGACAGGAGCGCGCAGATATAGTCGCTCTCCGAAGCGCTGTTTTTCCATCGCGTCGCATGTCGCCGTCGTGACTGTTGCCGAGCGTATAAACAGCAAGATGGAACAGGGCGAAAACAAGTCTGATGGTCCTCTGGCGAACCACAGAGGAATATAAATTTCCCCGCACTGGTGTAAACAACCTCTTTCTCCTCGAGCCGCCCGCCGTCGTGTCGTATACACACGAAGTGTGTATTATCCGATACTGGCGTCAGTGTCGTCGTTGAGTTTAGTACGTGCGAACGATTAGTTTTTGAATTTAATTGCCAAGTACAGCGATAAATCTTAACTTTACGTGGGACGCAGTGTACGTGTTTGAACTCGCACCTATGAGCTTGGAATCTCCGCGTATAGCTATATACGTATATCAGGGTTACGTCTTGTTTATGGCTGGAACAGCGCGCACATTATATGCTTCTGGAGGCGTCGTTGTACCAACGCTTTTTCCTTTATTACCATCTTCACAAATCATAAACTTCCGTGAGTGAGTTGTTAAACACTCTCGTGCAGGAGGCGCGCAATAAAGTAAATTGAGAGCTTACTCCACGTTCATGCAATTTTGTCTGTAAGTTGTCCAAAAAAGTTACAATTGGATATTCCGCTTAACAATCGAATGTAACGATTTGCCTAATGTCTCTTATCTCTCAACCTAATACTCTCCAACTCGTCGTCCGTTGCACAGCTACTCGACAAGGGCTGTACATCAGTTGGCAGCAAAGTGTTCCAAAGCTCTCTAAAAGCCTTCGTACTCCCTGTACCTTTGATCGAATTCACAAGACGACTCGTCGAGAAAGAGGAGTTTCAACCCGTTTAAAACTACCCGCCAACTACCGCATCTCTCGTGAACTCTCTGGGGAATTTTAAAGGTTTTTCGCGCCTTCTTGTGTGCGACTCGTTTCTCTTTCCTCCCTGAAGCTTTCATTCGATTCCGCGCCGCTATCTCGATCCCTTTTAAGGGGAAGTCGTCGCGATAGCGGAACATAAAAGAAAGTCCTCGCTGAGGGATAATTAAATTTTCGTCGTTGCTACTGCTGGTGGTGCAGATGAAAGAGCTAGGAATCGGCTGAGAGATAAGGCTGCGACTTTAGCCGAGTGAAGGATGTGTTTTCTTTTAATGGATTCTAACTGCGCTGAGGATCTTGATTCTGAAACAGCCCAGAGTTACGAGAGGCAATGAAGAGATTTATTAAAGAGGAATTTATTAAATTTCGGTTCACAAATTGGATTGAATCCGAAGCAGAATATTCAATCGGGCTGAAGCAGTCGAATCCAGTGGAGAAATCCTCGCACTAGCGGCAATACTTTCATCCCTTCCGAAGCTCTGGATACAAATTTATTTGACTCAGCTCGAGTCCTAGCCTTAAAACGATGCAATTCCCATTGTAATCAATAGTCTCGGGACGTCACTGCTGCTGCTCGCCATTCGATCGAGGTTATGTCTATAGTGCAGGACGTTTATGAAGCTTCTTTAATTATCTCGAGCCTCGCGGCAAATCTATTTTGTTCCCGACTATATTTTTATCTCCTCGACGAAGTATAGCTGCCCGTCGCACTGTAACTAGCTCAAAACGGCTGGAAAAATTCATTTAAAAGCTATACTCTCGTTCGCTTACCTGCGGGCTTTAATTTTCCACGCGAGATCAGTGCCACGGGTAAATATCGATGCCAGAGTTCGCATGATTTGAAATTGTGGAAAAACCGGACGTTTAATTACAGTTTACACGTAGCTCTGTCACAGAAGTTTTCCCGAATGAAAACTGCGTAGTTTTTCTGCTATTCGCACAGCCCTGGAACTGATGGAGATCCAAATAGAATTCTCTTTCATCATCGCTTTCTACTGTAAAGCGGAATTGCCGTGAAATTAATCAATGTTCCCGTGAAGCGTAGTTACAAAATCTTGCCGGATTTCGACTCGTCAATCACGCTGATTAAAGCTTCCAGTTTTAGCCTACTGATTAGAAGAGGTCGCCAGTGTGCGTCAGCGAATAGTCGTCTATTAGTGTTTAGTTCTGGTCTGTGATCGAACGAATCTTCTTTTTTTTCGAATGAACTGACTCGTGAAATTTCACGCATTAACAGGAATCGGCGCGAAGCTACTGTGCTGCGCAGAATCGATCAAATCCGCGCCAAAGCCTTCGAAGCTCGCGGAGGATGTATAATCCGTCGAATTTTGATTTCCGCGAAGGATTTTTCCCTTTTCCGCACAAGCGCGGCTGGAAAAGCGGATAACCCGGAAAATCCGACATCAGATTTCGTACGTCTTGAATGACAGTAATTGATTTTTTCTCTACAGTTTCGCTTTTGATTTATGAAGTTTCTACATATATTTATACAGAATTTCAACAAAAGATATTTTTGCTGAATCTGAGGTCTCAAATTTTTACGACGTTTTTTTTTATTTCTTTTCTCCACGCGGACGCATCCATGAACGATGGATCCATCAAAGTATTCGCTGACACATCAGCCTTTCAATTTGTAAAACGAACACTTTTAATACACCGTTCTCTCCATCAATGCTATTATTGGCGCGGTTCCTCCCGGCGTGGAAAAGAACATCAGCAGCAGGCTTTGTCTCGCGGGCGAACTTTATATTCGGACCCTTATAAAAAGCGTCCTGCACCTAATGGATACCCCGATTTTTATGGACGCTATCGATTTTCGGCGTCAGCTGCAGCCAGTGAGATCCAGTTTTCGCGCAAACGCACAGCTACAGCAAGTATAAATTTTGATATTTTCAAGCACTTTCAAAAGATTTCATTAATTATAAGGCAGCGCGCGGGGATAATACCTTTTATGGAAGCATCATTTTTAGTACTTGATAAAATACCGTGAATAATTCATCAGCTACTTCGAGTCGCTTTATGTTTCCCCTTTGTCCGTTTCAATAGTGCTCCATCCGTTCACTCTGGGCTGTATTCCGAAATAATGCTTTTGCCATGTCCATTTGCGCCTACATACAGTTGTTATAGCGCTCCTTTTATCTCTGACCTTAAGAACTATTTCTATCAGCATCTCTACTATAGGTATCGCTTCGATCTTCTGTCTATTCACGACGACATCCGCTCTATTTTTGAAAACGACAAACTTGTCGCTGAAATTCATTTTCGCGGTGTTTTGATACAGCGAGTAGCTTCAAAATAATCGTTGTTCCAAACTAGGTCATCCAAAATTTGATAAACCAGGAGCACGCGCGTGAGTTTGAATCAAAATTAGGCGATCTGCATTAGGTTAGTCGAGAGGTAGGTAAATTTCTCGACTCAAGACGCTGCATATACAAGCTACAGAGTAGCGGATTCTTCGCTCATAACCTGATTGACTTTGCTTCTCGAGCAATTTCACGCGAACGGCGACGAATAATAAAAGTCAAAAGAGTTATGTTTTCTTTCAGTCGTTCGCCCGTGGCGCAGAAATTGAATTTTCGATCGCGGGCGCGGAAGTCTTTCGTAGTGTTTGCAAGGGCTGCGTAATACAGAGTAACAATCGCGAGATCCGTACACGGCGCTCGGAAATACATCGAAACAAATGCGCGACTTCCGGATCCAATATCCTTCCGTAGATTTCCTCGGCAAACAGCCGGTGTTTGTTTTCGCCGTTGGTTGCTCGGTACAATCAAGCCATATTACCGTGACACCGTATTATTATCCGCGTTTAATGCCGAGAGCAACTCGAGACCTTCGCTATAATTAATACTAATCCCTCTATACACGGCGTGTACCGGATCCTTTATCCAATATAATCCAGATTTCCGTTATATCTACTACACGTGCCGATCTCCGTGTCTCTTCCAAAAAGCTCTTTCTTTCTCGCGCAACCATATATGGATTTCTCTAAAAGTAGGAGCTACACACACGACTCGTTCCTCGCTGTTCAGTCGCATAAATCTCGTTCTCTCCGGTTACGAAACGATGTAATACACCCAGTGGTATATCCTCCCTATCCTGGAAGCTCCACATCTCTCCTCTTTCTCTGTGCAGCTGCGGTAGCTTTCCCGGCGGCACTTATTGATTCGCCGCGGATTCCCACCTACGCCTCTCTCTCTCGCACTGTGTGCGCCCCACGTTTTCGCTGATTCTCGTACTGGATCTCTAGAAGCCGTTACTTTTGCATACATAGGCGAAGTTGTTGACTTTTGGCTTTTTCCCACGCTCTCGATTTTTTCTCTCCCCCTCTTGGCTTCCTGATGCTTTTATTTGCTTGTGCTTTTTATCGCTTGCCGAGGGCGGCGCACTGGAGATAAAAGTGGATGAAGATTTCCAGAGTGTTTTCTTTGGGTGACGATTGGAATTCTGTGAATTTATGACTTCGTGATTGGGGTCGAGCCGAGTGGACGAATTTAAAGCGTTATTATCGAGGTGTAACTGTGGGCGAGAGATTTCTTGTGCGAATGCTAGATTGCTTCATTTTTTCTCGTCGAAATTCCTGCCCTGGGGAATCCTTCGATCATCGGATTTGACTCGCGTCTATTTGGCAAATCCTCAACTCTCGGGTCGAGCACGAGAGAAAGGCTCTATATTCTTTCGGTCCTTTCTATCCTCGTTTTATTGCATCTCATGACGAGACGTGATGCAGAGGATGTTCGAGCTTGTAATGCATACAGATTTGACGAGTAGAACGATTTTTTCTTTTTCGAAGGTATAGAAGAGTGGAATATCCGATTGCGGAAATGGGGAGTTTCTAAATTTGGAATTTTACATTTTTGTTTTTCTGGATATTACCACCGGAATTATGTTCGGTGGTATAACAAAGTTCAGCAGTTGAATAGTATTTTATGCAATGCTTTCGTTTGTTTTACTCAACTTCGAATGGAGTGGCGAAGATTTGAGATAACAAAATTTGGCGCTTGTTTGCCCGAAAGTTCTGAATGCTGTACAAAAAAGTTTGCCGAGAGGCGCCTACGTGTAGAAAGTTTCCAGCGAAACTTTTGCCTCTCTGCATGATGTATTGTAGCGACGGTAATTATATGAATAAATAAACCAACTTTTGTTTCTACTTATGGACTTTGGAATCCAAAGTTTTGATTTATTATTGTTTGATCACTATTCTTTTGTCAAGACTCAATTAGGCTTATTATCATTGCTGTCGAGTTATTGTTACTTTTTGAAAAGTATAATTGACGCTATTATGTACTAACAGCGAACACATCAGGCATTCTAACTTATCTATTTACGGTTTCATTAAGCAAACTATCTATCAAGGTACGAAGCAGGAATTACACTCGCTGGATCCATTAATGGACTCAGGAAGAGCTTTCCTGTAAATCAGGCTGGTATAAAGTACGTTTAATTTAACTGCCCTTACTTCTAAAAAAAAGAACAACTATTTATTATTTTGACTGTTTTGGGTACGCATCCATTATCTAATGGAGTCATTTAGCTCTTTCAGCATAACAGACTACTGTAAAGCTGCTCAGCTGGACGTTTCATTAGGAGAGCCATTCTTCACGATGCGAAATAAGAACTGCACTTAAAAGCTATTACTAAAGTCCAGGCTAAGATGCTTAACTCGCTTTTTTTTCTACGTGCGCAAAAATAGAATCTCTTTTAGAATTTCGCAGCTCTTCGATGCAGGCGAGGGATAAAAAGAATCAGCACGCCTTCCATTATCGTAAAATCTGAATATCCCACCGCGGCGATGGTGCAACGATGAGCGCGTAATCGATTGGGAGCCGCGAATAAAGGACAACGGTAGCGTATATTGATCGAGCCAGTACCGGAAGACGACGTAATCACGGAGCGTATAAGCTAGCCTCGTGCGACGTATCAGTCTGTGCCTTTTGCCAAATGGGATTTGCCGTGGATTTCGTGGGGTTTACGCAATCGAGGCGATTAATCGACCAGAGTCCAATGTCGTGGCTCGATTGAGAGCAATCGACTCGACGCGACGTCCCTGCGTCCTGCAGTACAGACTCTCTTTGTGACTTTATGAGAAGTAGATTTTCTGTTTAAATAAAAAAGTTGGTCTTCTTGGTTCTATAATACAATTTAGACTTTTTAACATATTACACCACGACCCCATAGAGGTGTAATATACGAGCCGAAGAACGTTTTCGCTTCCAAATTTGGCTACAGTCTTTGCAGTAGTCTATTCAGGAAGCACTTGGCTTCTTTTTCGCAAAAACTTGTGGTATAGTACACTCGAGTGTGCTTGCGCCTCTATCTTCCGTTTTTCAGCAAGCGCAAGACTCGGGAAAACGTTTTACGTCGTTGCGTATAATAGGCCAGCAATCTCGCATAATAAGGCCGTTCGAGAGGACGATGACGACGACACAGAGTCTCTCATCCTCGCATACAAACATCCGCGGATTTGGCTCTGTTTACCATAATATACCTACATTCTCCTCCGAGCTTTCCGCTGCAGCTGTTTTGAAAGGGATATTGGCGTATCACAAAGGAGGTGGATCGCAAGACTTCGCGCTTCATGGTTCCATTAGCGGATCGTTATTGAATTAGCCGAGCGAGGCCAGTGCGTATGATGTTTACTCCGGGATGAAAACGTTTGCTCTGAGAAATTGATTGTCCTGCGTTTACTTTGGGGGGAGATGGACGAAAGCAATAATCCATATCGGCCACGTGATCAAACGAAGAACAATGTTTTCGTTTGATCCTATAATGCGATGTATTATACATTTTTTCAAGGGTATCTTCTAATGACTCAGCGACTTTTTTGCCACATCGACGCGTCAAAGTTTAATTTACGACTTGGCATTAAAGACGGGAAATTGGATTCCGAAAAGATCTTCGTCCCGAGCTGGGGATGGAATTTAAATAAATAAGTTTTCGGGGCTGCACGCGCCGGTAGAGCTGGCATCTCCTCGGCTATAAGCTGCGACGTATCAAATGTATTTTTCAAGCTCCGGGATACCTCGAGACCCTTATAAATTTTCTTTCTGCGACCAGAAGGAGAAGAAAAATCTAGCAAGTGTGTGAGTTAAGGATGTATCGGACGAACAAAGGACGCTGCTTGTTCTGGGGAATATTGTAAATTTTGGCGGGGAATATACGAATCTCTGGGGGAGGTCGAAATTATGCCGGGTGTTTTCATAAATTTTGCAAATCCCTACAAACTCAGGGATTTGTTATTTTGTTCACGGAATTATGTATTGTTTGCGTTGCGATGGAATTCTTGAAACGTGCAAATATGCAGGTTGATTATCAGATAAATAGAATAATCGCGACGTTATAATCAAAATGAAAATACTCGAAATTGCCGTAGCAAAGATAATTTAATGCGCGACCCATATAAGCCCTAGCATAAAAGCAGCCTCTGCCAATCACGAGGCATAACTCGCCGGAAATATGCAAAACTACACGCGCAAGACGACGTGCCAGAGGAAGCGTCTCTCCCATAAATTCCGCGGAAAAATACCGCTACATCTTCAAAGTCGTTTGGCAAGATTCTTCTCTCTCTCGGCTCGAAAAGCTCTTTATCGCGGCAGTTTGGCGCGTTTTTCCGTGGCGATATGGCTCCTCTCGCTGCGGCCACACCCAAGGACGTGGCGCGATGGGAATTAGCCTCTTATCCCGATTTCTTATTTCTTATCGCCTTGTGTCCACGTCGCTCGACGATGTTACAAGAGAATACCGAGACTATGTTCTGGACCTTTTGGATCGATTTCGATGAATTCTTATGTATGAAGTCGTATCACGCCTAAATGGATTTCGACGAGGAGATAAATACGACTGGAGAAAGCTCCGGGGAACGAGTATAGGAAATTCCAAAAAAGCTTATTCGAGCAGAAGTCATGAAATCCTAGTGTATATAGACGCGAGGAGAACTAATTTAAATTTCAAGGAGTCTGGATGTTTGCCGAGCTTTCAGGATAAGTTAAAGTTCAAGTTTCTTATCTGCTTCTTTTCGAGTCCGAGAAAGGGAGAGTAGTTTTTACCCTATTTAAAAAGTCATACTTTTCTTGATTCCCAGCCAAGAACCTAAAAGTCGAAAAATGCCAAAATTCTTCCGGATAAAACAGGATGCAGCACTCCGCGCTGTGCTTTCCGTTCAATAAATAAACTCCACTGTAGTATAGAAAGATTTATCCCAAGAAAATACACACTCGAAAAATGAATTATCCTAGATCAAAGATAGCCAGCCCGGGGATCAAGTCGTTCGGGTCGAGTAATCACCTGTCGATCGTCGATAAACGATCCTTGACTCCACGGCTGTTGCTTTCCCACGAAAAGAGCAGACCCTTCTTCTCTCCCCACACGTAATTGTCCTCGTGAGAAGGGTTTATTGATATATTTTCCGGAGGGTCGGGCATCTCGACTCTACTATGTACGACGTGGGAGTCTTTCTTCTTTTTTACGATAGTAATTGTGTTAAGGGAAAGAGAGCGGATCGTTTGGGCGGGAAAAATTCCCGACCGACGTGACGACACGCAGTCCTGCGCTATAGCTCTCGTAAATGAGTTCTGCGGGGAGTACGGCCGAATATTTTTGTATTTATTCACGACCTATGGTGATATCCCCAAAGTAAAATACATATAGAATATTCATCGCTCGTATTTTCACTCAACGTAGGTAATTATTACCGACTATTTCAGTGAGACTTTCGGACGCCAGAGGCGCTGACGTAGCTCTCAAAGCAAACAGCTTCTCTTGCGCGTGAAGCATACAGAACACGCTGTGAGCGGTGGTGTAGTCGTTAGCGCGGCCGCCTTTGGTTCTCGGGGCTCCGGGTTCGAATCCTACTCGCCGCGGATAAACACGAGTCGCGTCGTATGTATGTTATTTATTGACGGGTAGATATTGATCACATATATAGGCACAGTTTGATCAATTGCTGTCTGATTTCCTTTGACATGCAGTTTTAAAGTCTGTGCCAGATAAACATTGACTCAAGTTATTTCGCCGCAACGCTTCTTGAGTTATTGGCGATAGTCATGAGTCTGACATTTTTTTCGTTTCGAGTCTCCCGACAGTTTATTATCTCGTGTGAAATTTATCGAAAGAAAAAATGACGATCGTTAATTGGAAATGTAATTATGCCGGTGTTGGGATTTTATGCTGCTCTCGAAGTATAAAGGTAAAGCTGCATAATCAGAGTTAATTACCGTTCGTCGAAGCTCGTATCGGAAAAGATATCGGAAGCGCGGTACAATGCTATCCTCGACAAAGTTGTATAAAATACTGTTATAAAATAATGTAACGGTTAATGAAGACCAATATCTTGCAAAAGAAAGTCACGAACAAAAGCTCTCAAACTTAAAAATTCTTCTCGCTACTGTGCCCGCATACATCATAGAACCATATAGAGGCCACACGACTCCCACGTAGACTCTCGACTATTCCTCCAGTCGTACAATCACAGACGCACATCTCACGTGTACAGTAGTTTATAGCCAGGAAAAGCCCCCGGGAAATTTCAAAGAACATAGGGTCGCGACTAAATATCGCCCCGAGGCCTCTCACGGTAATTTTTCTGTGCCGCAGTACGTCCCTCTTCGTTAAAGAGAGTCGGCGGTGACCTTTGATGGGTATCGTGTCGTCGGGAAAGAAAAGCAGCAGTCATGCATCGCGTGCAAATTCAAAGTCGATCTGCGCACGTGTGTATTATATGGTCCTTATTCGTATTCTGGGATTGTTTTTGTTTTCGCGTCCGTATAATGTATGCTAGCACGTAATCGTTTCCAGATTTAGAGATCTCGAGAGCTGGCGATTCCGAATGCTCGCTGGCGTTTCCTGAAATGCAAAAATGGTAGATAATTATTATATTTTACGGCTGAGTGGATGCTCAAAAGCGCATAATTGAATTACATCCTGATTAACTTTAGATGTATAATGTGTATTCCGGGTTGCTTATTATTATGAATATTTTACAAGAGTTTTGCCAGAATCGGCTTTCGCATATATTTTCCAAAATAAGCCACTTTTTCAAAGTTTCCGTACACTTCAAAGGCTCCCATGGCAACGGGATGACGTCATGAAAATTTTTTTTCCGCCTTCGAGGACTTGAAACGGACTGTGAACGTATTTTGCGAAAATTACAAACTGCATACACAGACGTCGCCTCATTAGAGCGGGTGATATATTTTTATCGCAGCCAAGGAATCCGGTTCATTAAATTCCAGGAGTAGACGTAAATCAGCCTCCGAATGTATTTTTAAGAAAAATGCCTGTTTCCTAGCTTCCCATATTTTCGCAAGACGCGTCATGACAGCCGTGCTTTCCCGAACTTTGATTTTCACTTATCCCGTACGTCCGGGCCGGACAAAAAACAGAGAGCGAAACGTGATAAAAGGAGATCTTACTCATCGGTCAGGAAGACAAATAGAAAAATACACGACGGCCAGTCATAATACGTGCGGGCACACGGCTGTCGTTTCGTTTTTGTCGTTCTCCTTCTCGTGAATACGTTCGATTTTCCAGGAGTAAACAACGCCGAGGAAATTAATTCCAATAAGTTGTCGTGGAATTTTAAAAGAAACAACTTTTCACCCGATACCCCCGACTTGAAATTCCGCTGCAGGAACACTTTGGCGTAAGCGAAAACATCGAATTTGCATAAACGCTGGAAGTTTTATACCTTAACGTATATCTACTTGAATATGTAAAGAATATACACGGCGGCGTTTCGTTCAGTCGATATTTAATAAGCAAAGTCTACCTCGCGCGGTGAAAAGTGATCAGCTTCTACCAGAACGAGCTTCAAGGCTGGCATGGAGATTTCATTTTACGAAACCCTGTAGCTCGTGGAATTAATTAACGATACGGGAGAGATATACGCAAGCTCTCTCGCAAATTTCTTAGATATAAAACAAAAACGCCCTCAGCTCTTACGCATTACATCCCAAGTGCACGTGTCGTCACTTTCTTACGTATACCTTATCCCTAAAAGCTCCGCTAATTTTTAACGAAGAACCCGCCGCATACTCATCTGTTCGCGCGCGCGCACGTAAGCTCTACGTCTCATTTGCATCAAGCCGTCACCTATGCAGCCTCGTAAAAGCCGGCTATATATAGGTCGACTCGTAAAAAGAAGGAAGCGCTGATGTACATGTGGGAGCACGGCCTTCCGCGGGAATCAAGATCGAGGCCGCGCCCGGAAATTCGCACATGAGGTAGAGAAGCTCTTGCTTTCTCGCGCTGTATAATGACGAAGACGTCGCCGCGTCAAGCGGTTCGACCGTAATAGATTGGACAGGGTCGGGAGGGAAGTTGATGAGATGGCTGTTGTTTCTCTGGAATCTGGTGTCTCGAGGAAGATGTTCGCTGATACGAAATTTAGGAGGAAAAGAAAACAATTTTTTACGTGATATCTTAAGATAACTCGGTGGTTCGGCTTTATATGAATGATATTCCACAGCTCGTAAAGGCTATTAATTTTGTTCCCAGAGAAAGCAGTTGTGAAACAGCGTTTAATAACTGACGAAATGCCTCTCTCGGACATAGTTGCGAGGGGTACGATAAGCGTTAAGCGCGCACTGCTTCACGCGAACTAAAACAGTATAAACTTTTACGACTGATTGTAAGTGCACGAAACACTGTATATATGTATACACGTATAAAGGAGAGCAGGAGGTATACGATGCCGAGAATGAAGCGCGACGCTCGCAAGTAGTATAACCAGCGTATATAGTCAGGCGCACATAGTCTGAATAGCCGAGACCAAGAATCACGGAGTGATATAGTTGCGTGCGTGAAATGACAATTTCGTAGAAACGAAATAAAAAAATGTTGCTCACAGTGTCTTGAGCCTTGCCGATGGAAGAAAGAAGGTATATATTATAAGCCTGCGGAAGGCTCGGTTCCTATTTTCCGACGCGGAATCTCCGGCATTGGCGACAGGGCGTCTCTCTTCTCTTCCTTTTAAGCCCATTATCGAGCGAGCACTCGCGCGCGCGGGCTTCCTTGTTAGCGACGCCTTTTCAACGATTTCTTTGGCGCTTCCCTTATTTTTCTCCTCGAGCTCTCTCGCTCCAATCTCCGTTTGGTGATTAGCTTCTTTGCGAGATAAAAGTCCCCCTCGGTTTCCCGGGCAATGAATTTTTCTAATTAATGTAACGACCTTCGATTTCGCGGAACGAGAGACTGTCCTTCTGAAATAGTTTGTTCTTCGTTATAAGGCGAAACTAAAGATATATATCGTTAGTTCGAGGAACACGGACGCGGAGGAAGTAATAAATAGAGTTACAAATTGGACTATGTTCGCTAAGCATAACTGAGTCATTAAAAAATCGCCGAAAATAGTTGCTCGCTCGTTCGTTGTATATACGTGAATCACTCGAGAGCTGATCGTCTCTCGTAAATTTAAAAATACCCTAATGTACGTCAAAAGCCGTACTCGGCTTCAAACGAAAATACGCATGAGACGTGTAGATATCGCACGTGAGCACACAGTGCGCAGAAGGAATAGTTTATACACGGAAAAATGAAGGAGTTTTCTCAAAAGTTGCTGCCTCCGTTGCGATAAATTTCTGCAACCCGGAGGCGAGAAAACGAGTCGTACTTCGTACTGTGTATAGGGCATTCCCGTCGCGAGCTTTTTCTTTATTGCTCCGAAACTCTCCTAGCACACATCGGCAAGTTTCGCAAGACAGCGTCGTTTTCTACCCTCGAACAAGCGTTTATTCAGCTGTCCCTGCGTCAGCGTTTTTCGATCGTTCTCCAAAAGAATAAACTTTACAATTATATATCGAGCATAAAAAGCACATTAGGGTTTCAAAAGCATGGCCCGGTGCTAAATCACTCGCTGCGGCGTATATTTCCTTCGAAATCCAACAGACGCGCACATAAACATACTCGCGGACCAGATTGGGAACGATCCGGAAACGGTGAGCTTGGACGCATATCGGGGCAATCATCGCAGAGCTCTGGCGTTTACGGCCAGAGGAACAGCAGGGCTTCTGAACTGTGGATGGCATCACACGAGCCATCGTCTGATTTACACGATTTCGGTGCCGCTGCCGCTTGTTATGGTTCTGCCATTTGAAATTCGAAGTCGCGATTGAGAGAGTTACACATCAGAGCTTTTTATATGTTAAACATGTTTTTACAGCTGCGAAATCGGTTCGTATTACAAGCTTGCGTAATGGACTGTTGATTATTGACGCAGTTTGAAACTATTCAGACTAAATTACGCTTCGTATCCTTGTAATATAATGATTTAACTTTATATACCGAACATACTAATCAGAAACTTATCTAATCGATCGACTCCTGTCTGGTTAGTAATTTCGACGATGTTAACTATCTACCGACATCCACGCAACTTTTTGAACTAATTCACTCAGACATTTGGCATTCAATTCCACATTAGACTGTGATCGTTTGATTTGATAAATCATTGAACTTTCTCGGTATATTCCCCATAAATCGCTTCGCTTCGTGTGCTGTATTTCCGGGAGGCGATATATATTTTCAAATTGCTGAACATGAAGTATGAAGTATTTCAATTTCAGATTTTCTCGAATACGCCCTCGTTGTAACACGTTTAAATTGTTCACGTTGTTACGTAAAATCTCTCGTTTGAATAGTCGTCTATTGTTGCAGAACTTTTTTGTCGATTTCGAGAAAAGTTACGTAAAACCAGAGCGAATCCGAAATACGGTATAGAAGTGAATAGATTGCGTTATTTCTAGTAATAAAGTCGAACATGCATGTCGTCCTTTTTTCTACTTTATTTTCCAACCGCTGCAATTTCATCGTATTACAGTATCAAACATCATCTCGTTCGTTCTGAACTAACGAGGCCGCTTCTTTTCTTCGCTTACGGCGACGGATAATGAACGTATATCGAACAAAATTGCAGCCAATCGTAGAATTTCATTTTTTCATGTAACCATTTCAAGAATTACTCCTAATCCAACGCAGTATTACCATTCAAGCCTAAAACAAGCATTTCAACAAATTTCATTCCCACGAGAATTTTTCGAGTTTGAAAATTCATCCGAATTTCGCGAATTTCGCTCATATGGACGCGACATCACTTTCCCGCAGTCCCTCTGCGGTATACTCTGCGCTTGACTCGGAAAAACCGTGCGGTCGCGTCCGAGAGGCGCACTGTACGCGCGAAAATACGTCCAAGCCACGCTGCATTTATTCTCCAGAGATGGGATGGATGATGAGAGTCGAAGGGCGTTAATAATTTCAGAGGTGTGTATTATATCATTACCGCTATTATAGCACGATGATGGAACAAGGCTCCAATTACAGGGCGTATATAAAATTAATGTACACGGGAATGAATTATACTAGTAAAAAAAACGCTTGTTAACTTCGCTGTTTGAACGATCGCAGTGAAAATTTCGATTCTAGAAAAACTCGCGGTGTTTCGCCAACTTGGAATTACAGTTGAAAAAGTAAACGTTTAGTCTGGCGATCCGCACGTGCTACACAAGCAGACAGCTCTGGAATTGATTAAAAGTTTGTTAACGGGTAATGGATCTAATACGCTATAGTGGGAACCTCTATATATCCCTGCAGTGACTGTTTAATGAAAACTCGCCGAGTCTCTGAAAGAAAGAGAAGAAATTTAATTAGCAGAGGACACGGGAAAAAAAGTCCACATACACCCGGAGGAATCGAGTTGGCGCTACTTTTATAATCCGCTCACTCTCGCGATGTAGTCTCAAAAGTCGAGAATACGGCTTACCGCGCGTTCGAACTTTTTCGAATTATAAGTTTTCCAATAAAATTAAACATCGTCGGACTACAATTTATCCTTCAACTTCGCTCGGCGTTCTTTTCCCCATAAAGCGCAGGAATAATCCGATGAAAAACTCGCGCACAAAGTATATGCGCGGCGACTTGTTTTTGAATAAATCTTTCTCAGGCCGCTTACAGAGAGTCGTTAAAACTCATTTTGCTTGATCGAGAGGAACAACGAGTTTAAACAGGACGCAGCGCGAAGAAGCTCGTCGCCCGACTGCAGCGACTCCGTAACTACTTAAGAGGTCTCGCATCAGAGCGTAATTTAAAATTTTCTTTGAGTCTATTTCCGTCCGTTAATACTCTTTCGGCGTTTTCTCTTGCTCTAGGCGATGCATCCGACTGTACAAGACTCGTTGAATATTTCATAATCCCCGGGATCAACCTTCACCCCGTTACGTTGTAATTTTGCGTCTTGTTCAACTTTAACGCCGAAGCTCCCGATTTCGAGCCCCTGCTAAAGTCGGCGTCGTCACGGCTAATTCAAATTCCACGCGTTCTTCCATCGAATCGCAGCGAATAACGTATGGGCAAAGTCGGAGAAAAGGGAGTAAAAAATAAATCGGCGGAATCTCTCTAGCTTACGAACCGTATAAGAAGTATGTGGTACATAGTCTCGGCGTGGACATGGAAGCCTCTACCCAACGCGTCGGTTGCCAGGGCGACGGAGGATCAAGCCTTTATTAAATTTCGTCCGGCGAGTGTAAGGCGCCGCAGCCAGCTGAATAGTACCGTGGGTGTGCGTCTCACTTTCCAGCGAGCAATATCGATTTCGGGTTGTACGCCTAATTTTGCTCGGACTTTATTTATGGGGCTATACACGGGATCTTCTGGTGTAGTGCACAGGCGGGAAAAGCTTTCCGGAGCAGCAGCAGCTGGAATCGTCGCGGAGTTTTCGCACACACAGAAGAAAGTTGGGCGTCAGGAGGCACGACATTGCCGGAGATTAAATTTTTGAAGGCTGCACAGCCGACTTTGGTAATTCGCGCAGTTGTCGAAAGTAGTGCTTCCCTCGAAGTATCCTGTTTTCCTATTTTCAGTCCCTTCGAATTCGCGCGAGTCGCAAAACTTCGTCTCCGGCTCTACTCAGCCCAAAACTTCAATTCCGCGGTATAATCCGTCTTTTTGAATTAGTCACACTGCGCGGAAAATCAACTTTTTCCGCGACGAGTCTCGTTGAATTTTGCAGTGCGGCGGCGTCGAGTCGACGAGTGTGCCTATACACGGCTGCGACGTGGAGAGTTTCATGCTGTATGTGCGTTGGAGAGTGGATGAGAAGAGATAGAGGAAAAGCGCGGAATTATTTACTCGGGATTCCGAAGGGACGTGAACGAGTTCTTCTTCGGCATATATGGACTGACATTACTGGGTCGGTATTGACGGATCGGTCGAAGTACTTGTGAAGTATTGAATATCGTGAGCGAGTACATTGTGGTGTTCGTTATAACGTCGGTTATAACAGCTTTTCACCTATCATAGCTTGTTTTTGTGTTATTTAATAAGAGATAGAAAATTGAGTTTTTTATTTATTCGAAGCGCAATCGTCAAAGTCCGAGATTGCGTTGGACGAACTTATTGTTGCAACTTGTACAGCGAGCCTTCGGGAGCTTACGCGCCACAAAGTGGCGAACTTGCACAATTAGTTTGTAATGGTTCCTCGGGGTAACTGGAAATGTTGGTAACCGAGTAAAGGCCCGGTCTATATGCCCTCGAAATATGGGTCATCATCGCTTCATTTGCTGGCGAGCGTCAACTGCATCCTCTGCTAAATTTAGATTCTCGAAAAACCACAATTCACCTTAAAGTTTGTTTTAACAACAATGGCCGAGAGAAAGAGTGATAAAAATTGTCAGAACAAACCTTTCATTTCTCATGGTAAATAAGACGAAGAATAATAACGATGACGCATCAGCGTATAACGGATTACTGTCGCGCGACGCAGCTCTTTGAAAATTAAAACTCATTTGTCATCCGGACATGTTTTCATTCAGCATTTAATCAGTCGTGTATAATATATATTATCGTTGAATATAATTGGTAGTCTGTAATGACCAAGTGAACCTCTTCGAGGCTCTAGACTCCGAAATCAAGATTAACAGCACGGGTTCGATAAACGACCATTTCCCCGTACACAATAATACGCGCGATGGCAATCTCTCAAGGTCGCGAAGCACACAAAGTGTGTCGGCGTCATCAACCGCGAGATCCTATCACACCTGTATAAAACGTCGTGCGTTCGTGTTTAACAAGCTAATCCTCCCACCCCATCTATACATAGATGCTCAACCGTTTACGTTTAATTTTGCACTACGAGCGTCTTATCGACGCTGCTGAATAATGTAACACACATACACACGCTCCGGAAGTCATTATGCATATACCTCGCTTTCCGTAAAATTAAAAAAAAAAAAATACTACGCGTGCATTATCGAGGGTACACAAAAGACTGCTCGTTAAATTAAACTCGCGGCTCCTTTTTCTATCTGAAACTCGGACTCGGCTGTCACTTTTTTTGCGCTTCCCCCATTGTTTCGACTGATTCACGACCTTTCGCGGTTGGATGTTTCGCGGAAGATGGAGCTGCGAGTTTATTTATACACTGTGAATGCGCTTCAGTTAGCGTCACTTTTTCGAGGACGTCGAATTGCCCCGAGAGTTCGAAACGAATTTAGCGCGCGAGTACGAAAAAAAAAAAACGACGGGTAATTAAGCTTCCGTGCGTTTTTTCATTTTTAATAAACCAGCTTTTCGTAGCCATAACTTTAAAGATAGTTTCTAAATATACCCCGCGCACATCAGAATGTAGCCGGGTACGAGCTTCCATTATTAATCTCCGGGAAATTCCTCTATAATAAAAACCCGACTTCACGACACGGCGATATCCTCGAGAGCGACGTCGTCCCTGTGCCGAAGGGAGACAGAAAAATCACATCAAGAAGCTGAGCAGCAACTTTCCGGGAAACTACTCCGAAAATTCTCTTCTTTTCAATTACATCATCTGATCCAGCTGTAATTAAAAATTAAAAGACCTGCACTCGTTAACCCGCCCCTCCCTCTCGAGGGTTGCCCATTCGGTTGTAATCCCTCGACTCGATTTTTATTCAATACTTATAAAAATTCTAGTAGCATCGAAGCCCACGATGAGGGAATAAAACTGCGGGAATCAACCGAGTGAATTTCTCGCTTCGCGCCCCCGCGCTAATCAAGCTCGTTTATCACGGAGGCGCTGCCCGAGGGTGAGAGAAACTCGAACAAAGCCTGCAGATCTCGCGGCTGAAGCGTTTTCGAGCTTTGATTTCGATATAGTCGCTTTTCACGCAGATTTGGGCTCTTTCGCGAATTTTATTTTTATTTTTACGGTTTTAAAGAAATGATACGAATCGTATGTTCCGAGAATTTAAATTAAAAAAAAAAAAAAAAAAAAATAGCCGGAATTGAAAGGCACATCAGAACAGTTTTTGAAGAGCAGCGACGCGGAGGAAGAGAGTAAAAGAAGCGGAGCGCGTATGCTTGCATGTTTAATGCGCGCGAAGTTGAGCCGTTTGAATGCTGATTTTCGCTTCAAATCGACCTGAAACAAGCTCATTCATTCGCCTTCCGCGCAGTTTCCAGTAACGTTTCTCCGCTCCCTTCACTCTCTCGCTCAGAAGCTCGTCTCGGGTCGTTTCTACCCCACAATGGTTACGAGCGCGATAAGACGCCGATAATTGTAAAAAAAGCCGAGATTGCGATATAGCTCCGACGGTTAAGGTTTTATCGATAAAATTTGACTTTTACGCTTCGAAAAGTTGATCGCTTAATTTTTGCAAAAAAAAAAGAACGCATCGTTTTATTCCCGCGCGCGTATGTGCGGAATTCGAAAACGCTGGATAGATTTCATCGAGCGGAATCGAAGCAGCTCAAAATATTGGACTGTAAATATTCGCGAATAAACAGGGCTCGCGCATCGGCCGGGCGAATAAATTCCTCTTGGCTTTATTGTTTTCCATACACCAAGCACACACATCCCTGTATACGCCGTATATTTATTATTATCGCAGCTGCGCAGGCGTTATTATTCTCTCGGCATATCGCAAATTCGATATATATCGGCCATGATAATAAAAATCGTTTTCGAAATCAGCCGTATACACTACGCGTCGATTACTATACGCGGTGTACACTGAATTGATGCATTAGCCTATACCGCATTTCGACGTATTCGGCTTTAATGTTATGAATTTGTGCTGCAGAGACGCCGGATATTAATTACACCGCGATACTAATTGCGCGCGTGTTTCGAACTTCCGTATAGATATATCAATAGTGGGAAATTTACAATATGGAATTGTATTAATCAATCAGGCGCGTATGAGTTATAATCGATCACCGAATTCAGTTATTTTCGTCGTATATGAAAGGATCATCATTTTTCGGCAGCAGCGTAACTTTCGCCCATAAGTCGAGAGTCCAGATGACAGCTACATGCACTGCTACACTACGGATATCTCGAAATGGTAAACAGACGAAGCGAGAGATAGAGATATGTATGAATGTCCGCATCTCGATTAGCGAGTGTATCATGATGATTTTCTCAGCGGCTCCCATATTTCAACGTCCGATACAGGCAATTAAGCTTTCGGGGGGGAGCAAATATATTCACCCTGACATCGTTCTCGCGTGAAACGACGAGAATATGCGGCTAAAAATATCGCACTTTTTTTCACCGGCCGTATCGTTAAAAATGACGAGTGATTTTGCCCTGTACAGAGAAAGCGATAGCACTCGTCGGTGAGAGATACAGCGAATAGCTCGTGGATGATTTTCGCGCGAATACACGAGTGCGCGGGAGAACCGCGACGACTCAATGTTTCATCGAGTGAGAAAGTGGAGCTTCAACACAATATGCCCTCGCAGTCTGTCTGTCTCTCGTGTCTCTCGGCATCGACACTCCGAATGACACTCGCTTTGCTTTTTAACGCTGACGATGCGCGCTGCGTCGTCGAGAGAGCTTGCGTTGGTCATACTTTTTTTACGGTTTTTTTTCCCCCGGAAGAGGGAAATGTGGGTCAAATTGTTAATTGTCTCTTTATATGCGCTGTTATGCTAGCGAAATTATGATGAAAAGCTGTGTTTACGTTGAGCTAATTGTTGTCCTCCTTGATGTACTCTTGTTGGATGACTGCAACTCACTGCGGTAGGGCTATTTAAAATTCATCCAAAATGTGGGTTATCATTGCAATTAATTTGGCTCACTGCGCGTACATAAAATATTCCAACGCGTGTAATGAGCGAGTAAAATTCGTTCACACACAACCCCACATTAAATTAAAAACGAGAAAAACCACCCAATCCAGCCAAAGCTCTCTTTGGAAAAAGCTCAACTCTCGAATATCCTTTGCGCAGCATTTCTCACGCATCGCGGCGGGAATCGCCTAGCAACCGTCGTCATCCTCGTCGGCGGCGCAGCCCCCGCCGGCTCGACTACACGTTTATACCTATACATACACCTAGCCCGGTCGACGTCGTCGTCGTCGTCGTAGTAGTAGTCGCCGTAGTAGCCGGTCGCCGCCGCGGCAGCAGCGCTCTATACGCTCTCTCCGCTCGGCGAGCTAACTGCTCCGCTGCTGCTGGTGCCGCTCCCGCGCGCTTCGACCACCGCCAGTAGTTTAGCTCGTAGTCTGGCGTGCGCCACACGTCCTAGCCACTCTTCTTCTTCTTCTTCTCCTCTTTCCTATATTCCTGTCTCTTCCCTCTTCATCTCCCTTATTTCTTTTCTCCCTTCGATCTCGCTTCGTCTTTCGTTGCTTCTCACGAGCTGGGCTTGGCGAACGCTTCGAGGGGTGCTTTTGTACGCGGTGCAAGTGTGGATCTCGTAGTGGGTTCTTTTTTTTTTAATACACTCTATTACGATAAGTGGCAAAACTTTTCGTCCGAGCTGTGCGAAGATTGTGTGACAAGTGCGTTATGATCGAGTAAATAAAAAAGGAAAAAAACGTCACGTGACTGGTGCTTATACAGAATGGCTCTCGAGTGTTCATTGACTGATGCATTTAGCCCAGTTTCCAGGTAGCTCCGCGCTGGGCGGATCGTCGCTGGAATTCGAAAGCATATGTGATATCACTCGCGATGTGAACACCCACGAAAACTTTTGCCGACGCGACGACGAGGACGAATTTCTCGATTGTTGGAGTTGTATAATGTATAATTCACCCCCCCCCTGCCCCACCCGACAATTTGCATTTGAATAATCGCTGTTCTTACTTGTCGCTGACGCGTTTGTGCGTTCATAATGCGAGCGCGTGGCATAGAGGCTTAGTTATCGTTAAGTAGGTCAGCGCGTCATTAGTTATTTAATCCCTCCAGGAACTACATAAAAATTACGTCGTAAATAATCGATTGCTGCAATAGACGCGGCCAAGCTCATGCGTCCAGCGCTATATTAATTAACAATTCGAATTTCAATGCCGTCGCTCGCGCAGCTGTGCGTCCGCGCTCGAATCGAAGCTTCCGAGCGAACATAACCTCGAATCTCCCTTTGTGTAAACACACAGCTCGTTTGCGTCCGAGCATCAGTTTAGAAAAACACGCGATTGAGCCTTTCGCGTGCTTGGCGCCACTTTTACGATGTCAGCCTCTTTATAAACTGCCCTCGAGCCTCTCGCCTCGGCTCTTCTCCTCGTCTTCGTGACGATGTATAACACACACGTGTATATAGACCGATACGTTATCGAGAACAAGTATGCGCAGAGGTATATATAACGCTTGGGATAGAGGAAGGAAAAAAGTTGGCGGGAAGTTTGCTTCATAACGTTTAAAAGTGCGCGAAACTCCGCCGGTCGTGCTTTTTCGCGGAGAAAAAGTTTCGGCGGACTACTGCTGTATATAGATAGCCTTCTGCTGCTGGGATTCGTTTTAGTTTTTCGACGACTGCAGACTTTCTTGGAAAATTAAGTTGGCACTTTCTCCCTATACCTATAGCTAGATGCGGACGAAAAATTGATTTCGGAGAGAGGAGGGAGGATTTACAAAGTTTTAATTGCGCTTTTCTTCGTGCGCGGTGAAATTGTTTCTCGAGAAATCGTCGGGCATTTCTCGTTCATTTTTTCTGATTTGCTGTTGCGGAGGCGAATAAACAGGTCGCTTTATCTATGCTGAACTGTGAACTACACGGCAGGAGCTCTTATCGCGTTACGGGAGAGAGAAAGGGAGTACATATTGACGCTTATCAAAAGTGCAAGTTTGCGCGGCTCGCGAGATCTCGACGATACTCCGCGCGTGTGTGTACACGAGAGACGCTCCAAATTTGAAGAAACCATTTTTTCACACTTCGCTACGATAACCTTATGAAAGTGACATTGATATCGCGTTTCTTTGTGCACTAATGAAACGGATAGACGCGACGAGTAACCGTGCTCGTAAACAAAGCTCTATTCACCATTACTTATTTACGTGACATCACAAAACAATAGACGTTATAATGTGCACTAAATAAAATGATAATGTAGACGTAGTCGCACTTTATTATGCCATCTCCTTTGGTGCAAAAAGACAGTTGTAGATACAACAGTCTTACTCAACAAAGTGTAATTAAAAAATACACGATATCTCAAACAGTATATGAACAGTTCGATTGTAAATCCTCTCACGATCCGTCTAACAAAGTTAAGACGAATGAAACAAGTTCTCGGCCGCCTTATATCACACTGCAGCTAGCGGCCGCCGAATAAACTTTCATCGCGCGCACGGAGGAGCTGTTTTGACGCTTATCGAATTTTTCCGACTTTAATTACGACCGCGCCTCGGAAAAACACCCTCCGAACTTCCGAACGCGCAAACACACCCCCTTCCCTCTCTCTCTCTATATATATAAATAAATGGGAAAAGACTGCGGAAGCGTCGACCCCGTTCGTTTTTCCTCGCTCGCGCGGGAAAAATCGGCTCGTCAGCAATTTGCACCCTAACGAAGTCCAATTTTATGCGGCGCGCAGCTCTTCGGTCTGATTTACATTTATTCGTCGTATATCGTGTAACGGCTGGACCATCTCTCGCTCTAATTTCGAGGATGAAAATTCATGGATGTGAGGCGTCGCGGTCGTCGCGCAATTTACGTTAAAGTCATCCGCGGTCGGGAGGAGATTCCAAATGCGGTGGTAATACGATGCCGGTTTCGAAGTGTATGCGCCAGTTTTGAGAGGAAATGAAGGAGGAGTGTTTGCGAATGAATAATTAGCCGTGTATACGCTGTTTTGCTGCGTGCGGCCTTTTCGCGAGTAGGGTCTCTGAATAGCTCAGCCTATTGAGGCGTGAAATTGGCTTTTTGTTGGGATAGAGATTAAAATGAATCTCGCATCGCCGGAGGGTGTGTACGCTTGGAATTATGCGAAGTTTGTCATTTTGCGGGATAATTTTTCATGCCTGAAATTTTTCAGTCTGAAAGTAGCTTGAAAGTTCGAGTTTTGTAAAGTCGAGAAAGTAATTAGCCGAGGCTTTGATGGAAAAATCAAAAATTGATAAAAGAGACGAGCAAAGCGAATAACCCAATTCGATCAAGCTGAATTCCTCGGCCGTCACACCCGTCGTCGATAATTCGCCAGATTCAATAAAAGCTCGCAGAAGCTTAAGCAAACGCAATTTCTCTGGTATATCAACCGCAATCGTAAAATGAATCGGACCAATCGTCATCAGGCCTGCTGCTGGGCAATAAAACACTTGAAAAACGTACGAGCGCCTCGGGCTCTGACCGATATCAGTATTTCTCCTTTACGCTACTGCGCTATAACCTCGTCCTCGCAAATTCTAATCTCGATTCACGCACCGATGCATCCGCCTGGGGGCAGCTATACGGCCGGATATCAATTTCGTATATATTTCGTACCTCTTTAGAGCCACTCGATTCCAAACTGTGTATAGCTCTCGTGTCGCTTCCGGCTCGCTTCGACGGCGCTCGATTTTTCCGCTCGACACGTTATTGACGAGCGTGGATGATTGATTTTCCGAGATTTTTATTATATAGGATCGGGAGTGTGCGAGAGGCTATATTCTTTTTGTCTCTGACATTATTTTATTTTGAAAAAAATGATCGGATCGCACTTTCGAGAGTGTTCTCGATACGGATGAAAAAATAATCTGGGCGTATTTTCCATCAAAAAAGCGCTGAGAAAAAAAATCGACACGATTGCCTAACGACGCGAAAAGCTCGGATATGAACCCCCCCCCCCCCCTTCAAATTCAGCGCCATCAACGGCACTTCTCTCGTATCGCGTCCCAAACTCCAACAATTGAAACATCGTCCCCGCGTCACGAGTCGCTCGCTCGTCACGAAGATCGAACTGTTTGTACAACTTGCAGAGAGAAGCAGAAGCTCGATGAGTGAACATCAGTCCCGAAGTTTCCTACTCGACCGGAAGCCGCCACTGCCTCGTCACAGAAAAGAAGAATTTTCCGCGTGATTTGATTTTTCCGCGTGATATGTCAGGTGTCGCGCGTTAAAAAGCTCTCTTGAGAGGATCCTCGGAAAAAAGGCTGTGGCTTAATGAAAATATAAAACGAGCGGCTGACAAAGGGAGAACGAAGTTTTTTCGCTTCGAAAAAAAGACGTTTCTTTTTCACTCGAGGAGGAGGAGAAGGATAAAAAGGACGAGGGAGGGAATAGAATCCGGAAGCAGGACGAAATTCGGTTCGGAACGCCGAAAACCTTTTAGCCTCTTATTCTCGGACCAAGAAGAGAGTAAGCGCAGGTTCCGAGAGAAGATACGCGCGAGGTACATCTCGGGAAGAGAGAGAGAGAGAGAGAGAGAGAGAGAGAGAGAGAGAGAGAGAGAGAGAGAGAGACTGATCGATTTAAAGAAGTTCGTTACCTCAGGCGAGCGACGAAGGCTATATTTGACTTACGACTATCTCGATCTCGTCTGTGCATAGTTGCTCGTAGACCAGACACGTTTTGTACTTATTTTTTTATAATAAAACACGTAAACGACCACGACGAGGCTATGGAGTTTTTTTACCATTACGATTTTTCATCGTTCGAAGAGAGGTAGAATATCTTGACTTCGAGTGAATAGTGAAAATACCAGAAGAAAATCTTACGCACTAGAACAAAGTTTTAGGTAAGAGTTCTGCCGAAATTATCACGAACTATATGAGCACACGCGTGTAAAAGACGTTTCCTTAGCCCAGCTATTCCATTTTTTCGCGCGAAAGCTCGTGAAAGTCCTTTTTAATAAATAACTCGAACGGCGTCGGAGGAAATTCCGTTGTTCCGGCTAATTTCATTATTCAAAACACGATTAGCGCCCATTAAGCACAGACTGTTATATCACACTGAAGGACGCGGCAAATGAAATGGTCAAAAAAAAAAAAAAAAAAAAAATGAGGCGCAGAGGGAAATTAAATTTTACGTCGAAAGAAAAATGGGTCACCTTTCTACACACACCGCGTAATAATTATCGATCCATTAAGTCGTCGGCTCTCGCTTTTTTCAACGATTTTTCTTATCTACCGCAGCTAATCGCACATGTTTTTCCTAACTCAACCTCCAAGAACGCGTGAACGCGACGTTTCATTCGTGGAAGCTCGAATTACGTGTAATTCCTGTATTTTCTAATATTTATAGCCCGTTACTTCTCGGATATTCGCGGCGAATCTCATTAAGCTGCAGCGGCGCATCCGCAGAATAAAACCGCGAACAGAAACCGCGGAATCTGCCAAGGGGCGTCTTTTGCACGCGCGAATTCGTGTATAATCCCCAGCCCCTCTGACCGTCTGAATAATTCCCTCAGTGGGCTGGCTAGTTCGAGCGAAAAAAAAGAGAGGGGGAAAATAACAAGAATCAGCAGGCGCGTTTCAGCGATGGAGGGATGGAGTACCAGTGCGTCATCGTGTACACGGTGATCTCGCCCTCGACGAGCCTAGCGCCGACTCTGCGACTCCAGCTCGAGAGTACGATCAGCACACAGCCACCCGCTGGATGCATCGCTTGGATCAAGTCCTGGATTAAGAGGTAGAGGGATGATGGAGTCGGTCAGTTTGGTCGTTTTTCGCTCTGTGTTTCACGCTACCTATATAAAAGGAAAAATGCAGGCGTAACCTTATTCGGAGCAATCGGAATATAATGTTTATCCACTCGATAGTCACAGCAGCCTCAATCGCTCACTTTTTCCCAGAGGATGCTCATTATATACGGCGCGTTTACCCGTTGCCGCAGCGCTGGGATTGCGTTTATCTCTCTTTTCGCGTATCTTTATTTTCGCTTGTTTTCATCGGGACAGATCGAGCGCGACTCGCTCGCGTTTCTCTCGCTTTTCTTTGCTCGGCGTTGCCTTTCTCGTTTCGCTTCTTTTTCCGCAGCTGGCACTCGCGTGTGTGTCAGAGGGACGGACTCTGTAGAGCTTCTATTTGTTACATTTTCGGATAAACTTCGAAGCTTGTTTGTAACGGAGTTTCACATAGGGCTTTTTGTAAAAACCGACGAGACACGAATCGATCGGAAAGAGACGTGAAGTAAACAATACGAATGGGTTTGACCACATCGTGGCTATACTACTTTCCGCGATTGTTATCATGAATTATTTCCGCGTGAATTTCGACGGAAGGTAAATTTCACTTCGCCAGTTGAATATCTACCTTCACTTCTGACATTTGCATTCGTTCGAGTACTTTCCCATGGGTCCCTGTCGACCATGACGATTCCCAAGGCAAAAATGTAGCATTACTCCGAGTGAAATATTTCTGCGTCCATATACACCCACAGGATGTTTGAAATTGTATAGCAGATTATCGGATCAAAGAAGATAAGATTTGATCAGTACGCTGCATAGCATCTCAAACATCCGGAGACACGTGCGAGAGCTTTTGTGCTTATCTATGTGCTTCGCGTGGGGATTGATATATTTTTTGAGCGAGTATAGAATTCATCCGAGAAAATACCGTAAAGTTAACATGATTGAACAATGACTGAACTCTTGTTACGCTGTACAGCGAAGATTTTACTGGTCTTTCGTTGACTCTAGAAAGACCAATAAAGTTCTTCTAACTTCCTGAATAGACGATTCATTCGCAAGCTCTATTGTAAGCTCTACCCTCCGAACTCTAATAAATATCGATTTTCCTCTTCCATGTAATTAAAAGTTGTTACGCAGCCAAGTGGATAAGTTGAAAAGCTGCTTTAGTTAGAACTCCGTAAACTGCGTAATTTGCAACGGCAAAAAACAGAATTACCGTTAGACAAAAAATATTTACAAAACCATCTTAGAAATAAAAACCTTCTCGTCAATGATACCTGGTACGGGAAATTTTCCTCGGACAAAAAAATAATATATGCACAATTATGAACTTTATCATCTCTGGATTACAGCGTCGATGCTGCAAGGGAATTTTTCCCTTAACATCGCACGCGCTATAGTCTCCAGCACTGAACTGTCGCTAATGAATATTTAACGCTAACGCTTCTTTTTTATTGCCATTACAGAGCTGTTGCCGCTTATCTCCGTGCTCTGAATCTCAGCCCCAACAATGCAGTCGTCCACGGTAACTTGGCCTGTGTCTACTACGAGCAGGGGTAAGAGTTTTGTTTCGATTTTCATTCACATATACTTTCACGCGTTTTTCCTTGTTTGTGTTATCGTTGCCCCGCCGGAAGGCCGAGGCGATGAACGCCGGACTCGGTTTTTTTTTCCCCAACCCACGCAAGCGTTTTTATATTTTTCCGTAGGACGTGCAGTCGAGGGAATGAAAATAAAGTGGTCTGTTTATACGCGTATACTTTTCTTCATTATTTGAAATGAGATGCAACGCGATGCACTTACGTCCGCTGGTTTCTATTGGACTGTCGGAGCTCGACTGTAATGACTCTTTTCCATTAATTTTGTATAGATCGTGACGTAACTAATTGTGTTCAGTTGACAAAGTCGACGAAAGATATTAAATGCACATTCGAACGTAATATCAAATCCTAGAGTAACTTGCATCGATCGAGACGATAAGCGATCGGTATACGAGAATCGAGAATCCCATCATGCACTGCCCACCTCATCACTAAGACTAAGCCGAGCAAACAGAATCTCGAGGCATACATCCATGAGATATGAGGAGCGTAACACTGAAAATTGACATGCTTGCAGGCTCATCGATTTGGCGATCGACACATACCGTCGCGCGATCGAGCTACAGCCGAATTTCCCGGATGCCTACTGCAATCTGGCGAACGCGCTCAAGGAAAAGGGTCAGGTGGTCGAGGCCGAGGAGTGCTACAACACGGCACTCCGCCTCTGCCCGACGCACGCTGACTCCCTCAACAATCTGGTACGATCAACAACTGCTCATCTCCCCTTGTGTATATACATATAGTTCTGACTACATGCAGTTGGGCGTTTGTTTACGACGGGTCGTATAATGCTCGTATGTGCAAAGGCGACGAAGGACGTGTTCCTTTTTTACTCGTTGTATCGAACTTGACAGGGAATACTTTTCGGATTCTGCATTGCAAAGTCGACAATTTGTTAGCTCTTTGACTTTTGTGCAGGCTTTCGCTCGAGTGATTCTTTTGGATGATTGAACTACTCGAGGCAAGAGCACGTCCTCGACAAATTCGATGTTGTTGCCGGTTGATTTTATTCAGAGTCGTCTGACTAAAGATCTACAATATTTAATGAAGCCTATGTAGAATAGAATAGCTTAATCACTTTGTACAAGATTATATCTTATCACTCGTATATCAACTAATTCCCGACGTTCTTCTCCAGGCCAACATAAAACGCGAGCAGGGATACATCGAGGAGGCGACGCGCCTGTACCTGAAGGCCCTCGAGGTGTTCCCCGAGTTTGCAGCAGCCCACAGCAACCTGGCATCCGTCCTCCAACAACAGGGCAAACTCAACGAAGCCCTGATGCATTACAAGGAAGCCATCCGCATCCAGCCAACTTTCGCTGATGCCTACTCAAACATGGGCAACACCCTCAAGGAGATGCAGGATGTGCAGGGTGCACTTCAGTGCTACACCCGGGCCATTCAGATCAATCCGGCTTTCGCGGACGCTCACTCGAATCTCGCCAGCATACACAAGGATTCGGGCAACATTCCCGAGGCCATTCAGAGCTACAGAACAGCATTGAAGCTGAAGCCCGATTTCCCGGACGCCTACTGCAATCTGGCTCACTGCCTGCAGATCGTATGCGACTGGACGGATTACGAGGCAAGAATGAAGAAGTTGGTGTCGATTGTCGCTGAACAGTTGGATAAGAACAGGCTGCCCAGCGTGCACCCACATCATTCCATGCTGTATCCACTGTCGCACGATTTCAGAAAGGCCATCGCTGCGAGACACGCCAATCTGTGCATTGAGAAGGTTATTTGACGATTTTTATTTTGGGCGTTTATACAAATAGAGTCGAAAGTATTTTTCTCTCAATTTCTACAATCAACGGATAGAATAATTCGGTTGCGCACGTCATTTAATAAAGTTTAAAAGTTGTGAAAAATAGGCTGTCTCGTATATATATTCCTCGAGTGCCGTTTGTAACCATGAGCAGAATCAGAAACCAGCTGCCTCACCAATCATAGTGAAGAGGTGAAGGATACGCAATAGAGCAATTGCACTCCGAAACTACCGGACTGTCATTAATCACTATACAGTATACTGTAATAGACGGTACACCGCTCGCAGCATCAGAATTACAATTTTTCGTGCGCATTCGTGCTCAGTCATGGACAAAAATACCGCACTGCGAGATACGAATTTATCGTTTTTTGCGAATTTACGATAAAAATTTGATGGTCGTGCTATACGGCCAATTAATACATTTAAGAATAGGAGATAATTTCATGAAATTCGACATGTTTATATTGAAATTTAGTAGTCTATTTATTAAAAACATAAATTTTATCTAAATTTTAAAGGCGAGTAGACTTTCCATTTTCGTATTTTGCATTTTATGGTCGATAATAATGCAGTATAATACTCAACATTATTCAAGCTCCATTCTAAATGCTTTTATACTTTAATATTGTCGTAACTTTTTATAGTATTTCTTATAAAAAACATGAAGCTTTTTATTGCAAATATGAACAACGGTCTTTAGAGTACAAAATGTTATGAAAAAGTGTTAAATTACATTATTTGATCATAATGGAATAATAATTTTTGATAAAAATTCATGGCGGGATCATAAAAGACGTTTACAGTTTTCAGATCAGTGATATTTGAACAGAAAAATACTATGAAATTCTTTTTTCTTTTTTTAAATACTTTTAGAAAATATAAACCTCATTTATTCATAGATTTATTTTCTTTGCAGATCCATGTACTGCACAAACAGCCCTTCAAGTATCCACGAGAAGCAGGAATGCGTCTCAAAATTGGTTACGTATCTTCAGATTTCGGTAACCACCCGACATCACATTTGATGCAATCGATTCCCGGACTGCACGATCGCAACAACGTCGAGATTTTCTGCTATGCCTTGAGCTCAGATGACGGCACGACTTTCCGCGGCAAAATTGCTCGCGAGTCTGAGCACTTCGTCGATCTGTCGCAGGTGCCCTGCAACGGCAAAGCTGCCGATCGCATCAATTCCGATGGTATTCACATTTTGGTTAACATGAACGGATACACCAAAGGCGCGAGAAATGAAATCTTCGCGCTGAGACCAGCTCCCATACAAGTTATGTGGCTGGGATACCCTGGAACCTCAGGAGCTAGCTTCATGGATTACTTGATCACAGATGAGGTCACCTCGCCTCTTGAACTTGCCAGTCAGTACAGCGAGAAACTTGCCTACATGCCGCACACTTACTTTATTGGAGATCACAGGTAAGCTTCTTTTTGAATTTTACTATTCAAAGTACAGTGTATTCTTGATAATAGCGAAAACAAAAAATTATCATTTTTTAAATAAATAACGTCATTTAATTTCATATTTTTGTTTTCTAGACAAATGTTCCCTCATCTGAAAGAGCGTCTTATCTTGACCGACAAGCTCAACAAGGGCAACAAACTAGCAGACAACGTAGCAGTAATCAACGCCACAGATCTGTCTCCAATGATCGAGAATACCCTCGTCAAGGAGATCAAAGAAGTCATCGTGCCAGAGGGTCAGTCCAAGAGCAAAGCAGTTGAGATCTCCATGAAAGTTGCCGAGTTACCAACTACTACACCTATCGAGACCATGATCGCAAGCGGTCAATGCCAGATGTCTGTTAATGGAGTTGTAGTTCAAAATGGCATGGCCACTACGCAAGTTAATAACAAAACCGCCACTGGCGAGGAAGTACCACAGAATATTGTTATTACAACGAGACAACAGTACGGTCTGCCCGAGGATGCGGTTGTTTACTGCAATTTCAACCAACTGTACAAGATTGATCCTCTTACACTTCACATGTGGGCATATGTAAGTAAAATACAACTTTGATTGTATGACTTAATAAATATTTCGATTTCTACTTTTCATCATGTTTAAAAATTATCTTTTACTTTTGTAGATTCTGAAAAACGTGCCGAACAGCGTTCTCTGGCTGCTGCGTTTCCCCGCTGTTGGCGAGCAGAACCTTCAGACAACAGCACAACAACTTGGCCTGGCTCCCGGTCGAATTCTGTTCAGTAACGTCGCAGCTAAGGAAGAGCACGTGCGTCGTGGCCAACTGGCTGATGTCTGCCTTGACACGCCACTGTGCAATGGACATACCACTAGCATGGATGTGCTGTGGACGGGAACACCTGTGGTTACGCTGCCTGGCGAAACACTGGCCTCAAGAGTAGCTGCCAGTCAATTGAACACACTGGGCTGCCCAGAATTGGTGGCACGCACGAGGCAAGAGTATCAAGAGATCGCCGTCAGGCTAGGAACAGACAGAGAATTGTAAGTATCTGTCAAAAGTGGTAGTGGTATTTCGTTCGAAAATGTTTAATAAGAATTTATTTTAGTAAGATTTTAACGGTGCCTGCAATACCGACTTTAGGTACTTCGCGTTTTTCTCTTTTATTTTATTAGATAGAACTAAATATTTTCGGATTTACTTCAGTCAACACTAATTCGTCGTTATTTGAAATATTCATTTGAAAATTGGATAATTAAACTCGTAATAATAGCTTTATCGTTGATCAATACTTATAAGAACTTACTCTTTCAGCTTGAAAGCCATACGCGCAAAGGTCTGGGAGGCACGATCAAATAGCCCACTATTCAACTGTAAAATGTATGCTGCTGGCATGGAAATGCTCTACAAGAAGATGTGGGAGCGTTACGCGCGAGGCGAGAAGCCTGATCACATAGCCGCAATCGACAAAGCGGACAACCAGAATGAGACGACCATTTCATAATTTACACGCTAAAATGCATCAAAGAAAAAAAATGATTAAAAAATGCAAGTTGGCACTGGTGGCCATTTGATCTCCAGAGCTCGTACAATTTTCTCTCTGTATTAGCTGCAAACAGAAAAATGAAGAAGGGAAGTTTAATTTTCGTGAACCTATAGCATTTACAAAATAAACAAAGAAGCGAGGTTGGCGAGCTCGCCATCGCTTTTCAACTTACTATCGACTACGAGAAAGACTTTGCTAGCTGAGCGAGCTTAATTGTTCGCTAATTTTGTTGTTGTTCCAACAAGACTCGTTTAAGGGTTTTAAGGCACTCGTTTCGACAATCGACGAGCTGACGTCTTTAGGAGAAATCTTTGAAACATTTAAATGATATATAGTTCTTTTCGGTATGACTATGCGCGTTATATGCTATTTATTTGATGACATATTGATGAATAGGTACATTCTGTACGGGGGTCGTTGATATAAAAAGTAATTTTCTTTGATTTTTCTAACGAACACAGTAATCAACACTGATATTGTCTCTTTCTCACGCATTATGACAAGCTACGAACCTTTATTTTACATATATTTTTACCCCCATGATCGAGTTTGTATTCGCAACTTTTAATTTTTCTTGATAAAGCCAATGAATACAAGCCCTTTTGTGAAAGAATATCGAAGAAACTATTAAATGTGACATCGCACCGAATAAGACAAAAAAACATTGAATGTCTAATGATTTAATAATACATGGTGTGAACGTGATTGATGATGGAGTCACTTTTATGATTGTATAAATTGCCGAACGTTTATCAATACACCTGTAAATAATTAAAAAAGATGCTAATTACGAACAGTTACTTTAACCTCGTTTATAGTTATTAGCTTAAGGTAAGCTCGAGAGATGTGTGGAACGTTACGTATAAATCGTATAGTGAGTATGTACATTTAGGAAATAAAAATAATACATATTTAAAGTTTTTGTAGTTCTCAATCAAACCATGACGTTGCCGTTCCCGAATACTCTACTACATTTTATTTAAGAGCTATTATCAACACTATCGGCATTACATGCTTCTTAGTTAGATCGTATTCTTTAAAATTCGCACATCACCTATCATAGCTTCAGTCAGTCAGACAAAATTTAGTTTGGAAAACCTAGATGTGTTAAATATGAAATCTTGTACTTTGATTAGAAAAGAGAGTTGAAACAATTATGTGTTAAACTATCTTTATTATCAAACGATCCGCTATTGTAAACCATTGTATCATGGGCAGGTACTCGTGGAGAGCAAGCGAACACTTACCGACACTGTATGCCACATAGCTCCTCAGCTTCAGAATCAGATGCCGCCACTAAGCTACGATCAGCCCGCGTCGTCCGAATTCCCACGAGTTCTAAATTCGGGCGCACACGCTACCGCTGTAAAACTTCTCCTGGGAGGCTTTGCGCAAGAGCAATAGACGAGCGCACGAATGAGGTCGAAAAGAAGAAAAACGTAAATATTTAGGGTCAACGCGGCAGAGCGACGAGAGCCCGCACGAGCCCGTGTATGTACACACACGAGAAAGCGTTATTTTCGTATTATTTATCCGTGCGGCTGCGTGCGTGTGCCTTGCGCAAGCGACGAGAAAAGCGCCGAGGAAATCTCTACGCGGCGAGAGAGTAGCGATCGAAAGTTTTCACTTGGCTGCAGCGACTCGAGAGAGAGAGAGAGAGAGAGAGAGAGAGAGAGAGAGAGAGAGAGAGAGAGAGAGAGAGAGAGAGAGAGAGAGAGAGAGAGAGTATATGCTATAGGATAATTCTGGCACTGCTGCCGCTGCTGCTGAGTTTCGATCTTTCGACGGGAAATGTTCCCGACAGCTTGAGCTTTTTCGAGCCGGCGCGGGGAAATTGAATTTTCTGGCGAATGGCTCGCCAGATTATACGGAGCGGAAGGAATGCCGCTTTTAATTTAATTAGGTATCGGGGGCAAGTGGAAATTGATGAAAATGAAAATCGTGCTCGCTCGTTCGAAAATAGATTTGCATAATTCTGTCTAGCGTTTGTTACTGCATCTATTCCGAAAATTCGAGCATAAATTACACAATAACCGCTTCTAAATAACAGGCATTACGTAACAAACAAAGCGTGCACGCAACACATAACAGCGTCAACGGATCTCCAGCTCGGAGAGGGAAAAACAACAAGAGTAGAAAATAGAAGCCAAAGCAGCAGCGGAACACATGACGCATCTCGCAGCCGCAGCAGAGGCTCGCACACAAAAAGCCCAAAATAAGAACAAGGCCTGCGCGTAGAGCAGCAGCAGCAGCGACGCTGGTCCCGCTCGATTCACTGCATTATACGTAGAGGCTACTGCTGCTGCTGCATCCAATTGAAATGAATTGATGTGTGCTCTGCTTCTGGTGTATAGACGAGCGTCATGGTCTCAATTCTCTCCTCTATGTTGCGATGCGTAGACGAGGCTATGGCAGAGGAGGAAAATTCTGTTCGGTGCGTTGGATGTTTTCGTTTTTCTTGTCGTCGTTGTAACGTTCGGTTTGTACCTACCGCGTAAAGTGTGTTGTGGAGCTGCTGTAAGTGGAGGGAAAGTGTGATGTAGGTGATTTACTCGTCTAATGGGTATAATAATTTAGTCGGAAAAGGATCGTCAGCGCTTTCGCTCTATTTTAGATTCGTGAAATTTTCTCAAATTGTAGGTACTCCACTGCGCTCGCATAATGATTCTCTGGAATTATTCTAAAAAAAAGCGTAATGCATCACAAGAACGTTATAAACGAAAGTAGACGAGGCGCAGATACAGCGAGACATTAGTACTGCGAATCAAACTAGTCGACTTTTCATCATTACGACTACATCATGCGTACACCAACGTTAAAGCTCGATCTCAATCGTCGCGATACTGCATCGAATTTTGAGCTCCAGTGAAAATCTAATGCAACTGTTTATTCAAACATCCAATATCTGTAACTAGGTCTGGCCACTCGTACACACCCACATGCACACATGTCTGTATAGAGCGCTATCAAGCCGAGCGAGCCAGCAGATTGACCTGTTCGCCTGATGCAGAAGTGGGCGGCGCTGCAGCGAGGGATAGAGAGTGAGAGAGAGAGAGAGAGAGAGAGAGAGAGAGAGAGAGAGAGAGAGAGAGAGAGAGAGAGAGAGAGAGAGAGAGAGAGAGAGAGAGAGAGAGAGAGAGAGAGAGTGACAAATTGACAGTGTTGGAGAACCGCGTGGCTATGTAGTATGCAAAATGCATAAGGCTAAATTCGCGCGCTGTGCTGAGGATAGCGGGTATTATGCATATGCAAGTCCGCGACGGCGGACGTGTAAAGTGGCGTGGAGGATTAGCCTTTTTTTCGTTGGCTCAAGCTCTGGAGCTTTTTTGCGGTCGTGTGATGCATTGGCTGGCCTAGTTTCGGCGGTGACTCTGGCGGTTTTTGATTTATCTCTCGCGGCTCTCTAACGAAGACGGGTCAAATGGATGAAAAATAAAAAAGTCTCTTCGTTGATCGCTCCGTCTCCACAATCGCCGATTTAAACTGATGGATAACTGAGACAATCCGTAGAAAGTTCCTTCAAACTTTAAGTAGAAGCGTCGAAAGATAAAGAAAACCGTATAGCCACACCTATATGAGTCATTCTACGAGCAGTTGGACTTTTGTAGTTTTGAGGGCACACGCAGCAGACCGAGTCTGATGCAACTTCAAAACAACAGCTTATGAACGGAAAACAAAACATCGCGTGTCCAAACGCATGTAAAAAACATGGTCTGGCCTGTGTGCCCCCAAAATTACGTAAAGTGTCCGACTTCTCGTAGAACGACCCATACACGCACCGATACGGAACACAGCAGCCCAGCTCGCGCGGCCCATTAAAATGTAAACCAAATCCGCGGTACTATACGAAAGCAATTTCCAGTATAGTAGCGCGGAACGAAAAAAAAATTTCTTTCATCCCGCGCAGCACTTGCCAACTTTTCTCCAGCGCAACGCCTGCTAATATAAATATAACGAAACTCTGCCGACCGATGCAAATGCATCGGAAATGCATAAAACATCGGGCTCGAAACAATAAGAGAGGAAGCTGGAGACGTATAATAAAAAGTAAGAGAGAGAGAGAGATGATTCATCTTTCTCTCTCTCTCTCTCTCTCTGTCTTTCTACTGCAGTGGGTGAACTTTTCTCGAAAAGCGCGCTCAGCTCTGATTATGAGTACAATTCATTGTAATCGATTACGCAGAAACTCAATTTTCCCAGAATCAAGCGCACTTCGCCACAAGCACACAACGCACGCAGGTATACAGTACATATACAGCCAGCCATAATAGCGTATAGCCGTCCGGTAATCGCTCATCAAGCTCGACAGCACGAAGCGCTGATCGATTAAGAGTCAAGCGGCGGTTCGGCCTGTGCCGTGCGGCATAAAATTTTCTTCACGCACACACACACACACGCGCGCGCATTGCGTATGGGCGTTTCCACGCGTGCGTGCGTGCTCGAGGGACATAATGCGTGCCAGGGCCGTGTCAGCGCCGCATCGAGTTAACATAACTTTTCCGTTTGCTCTCTCTCTCTCTTCGGTCTTTCTTCATTCGCTGCGTATATAGTACAGTCACATTGTTCGAGCGTGAGCTGGACGAGTGAAAAGTCCCGGGAGAATTATATATTTTTCTTTATTCTCGTATTCGTGCGCGCGAGCGCTGCAGGTTAATGAGGAGTGCCTTTCCCATTCGTCGCTTTCGACGGTATAAGCTTCGTACAGCGAGTATTATAGAAAACGTACATTCTCATTTTTTTTTTAAACAAAACGCACGCTATATAGCACGAGCAGGACCGTATCGCCGGAATAATCCGGATATCCTCGCGAAAACTCCGGCAGCTCTAGAACAATACGCCGATAAACCCACTTTTTATATCCATCGCAATTAAAGCTCTCGACGAAAAAGAAGAACTGAACGAGCGGATAGAATAACCTATACGCGAAATGGCAATTCCCTTTAAACGCGAGAGCGAGCATAGAGCTGTCCTACATTCGGGCCGCGCGCGCTGCACTGCTGCAATGCGCAGAAATCGAGCGCTCTCGCGATTTACTTTGTGCTCCGCTGCTGCTTCTTTTCCTCGTCGCTTTGTTTTGCTTCGCTCGTTTTCGGGCTGCGGGGAAAGGTTCCGTTTGATACGCTTGGTGTTGGGGCGAGATGGTGACGATTGAATTTTTGAATTTCGCGCCGTGAGATGGATCATTTTGAGCGAGAAGCATTTGGTATAGAACAAACGATCATTTTGCGTGTAGGTCTCGAACGGGGACATTGGAAAGTAAAAATTCGGTATCCCCTTATGGCTATACAGGCATATTCGCCGATTTGCCGACGATCGCCGCGATAGCCTCGGCATAGAAATAAATAATTATACAAGGGCGTATGCACGCACTCGTTCGGTTACGCCGCGGTAAAGGCTATCGAAACCATCGTCATCGTTGGCATCGCCAAAATGCTTCACACCGCTGATCTGGAGCTGAGGAAAAGTGGCCACCTTGGCCTCTCCACGTGTGCGACCTCGCTGTCCTGTCCTGTCCTGTGTGCGTTCGTGTGTGTGTGTGCGTAGAAAAGTCGCGCGCCGACATAAAGGAGCACCTCGCGAAAGTATTGTACCTTTTATACGAAGCGCTACTCTCTCGACCTTTTCAGAACTCCTATATATACACCGCCACTGCTCCGGATTCACTCTGCTCATTGTGACAGCTCTTCTGCGCGATAAGTACTACATTTTTTCCTCCGAGCTTTTTTTAGCGAACGGGTTGTATATGAATTTTTTTTAAAAAAAGCGTGTACTTAATCGAGATTAAATTTTCATATCGACGGGTACATAAAACGAGGAGCGGCGCGAGCTTGTTAATTCTTTATACGCGCTGGAAAACATTCATGAGCAGCTTTTAGGGTGAATTTTTAAGCGCGGTTTCGGCCACATCCGATTATAACCGCCTGTGCTTTATTAATGCGGAAATTAAGCGACTTTATATCATTTAATACCTTCTTCTGCGAATATCGCGTGGTATAGAGAAGAATTATAAAATTTATCAAAAACCTTGTGCGAGGATTGTAACGAGTATAAAGTTGAAATCGCACAACCGCAGGATTTAAAAAGAAAGCCCCTTGCAAAGCTCGGAAAACGCCGCCTGAAGCTTTCGAAAGCCGCAGCAGCTCACTTTTCAAACGGAAACCCTCGGGACATTTTCCATCGCCTCGAGTAGAGAACCGCCGAAACTCTCTTTCTCTCTCGACTGTTGTAAACGTAAACACACGAACGCTTATACGTGCGCTCGTAAAATTAGTGGCGGCATCGCGTTTATTTCGAAAGAAAAAGACTCGACGCCGATGCAAAGCGTGTCTTTGTGCTTTGTACGTAGTAGTAGCTGCTGCTGTTTGTGTGAACTGAAAGGCAGAGTCGATGTTTATCTTGAGCGGGTTGATGATCGTGTTAAAATTCAGCAATACATTCCACCCGAATTAAGGCTCGCCTCTTATCACCGTAACACATGTCAAAGCAACGAAAACTCGTTCGAAAAATCTCCTCAACCTCTCGCGGACTCCTTTTCAGAAAAGCGACCGCCGAGCTATCGGCCGAACGCCATCTGCATACGTTACAAACACGTGGCTCTCGCGAAGAGCCATTTTCCCAGAAAGTCATTTCTCCGTCGTTAAACGGCTCTGCTGTAGGGCGAGCGAGCTGTATAGGAGGTCAATCGAGGTTTCCAGGCCGCGCACCTGTGTACGTTTAGCCACACACACGAGTCGTGTATGTACCTTCGATTTTCGCGACCGCAATAAAACGCCGTGACGAGAGAATTAGCGAAGGTGTCCGATGGACTATTGTATGTGCAGGAAAGCCGAGAGTCGTAATTTTGTGAAATAGTCGGGAAAAAAAGCGAACATCGAGAATGTAGAGGCGCGAGGGAGTTTTAGCCGCAGTGCAGAGCTAGCTACAGCGCTCGTTATTCGGCGTTTCTCGCTTTTGGCCTCGGGAATTTTCATCGCGTGCGGCTCGTTAAATACGGCGTGTGCGCAGCCCTGGAATTCGAACGAATTTTTTTTTACGCCTCTTACGGCCTGAAAATTGGCTCCGCGTTTTTTTCGTTTCTCAATAGTACAGACTCGGCTACTTTCGTCGTCTCGGAGATATCGAATATATGAGGCGGGAAATTAGGATAACGAGGCGGTGCTGCAGTGAAATGCGCAGAGCTGTCAAACTTTTGCAAATTCATCGTCGTTCATCTCGACGAAATCCTCTCCAAACACACATTTCCCCTTACACATACACTCGATCCTCATTTCTGCTCTTGACCGGTCATAAATCTTCGGCGCCTCTGGCAGTTCCTCTGGCCTCCAAACTCAGCCACACAAACACATTCATTCGACGGCGAAATTACCTGGAAAACGAGGAGGAAATCGGTATCAACCTGCAGCGATCGCCAAAACTCACAAGAGAAACCAAATTAATATCCTTTCCTCGAATCTCCGGCTCGTAAATCCAGGCTCAATGAAATCCCACGCCCTCTGCGATCGAGTACGTATGTACAAGAGTTCCCCGCAGCATTAGCATACGCAGCACGACTGCAGGACAAAATTTCAGACTCCGACAAAAGGCAATTCCGTAGCTCAGCGCCGATAAAATAACGAGCGAGGAAGCACAGCCCCGAGGGCCTCGAAGGGCGTATACTTCGAGGAGGATTTCGGAGCGATTCCGATGAGCCAATCGCCCGCGGCTCTCACACCGGAGAGAACAGTTTCGAGCGAGTTTTTATTCCACAATGGCATCTTTATCCGGGTATTATTTCTAAGAAATCACTATGTTTCCAAATATCCCTGTTAACGTCAACGCATCAAGGCGCTGCTGATAGGCATACGTTACCGGAATACCGACATTCGATCAATTCCCAAACCAAACAATGGCTAAATGGCTACATTCACCTCGATTTCGCACGTAGTACAATATCGCTGCACGCGAAGCCGCTGTAAATTACGATACAGCTTATTCCGTACACCGGGTCACCTAATCATTCACATCAGCGTTGATGAGATTTCCGCAGCGCAGAGCTGCCGATGAATTAAAAAAGCTCACGTATATACGCGATTCCCTCGCTGACTTAATTACCGCTGAAAACTTTCCTATACGCATATACCAACAGGGGCTCGTTCCACGAAGCCGCTTTGTTCGAGCTGTATGTATATTTAAACTCGCGCGCACCACCCCATTACGCCACCGACGTATACAGTACGTTGATGCAGAGAGAGAGAGATAGAGAGAGAGAGAGAGAGAGAGAGAGAGAGAGAGAGAGAGAGAGAGAGAGAGCCGTGTGCTCTTCCACGTGGCAACTATACCGCTACGAGAATAACCGCGGCGACGTTTCGGAAACAGCGTTAACTTAGATTAGAGGCAAGTGTTTCGTTCGGAGCGACTTGTATCGATTTACCTTAGCATACCATTCTTTTTTAACTGTGCGTTATGTTAAGCTTAATGTAAAATCCAAAACTACCGGCGAAAAACAACGCCGCGGGCACACAGGAATAGCCCTCGAGAGAGAAACTATATATCCCGCCGACTACAACGGGGGTAAAAAAAGAAAGCATCGCATCGGCGCCCGTGGAGGGGGGGGGGGGAAGCTCGCTCGTGGCGTGGCGTGAGTATTGATTGCGCGAGACGAGGCCAGTGCGCGCGGGGTGAAACTGGGTCGAAACCCCTCGCGCCTATACCTATATGCACACCCTTCTATCCGTGTGTCCGTGCGCGCAGGGGCTGAGTTGTGTACGAAAAGAGGCCAAGTTTTTTTATTACTCGTCGGACGATCGATCGGTTTTCTCTGGTGTAATTTTTTCAATTCGCAACCTCCCACTCGACGCACCTCGTAAGGAAAGCAAGTGCGCGCTCATTAAAAATACGATGAGGAGAAAAAGGGGCTCACGTCAACCCCCGCCCAATTAAACAATCCTCCGCACCGCATGGCAACGCTCGGGACAAAGACGCTGTGTAGGTACCCACTGCACACACGTATAGAGAGAGAGAGAGAGAGAGAGAGAGAGAGAGAGAGAGAGAGAGAGAGAGAGAGAAGCATCGCTGGGTATAATAACCCGCCTGAGAGGGAAAGAAAGAAAAGCTGCAGGCAACCTCACCAAGACAGAGAGAGAGAGAGAGAGAGAGAGGGATAGCAACGCCGGCAGCCCGGGCTTCGAAGGGATCCTTGACATAAATAATCAGCAGTGGAGCACAGAGGGAAAGAGCAGTGCGCCTGTGTGTGTGTGTGTGTGTGTGTGTAAGGGTAGGAGGCGGCCCGGTAACTATGGAGACGACATCGATCGCTTCGAGCTTACACGTCGCTGTCTGTGTGGGGGTGTACCACCACCCTCCTCTACGTATCCCTGTACGTGTGCACACTTGCGCGGGAGGGAGAGACGCTGCTCCAGTTCCGCGGCCGAATTTCCCCGGCTGTTTTACGCTCCTCGACTTCTACTTCACTTCCTGGCGTGACTGGACTACTCGGAGAGCTTTGCTGCTGCTGCCGTTAGGCGCGATGGTTTTCTTCTTTTTTTTACTTTTAGAAGCTTGATTGAGGAAAAAATGATGCTTATCGAAATCCATATAGCGCATGAATATTGGAACGTTATCGACTGCATCGAGGGGTCTGGGTAATATTTTCGGACATTACTGACCGAAGAGCAGCAATTCCAGCGGTGAATCGAGCGCTCATAAGCGGATGAACTTAATTCGGAGTTATCGAGCGATATCGCTACGTTCAATTTTAAGCTCGTTGGAATTACCCAAATCGCGGGTGGAGGGAGTTTTTAATAATTCGACGGACGATTCAATTTCGGGCAAAGCCAGCGGCGCAAGCTCGACTTTTTACGACGATGTAAAGCGTTCGCGTAACAGCGTGTTCTTTACGCGATTTCCATGTCGGCCATCCCGTCTTTATAGGAAAAGTCCGCCGAGCCGCGGGGAACATTATACTGTTCGAGTTCTGAAAACGACTACCGGTTCATTAGCAACTTATGCGCGAGCAAGTTTTAAGAGCTTTTTTAAAGTAGCCGTCATAGCGCCGAGGATTCGCAACTCGAAACTATTGTTCACATGCATTTCTTCGGAGAAGCAATTAGAGTCATTAGCCTGGACTGCATTTAACTATTTTTTATCTGATTTTTCTTTGGAACAAACTCGCGGAGCGTTTACTAGATTGCTTCATTTTTTTTTTGAAATCGCTTTCTTTGAAGTCTCGCACTTGCAACTTTACCAATTAAAATAATAGCTCAGAAAAGCTTCTTATCTCGACAGCTTACCCTGATATTTCTAACGCTTTCCCGGAATAAAAGCTCTATCACAGCCGATTCGCGTAAAAAGAATTGAAAATCGAAAACCGCTGGCAGAACGAAGCCAACCAGCCCGAAAACTTCTTGGCACCCCACACACACACACACACAGTGCAAGCGCGCATGTGTGTCGCGGCCCTTTCCTCGAGAGCTTCTCTCTCTCTCTCTCTCTCTCTCTCTCTCTCTCTCTCTCTCTCTCTCTCTCCATCCCATTCGAGCTGGCGCGCGCGCGCGGGTGGAATCGACGTGGCCCGGCCTCGCCCCAGTTCTCTCTCTCTCTCTCTCTCTCTCTCTCTCTCTCTCTCTCTCTCTCTCCCTCGTGCCACCCCTTTACCCCGCGCGAGGTCGAGCGCCGCGGAGGCTAGCTTTTTCGCGTCTTTCGAGAATTTCTCCACTGGACTCATTAAATACACCTACTACTACTGGCTTCTTTCTTCGAGGGCTTTTTCGGCGGAGAGGCTGAATTTTTTAAGGTCGAGCATTCGGGGCTGTGTACGCGTGGTTCTATTGGGGAAGGTCTCGCGCGCGGAGGAATTTATCCGTGTGCGGTACGCGAGAGCGATAAATCATGCGACGCGAGAGAGATTTTTCTCGAGCTTTTGGCCAAGTTGCGAGAAAAGTAGGTTAGGCATTTTTCATTTTTTGAAAGTAGCAAGGTTTTACTTTTCCGTAAGTGATTTTTCACGACACTCTAGTGGCGTGGAGAGAAGAAGGAGTGGGATAACTTTTTTATTTTTTTTTTTAATAAACACGTGTCTCGTCTAGCTATTTAATGATTTTTTTTCTGACGGAATAGTGAGGTCGCGGCCTCACCTTCCATACGCGCTTTTTGTCGCAATTCGCACGTAGCGTTGCTTATTCTGTTGTTCCAAGAAGTCGTCACCTGATAGCGTGACGTCGCTTGCAAATAAGCCGAGACGATCGATCATTTTTCAGCAAACGAATGCACATAATGAAAATCTCTCTTCAGTTTCCATAGTACTACATTTGCTTCGAGTGCGTTTAAAAAAAAATCCACCCACAAACTCAGTTTCGTCTCTAAAAGACTTTCGATCCTCCTTCACGGCATAAAACGAAAAATACAGCCAACGCCTCACGCGACGACTTCGACAATGGGATTCATCGGCTTGCCCGGAGCTTTTGTATACCCGCGGAGGCCGTTTACGTAACGGCGGCTTGACGCTTCGCTGCATCGGAAAGAGAAGAAGAGGAAAAAAAAGAGAATAGTATAGCAGAGTGAAACCTCGGCGAAAACGGTATGTAACACTGCGAAACACATGCTAGCAATAATTATGCGCTTCTTTTCTGAATGAGCGCGTGTATATTTACGCGCGTATAACACATCGGCTGACCTTATACGTATATCTCTCTTTGCACAGCCGCCCATTGTCTTCTCCTTGGCTGTCTTTTTTTTGTTCTTGCATCGGCTGCGCGATGGACTTGGAGAAGCAATTATCGCACGATTATCTAGTTTCACGCGGCGCGCGGTGTCGCTTTTCACACGCGGGTACGTAATGAGCTGCGCTGAAGGAAAAACGGACGCGGGCAAATTGGGTCAGCGTGATGTTATACGCTCCGTTGAAACGCTAGACTATGGTTGTGTTAGGGCTTATGTGTGGTGAAGGGATTTTAGTTTATAATTAGTTTAAAAAAAAATCCGAGCCATTTTTCGCAATCTCCGGCCGAGAAATATCGCGTCAGCCATATCCTAGCCTCCGCTGTAACAGCGGGTATTCCATCTTCATCCCGTGTTCTCCGGTTATATTCTCTAGGTCGGTCGCGCATTGCTCATCCTTTCAAGCCCTTTGTGTGTGCATATTTTACGCGCGGACCTCGTTATTCTCCGCTCGATCTAAATTCCTCTACTTCATCATTGTTACCTTCGAAGCCACTTTTTTTCCCTGTATTCTAATTCGTGGCATTGTTGCTTTTTTGTTGTTGAATCTGGCGCCATTCTTTTCAGTGGGTCGACTCGAAAAAAAGCTTCGTGAAATGAGCTTGTGTGCGAGCCGCGCGTAAATCTGGTTATTCTAAGCGATTAGTGGATATTAGCGAGGAGATAGCCTATCTTATCCCGATAGTGATATTGCCTGTGGTTTATCCACGAAGCTATCTATAATGAGTATATAGCCTATTATTGAGTTCGGTGAATAATAGTACGCTATTAAAGACAAAGAACGATTTTAATTATGTAGCACAGCGTAGCGTTTGAAATTGCTCGATTCGTAGTAAGAAGCAAAAATGCATTGCCAATCTTTTTGATGAAAAATATTATATATTATTTATAACATAAGACAAAAGTCAATACAGCAGAAAATAAGATTGTATAACCTCCCCGAGTTTCATGATAGCAAAGATAGGTAGCGCATAGACCTTTTCTTATTTCTCTTATCACACTTTGTTCTCGGAATGCATGCATGGTAGCTTGTATCACGTATGTCAAAACTATCTCTTATTTGACCTGCTTGGGTCGTTCACGTTATAACTCTCTTTTATTTTGGAACATTCGGTTCAGTTTTCGCAACTTTAATCACTTCGATCTACAATAATTTTTCTAATTATTCCTCTCACGATTACACAAATAACGATTTACTTAATTCTCAATGATTAAGAAGCCAAAATAAAGCGGACACTGCCTCCTCAATTCTCTCTAATATCAAAGCACATCGGCTGCACCGCATCAACTCGGCCATTGGAAACTCGCGCGCTTTATCTGGCGCTCGGAATCTGCAGCTCTACACGTAACTTACGTTACGTTAGTTAGCCAAACGCGAGTCCACACGTTATATACCATACATACGAGGCCGAGCTAATCTAGGGAAACCTTGGGAGCCAGCTCGCACGCCCACACTCTGCTTTATCGCCGCTGTACGCGAGCTTATTTGTATGTGTCTGTGTGCGGAGCTTAATTGCGTGTACTTAATTTGCTTCGCTCGATGATGTAAGAGAAAAATCTTCAGAGAGAGAGAGGGGGATCGGCGATGATGGCGTGCTGCGCCGTTATGTAGATTGAATTTTCATCGGTTGGAATGAAACTGATCCTTCTTCGGAATATGCAAATGGTAGAGAGAGAGAGAGAGAGAGAGAGAGAGAGAGAGAGAGAGAGAGAGAGAGAGAGAGAGAGAGAGAGAGAGAGAGACTGAGGATGATGCAGAGTTGAGGTAAGAGAGAGCTTTTCATCGGCTAGAGTTTGTAATTGGATGTTAGTTGCGATGTGGACTTTGAGTTAATATAGCGATTGATGTTTGGAGCTGCTGTCGGGGGAAATTGATCCTTGAATTTGATGGAAATTGTTAGGGGATTATTTTACATGGTTACTCAAATAAATCCACACAGCGTATAATTTTCACCTCCATCTTGCAAGAGAGCAGAAGAATCGTTCTTCTCTCCCTCCCGACGTCTACATCATCGATCTCCTCCTCGAACTTCGCTCTCCGCAAAGCCAAGCCTTCGAAAAACTACGTTTTTTATTTTTTACAATCACCAACGCAAACAACATCATTCACGATGACGGAGTACCTCTATGCCATATACATATACCTACATCGTCGTCATCTCGATATAGGTAGAGCTATATAGACGGCAGGTTTTTCGATTCCGCGAAAGAGAGGCGTGTGCAGTAGTTATAAAGCCGCTCGTTACAGGTGTCTCCGGCGGCGCACGGCTGGTATATACATATAATGCAAGTGCAGCCGCGCGCGATATATAGCCGCTTGCGTAACCGCCCACAGTGACGATGCAAGCGTACGTGTGCAGAGCGAATAGCTGCAGCCGCGAGCGCGAGTCGTTATGTAAAGCGAAGAAATTGTTCTCTAGGTGTGTGACTGCTCACGTGCGCAAGCTTCGAAAAGTGTGTTTTTTTTTCGGGTTATGACTATTCGAACGCGTATTGCCAATCAAGTTTGCGCCTAATCGGCTTATGCGAATTCAAATATTCCCGCCATAAATTCAATTTCAACGAAAATCAGCAACTGGCCCGCGGCGAGAAAATTAAAATCTCCTCACCTTTGCGCATCAATCCATCATAGCTGATGCCGGTGCTGCACAAAAGCTAAAGTAAATACACGCATTACACACTCCTCCTATATATAATACAGCGAGTCGAGCGAACGGCTGCAATATTAGAAGCGAGCGAGCGCGCGTTTTATTCGTGCTTACGCAAACGTAAACGCGACCTTCGGCGCGCCTATATAGCGCGCTCGCGAAAAGTGCACTTGGCGGATATATATATATATATATATATATATATATGTGTGTGTGTGTGTGTGTGTGTGTTTGTAACCGCACGGAGCAGAGGCTCGCGGGAGAGCTGAGCTGGCCGTTCATAAGCGACGCGCGGCGGATATTTTCGCTATTGCGAGGAAATGCGCGAATAGTTTTTTGAGGAATCGAGAGGTGGGCTTCTGTTTTTTGGGTTGGGGGATGCGAGCGCGTTGGGGCATATTTCAACGGTGAGTTATCCGATGAATATTCACGAGGGTAGCTTATGCGTTATTCATTCGCTAATGGCGAAAAATAGAAGCGTTGGTAGATGCATTTATGAAAGTTTGGAATTATTCGCGGATTACATGCAGGTGCGCAGAGGCCGATTTTCTGGAATATTGATGAGCGCAGCTCCATTTGCATGACATGGTCGCCCGAAATAATTGGATAGTATAAGAATACATCAACCAGTGAAAATACAACTGTAGAAGCATAGTTTTCGTTAGAGCTTTTTCACAACGATCGAAAAAAAAAATTAAAATTAAAATTATTTAGGACATGACGCGAGCTGTATGTACATTCGTCTCGCTCCAGAATATACACGCTTGTACTGCAATACGACGAAATCGAAAAACGATGAAACCCACCGTTCGCCCTATCTACGGCCGACTAAATCACGAAAAGTGTCCTATCCTCACTGAATACTACTGCTTTACACGTGAAGTTTATTATTCGACAGCTTCATTCAGCCATACACTCATTATACACAACGAAACTATACAATCCAATTTTCAAACGAAATACTTCTCCATTTCACACTGCGGCATCTGAGCAGTTAAACAGCAGTAGCAGCAGCACAAAGCGCGGAGGAAGACGCGGATGATTAATGGGGACAATGCGGAGAGCTGCTGCTGCTGCAGCAGCGGAGCTTTTTCGCGGCGGCGGTGCTATCTCTTCCAGGCTGCACAGCCCCGGATAACCGCTATAGTTCGCGCGAACAAGAGCCGACTGCGGCTTCTTCTGCTTCCTTTTCCTGGTGCATTCGCTGAACGAGATGTGTGTGTGTCGGGCACACACTGGCCGGATATTACACGTCGCTTATTGTGGCTTGCTTTTCTCGGCCGGATTTTGTTGGAAGCTGGTGTGCTTTCGCGGTTGTTTTTTGCTGCAGAGAGATTGTTTTGTTGTATCGGATTGTGGGGTGTATATATAGAGTTCTTTATTACAGTATACAGAAAAGACACGATAATGCGTTTTAATGGTATCAGTTAAGTTTGCGCCTCGTGAAATATTGTTTCAATTTAACGTTTCAGGCGCAGTGACAACCAAACGATGCAATGACTTTAAAAAAAAAAGCAGCTCTACCCACGAAAATCTCGAAGCATCATCTCATGTCTCTTTCAGAAATAACAATGACTCGATGCAGTAGTATCTGCAGTCGAGCTCGAGGTGAGCCATATAACACCGAGTCGGAATGCTCGCTCGAAACGAGGAAAAGCAGCGGATGATTAATGCTCTCCTCCTCCTCCTCCTTCCTCTTCTTCTTGGTTTCATCCTCGAGAAGATCTTCCGAGCTGCCGCTGCAGTAGCGGCAATAACAATCTCGAGCTCGCTCGCGCGCGCCTGGCGCCGTTGCGCTGCGCCAAATTGGATAATAATCCTTTAAAGGCTGATGCGTAAAAAATGGCGCGTCTTATGAGAACTGCTTCCGACGCGTTTTATTCCTTCTCCTTTTTTCTGACCGTGGGCTGAGACGCTTTATCGCGAGAGGCAGAGGAACGATCGCGTAATTTCTGTCCCGGAGCTTTTTGGCTTGGATTTGAAAGATTGACATATAATCTGGAAGGTATAATATGATCTTTCTAACAATAGCCACAACGGCGAGACAATTAGGCATCGATGAGTGCGAAATCTGTTTGCTGTACCGTACGGGAGTGGCCAGAGGCTAAAGAAAAGAATTGGCGCGAGAACGAGGATCTTCTGGCTCTCGGCTGGCCTTTAGTCCAGGCTCGAGAGGGGGATATTTGTATGGGGAGCTGCTCGAAGAGCCTATAATTCGTCGATGCCAAGTTTGCTGAAGAGGATGAGGGAAAGTGGACTTTAGCAGGGGGAAGGAATTTTATTTTTTTCTGGAAAACAGAACTTGTATATTTCTCTACTACTGACTAATTGAGAAAGAGGAGCAGGCGTGTGTCGGTAGGGCGAAAAAAGAAATCGCTATTAAATTCACCGCTACTGATTTCTCCTCCTCTCATATACATACACGTACACACATATAGCCACTGGAAATCGCGTTTACATTTTTTAGCCGTTTTTCACTCTCGGCGCGGGCTCCTCCTCTCTGTACACGATTAATCCACGTCAGGGAGCGCGATCTTTTTACGAGCCTGAATTTTTTGCCTCTCGGACACTTTTTCAGCCGTAGATCCAGAGAGAGGGAAAGAGGGACAGCGAGTATATGGGCTTTCAGAGAGTTTTGTACGCTTGCCAGTCGCAATCGCGTCTGCAGCGATGTCTCTGAGAGATTCTTTTGACTGTGATGAGATTTATGGGGACAAAGTCGCTGTACGCGGGGAACTAAATGAAGCTGTGCTGCCACGTTTTTTTCGCCGAGCTGAACGCGTTTGGAAATCGAGCTCATTTTTCTCCACTTTACTCTTCCGTTTATACACGAGATATCGCGTCGTCATTTTACGAAGAGCGTCGAAAGGCCTACTATGGATTACGTTCTCTCCTCGGCGGAGTAATTGTCCAATAAAAGCGAAATTTACGAGGGAAGCGCATACGGAAGAGATTTTCCGCGAGTCAGATGCTCCCGGGTAATGAGGGGCTTGTTTCGAACTGTTGCGTTTTTCAATATTACGGCGTGGAATGCTTTTATAGCGGGAGAAAACAAAAATTGTGAAGAAGAAGAGCCGATACAAAAGCGTCTATGAATTACGACACGGAGTTCGTTGAAACCGTACGGAGAACCTGTCACCCTGGATCACCATAAACGTGAAGACTTTATTGAAGTGTTCGGCCGAATTCGAAACCCTGTAACTCTCAAGGAATAATAGTTCTGTCCATAAATTAACAGCCGCGGCAGACCCTTTTTGGCTATAGTTCTTAGTGTTAATACCTAAACCTATTCTTCCTTGTATGCACCGGCTCGTATACAGGCGTAATTAGCAGCTCAGAGTCAATAGTGTGTAATTTTGAAATTTTAATGCTTATCACGGAGCCCTGATTATCGGCCTTTTCGGCGCTAAAAAGAAAAATACCGAGCTGCAAATTACGGTGCAGAAGCTGAGTATTTACGAGGCTCTTAAAAGAGAGCGTGTAAGAGGAGCTTCGCCTATTCAATCTTTTTCATCAAAGAATGCTTTTCTCAGTGCAAATATTCAAACAGCGATCACAGACGCGCAGAAAACGTTTTTGTCGATCCGGAAAGGAAAACCGGTCGTACCGTCATGCACACAATGAACGTGTGCCCCTTCCCTCTCGAACCAGTTCCTTCCTCCGCCAGGAAAAAAAATCCTCGGAATACAAGAATATCACAAGCAGCAGAAGAAGACGTAATTAGGCTACACGTGCGCCTCTATAAAACAGTTGATATTCCCAATACAACACATGCTGCGCGGCTGTGTGTTGATGAAATATTAAAGCCGACTTCCGCGTGCGGACAGCGAATACAAAGAATGCTATTATCATACATTTCGGAAGCGGGCCGCGCGAGATTTACGGGCTTCCGGTCAATCCCGCTCTGATAAATTCAATTTTGACGCGCGAGCTTTTTGTTTTTTTGCTCCGCTGGCGGATATAAAACTTTTTTTTTTTCATAAGAGCGTGCGCGGAGCTCGACTTTAGAGTCAGCGTGCGTGGGGATACCTACCCTGTCGCTGTCATTTGTTTTACATATGTATGATTGCGAAATTGTGTATCATTAGTGCAAGACGTCTTGTTTATAACCTATTGGTACCTAACGGAAAAGTAAACATGAGTGATAACAGTTCTTGTACAGACAATATATCCGATTATGCAAATGAAATTCCACCCGAAATTGCATACCGCAGTGTGACAATCAAGTAGCATCTACTTCTGGAGCAGAAATTACAGTTGATCAACCCAAAAAATCTGTAACAGTTTCGTTAAAAAGAACCAGATTTGATTCAGAAGCTCGAGATGATGATAACGAACCACACGCTGAGGATGAATTTTATCGTTTAACCGACACACAGCAAGCTACATGTGGTTCACCGTTGAAAAAACGTAGACAAAACAGTGATGAAAAAAGCGAACAATCATTTACTACTGAAAGCATCGACAAAAATATTTCTTTTGATTTTAATAATTCTAATGTTACAATTAATGTAAATAATCATCATAATTAACTACAATGTACGATACACTATATTTGTGTTTTAGTTTAATATTTTTTGATAAAAGATGTGATAATTTTCTATTAAAAATAATTCATTTTTAATAGAATGTGTGATTTAACGAACTTTTTGTACGAATAAGCTTTCACAGGAGCGTGGCCTATTTCGCATTATGAAATAAATTTAATTTGTATAATATACTAATTTAGTATAATGTCGAGCTCCGCGACACTTGTTATGAAAAATAGTATACGCAACTCGTGCGAGGGAAACACGACTTACGCACTCGTGGTACGTACCACGCGTGCGTAAATCGTGTTCCCCTCGCACTAGTTGCGTAATGTACTATTTTGGCGGGAAGGTGCTGGTTTTTGTTGTTTATTGAGGAAATTGTACGTCGACACAAACGCAGCGTTGGGAAAAAGTGACGCTAGCTTTTCATTGTTGTATAGAGAGAGATTTTAGAGCAGAAAAATGGCACACGAATTGGAAGAGTTATCAGGGCTCGTTTCGAGCTAAAGCATGCGGGTGTCGCGTGCGTGTAAAATGTTCCATGAAAAATCGAGACTCGTCACCTATGTACGAGAGTTTAAAAAAAAATACTTCTCTTCTCGGCAAACACGTCACCAGGAAGCAGTACTATGACTCCCACATTTTTTTCCTCCACACGAGAATACACACGTTGGTTGGTGGCAGCCTCAGCTCGTTATACCGAGCGGCTCTTTCATCCGATTCTCTCTTTCCCATGGCGCACTGTGTGCGAGAAAGCCAAAAGTGAACGACGCGTAACCCCATGAGTTGGCAGTACGATTATTTTTTTCCTCAACGTAATATTTCATGAATTTTTTCATGAATGAAACAATCGTCACACTCCGTAAACGTAGCCGTACATATCCAGTACAATCACCTCTATAGCGCCGAAACGAATCGTCTGCAGACAGGGTATACACGCGACGATCGCCAACAGCCGAGAGGAGCCGGGAGCGAAAAAAGACCTACTGCAGTCAACTTTTCCAGCTGAAATACAGCTTTTTAAAGAGAGACGTATCGATAGACATCCTGTCGAAGAGCAGATATCGCTATTTTTTAACGATCACTTCGAGCGCGGAGTCGATTTTAGAATGTTGCGCGCGAGTGTTTTACGACGGCATTTGCGGCAAAATAAAATTGCAATAGATAGCGGCGAGATATGGCTGCATCTACGGAAGAACGCTATTAAATACGGTAATTTGACTTTATGCCTCTCGCGCGCGGTGTATAATCACTCGCTCTCTAGCCAGAGAGATACCGAGTAATTTTTTTCATACATCCAGCTGCAGCGAACGTAAAGGTACATGCGTCCCATCGGATTACTAAAAATTAAAAAGATAAAGCGCATTTTCGTTCAACACAGTAGTATAGCATCAAACGTCGAGACTTGGTTGAGAAATTCACTTGTTCCCCGTCGAGGTTCTCTCCCGTTCTTTTTCTAAGCCTCGTCTAACCGCGCGACGATCTCGGAGCCGTTCAAGGCTGTAAAAGCTCTCGTGTGGGTGTGTGATGCGTGTGTGAGAGAGTTACGCAACGCAAAATTGTGCGAGAAGGAGAGAGAGAGAGAGAGGGAGAGGGAGAGAGAGAGAGAGAGAGAGAGAGAGAGAGAGAGAGAGAGAGAGAGAGAAGAGCCTCGCACACGCACACGTGCTGCACGAGGTCGTATACTATACTACTGTGCGTATAGCTATGTAGACACTGTATACCGCCAGAGAGTATAATTCTGATCTGCCGCGCAGTGCTGTACTATGCTTCTATTCATGCCTGCGACTCTCGAGATCTTTTGGCTCCAGCACGTGATGCTGACCGATTTTTCTTCGAGTTTAATTTGTGAGAAAGGTTGATGGCTGTGTGTACACGCGTAATGATTACGGTGGAAATGTGGATGGGTTTTTTTCTTCGAAGCTTTCGCAAGGATTGGAGATTTTTGATTTTCACTTTTGAAATATCACCAGCTTTGAAAAATATATAAATCACAAATTTTCTATTCAGATCGCCTAGTCGTCAAAAGAAAAACGCCACGTTTAAACCAACCTATATGCCAACATTCTCACACTACCTCACCGATTCGCCCATCATCAGTTACAGCGAAAACATTTACGCACGCCTCTCTCTCTCTCTCTCTCTCTCTCTCTCTCTCTCTCTCTCTCTCTCTCTTTTCTCGTCAACAGGAAAAAATTCCAACGCGTACAGCTCTGGTAAACAAAAGGGAATCTGCCGATACATCCACGCGCGGCTCTTTCCGATTTTTTCCCCCATAGAGAAGTCCGCGCAACTATACAGCCTCGAGGCATAAAACTATGCATTCGCGATGACAAAGGTATAATAAATGACGATCGTAAACAATGAGGGACTGAGCGAGAGAGAGAAAAAAAACAAGGAAGCGGAGCAACACAGCAGAAAATATCCGTGTTTGCCGCACACAGCACGGCTGACGGAACGCGCGCGCGAGGTTTATGCGCTTCGCTGTTTTGTTAGCGCGCGAGATGAAGTATAATTGTTATTACGCGAGCTATAGCGAGGAAAAAGAAAAAAAGATAATCGCCGGACGATCGATATATAACGTGCCGTCGTGATTTAATGCGGCTTTCCGTGATTAGCCGTTATATTAATTCCCCGAAACTCGCGTTTTTCGCTGTGTCACTCTATCATCGTATATTCTTCTTTTTTCGCGGGTATTTAATATTTCCATCCGTCGAATTCCAAGTGCACTTGGTTAAATACCCACAAAGAGCTGATTTCGAAAGGAATATAACGATCCTCGCTACTTACGCAGCCGCGTGTGTATGCGCGATATAATAGGAGCCTGGGATGAAGTATGCCTGTGTGTGTGTATCCTACTCTCTTTAAATCCCGGAGGAGAGAGAGAGAGAAAAGCTCGCAGCGGCGATACTCGAGCGAGCAGCAATTTTTCCAGCCTCCTGCATATGCTTATTATATAGGTACAGCTCTGAAGTGGCGCACGCACTGATTCGCGAGGTGAAAGCCCGCGCGACTCACCCCCTCCGGCTCTATATCTGCTTTCCATACTGGGACGCTGAGGTGTTGTGCTGTTTGCGCTTGGCAAGTTCCGACACGATCATATTTGTGAAAAATTTGAGGGTTCTGAAGTAAAATTTTTGGACTGGCCTTCCTCCCGCACCGCCGAAGCTCTTCGACTCACGCAAAGCGACGCTAGGTGGCGCACAGGCGCTCTCCCGTTTCCCTCATCAGAGGCGTGCACCCCATGCCGATACTGCCTTGTTAGATCTACTGCTTGGACCGCTGACGCTATATAACTGCATAGCTCTTAGTCCCTTGATATAATTTGCCGTTGGCTGTGGCAAGTTTGCGGTGCGTTGTTGAAATTAATTAACTCGTCGAAACTCCACAGAGAAGAGTATCTCCGCTATTCGTACGTGTAATGTAAAAATCGCATCACGCACTTAACCGATCCGTGTGCATTCACGATCGGGTTTTTGTTCGACGTGTAGCCTCACGTTTCGCGAACGCTCGGGACGTTGATGTGCGAGCGGCCGAAAAAGACGGACGACTTGTACGGACGTGTACTTTATACTGCGGTGCAGAGAGGAGGGAAAAAAGTGGCGCGTACGCGCGACTCGAATACTCGAGGAGTAAGCGAGCGAGTGAGCTTGCCTGTTTTGGAAGGAAAAAATATATTGTGGGTGTGTATAGGTGGGCTATGAGGACGATACGAATTAGTGGCCTGCGGCGCTTGATTCGTATGGTGATCGGTCAGTGGATTTTTTCTCTCTGAAGCTTTTTGCAAATTTATCATGGTTATTTTTATTCCGCATCGAAAAAATTCAATGTAGATACGTTTCGAGCGATTTATAGTTGATTGAGCAATAACTTTTTCCTTTTTCCTTCGGATACCTAATCCACTTTGTACATTCTTTCCGTTCTCGTCATCGCAACGTTCTATCCAATTAAAAAGGTTCATCGAGCCAACAAAAAGTACCATCCACTAATTATACAACAAATCACCTAGCCCATCGCCACCAACCGAACCCTCTTCCCTATACCAAAACTGCACCTACATGCACAGCACACATAGAATCTGCCTTGCATCACGCAGTCCCACTCCAGTAGCGGCAGCAGCAGCAGCAGCAGCTCTGGCCTAGATTCCGCTCTCGGCAAAGACACGGCTGCCCGCGGAAGTAGGTCAGTGCACAGAGGCCACCGCCGCCGCAGGCGTTAGATAAATTGCGATCAATAAGACGCGCCGCTCGCGCGGCATTGTTCGGCTCTCTCCATAGACTCTCGCATAGTACACACATATATATATATATATCTAGTGGGAGGAATGTGTTATACGGCTGCAGCAGCTGCCATTGTTATTATACCACTGCTGCTGTGGATTTCGGCTCGTTATGGGACACACACTGCAACGTCTGTGTACGAATATCATTTCGGCGTGGATTTATCGCGCCGATATTGCACGGGCGCTTGTGTAGCGCCGTTGCTGCTCTGGAATTCACAAGAGTGTTGCCGAGATGCGTTATTGCGCTTTTGTTTTTAGCCGCTTGGAAAGCTCGATTCTCGAATAGCTTTTTCGGTGCAAAAGTACAAGGTTGATATATGCGCTGAGATCGAATATACTGTTTATAATATCAATTTCATAGCAGAGGGCTTATTAAACTTCATACACGACTACGTTGCAATTCTATACCCGAAGCTGTATAACTAGCTCTCGAAATTATACTCGATTCCTCTCGATATAATTTCGCTCGCCTCCGCAAGACGGTACTTTTCCAGCGATTTTCCCCGAAGCACCGAAGAAGTTATACCACCAGAGGACTCGACGGGAGAAACGCTGCAACTGCAGCGCAGCTGAACTTTGCCTCCGTCCGCGATAACTTTCGCGCGGCGAGAGTATATATACGGACGTTCCATTAACTTCAGCGCCGCAACGCTAGCCTTTTCTTTTCGCTGTTTTCCGCCTCGGAACTTTCGTGCGCGGCATAATTGTAATAGTGGATTCCCCCCGAGCTCTGGAATTTCAGCGCCGATGGTTCCGATATTGAAATCGAAGATATTTGACTGGCGCTTCGAACAAAAAATGATATTTCCAGCAGGTCACACGTCGGACACTTTCAAACGAAGAAAAAAGGAATACACCACGCGATTTCCACTCGCCTAAGTGGATTATACGGCTCTCGTGCGTGTACTCGCGGCGGAGGGTTAATTTCCAGAAATGTAATTTTCTTAATAGGCTCCGCCGCGAGAACAAAGGGAGAGAGAGAGAGCGACATATTTTCTCTCTCGAGGACGACGACGCAGTCCGCCCCTCGAGCGCGAATGATAAGACTCGTATGGATGCAGTCGAGTAATTTTTTTTCTCCTTTTTACGCGATGAGCCGCGGATGCGAGTGAAAGTTGCGCCGATGTCGAGTTTTTCTTCTGCGTGGAGAGGCATTGGATTTGGATTATATTCGCTCCCGAAAGTTCGGGGATCGGAGCTTAATTGACAAAGCCGCTGCGACTATATGGATCGTATGACTTTGATCATTTGGGTTGGAAATTAATCCGGGTTCGAGAAATTTCTCATTTATAAGCTTATGATTTCAAGGAAAAAAAAGTCGATCCACACCCAGCAACGATCTAAATCGAGCTTTTACATTACTCACGAGTCACTTGTCGCCATGTTCGCGATAGCTCGAACGTGTCTCTCGCTCCAACTCACCGGAGTCTAATTGGCACCTGGTGCACACGAGAGAAAATGCTCGTTCACTCGCTGTATCCACACGAGGTGCGACGTGTGTCGTTAAATATTAATTGTGAGCAAGGCGGTACAGGAGATCTGAAAGGAGAGACGTAGCAACTGCGGAGAGTCCAAATGCCGATGATTTTGCGAGTCGTGAAAATCGTTAATGAAAAATTCAGTGGAGTAGAAAAGCAGCGCTGGGAAAGTATCTCTTCGATTTACTCGCTGGGAGGAGAGCAGCCGAGTGTATCGTCCATCCTAGCATGTAATTTTCAGTGCTTGATTTCTGTGAAAGCGTGTATAAGGTGTGGTCTTGTATGGAATTCATCGGCGATCGATGATTTGTTGATCTTTTGTTAGTACCTCTGGAAATTCAATCGTCCGATCACCACCAGCTCACTGTTCTACTGAAATTCCAAGTCGATCCTCAATCCTATATACAGCAGCCTCGAGCTCTCGGCACCGCCAACCCTTTCAACGATCCTCCATTAAACTCTCTCCTCGTTCCCACACCGAGCCATCCAATATTCAAAATCTTCGATTCAAACCCAGTGCAAACTGACCCAGATGCTCGTTAATTAGGCTGCTGATCAACAACGCACCTATGTCCATGGATTATTATGTACACTACCTATACTATATTGCGGTATACATGTATACGTGGGTGGGAAAGAGAGGACGGGAGAAAAAGAGAGAGAGAGAGAGAGAGAGAGAGAGAGAGAGAGAGAGAGAGAGAGAGAGAGAGAGCAGAGAGTGACACGGATCCGCCCTCCGCTCGCTGCAGCCCTCCGAGTGCGGCTGTGCCGAGAAACTAGGACGCTGGAGCTGCAGCGCGATTATACTGCGAACTGGATTCCAGTCGCATGCAGAATGTGCGCGAGCTTGTTTTCACCGATAACCGCGAGTATATTATACAAGCGAGGTTGGATTGTTTGGATTATTTTATGGAATTTAATTTTGAGAATGCTATTCATGTAAGTGCGCGCGCGCGCGCGTTTTTCATAAATTTTTGATGAAAATAGTTTGGCAGCTGTGGTATTTCTTTATTTTCGCGTAAAAGTTCAATTTTGTTTGAGTAAAAATAAAACGTGTAATTGCAGCCGTGTACACCGCTGCATCACCCGATCTTAAAACCCAAATTCAAAAATCTCCATCCGCAACCTATATGTATACAACTCTGACGATAAATTAGCCCTTTTTGTCAATTCAACATTCCAGCCGCGCGATTCTCTCTCCCTCGCTCTTTTGCTCTCCACACTCGAAAAATACAGGCCAAGCCAAGTGTGCAGTAGAACCACTGACCGGATTCTCGTTTTTGTCCTCTCGGCTCGCTGTGTATGTGTGTGTGTGTGCGATGTACACCCTCGGGAAGCTGCAAAACGGAAACGCGGCGAAAATAGAACGGATAAAGCGCGGGATTGAAACGGACGAAGCGGCAGGAGGAGGAGGAGGGGGAGATGCGCGACGATAACAATTTTATCGAATATGGTGATACGCGTATCATATCGACGGTGTAATGTGGTTTGGTTATTTATAGGGAGTTTTAATGGGGTGTAGCTTTTTTTGAGAACTTATTTTTATTACTTCGGCGGTAAATTTGAAAAATAGGAACGACAAAATCCATACACATCACCAAGATATAAACCGAGGGAAGCACGTACTCAAGACACGTAATAAAATTTTAGACGAGTGCAAAATAAGAGAGAGAGAGAGAGAGAGAGAACTCGCTCTACACGATCCACGAAATTAGGCCGAGCGTGGCGTCGCTTCGGCAATTGAATTCGCCCTCGCGGCTAAATCTGCCGACCCAGTAGCACGTACAGCGATGTGTTATGATGGCCAATGACTGAAATTGGCCGATGTACAGCGCTCTCGGTATTGTTGCTGTTATCGCTCCACGAACTACTACGTCTAATCATCAGCTGCAGCTACATCGAATCCCCTGTACTGTATGAAAGCTATTTTGGATTTATCAATATTAAAGCTCCTCCGAGTCGAAATACTATCTCTCCTAAAATTCAACGAAATCCAGCCGGCAACGCGGGAAAGCTCATATCGTACTGTCTCGCGTGTAAACGCTCGGCCCTGAGTAAATAAAGACGCCGCATCTGACTTTATTTCCCTCTTTATCTCGTTTCGCGCGGGTATGTACCCGTACGCGCGCACATACAGCCACCGAAAATAACGACGTTTGTATTTTTAAAAGCGGCCGCCGCAGCTCTTCCGGAACCGGTAATGCGAGCAGCGCGTATAGCTTAACGGCCTGTGAAAAAATGACGATGGAACGCTTTCGCGAAGCTGGAATTCGATTGTTATATAGGTGCGGGATTAATCGTTGGTAATCGATTCAAAATAAGAATCGTGCATCGTTCGCAAACAAAGAAAAAACACGTGGATGCATGTCAAAGGGTGAGCTGTAGATATAGTATACACAGCGCGGACGAGTTAAAAACGAGAATGCGCGGATAGGTAGAGAGCTGTATATACGGTTGCACATAGCGCGGCCCGTAGAGCTGTTGCCATGCCGACCGCGCGCGATCCCAAAATCTTTTCTGACTCATCCGCGCTTCTTCCTCCTCCTCCTCCTTCTCCTGTGCTGGTTATATTGTGGATGTGTGTGAGTGTATTTTGGCGATAGAGGCTCCGCGCTTTGACTATAGTTGGCCTGTGCTGGCATGCGTTTGCGATTGCTGATTGACGATGAAAGTGTATAAATCGAGCGAAAAATCCCCATAATAGGTCCACTACGTCTCCGTGGTGGAGCGTGGCGCTCATTTCGGTAGTCCGGTTTTGATCTGATCCTTATTATACGCGGAACGTGCGGAGAGCTAACCGCAGGCCTTATACGAGAGCTGGAATCAAGTCGAGCGTGCAAACTTCATTTTTTTTCTTCTTCTACTTCTCTTCGTTCTTCTCTGCCTCCGCTGCGCACACCAGCCGATTATTAGTTTTCGCCAGCTTAAAAGCGCATATTATACTGCATTACGGCATAGCTCATTTCGCTATTAAAATTCGCTATTTCCGCTAAAGCTCTTCAACCATCGATTCTATACAAGCGTTCAAAAAGTGGTGTTTCTCCGCACACGACGATCCAAGGGCCGTACACATGTATATAGATGGATAAAAAACTCTCCTCCTCGACCAGTTGCTAAGTCGTCCTCGTCTCGCTATACACACGTATACCTACGTATAAGCGCGCCAAGAGAAGACCCTCGACACACGGGCTTATTATGTGTGCTCTCGTGACGTAGCACACACACACACACGCGCGCGCGGGACACGAACCCGTCGTCTCGTTTTCACGTGGACTGCGTGTGGGAAAGAGAGAGACGGAGAGAAGGAAAAAAGAAAGGGAATAATAGGAAAGGTTCGAAGAAAGGATTTCGCGCAGGTCGGCTGTTCTCCGCGCGGCTCTCGGTCGAAGGTTATACAGAGCTGCTACTGCTCCTCTTGTGGATATAATGTTACTGTATGGGAATGTGCTCAACTTTTCACGAGGGTTTTGGGATCGAATTTTTCTCTTCTGTTATTTTTTGGAATATAGCGATGATGGTACACAGGTGCAGCATGAGAAATAGGTCTGTTTAACAATGGCTAATAATTCAGTTACAATGCTTGGCTATTTTCTGTCATACTCTCGGGCGCGGATCGTTTATACCCTTCTGGAGCTTCGAACGAATCGATACTCCCGATGCACGTACAGCAATAACCCAATTTCCATATTTAAAACTCGACTGCTCATCTCGCCGACGATAATACTCTCCGCGAAATTTTCCAATCACGCTTCGATCTCATTTTTCCCTGCATGATGAATGGGCAATAATGTAAATCGCGATAAAGTTACGATTGGTACATCTCGAAATACGCGATTGTTCTCATTAGCGGTGAATCTGAGTTAAATTTAACTGAGCGATTCGATCGATCGCAAAGTGATTGATCAATGGAATTTAAAGTTTTTCACAGCTACATTCGCGTAGTCAGTGCACCGCGCTTGTAGTTCCGTAATCGTTTCAGCTATCTGACGTAGCAGTAATCCGTATAATCCGATTATTTCTCGACTTTGAAGTCAAACTAAACATTGAGCGAACGTTAAATTCAAGTACAATTCAGAACAAGACCAAAAATTCGATGTTACTTCCACCTCCGTAAAGCGCCATCGCCAACCAAAAAACAGCCGAACGCACCTGCTACCGATATCCAGCACAATCCACCAATCCATCAACCCCCTGACCATCGTCCAAACTTTTCCTCCTCCAAAAAAAGAAAAATCCCTCTACACACCCAATACACGTCTCTTCCAACGAGCCGCACGTGCATAGTGCGAATCTCGCGCAAGATGACAAGTCGTTTCTCTCCTCCTTCTCGTCGTGAATCGAGTCGTCGTCGTCGGCAGCAGCAGCGGCTATACTTACAGCTTAGAGCCGGCTTACGTAACGATCATCTCTCGCTCTCTCTCTCTCTCACTCGCTGATGTGTGCGTATATATGTATACCGGCTTCCCTCAAAGCAAGGGATCAAGGCGAACCGGTAGCCATATACCGGCTGCCGCTCCGATGCAGCGCGTCTGTGTGAATCTGTGTGAAAGTGGCCGGGGGGGGGGGGCAGTGTATGTGTGTGTGTGTGTGTGTATCGCGGCTTAGAAAAAAGCCAAGAGAGTAAAAACTTTATAGGCGGAGCGTAATGTTACCGCGCGGAGAAAGATGGAATGCGTGTGTACGAGTGGTTGGGCTCAACCGATTTTGAAGAATCGGTTGCTATTTAGGCGGATAAAAATCGAAGAAGAAAACCGGCAATTTTCGCCTATATCCACGACGTAGCACCGGTCAATAGCGATACGTGCAAAATAGCCGGTGCCAGAGAGAGAGAGAGAGAGAGAGGCCGGAAACGCCACGACTGCCTCTCGAAAACGGTACGCAGCGCACGCATCATCGCTATTTCCGTCTCTTTCTCGTTCGCGCATTCTAGAAAGACAGAGAGAGAGAGAGAGAGAGAGAGAGAGAGAGAGCCTGAAAAACGCGGACCGAAAAAAAGGGATCCCCCACACCGTGTGATGTGTACTGCTGCAGTTCTCCTCCTACGACTCTCTCTCTCTCTCTCTCTCTCTCTCTCTCTCTCTCTCTCACTCTCTCTGTCATTACACGCTGTTCTCACGTTCCCCGTCTAAGTATTTCGCGCTTGTAAACGGCGCACGTGCCGTTCGCGAACGTCGCGACGTTTCTGGTTTTTGAACGCTCGCGTATTATGCAAGAAATATACACTTTGTATGATTAAAAAGTTGCGTAGGTCGTTCGAACGTTCGGTTTGCATTTGTGAAAAATGCGCGCGCGCTTCTCTGAAAGCGCGTAAAAAGTCGCTCATTTCGTGTATACTCTACTCTAAAAATATAATTTCGAGTGAGAGAGCTACGCGATGCGCCGGTTTTTACTACGGCGTAATTACACCTCATAGGTATAACGTTCCATTATATAAAGCGACGCCTGCTATCCCCGACGAATAAACATTCGTATGCGGTTGTGTATAGAATATAATATAGAATAGATAAATATACTCCCAATCATAATAACAGCGAACGGATTCCGGAAGGCAGAAAAAGAATGCAAATAGCCCGCGCTTGATGGGAGAAAAATTACACAGAGTATCCTATGTCCAGGAGTTGTATACCGACGATGCAGAAAAGGAGAAATCGATGGATCGCTCTCTTCTATATTATACACTATACACATGTATACATAGACCGCTACACGTAGGAAAGACTGGCATTTTAAGTGCAGTAGCCTCTAAGTATTATGGCCCTGTATGGATCCTATTCCCGCGGAAGCGTAGGTTATGGTATCCGCGTGCATGGACGACTAAAAAGGGAGTGTGTATATAGCACTGACGCTGCAGAAATGCGTATACGTGAAAAATACCGTTACGCGATACACAAGGCGAAAATCGCGCGTATGGAAGAATTTTACGAGCTGACGACGATGCGCGTTTCGTAATTCGACTCGATTTTCTATATATATATAGTAATTCTCGCGGAGGAATAATCCAGATGCGTTTATATATCCCATGTACTAATTAACGAGTAGGGAATATCGCTGTAAGCACACTTGATTGGCGAAATTTATTCTATCTCTCAAAAGGACCTGTCGCCGATCGAAGCAATTACCGAATCGGATCCGCGACGAGGGGGTAAAAATACGCCGAGAGCGCGCGATTATTAACCTTTTTATAAATAGGTCAGAAGCTACGCGTGTATATGATGGAGAGCGCACCGAGCTGTCTAGCGCGCTTGGCGCGAGAGAGCTCTAATTATATGAAATCGCGGTCGAATCGCGCGCTTCGAGGCTATATACTTATGCTGTATAAAAAATTCTTCAAACGCTGCCTGCACGCGCCTCGTTGGAAAGAAGAATGAGCTGTATGAAAAATCGTTTCCGCCCCCGCGTATCGCGCCCTTCGAGTCCCCGCTTATAATACACATACACACAGCAAGAAGCATCAGCATAGTAGCGGCAGAAGCATCGCGACTAGAAAAAGAGAAGACGAGCACACAAAACGACAGCAGCATCTCTCTCTCTCTCTCTCTCTCTCTCTCTGCGTCTCTGTTCTTTTCAAACCGTCGCGTCGTCGTCCTTGATGCGCCCTTGGCGCGTTGCAGTGCCGTTCTAACATTAGCACACGCGCGCCTGCACACACACACACACACGCGCGAGATTTTCGCTGCCGCTGTCTACTCTCCCTCTTCTATATACTTCAAATTTCCCCCTTCTTCGCGTCTTCAATTCTCGATGCCATGGGCTTTGTCGCTTGCGCGCGCGCGAGTATCTCTCCGGATTGGATTATTGGGGAGAAAGGCTGTAGCTGTGTGTATAGGAAATGAGCGACGGCTTTATCGCGGAATTCGTGAATAATTTGCGGCTCTTCCTCTCGATTTTCATTCGAGAGAGAGAGAGAGAGAGAGAGAGAGAGAGAGAGAGAGAGAGAGAGAGAGAGAGAGAGAGATGTATATACATCGGTGGGGGTTGTATGTAAGCATAGAGAGGTAACGAAAATCTCGGCCGTGCGCGTCCCCTCATCAATTAGCCGTATCTATCGTTCCACTTATATCGGTGGACTGTAATGCAGTGAGTATGAGAGAGGAAGCATTTCCCGAGAGAAAAATTGCAGCCCGCGCGGAGAGATAGCCGCAGTCGTCAGGGCGTGGCCTGCAACACGCACCCCCGCATCTTCCTCTCAATCTCTCTCTCTATCTCTCTCGCGACGCCATCTTGAATATCTGGGCCGAACGAGGGTGAAAGTTAGGGTTGCGCGCGCTCTCTCCCATATATACGTGTAGAGAGGAAGGCAAAACCTACTCCCCTGGATTCCCGAGAGCTCTCGGGATATGTATAAATGTGCGCTTTTTATACGCGCGAGTCGATACGGAAGCGAGGATTAATCCGCTTTTTCAATTTTATTTGGGGGTAGTGCAACGATGGGTTCGATCGGCTTATTCGCTGCGTGAATTATTTCATGTGGTTGTGGATTGTTTTTTTGTTTTTAATAATGAGCTTCGATCGTTGGTAAATTCTGTGGTGGCTCGGAGTCATGAGATTTTCATATAGCCTCGATGTTCGTCCTGAACGAACGGATAAATTTTGATACTTAATTGCATAGTATACCATCACACCAGAAGGAAAAGAATCCCTTCTCACGCGAAAAAATAAGAAAATCCAGCACCACGCAGTCGCAAACTTTCCCAATCAGCGAAAGCCTTCCCCCTAAATCTTGCAAAGTCGCTCTCTCGCGCATCACCAATTTATACCCCGAGCTCGTACCACCGCTTTTTCCGCGCAAAAATCGAGGCAATAAGTAACGCTTGCTCGAAAAAAAAGAAGATCGCGCGGTGTCAGAAAAATACGAGCGAATTTCACTCGCGGCGTAATCGAAATTACATTTCACACACCGACGCTGCCTTCGCCGAGCTTAGAACGGTGCAGAATTTAAGAGCCGACGCATACACACACACACACACACACACACTCGCGTTATGATATACCTGTTTTCTGCGACCCTACCTTCTTTCTCTCGATCTTCTTTTTTAAGCGCTCTATTATATATATATACCGTGCGCTGATGAATCATCGTCTATTTGAGGAAGTCGTGCGCTGCAGCTCGAAAACTCGCTACGTACACGTGTTACGTGCAGCATATGTATGTGTGTGTATTGCGCTCTTGAAAATTACACTTTCAAATGGGCTGCAATTAAAACGCATAAATAATCTGGACTCGCTGCGCGCTTAAACGACGCGTTTGAGAGAAATCAGTGGCTAATGAGGCGGCTTTGTGTCTCTGGATTTTCGTGTTTGGATGGACGTGTTTTAGGATTCAGTTAATTTTTAAAACGGATGATAATAATGCATATAGTCAGAACGCTAGAGAAAACATGACAACACTTCCTATATCCGCGCGCACGAAAAAAAAAGAGCAGCAGCAGCTCGTCATACGGCTGCATAAACGTTCTGGAAACATAAAATTGAATCCTCCTGAGGCGCGATTCCGCGAAAATCGCACAATTCAATCCTTCCACGAAGAGGCATCTCTCGTACGTTGTATCGTTCCTCTCTCTCTCTCTCTCTCTCTCTCTCTTGCCACCATCATCCGAGCATCGGAGAGAACAGCCACCTAAGCGAATATACCGGTACAGGTGTGTGCGTCTCTCTTACCCTTTCTTCTCCTCGAGTGGCACATATACATCGATCCCGGCAAAATTAGCCGTATAACGACGTAAGGCGGGTGTATGCGATTACCGCTGATTTTTGCGAATAGCTGGTGTTTATTGTTTTTTTTAGATGATGAACGAATTTTATTCTGATGGGTATTGGATGACTTTGTGCTTAATGAACGGAACGGAGAGAGAGAGAGAGAGAGAGAGAGAGAGAGAGAGAGAGAGAGAGAGAGAGAGAGAGAGAGAGAGAAGAGGCGAGAACGAGTGCAACGACGGAATGATGCAACACTAGACCGAGTTTCGTAATGACAAATTAAAGGTTCCGTGAACTTTTGAACCTCGACGTATGGCTCGTCCGAGTAGATACCACACCAGGATCCGGATATAGATCGACTCCGAATACCCTAATCGACAGTATAATCCATCAATAATTTATTCGCATAGACGTATGGAAAACTTTCCAGAATCGCTTCAGCTCGGCTTATTATATTATTATACTGCTTATCAAACAAAGCAAGGATACCTCCTCGGGCTAATAATCAGCGCAACGGCGAATCCGTTCCGCGCGAAGCGTTAGGATCTCACCGGCACACTTTCACACTCGCGCAGCCGTTACGAGGAATCGGGAGAGAGAGGATCACGCCTTTTTTGCCGCGGATACGAGAGAGTGATAGCGGTTCAGCTTCGGTTTTTCTTCTCTGTTTTCAAACTTTTATTCGGCCTGCTGTGTGTATACAGTTTTTATAAAAGGTTATTATATATAATTAATCGTTAGTATAATATACATGAGTATATAATTTACAGGTTCATTAGTCTTTCGTATACGAGTCTTTTTGATACGAGTTTATTAGGGAGAATCGAACGCAAACAACTTGACACGGAAAAGCGGCAGTTTTTCTTTTTGTGCATAATCGTCTAATATAGCTTGTTGACCATCCGAAGCCTTTACACTTGCGATTAAGTGCCCGATAGTCCCAACGTCGCTGCAAAATTCGAAAGTATTTCGTCATTTCGTTTTGTTATGTACAAATTGGCTAGAATCGATATGCGATACAATTTCTAATACAACCAAGTCCACCTCGACGTCTCAGTCCAATCAAACTGTTCAATGACGCTTTTTCCCATATACGAATTCGCGCGCCTAGAATCTTCCAGTCACATACATCGAGACGGACAGCTCTCCTCCGTATGAAGTTGCTCAAGGCTCCGCATATGCTCAGCATGCGACGACTCACTTCTTCTTCTCCTGCTTCTTCTCCACGGTGGTGATGGACACGCTCACCGAGTCCTTAGTCATCGCCTTCTTCTCGAGCTCCTTCTGCTTCTGCTTCTCCAGCTTCTTCTGTCTCTCCAGCTCCTTCAGCTTCTCCTTCTCCCTCTGCTTCTCCTCCTGCTTTTGTTTCTGCTTCTCTCGCTCCTTGAGCTTTTCCTCCTCTTTCTGCTTCTGCTTCAGCTTCTTCAGCTCCAGCTCCTTCTGCTTGTCCTGCTCCAGCTGCATCTCCTTCTTGCGCAGTCTCTCCAGCTCCTTCTGAAGCTCCTTCTCGCGTTGCTCCTGTTTGGCCTTGAGACGCTGAAGCTCCTTTTGGAGTTCCTTCTCCCGATCGCGCTCCTTCTTCTTCAGCATCTCCAGCTCCTTCTGCAGGTCCTTCTCCTTCTCCGACGACATGGCTTGCGCTTCCTATATCGCCGGACGTTTTAACCGATCCTCTGTTTTCGTCGACGCGAGGTCGTTTTATCTGGAAGAGTAACGAGAAAGAAACAGGGCTTGTGAAAAAAAATTTTTTAATTAAACCGGACGCGGATGGTAAAAGTATGCGCTCGAATTGTGCAGCGGTTTGCTTTTAATTTCTCCTCGGGGGTCCTCGTGTGTGTATATATATATATATATATTACCGGAGAATCGCTTGCAAAGTGCTGTCGCGTTTTTTTACTTACAACGTATATAATATAAAGCGCGATAGCGCGCGTAATGTTATATCTATACGACGAAAAATTCGAAAACGTGCGTTTGGCCGGATTTCAATGGCTGATGACGAGTTTTTAATTGTGCGGTGCAGCTCTGTGTCTTTTTAGCTCACATCGTTATTGTAGCTTCGGCTATTAATAAAATAATGTTTGTTTGCGAAGCGATGTTGATAGAGTGACAGAGGATATGAATTCTTGACGAAAGGCAATGACAGCCTACTGTGCAGCGCACAACGTGATTCTTTTGTAAATGGAAAAATGCATTAGTTAATCAAATGACTTCACGCCTCAGCTATGTTAGCACCTATATAGCAAACGTCACAAAGGAGACGTCGCGCATCGACTGAGCCAACACCATGAAGAACTATGATTCTCTGAAAATTAACAGCCAATTCCCCCGGCAAAAGCTGTTTTACTTTCGAAAATCGATTCCTGCGTCGTATAGCAGCCACAACCAAAAAAAAAAAAAAAAGCATCCGAGATGCCTCCCAAGACTCTCACATCCAGCAGAGTAGAGTAAAAGTGTACACAACTGTCGCAACGACGTCACGTACGACAACTTTCGCTCGAGTCGATTTTCGTCGTCAGTGTATACACAGTATAGTAACCGCCTCAGCACATAGCAGTACAGCACAAGCGGTCATCGTCCGTTCAATCGTTTTTCTCGCGCGACGCGCAAGGGCTTCCTGAACTAGTTCCCTTAATTCCTTATACTCTCCCCCAACGTGTGTTATATATGTGTATCGTATATATAGTATATGTAACGTACCAGCTCGAGGCGAATTCCAAGAGTAGCTATCCGCGCGAGAGCTAATTGAGTGCGATGCAGTGCGTGTGCAGGAGCTGCGCCGCCGGCGCGGTCCGTTTTCCTTCTTCCGAGTGCGTAGGCACTACTAGCCGCGGGAGCGTAAAAAACGCGTATATACATTATAAGCCGTGCGGCGAGCGCTTTACGGGGGACGCGCGATGCGCCGAGGTTACGGCTTTCGCGAGGTTGTTATCGCGGAGGGATCGCTTATTATCGACTGTGTCTTTTGTGCCTTTTTTTGTATTGTTCTTTTTATTATTGATGAGTCAGTTTTGTTTGTTTGAGTAAACGAGGAGAAGTTTTGTGTAAAGGATTAAGTATGAGGAATATAGAATCGAATCGAGTAGGATTATAAAATCGCGGAGCTGCTACGTAGGCAGCGACGTCTCTCCGGCTTTTTGCTGATTCTCGCGGTTCTGGTTATGATAAGTAACGCGCGAGAGAGTTGGAAATACTTAATTTATATGACTCTAACCAGCAGACGATTTCACTCAGTAATGATTAGCGCCGATTATTGCATAATGGAAAATCGATGAGCAACGATTTTCCGTCGGCGATAATACATAAACCGAGAGTTTAAAGAAAGTCGTCTCTCAGGGCATATATAATAACACGAGACAGAAGATAAGCGCTCAACAATGGATGATACATCGGGTTTTTATGCGAAATATCGTCTGTATACAAGCCGATGTCTCCGAGAGCGTGTATTATAATATAATACATATTCTCGCTCGCAAACGAAGCCAATTTATCGGCGACTCTGATAAATAATAATCGCGCGCGCGCGCGTGTGCTCCGCGTCGTCTCTCTCTCTCTCTCTCTCTCTCTCTCTCTCTCTCTCTCCTCGCTGTTATAGTACGTCTGATGCTGATGTATGACTCAGCGCTATCGACGATTAATCTTTGAACTTTTTTTGCATATTCCGACGAAATATGACCACCTTTTTATAATTTCCAAAGCTGCGTATACGCCTTTATTAAATTAATCAATACGAATATTCGTTCGTAATAAACATTCAATGACCAAAAGAGAAGGAAAAATTTTCTTCCACAACCTATACCAGAAAAAAGCTGCAAAAATATCCGAGCGCAGCAAAAGAGCGAGTATTACAGCGAATCGACATTGTCTCGAGAGCGGCTCCGATTTCGTTGATAACAAAAAAAAGCGCCTCGCGACCACGTACACGTATACATGTATCTTATCGCGGGCCACGGCAACAATTTATTCGCCGACCGGAAGTCGTAATATTTACGTGAGCGCATTTTCCCCCGACTCGAGGCTCTTTTTCTCTTTCTTCTAGTCTTGCGCTGCAGCCGTTTCGCGAGAGGAACAGAGATTAGATCTGCGCGAGAGTGTGTGTGTGAGAGAGAGAGAGAGAGAGAGAGAGAGAAAGAGAGAGAGAGAGAGAGAGAGAAAGAGAGAGAGAGAGGCGAATAAACGTCGTTATCGCGCAGAATGAGGAAATTCCTCGTTATACCGCGACGGCACGTGCATATTGTCGTGTGTAATCGGCGGCGCGGCGAGATCGTCGTCGTCGTTGCTGTGGTACACGTTTAGCTGAGGAGATTCTACGTATGGCTGCGTTTCCACGAGTTGCGGTGGTTTTTTTTTTTTCTGGAGAAGGAAAAAGTTTCTTCCTCGCGATGATGCGCTTCGACGTGTCGAGTGTGAAGTAGAAGCGTATGGAACGTGCGCTATATCTTTGTATAGGTACTTCTGAAGCTTATTTATGTACCAAATTTTAAGCCGTAACGTTGTTTTTAAAATGATTGCAAAACGATTGTAAATTTTCCAAATTAAAAAATTGTATATTCGTCGGTATATTACACCGGAGAAAACGGCCGCGCATACCACGCAAGGCAGCCGCGCGCAGCACTATTAGAGATAAAACTAGAGGCGGAAAATTCTTTCGTGATAATACACTCCGGGCTCTCTCGTATCAAGCTCCACACACTCGCACGCAGCAACAGCCCAATATAGTCGTTTATATAGGTATGCGTACACACACACGCACACACAATGCGGCAGTACATACCGCTTGAAATTTAACAGCCGAAAGAATCCAACGACACGTGCGCGGAGAGACCAGGCTGTTGAACAAGTACAGGTACACGTACATAGCTATATACCCGTTTCCCCGCTTATCGGCAGATCTTTGATTTACACTTTGATTAGGCGCGCGACTCTCGGGCTTTATTTCTTCGCGGGAGACTCGTCGTCGTCCTCGACTTCGGCTCGTTAGCGCTTGCGTTAATTATCGCCGTACTATAGTGGGTCCCGAAGACTTATTTATTGTGCAATCAACGCTGGAACACGTTTTCAGTATGAGGAGTGTGTGTAAGTATGCGAGGAAAAACAAAATTCTTTCGGCTGCGGTTAGGACGTTGTGATGCTCGCTCGTGACTTTCGAAGGCGTTGATTTGAAAGTGACCTCTTTTCTTTTTTTTTTAATATATGGCCATACTGTTATACGCTTTATGTGAATGTATAATTATGGAGATAAATCGCCCGACGTCTAGCAAGTGTGTATCCTTATCTATATACATACTCATACGCGAGCCTTTCGCAACACACCAATGGCGTATTCGGTAATACTCGCTAATACACAAGCGTCTGCACAGTGGAGATTATTCCGTATACCAGTAAACTGTTTGTAAAATTCGATCGAAGATAAATTTGACATTTGAATTTCCCTCACGAGCGCGGCGGCACTTTGCGCGAAAATTTCTGCCAACTCGAGCACGAAAGGAGAGAAGAACAAAAAAAAATCGAAGGTCTCCTATGCTTCCTCCGCGACAGTCTGGAAAATACGACAAACTCCGCATCGGCTCCTATATACACTACTACCGTAGCATCGTTCTCGAATTTGCATGAATCTTGCGTGATCGGGCTACAAGGCTAAAGCGTGAGAAAAATATACACGTACGCGGAAATTCAGTATTCAAGGCGAGCCTGCATCTCGGCGGCGCATATCAGATATAAAGTCGGAGCTCTTCGAAATTCGGCGCTGCATATCGCGAAGTAAGCATCATTTCAAAAGTCTCGTTTCCAACAATTTTGGCGGGAAATTCGAATTTCGAAAAAGACAACGTAAAGCTCTGCCGCTTGAAATTCGCTTGGTATATCTCATCGCGAGATTACCACGCGGTAATATTCGGTCGCGTTACGTGACCGAGATGCAAAAAGATGCTTATTTACATGTACGCACTGCACAGTCACATCAGAGAGAGAGAGAGAGAGAGAGAGAGAGAGAGAGTAGCGAGCGCGTCCTCGAAAGAAAATGGCTTCCGTCATTTGCGCTCTCCGCACACGTGTTCCGCAGAGCCGGGGCGTATGTACACAGCGCACGCAGCAGCAGCAGCAGCGGCGAAAAGGACGAGCGAGCGTAAATATAAACGCGGGAGAAGGCCTCTGGGAATTTGCGCGGGCTTCTTCTGCTTCTTCATATAACGCGGACGTGTGCAAATGTCGCGGAGATAAAGAGAGACGGCCTGATGTGCATGGAGTGTGTGGCGCGTGCTGCGGAGAATCGAGGATGCTATACGATGGGGTTGATGCGGTCTTTTCGAATCCGGCCGTTTTCACTGGATTTTGATAAATGGTCTCTACTTGGATAAAGTTCGAGAGCAGTAATTTAATACGCCGTAAAAAAAGAAACCTCTCTTTTTTTAAATAAAAGTTTAAAAAAGAAAAAGCCGAGTGCAAGCTATCAGGGACATGCACACATAAGCTAAGTGCACATCTACACACGCTATACATGCACGACTCGTTTACTTTTCGTTGCGTGTCCGCCTCGCCGAGTTTGGAATAATCGGCGTCGTTAGATGCTCTCGCTCCCTCTGGAGTATACGTGAGCGACGTTTTTTTCTCTCTCTCTCTCTCTCTCTCTCTCTCGCTATAGCTTGGAAAAAGTATTCCGACGTCGTAATACCCTCGTCGCACTTTTACGAAATGCACGCGGGAAAAGAAGTGGTCTGAGAGACTCGACGACGAAAAATCCGTCATCTCGGAGAAAACATACCGCGCAGAAGGAGTGAAAACTCGACTCACGTGCGGAGACAATGGAAAAACCAAAAGGGAGAGACGAACGCGCATGAAAAAGGGGCTTGTGTAACGCGCGGCTCGTCTTTTACATAAATTAACATCGCGCCGAACTGACAATCGCTCTCCGAGAGAGCTGTACAATAGGAGGCTTTTTTCCGTGCGGCTTCGAGCTATTCCACAATGCCGCGTGCGCGGGGCTCTCTCGTTACATCTATCGCGCGCTCTAGAAAAATGCACGAGTGTGTGTTGCGCTGCGCGGAGTATAATGCGTGTATGCGATATCTCAAAGCTCGTTCGTATGCGTGTCGATGAACCTTTTTGGCTCTGAAATTTGTTCTTCTCTTGCGATGGTGGCAAATATTTCTGTGCGTTTACGTTGGGCTTTCCTCGAAATTATCCTCGTTGGATTCCTCAAACCGACGGTCTCTTAAAAATTATCTGAAAATAGTCGTCTCAAAATACAGCGCGCTCATTTCCAAACCGAAAAAATAGAAAGCTCCTATATCGAAAACAGAGAAACATCAGGCGTCGCGAGCGCTCATTGAGCCGTAGGCAGGTGTGTATACACGCACCGATATCCTCCTCGCACGCGCGACTATATCCCCTTCATCTATACACACTTCTATACACACAGAAACCAGTCAGCACCGGCCTATACCATACCTCGCTGCGCGCGTGACACAAAACGCGCGCAGTCTCTTTCTCGTCGATATTACGAAAGTAAGCGGATTTAGAAAGTGTAAGCGGCGAACGGTGAACGGCGGCTCGCGCGTGTCCCTTCGTTTCGTTCGATGGGCTTTCCTCCTCAGGAGAGCGAGTTGTACTAGTGTACGTATACACGAGAGCTCTCGCGACAATGAGCGTGTGCGCGCGAGGCCGAATGAAAGGCGAAAAGAAACGCAGCGCGCGCGGCTCGGCTCTAGAATTAACCTACATTTTTCTATACTTCCATCGCATGGAGCAGCTCGCTATCGTTAACGCGGCCGCTCTCGCGTTACGATCGACACGAGCCGAGGGAGAGAGAGAGAGAGAGAGAGAGAGAGAGAGAGAGAGCTGCTGCTGTGTACACGGCTCTTTTTAAGCTTTTTCTCGCGCTAACGGTCGTTATTTCGAAATTTTTTTTTCGAACCGACAGCGCGGCGGTTTCTTCATTTTTTTCGTCGTTGTTGTTGTTGTTGTTGGGACTATTTTTATAAAATCGAAGCTAGTCGGGAATTTATAGTTCCTCGCTCGACGATGAAATTTACAGAATCTCGTTAAAAATCACGCGGGATTAGATAAAGACCGAGAACTCGATTCATATACGTTCGGAAACGTACGGAACGACGCACTTCGCGTGTGGCTCGCAGACTTCGTACACAGAAAATGGTTGCTCACATATAGCATTAATGTATAGAAATATAGGTATTGAAAAAAACAAGTATAATTACAGAGTCGTGGAGAAGAAAAAGATTATATATACAACATCGACACTTTGAAACATAGAGAAGCAAACATCGAGAAATATAGAACAATGATATCAAGTATAGTATAAAAAACGTGCTCTTTATAAGCGATATAGCTTATACGAAGATAGCGGCGCGTGTTATCGGGAAAAGTCGCATACAGTAGACTAGCCAGAAAACTCGCCGCAGTGTCTCCCGTGAACCCAAAGCCTCGTTTCGTCATGAAAATTCAATCTCATATACGGTCTGAGGGCACACGATTTTCACTGCTGAGCCTGTGCTTGTAACACGACTTTTCACCTATCTTTAAAGAGAGTGTGTGTGTCTTCGACCGTCGATTCTTCCAGTGCTGCATACACGATGATATTCTCGCCGGGCCAATAGGAGAGAGAAAAAGACTGACTGTCCACAATGGGGAGTACATAGCCAAGCCAGTTTCTCACCCCCACTGACCGAGCGAATAAAAAGCGAAGACAATGAGAACTCTTCCTCGAAATTCTTCGGGGCTCGGAGAGAGAGAGAGAGAGAGAGAAAAAACTCGCCGAGCGCCGCGCGCTGAGCCACCGCTGCCGTCGTCGTCTCGTAATAAAACGTGATCACACACTGCGGGGCCCGCGCCAGCGAGGCAGCGGCGCGGCGCACGATCAGGTCACGTGATGGTTGCGTCACAGTTGCCCCACACCAAGTTGCGCGCGCTCTCGCCGTCGCCATCTTGGAAACCCAGTGAGAAAGAGAGAGAGAGAGAGCACACACTTCCGTTTCTTTTTTTCTCTCTCTCTCTCTCTCTTTCTCTTTCGCTTCAGCTATGTTCGATCTCTCCCTTTGTCCGACGACGTGGATGTGGGTTTTTCCAGTAGCTGTCTTCCTCTTCCACGAAGGCACTGTGTATTTGCGGTCTTCTCTTCGTGGCATTCGAATCGCGAGAGAAACCGTTAGACTCGCGGAGCACATGCTCCGCCTCGTGTCACGAATAAGTCGATTTTCTAACGAACACGAGAATTTTTCACGAGAACGCGTAATTTCAGGATCGAGAATTTTCGAAGTCGCTGTCCCCGTAAAGTTTTGGCGAAATCACGACGAATCTAGCGAGAACACAGAGAAAACTCGTTGACCCAGTTGCGCGCCGTGAGAAGTATTCAACATGGCCGTTCGCGAGCAAAAGAGAAAGAGGAGCACGCGCTGCAATGCGGAAGCGGCCGCTATCTCCACGATGATATACTACCTTCAATAAACCTCGTGTCTCTTGCGTCCCTCTTCTTCGATCCCTCGCTGACACAAAACCGAGAGCGTAGTGCAATTCGCGGCGGTATAATTCAAATTCGAAAAAATTCGATGCAGCAGAACGTCGCGTTCGAAAACTGAGTCCCGCGGTGAAATTTGGAAAACTGTGCTACTTGCCTTCCCGAACAAAGACGACGAAGACGGTCGGCGATGAGAGCGAGTGAGACAGACTTGAAGCGAAAGAGAGAGAGAGAGAAAGAGAGAGAAGGCTGCTGGCTGCTGAGCTGAGAGGCACAACCGACTGCGGCGGCGGTCGGCGACAGACGAGGCCTGGCTCGGGTGCGCTCGCGGCCTCGCGCTCTCCGTCGCGCCCTTCCCCCGTCTTGTCAAGCCGCGCGCCGATTGGCCGGGCCGACGCGCACGCGCGCACCACGTTGGCAGCACTCGAGAGTATACGTCGCTGTGTAGAGCAGTAGTGTACTATATAGTACTGCAGCGCAGTATAGCGGTGTAGTAGAGAGGCGGGGCAGCCGCGGGAGCCGAGACGCGCACTAACCAAGGGACACGAATGCACTGACCGTGCTGAGCGCAGGAACGCGCTACTTATGCCCTGCGTCGTAGCGGGAACTCCCCTCCCCTCTCGCAGTCTTTCCGCGCGCGCAAGCGGAGAGAGGCTACGAGCAGGAAAATGTGCCGCCGAGTTTTCCGAATTTTTCTGGCCGCGCCTTGGGGGGAAATCGTCGAGGAGGAGCTTGGTTTTTCGGCGGAGACGCTACTGCTGACCGAAGTGGGGGGGGGGGGGGCGAAGAAAAGCTCGGTTTTCTAATGCTTCTCTCGCACTGTGGATAAAGAAAGGAAGGGCGTGCAGTGAGCGCGCTGCGGGAAAACGAGATTAGAAAGATGCGCTCTCCCCCCCTCGCGCCGCGGTTTTTTATCGCCCGCACCGCGCCCCACTGCCGCGCTCTACGCTTTTTTTCTCTCTCTCTCTCTCTCTCTCTCTCTCTCGCTGCCTCCTACACGCGCGCGCGTTCTACTCTCGAGGCCACGAGATTCTACTATGTGAGTACGTGTGTGTGTGTGTGTGTGTGCACGGCTCTTTATTCAAACAGCGCGTGTGCGGGCCGCCCTGCAACCTTTGACCCATTTTTCTATCGATTTTCTCGCTCGCGCGCTCAACTAGGACACGAGAAAGGGACAAAGGCGCCGATTTCCGGCGCGGACCCCAGGAAGGGCGAGCGAGAGAGTGAGAGAACAAAGCCAGCCTTGGGAACGATGCTAGTAGTGGTATAGTAGTAGTGGAATTATTGTGTGATACTCGGAGGAGAGGGAGTCTAGTAGAGCGGGTTATGTGTGCGTGTATGAGAGCCTTTTTTGGAGTGGGAATATGCCCTTTTGAATTTTTGAGGTTAGGGAGGGAGAGCCAGAGTAGACGCATGGGAATGAGGATTTTATGGACGCCCGAGTGGATAAGGGCCGGAGATGTCTTAACGGTTTTTAAGTAGTTACGGACGATGGGAGTGAAAAAGCCGGGAGAAAAATCGAGAGAGAGATTTTTCGAGTGTCAGGTGAGATGGGCGGATTTGAGGATGAGTAATTTAAGAGAGTGTCGAAATAGTACGCGCAACGGTTTTTACTGTTAAAAATGCTGTGATTTTGTTACATGTAAAAAGCAACGCACTCCGTAAACTCTGAATAACCGTTGATATTTGTCTCGACGAACACGTGCGCAATAGATCGAACTATTTAAATTATTCGAATCGAATGAATTGAAATCTACTAATTTTGTGAATACCTATGAAAAAAAAGCTTGAAATAAAACGGTTTCTATTAATAAACTGCTATCGAATTTTACATTATTTTCGAAACTAGACTGTACAAAAGTAAACGTTAAAACTCTCACGCCCAGAGCGTAAGCACGTGCTCTACATCTGCTCGAGCAGTTTCACCGAAAATGACGCGGTGGAAATAATCTTTCGAAAATGAAAAACTTTAAACAAACGATTCGAAGTATGCTCCGAAGCTTTAACGATTTGCAATGCGTCGCGAGGATAATGCAAACAAACGTGTGTTGCGGCAATATTTCCACCTCGTGGCACGTCGTTTTGTCACGTGTGCTCGAAAAAAGTTGTGCGCAAAGAATGTTTTATTTATAACCGAGAAGTCGAGTAAATCAAAAGCGAATGAGCAAATCGATTGCATATTTTTTCAAGCTTGCTCATTCATTCGCTAAGTCTACACACGTTTCGCAAACGAAGCCACTACTTTTTTCTCGATAACTCGAATCGCAAGTCATATTACAAACATCAACAAACATGAAACTCAAGATCGAAAGGGAAATATTCAACAAAAAGGAAAAACCATACCATAGCACCTCCATAGTAACTGTCCCATCACCTTCGTATAAATGTGGCTTCTCCGAAATTCGCAGCCGCAGCCTCCACTTCCACACCCAATAAGACGAGTCACGGAAGCCAAAGTGGTAGGTCAATCAGAAAACCCGGAACCGGAAGCCAACAGCTCGTTCGGCGCGCGAACCGAGTCTTCGAGATCGTAGCGATACACGCCCGATGCCCATAATGTATTATATATATATATATATATATATATATATATATAACAGATACTCCGAAGCCCGCGACGACTAAGCACACTCCTCGCGCCATCGACTCCTGAGAGAGAAAGAGCCGAGAGAGAACAGAAGGGAGCAGCGCAGCAGCAGCAGCCGTCGTCCCATTTCTGGCGTTCGGGAAAGTTCGGCTCGCCGAAGCGAGAACACGACTCGACGAGAGAGTAGCGGGGATTCGGCGCGCGCAGGAAATAAGTATGTAGGTCGCTCGGAGCCGCACGTGTCGTCCTTGACTCACATAGCGGGCCTCGTCGCGCTTGCGCAGTGCTGCCGCATTGCTGCTCTCTCTCTCTCTCTCTCTCTCTCTCTCACTCGGCCGTCTTTCTTTCTCTCCTATGGCTCTTCTCCGAGCGATAATGCGCTAGTGTGTGTGTCTTTGTCCGCTTGTCGTGGCGGCATTTTTTCTATGGAGAGAGCTCTTTGTTCTTCTATCGGGGAGGAGCACATGTGCTCTCTCTCTCTCTCTCTCTCTCTCTCTTACTGGGGCGCCTTTGTCGATGTAGCCTACTGGGGTTTTCGGTTGGCTCTCCGAGGAATTTTTCAGCGATTTGAAAAAACGCGCGAAAAGCCACGCCGAAGTAGAAAATTCCGGGGCTGATCAGACCGCGGAATTTCCAAGTCCGAAAAGAAAAAAATGGAGGAACTGAATCATCGCTGCGCCGCGACGCAGACACACGAGAGAGAGAGAGAGCGAGAGAGAGAGAGAGAGAGAGAGAGAGAGAGAGAGAGAGAGAGAGAGAGAGAGAGGTCCCACAGTCGAAACACACAGAAACGTCGTCGGTATAAATTTGAATGCATAAATATACAAGCGCTAACGTCCCTCTCTCTCGGATTAAAATATTCCAATCGCAGCGCCGGGATCGTTGAAAGAAAATTCACACCTGTCGAGAGGGAGTTTCAAAACAGGATTCTACGCGCGTAGAGAAGTATATGGTCTTGCGTCCCTTTTTCATTCGATGAAAAATAGAAAATTACGCAAGCCATTCAACGACGACCAAGGCCCCTTTAGACCACGCGCGCGCGCGCTCGCGCGAGGCCTCTCGATGCTAATGAAGGGACTCTTTTGCTTTTTATTGCCGATCGCGTCTCTCTATACGTGATTCTCGTATTTTCCTCACGCAGATCACGCTTCTCCGTCGAGATACAACGCCCCAGGCTGTTTTTGCAACTTGGAAGGGCCTGCATATGCACACTTAAATATAAATTATTCCACTTTAACCGTCTGCTCGCCCAAAGCCACAATCAAACACTCAGCATGACAAACGCGCTCTTATCTGAATTTCGCCTAATATTCGCGCGCGTCTCTCGCTCTTCCCGCAGATTCATCATCGGAGAAATATACGTTATACACGCGACTCTGCTGCACAGCCGCAAAAGGAGCAGAAGCGTATACTACGTCCTCGGGACGCTTCCCTTTCCTCCCTCCCTCTGTCGTAGCTATATATATATATATATATATATACACGTGTGTGTGTGTGTAGAGTTGGAGCGCGTTATCCGAAGGCTACAGGGCTATACAGTGTATAGGCGTGACGTAACGCGACGTTGCGCTGATGCTATATTACGAGTGTAGTATACTACAGACAGACGCTCACATAGCGGAAGCGGAGATGCTACGGGAGCGAAGGCTCTTTGAAGAAGAGGTGACGCGATGGGAAAAGCGCGTGCGCTTTTGTGTTTAGAACCGTGACTTCTTCGAGATTAGGACAATAATTACTGTGTGTGTAGGTGTGTGAGTTTTTTACGTAGATAAATAAATTTTCATTTCCCGGCAATTCTCGCGGAGATATGCAGCTTTTACAACATCGAGAATAGCGACGCGTGTGCAATTACTCACAGGGACTACTCTTTTCAATTAACAAATAACCCATAACGCCGCACATTACATCCCGGCGTAATCACGCGATGATCATCGCGCGCGCGCGCGCGCACACACGTGTGCAATATCCCATCGCGAAGATAGCAGCTAGAAAATTAATTTCCGCCGTGACCTCGCCTTGATAAAACCGACGTCTCTCCATCTGACGTAACGCCCAGGTATATATATATATATATACATAACTTGGGCTTAATAATTTCCACGGATATGTGTATACAGTCACTCGCGTGGAAATGAGATTGCGATTAACGAAACGACAACTGCCGCGTATGTGAGAGAGAGAGAGAGAGAGAGAGAGAGAAACTACCACTGCTCAGCTCCGGAGGAACGTATGTTACTCGTTTCAAAGCGATGACTATGAATTTTCCAGAGATATGCGGGGTGGAAAAGCCTTGACCGTAATTATTCTCCGACGATAACGCGCGAGTTCTCTTGAATGATATTTTCGAAAAGTCGCAGTGCCAAAAAACGTGTGATTCACGAGAGTGTGCTCTGCACCGAAATAATCCGCGGATTTTTATAAATAGCTCATAGACACTTCCGTCGGGATCGTTATTTATGTAATGTGTCATGAGAGAGAGAGAGAGAGCGGCGAATCGAAAAGTTAACGACTGCGACGCGAACCTATGTTTATCCATTATACACATAACGGTAATACACAAAATAACAATCGCTCGACTACACCTATTGCAGTTTCATTATTCAACGAGTTTTTCTAACCTCCACGTACATATCGTTATGTGCGCGTATACTGCCGATAGCACAGCGTACAAAAATACATGTCCGGTATACGCGATAGCTCAATAATTGATCGGTCCGAAGTTAGATCGACCGAGTGACGCTGCCGCTGTATATCGTTTATAAATAAAACCAGCCCGACTGTCGTACATATGTGTGTGTGTGTGTGTGTGTGTGTGTGGGTAGAATCACGGTCGCAGTCTGCGCCGCGCTTCACAGGTCGTGAGAATAATCGATTATCATACCGCGGCTGGTCTGCGCATGTGGATACAAACTCGTCGCGTGATGCGAACTGTGGATATAATATACAGACAATGAACGATTTTTTATACAGAGGGAATAATCGCGAGCTTGCGCGCTGTCGAACGACGAGCGGAATATCGAACGTGTGCACCAAATGCCAAGGAACCACGAAAATTCAACGGGAAAGCACCACCTCGTGCAGGCTTTACAATACATATAGACAAGGCTGTTACAGAGCGGGGCAGATTAACGCGGCGGTTATTAGCGGGGCGCGTGATTGCCTCAATGACCGACGTCGCCGCCGTAGATAAGCACCGCGCGAGCGTTATCTCCTACAACCCGACGTGTATACAGCCTTACGCAACCGTCTGCGCCTATACGTTTATGGGGCGACGCGGTATGTAGGTCTTTATAGTTTTTTCTCTCTTTTTTTTGCTGGACGGAAATTAATTTTTTTGTGTAGCTATAGATTCGTCGTTTTCGCGATCATAAAGTTTATTTTCTTCACATTCATCGAGCCAACGAGGAAATTGCAAAACTCGGCGTTGGAAATCAAGATACACGAGCGCTGCCGGAGAGAGAGAGAGAAAAAAAAACGCATTATCCGTCAGATTATCAAGGCGAGCCTGGGAGTGTAATTTTTCCCGCCGACGTGCATCTAATGGACATTACGAAACTCTACTACAGCGAAGGAAAAAAACGCGCGGCATTTTCCGTTCTCCGCGATACAGAGAGAGACAACTACAAGTACACACGAAACGTTACTCTTTTACAATATTTTTCCAAAGCCGAAAACGACGATCCCGATTGTTGCAGAAAGAAAACATCACAGCGACGAGAGCAGCAGTCAGGCCATAATTTCCGCCAACGATAAAAGCGACGATATCTATCCTCGTTTTTTTTCTTTTTTTACGTAACTCGCGTGACTCGGCCTTACGTACACCAGCACCGCAGCATTAGAAATAAAGAAAGAAACAACGCGCTTACCTTACACATGCGCGTGTGTGCAATAACGAGCGAAATGGGCGAATTCGTCTCGCTGATGGTATCGTCTTCGGTGCTGGCAGTCGTCCAGCTAATCGCGTTATCTAGTATCGCGCGTTGATTTTGCAATTTTCAAAATGTAAATCCATCCCTTACATACGATTCTACGCTAACCCCGAGCTTACATGCACCCGAGGCAGCGTTACGTAAACGGCGTAGTGTCTTTCCTCCCATCCTTTCTGTCTCTTTCTCTCTTATTCTCTGCAGCTGCGAACGATACGGTCTTCAGCAGCAGCAGCAGCAGCAGTGGTGGCAGCAACGATACCAGTCACGAGAGAACCGTTCGACTAAGTAACCGACTCATAACTGGCCGAGGCGCTTGCCGAGCTATACTCCTGGCCTATAATACCTATATACATGTATATTCCGTCTCTCTATAGCACCACGCGAGCGCGCGAGGAGCAACGGTTCTGCGCAATCGTAGAGGGAGAGAGAGAGAGAGAGAGAGAGAGAGACTGCGCACTGATCCGGGTAAGCCGCAAGTTTTTGATTCGCGAGAGGGTTTTTTTTTTGAAAATAGGGAGGGGAGATGCACAGGTGCTTTTTGCGGGCTTTTGTTTTCAATATGCGTTGTCTCTCTGTGTGTGTTAGAAGTGCGCTGTAAACATTTTACTGTGTTGTTCAAATCAGTCGATAAAAGAGAGTCTTTGGAACACCGCGAGCCGTGTTTCCAATATTTAATACGGCGGTTGCTTTTGCACGGCTGCGTTGCATCTCGATGTGGTGCGCGCGTCTCGTAAAATTTTTATTATGCTTCGCTACAATGGTACATCGACGTGTATACACGCTTCTTTATCGTGACATAAGTTTTTATTCGACTTGGTTATTGCGTACGCTTCTTGTTGTTTACTACAAGAAGCGCACTATATACACGTAATACACTGTCACGCGAAACTATTATCGTGTTAACAATGCCTATTATCATAATTTTCCTGAATATAGAGTTTCAGCCGAGCAAATAATCAATGGAAGACAATGACTTCAATTTAACTAGTTATTAGATCGCAGATACAGCGCAGTGCAAGCGCGCGAGCGGCGAGCCCATATAGATAAAACCGTTTATTCAATAGATTATATCTCCCAGCATAAAATACAGTAGAGCGCCGGACAAGCGTAGAAAAACTATTTATATATATATATATATATATAACGTCGCGAGAATAGCTTTACACACACGGCTCTAATAAGCCCGACCTAGAAAAGCGCGTAAACGTCGCGTTCTTGCAAACATCAACAAATGAAACAGTCGATCGCAGGTATCGACAGAAGCAATTTTCACGCTTTACTAAGAAAAATTCCACCAATAACTTTCTAATATTCTCTTCGAGGCGTGTGCGCGCGCGTGTGTGTGTGTATGTATATAATATACGGAGCCGCAAAAGCGTCGTAAAGCTCTCGTGCGGTTAACCCTTGTAGCTAGTCCAATATAACGTGCATATACAGAGCCAACGTAGCAGAGAGGACGAGCTTAGGTGCGCATACAAGTGGAAGTTGATAGCGGCTAGACGTGGGAATTCGCTTGGCTATTATACCAAATGTCGCGCGTCTCGTGAATTTGCGTCTTTGATCTGCATCTGCTTCTACATCTGTCGGAGAGTTTTTCTGCCTGAAATGAAAAGTAGTTTTCCGTTTGCGAGTGTTATTGCGGTGATTAGTACTTCTCTTTCGTCATTGGAAATTCGAGCAAACTGAAACGATTCGAACGAAATTTAACGAAATAAATTATTAACTGCAAACCAACGAATCGGCTTTCTACACTTTAAAATAGTCTTATATATCATTGATGTTAATGAAATGCGACCGACAAAGAGAGTGAGAGAGAGAGGCGCATATAGCTCAGAGAAAGACAGAGAAAAACGCTACATGGAAGCTCCGAAGTTTCGTGTTCGGCACACAAAGAAAGTCTTACGAGCACGTCGCGTGACGCCTATGTGCATACACCTTTTCCTCTCTCTTTTTTCCTGCAGATTTATTTGAATAGTCAGTCAAATATTTGCCAACACGCAAACGCGATGCTATCCCATGTAACGGATAGATTAGCTCTCTATACGCATATATATAGCTGACGTGGCTATATAGATATCTCACCGCACGTCCGACGAAACTTTCAACTCCAGCAGTGTAGCACCTTCACAATGCACTGCACGGGAAAGTCCAGACAAAATTAAAACCGATTCCAACGAACCCTGCGGCGCAAGCCTCCTCGCTAATGCCCGAGTTTCTCATGGCACACCCCCGGCTATACGTATATATGCTATACTCTTCGCAAATCCCCCGGTAATTCCCAAACTTCTCACCCCTTTCCTCACACTCTCCCTCGTCGCGCATGAAAAGCTTTTTTCCCCGCGCAGCTCTCTCGAAGAACGAGCTGTATACAGCGAGGAAATTAAGAAAGAGAAGCCTTGCAATTACCAAGGCCGAGAAGAGAGAGAAAGAGTATCTTCCTTATTCCCTATCTCTCTCCTGTGTCCGCAATGAATTTGCAAATCGACTGCACGCTCAGCTCGGTATGCGCCTCGCGCGCAAGCGGCGCAGCCATTGTGTCAAGTTCAGGGCCAGAAACCAGTCTGACTCACGCACACTCACACACGTCGTGTGTCTCGCTCTTTTTCGCAGTCGTTACGCGAGACGTTCTCGCTTCTTTTTTTTTCGCAAGCGCGGCTGTAAGGAGGGGCAAGCAAAGCGCTCTTTTCTTTTCTTCTTCGCGGCCTTTTGCTCTCCGACCCCTTCGACGCTGCACGTGGAGAACGATTTCTTGCGCGACATGTGTGTGTATAGTGTGCTACCGAGGGACGCTTTCTTGGCTGGATGATGCGTGTAATTTTTGCTGCCGCTGCAGTTGGGAATTGTTTTTCGCGACGAGCTGGAGACGAGTTTTATCGATAACGTTTGCGGCGTTCTCGAAGCTGACGCGTTACTTTTTGCTCGCGGTTGTGACTTCTTTTTCTTTTTTCTTTTGACTTGCTTTGAAAAATATGAGAATTTTGATGAGCAGGCTATTCTTAGCGCAGGAGAAGGCATTGTCGCGGTGGATGGATTGGATTTAGACAAAAAAAGTAATTCAAGGCCGAGATCTCCTTGTGCATGCTTTTTTTCTGTATATAAGAGCTAATTAGAGCCTCGATGATTGCATTAATATCAAGTGGCGCGACAGCGCCGCGCTGGCAAGAAAAAGTACGATTTGTCGACAGCGCAACCCTATATACTTTGAAATTCGGTTTTCTTAACCTTAAAAAAAATCGCGAGAGCATTTAAATGTCATTACTATTGCGCGTATGCGCAATCTGTTGGTATCTACTTGAATATATTAACCTAATCTTTCATGATTAAAAAGATTCATCCAAAAATATTAAGTTATTAACTTAATATTGCAAGTTGAAAATTTGCTCGGTATATTTCTTTTCGTTCAGAGTTTCCATCCTCTCCCGATTTTTTCGTCTCCTCCGGTCACGTGACTTCCGGTGAGGTTAGGTATTATACACCAGTGGTTAAAGTGGTTCATCTACTTTACCGATATTCGTCCGCTACTCGGCGACACACGCGATTATATGCATATAATAATGCTATAAGATTATATGCGCGATGCGATCAATGTCTAAAGCAATAGTAGCTTATTGTCTATCGAATAGATCAAGATTTCATGAAGTGCAATAGCAAGGGGCATATGATTTGTAAAAGATCTGGAATCTCCCAAAAAAACTTTTTTCAAAAGTGAAAACCTTGGCAAGAAAAAGACTAATAAACGTAGTGAAATCTCTAAATATTAAAATGTCAAGTAAATGTTTTTTGCTATACGCATTAAGATATAAAATTAAAGTTAAAATTAGTTTTCCCAAAAAATGATATCTTAATGCGTATAGCAAAAAACATTTACTTGACATTTTAATATTTAGAGATTTCACTACGTTTATTAGTCTTTTTCTTGCCAAGGTTTTCACTTTTGAAAAAAGTTTTTTGGGACATCAATGGCACTTCTATATATATATGCTCGTAAAATTACCGCCGCATTATACTATGCGCTGATCTAATGATGCCGACGACGATCGTGTGTCCAGCAACTGGACGAGTGAGCCAATTTTTTACGCGACTACGCATCTTGGAGCCTGTATGTCTTTTTTCTCGGTTTCTATTTATAAACCGACGAGATATGAATAATTCATAAACACAACTTCGTTAGACGCGGCGACTATAAATAATGGCAAATATTTTCCTCGCTCAATAAGTTCTTGTACACGCGAACACAATGTTATTCTCGATATAGTTCTAAAATTACCCGCGTATAGTTTCATGTCATACCCTCGTTGCTGTTGGATTTCGCCCTAATTCCTCTATTTGACGTTGCTTTCGACCAGCTCTTGAATGCCTTCTTTGTGCGAAATTTCGGCAAATTCATAATTCTAACAGTAACACGAGCCGCGCCGCCATATGTGCGAAGGGCCATTATTTCGCTGCTGCACCCTCGTAATAGCGCTTATTACGCGCTTATATACCCTTCGGTCCTAAAATCGTCAGCTTTCGCAGTTTCCCAATGTGGTGTGTTGGGCGTCGTTGAGTAATCTGAAAGAACAATTCTGTTTTCACGCTCGTGTATAATAAATTATGATCAATGGCGTTTCTGTTTTCCCAAAGCTACATTCGCTTTTCCATTTTTCTCCCTCAAACACACGGTCGATCTTCCCCAAGCTTCAATAAACATACTAAACCCATCAAACGCAAAAATTCACGTGCCATCCATCTTCTCTCCTCAATCTCACAGCCATCATCGGCATCCACTCGCCTGGTAATCGAAAGAAAAAGAGCCTCAAGAAAGAAGAAGAAGAAGAAGAATACACGCGTGCGTTTATACGTCAGGACGGGGTGTACAGCCTAATGTATTATATCCTTTGTGCGACGGCTAGAGTAGTCCTGTACATATATATATATATAGCAGTAGTTCTACGGTGGCGCAGTGTATACAGCAGCAGCAGCAGAGCCCGTACACAGTTATCGACCCCCAAAAAGACAGAAGGAGAGATAAACCGAGACAGAGCAAGCGAATTTGGGGCGATGGTGGGGGGCCACGTGCTGCTACTACCCTCGAAAAATCCGGGCTCGACCTCGAGGGGTTGCAGGAGAGCCTCTGCAGAGGGGCCAAGGCAGGGAAAGATCTCTCTTTCTCTCTCTCCCTCTCTTTCTGCAGGATACGCGTATAAGGGAAGGGACGGCGGGCCGCGCGTGTACGACGTGGCCCGATTAACGGGGTCTCTCTCTCTCTCTCTCTCTTTCTCTCTCTCTTTCTGCATATAAGGGGTGGCTTCGTTTTCGGTTTCCTTCTCCTCTTTTTTTAGGGTGGCCCATGGGGAGGAGAGCAGATATTGCGCGAAGGGAGTTTCGGGCGGTGCGATGTAGTTTTGCTGAAGTCTTTGGCCGAGTGGTGTTGTGCAGGAATGATATTTTTTTGGATTACACGAAAAATGATGGTTTTACGTTGGATTGTGTTTTGAGATATTGTTCTTGTTTTAAAAAAGACATTATCTAATGAATTAATTTTTCAAAAATATTTCATCGAAACACATCTCTAAAGCTGTGTGAATATCAAAAATAAATTTTGTCATTCTAATAATAAAGTAACATACGAGAGATTACGTGTAAAATGAAACTGTGTCATTAATATCTTCATTCGAAAATAGAAGACATTGCTATTTGTATTTCAAGAAACAATGTTTCGTATCCGAGTAGTTCATTTTTATCGAGCCACCCTATAGAATATCGAAAAGGGAGCCGCTTCAAGCGTTTTGTGTGCACGTGCATTACTCACAAAGGGACGCAAACATGACACGGGAACATCGTAAATTTTCATGCGCACTCGATACACCTATATGTACGGATATTTCTAGTACGTAGTTCGACTTCGTCAGAATTGAAGTTTACATTTCAAAACGTTCCTATACGTTTTTACGACTGCGATTTCTCGAGCGTTAAAACAATTATTGACAAGAAAATAAGGGGAAAAAGGGAGGTGATTCATCCTGGAAAATATAGCTTTAATAGAAGAAGTTGAATTTAATCATACTTTTATCTCGATGCTCATGTATTGACCCAAAACTGTCTGCCCAACTCATTTCCTGGAGTCAAAAATAAAGAATCTGCAACGAAAGCAAATGTGAAGGAGATTAACGACTTCATTCGATTTTTGAACAAGGGTTTTCCAAATAAAGCATTTTAATTTTTTAAATCACGCTTCAATAGACACGTTTGGCAGTTGTTTGCACTCGCTCGTATGCAACTGTCAAAATATACATGCACTTCTCGCGAGACTGATGCAACGGGCAAAGAATAACCGAGTACAAGAAATCCTTCTTTTCTTTTTGCCGATGTGCATTCAAGGGATTTCCTGTGCGGCGCGCTCGTAATAGTTATATCTATATTGTATACATACTTGTAAGTGTGTATAAGATCGTTTAAAAAGCGAGGGATCCGTCCATTGTCTCTGACGAACACGAGGTCTATTGTTTCGAAGAAGTGTATTTTTATTTTTATAAAATCTGTACGGATCTTTTGTTTCCAAAGATCAGACCGGATTACACGGCATCGCACAATGCGGATTCCTTTACGCGTTCGTAATATAATTTTTGCAAGTGAGTTAATTTATACAACCTTTTTTTGCGCTACTTTGCTGTCCTCCAAGTGTAAAGCATTGCAAGTTTGCCAACAGTTGGGCTCTAATTAATGAAATAAACGCATGATAAAAACTAATTGCAGCTGTATAGAAGTCGATTGCCTATGGGAATGGAATTTTGATACCTCGTCAAAGCATATACCTATATACCTATGTCAAAATAAATTCCCCGAATCAATGAACTGCATACCCATATAACCACTTCGTTGATACAAGATTTCCCCCATAATAAAAAGCCAGAAAAATTCAACAAAAATACCTCGAGCTATTACGCAATACCGACCAACATAGCGGTAAATTAATAATCCCAACAATCCGCGCACACACAGCTCACGCGTCAATTTATCAAAGGAAAAAGGCGTGTAAAGAAAACGCGCGCAGCGCTGAAAAAAAGGTCAAGATAGGAGGAACGTGTTCGCCGCCGACAATGTATATATACACGACGTCGTCGACGTCGACGAGGCTAATAAGCCATTTTCTTGTTTCTCAATTGCCGCATACAGCCTTTTCTCGAAGGACAGCCACGCGCGAGGGAGATTGCACTGTAGCGCGCACCGTGTGTTTCCCAATGCCCTCGCGGTGCTATGGTGTGGTGCAACTCGAATTGTGTTGTACAGCTTAGCGGCGCAATGAGCTCTCGTGTATATATATATATATATATATATATATATATATATATATATATATATATATATATATATATACCTAAGTCTCTTTCTCGGTTGTATACACACTTGCGTGTGTGTAACGACGTCGGTCGTTATAACGCCTACCTTCGGACTTTTTACTTTGCGCAAGTCGTGCGGACTCGTTGCTTATGCGCTTCGTTCTGGTATTCCTTTTTCGAGTGCTCTGTCATTTTTCATAATTAATAAAAATAATAAAAAAAAAACCACGAGCGCAGCCTTCGTCGGATATCTCGCATCGACGTAACTTCTACGCTGCGCGCTGATAACAATGAAGCCTGAAATATAACACGCGGCTACTTCAAGCTAAATATACTCAAAAATACAAACGATTTATTTTTGAAATTGCCTTTTAACGATTTTACAAAAAGCGTCGACCTATAATTATACCCTGCTCTACTGCACCAGCGCGAAACCTCGCAACGTTTCGCGCATCAAAGCCGCTTTTCCGAGAGAACACAGCCTATACCTATATCCACACCCATCGCACACACGCAGGCGTATAGCTTCTCTCCCGTCATTTTCACTGCCAACTTGGCATCGCCTCCGAGTCTAGCAGCACCGCGTCGTTGCTGCCTCTCACGCGCCTCGATTTTGGGAAATTTCCCGGAGAGCCGCCTCGGCCCCGATTTCCTCATCAGCTTCTCTGGCACAGACACACACACGCGCACGTCCCACGCCGACATCGGAGGCGTGTCAGCCATTTTTAGATTAAATTAAACCGGTCCAAATTATGTGCGCTTCTCATAGAGCCTCTTCTCTATTCTACGAAACGAACGAAAAGCTCTTCTCTCTCTCTCACTCTCTCTCTCTCTCTCTCTCTCTCTCTCTCTCTCTCTCTCTCTCTCACTGATGAGTTTTATTGAGCAAGAAGCGCGCGTGTAACCTCGATCTATACACACACACACACGCACACAGCTCTTGGCTCCCGATTAGACGGATAAATAGACACGACGCACACGCGAGAGCTGTATAGAGAGAAGCACAGCCGAGCCATAGTCGTTACTATTAATAGGCTCGACTCTCTCGCTATACGTCGACGTCTGTACACGACGGTTCTTTAACTCTCTCATCCCCACCTCTCTATCGAGAGAGTATAGTTCATTCTATTTCATTACTGTTATTGCTTGTAATTGCAGGTATCGTTCTTGATTCGCTGATCGTCTTGCGAGAGTCGCTTTGCTGTTCTCTGCGATGTATGGCTGATGCTTTTAATGTGTGGACTCGTGGTAGGTTACGTTGTGTGCCTTTTTAGAGTCGGGTTTCGCTTGGAAAAGCGTTGAATGGTCTTTGTTCTCATGCATTAGAGGAGCGTATATGGAAAATTGCCTCATATTTAAGCGATTGTAACTTCGAGGGTATTGTGCGTTACTTTTCTTCGGCGTCTTGTGTGCCGTTATGTTCCTGAAATGTATTATGGACTTGAATGTATACTGATGACTGTAAACTCTCAATTCTCATTTCGTGTCTTTGGAGTAAGAAAACGGCCCTATATGTCCTGTACATCTCGTACCTTTGGAACATTTCGATAGGTGGCGCTCAGGCATTTTCCTATTCTCTTTATCAGAATCTGCGCTTAGAGTGTACATGTAAAAGTGTATTTTACCTATTTCACAACAGCCTTGTTGGGCTTACTGCATCTTGGGCCGCCCATGCTATAACTGTCTAGTGTCTGTACTAGTAAATTAAGTAAGTTCACTGTACATGTTTAATCGCAATCCTTTTCTATTTTCAAAATTTCGTTTTATTTTTAAAAATTAGAACGCAGATTGAATAAACAATCATTATCTAAAAAGATGAATTATTTCGAACATTATATAAAATTCGTCTAAATAAAAGCTTCAAAAGTTTAGAAACACTCCAGGCTGTAGATTTCATCTAAAAATTAGTGTACCGTCACGATTAATGGAAAACCCGTTTCCCTTTCAGATTTACGTTCTCCCCGTCGATACAGCTTTAACGAGCACGTACAATATATACACCGAGGCAGTTATTTCCATTCTTTCTTCACTGCGGCTCTCTCGTAGTCCGGGAAAACGTCTTGCCCGCAAGGGAAATTCGAGAACCGTGAAAGTTCGGGACTATTTCCTTCTCGGATTACCGGTACATCTTGATTGAATGCAGCGGTTTTATCGGGATTTCAAGGATTCCATTGTCTTTCGTCGGGATGATTCACGTTTTTCTCTTCGCTTTCGTGTCGAGGTTTCTCGTTTCCATTTTTGCAACGTAATTACGCTAACTTCACTTTTATCCTGGGATATAATACAGGCGCGAGATAGTAGAATGAGTTCATGAGAGTAGTTCTGATGCTTTTTTTTTTTTAATGGAACTTCGATAAGCTTGGATTGCTATACTTAACAGGCAGCTATTCGTGTTGCAAATATGCCATCTTTGTTTATAACTATCTTAAAATGATGAAAAAATACGTAAGATTTATCCTGTGTTCCATACGTTTTTTCTGATAATAAAATTTTTATCATCATACGTTCTTATCAAGGGTGTATATAGATAACTGCACATTAACTAGATAATGCTTACATAGTAGTATGTACACAGCGCGTAAAATATAGTGTATCTAAATGCAGTTATAAAATTCGAGATTAAAACGTCGTACACTGATTGCTCTACCTGATATTCGTACACCTATATACAATATCGCAACACAAAATCTTCAGTTATACTCTAAATTTAAAAAAGTCAAATCAAGCATTTTGCTGTAAACCAAACCGAATTCCCTGCAAAACCATGCAACGCAATCACCGCTCGTCATAACCCACATACACATAGATCTTATCGAACTTACTCGCGCGTGCCCTTGCGTGGTCGTCTCATTACAGTTGCACACACCTCCTCGATAATTTCACTTTACGACGTCCTTATTCGTAAATCGCTGAAAGAGAGATAGAGAAAGAGAGAGAGAGAGAGAGAGAGAGAGAGAGAGAGAGAGAGAGAGAGAGAGAGAGGGAGAGACAGAGTAAGTGCTTACGCTCCTTACGGTATACATGACGAAGGAAAACAACCGGTTCTATCTGTATGTGTTTGTGTGTATATACCTGTGCAGCAACGGTGCGGTTGCTGCAACCTTCGCTCCGTTAAAGCCGGAATGAGGAACGCGTGCGATGAGCTCCAGTTCGATGACCCGGTGACACTTTCGACGAGAGAGAGCTTCTTGCTCGTTCGTCTCTTTTTCGTTTCTCGACTCGAGATTTCTCCTTCCGACAGCGTGGGTGTTTTGGATTTTTTTTTGACGGCTGGTGGGCGTCCTTTGAATTGTTTCGAATTGTATGTGACTTGTTGGGCTCGGTGACGTGTATATGAGTCATTCTACGAAAAGTCGGACATTTTGCAGTTGAAAAATCGAGCTCTTGCAATTTTGAGGACACACGCACCAGGCCAAGTCTTTTACATGTGTTTGGACATACAATATGGTAAAAACATGGGTAGCACCTCCAAACCATATGCCAACAAAAAGTTACGGGGGCAAATTACTAACTGACGGTTGGCGAAAAAGCTGTGATCATGAATTTTTAAAATACATTATTATACTTATAAAATAAACTTGTTCATTGAAGAATTTTAAGACACTCGAAATGTAATTCTTCTTAATGCCATAGATTTTTATAGCAATGTTCAATAAAAATGCTTGTACGAATAAAAGTAATCAAAGAGTACTAGAACCCAGTGTTTTCGCAAGCAGTTTTAGCGAAACTGAAAATTTGAATATTACAAAGCTTTCTCTAGGACGAAGCAAAACTTGGTCTGGTCTATGTGACTTCTCGTAGAAAGACTCATATGCATATATTACAATGAGTTGAATACGATGATGGGGAAAACTGTACAACTGTTGTATGCGGAGAGAACGAGGTACCATTTTTAGGAAGCCCCGAGAAACCGACTCAACTGGTTGAAAAAAAAAGCTTTGATAGAGGTCCTATTTCACTCGAGTGTATCAGAAAGTAGCTACTTTTAAAAAAAAATCGAGACCGTCTATAACGGTGTTTTTATAATTCGACGAGCTACCAATGACAATTTCGAAAATATCCATCCAATTCGTCCAGATTAGAAAAACGTCACACGCGTACACCAAACCATCAATATTTCTCAGGCTGACGAGCTTTTCCGAAAGGACCATAATTTTTCCAACGTCAAAACACGACCTCTATATCAGTTCCAATCCACGCCTCGCTTATCCCTCGGCTCGTATCCGCAAATTTCCGACAGTCGCGCGCACTGCACACCGGGCTCTCGATCGATTAATCCTCCGCACCTTCTCCTTCGCAGGTGTGTATGTACGTGTATACATACCGCCAGCCGGCAATAAAAACACGGAAGAAGGAAAAGAAAAGCCGCATCGCACCTGTCTCCTGCGCACATGAATTTCAAATGCCGAGAGGAAGATGTGCGTGCTCGAGAATCGAGAGAAATTAAACATTGCTACAGCTCTGGCAAGCATATAGGTACACCTGACGCTTGGACGTGTGTACATGGACTTTCTCCCCACGCTGCGTTTGTTTAAAAAGCTCTCTTGCATGCGCACCTTGACGCGTGTGTATAGGTACCGTCGTTGCAGAGGAGGCAGTATATACAGTCAATGAACCTCGAGAGCGTCAGGGAGAGAGAGTGAGAGAGAGAGAGAGAGAGAGAGAGAGAGAGAGAGAGAGAGAGAGAGAGGAGGATGTGGACTCCTTTGGGGGGATGTGGCCTGTAGTGTTGGAGTCGACGAACTTTGTAGTGGTGCGCTGCGACGTTAGTTTTTAATGAAATATCTCGTTACGTTGATTTTTTTCAGAGGGAGGGATGTAATATAGAGATGTTGGAGTATGAAATAAAAAATGTGTTGAAACTGATCTCCTGAAAAATTAGCATAAAATTATGCCTCGGCCTGTAACACGATCCAAATAGACCCTAATCTCACGCATTTCCGTACATGGCTCTCGTCACTCGACCTATTATACCAAACAAGCTGTCGCTTAAGGAACAATATCTCGTCCCCTGCGTGTAAAGCCCTATGCGCAAACTTTCTTGGCTGTCGAATATCGCCGGCATAGAACTGGAAAGCTCGCATAGGACGCTGAGAAACACAGCGCCTCTCGTCTGCTTCTATCGATACGTACCGTACACCCAAAGGGTCGGAAACTCCGTTGATTTGTCTGAGACTCTCTCTCTCGCCATCTCTCTCTTTCTATCCTGACACAAAGTCAGGATGATTCTCCGTCGCCTCGAGACGTAAATACATGGGGGGTCGACAGTGTGTAGGTCGATGCCGCGCAGTTGCCCATGGCAACCTTGTGCCACGACGCTATTACTACAGGAATCTTGGAGGAGAGTAGGTGGAAGCTACTGTACCATGGAGTTCGTTCCGATACTGCCGCTTTATTGGCTATGCTGCTAGGATGATGTTTGAAAGGATGATGTGAGCCCGATTACTATACCGCATGGCTTCGAATTTTTGAAAATTTCGAGATTTATTGATCAGCTGAGACTCTCTACTTTGGTAATATATTTATTTGGAATTTAGGTTTCTTCTGACAATATTAAAAACAGTTATCGCATTTATTCACACTTTTTTCAAAGGACTCTACTTGTAGATACTACTATTGCTTTGCGGCTTTTGTGAATAGAACATGCAAGTTAAATAAGTTGACTGTAAGTTCATTCAGGGAGCAAAACTGTGCTATTATGTCGCATAGTGTGAATATGTGTTATTATCTGACCTGCAATAAAAACACTTAAGTTCAAAAACTGAAATTATAGTTTTATTTACATTCGTTAAAGATTCTTCGATTGGTATTATACTGAATACGAAGCCGACTAAAGACTAGTGCAAAGAAAGTTATTTCACTACACATACATACACATATACATGGTATACAAACTCCAACCGTATGCAAAATCGAAATATAAACGTTGCTGCTGTTAGTTAATATCTACGTTAATTCTAGCTAAGAATGTTTACTTGTTTGCATAAATCAATAAATACATTACCTCGGCAGTTATACAGAAAAAATTGATTATATTTAATAGTTAGTGAATTCTCTGTACCAGTGAATTATTGGAGAAATCGAATATATTCAATCGGGTGATAGAAAACTTTCGAACATTTTAAAGACATTTGTTAGAGTAAACTAACTCTTTATTTCTTTTGTCCATAGGTCTGAAAACAGTTTGAGTAAAAATGTAAAATGTTACAAAAATATGGTGAGGACTAGGAAGTAAAGTAAGCTCTTTTACCTCGTAGAATTACAATATATTCATCTACGACTTCGACTCGCAAAGACGAGTGCTGTCTGCTCGTGCTAATTCAGTTTTTATTAGTACTGCAAATTTCACTCTTGGTCCAAAAAGCCTACTTTACGCCCTCTGTGTAGAATACTATGCTTATTATCATTTAATGTCATTGTGACCGTGTACATTTTGTATGACACTTTTGCAGCCTTTATTTATACATTGGCTTGCAGATTTCGCTAAAGCTAAATTGAATTGAAATGTAATATTATTGCAAATTATGCAATTCAAAATATTGGAAGTACGCATGAATAATATATTTCATACATTAGCTACGATTAAAAAAAACAAAAGACTCAAAGCTCAACTATACTTATTAGTAGAAAGCAGAAGTAGTTTGTCGCAATTAGTCTAATTCGTTTGAAATGTATACTTAAAGATTAAAATTATTTCCATGTAAAACTGTTCTTCATCTTTTAATAAGCTCAGTTAGTAATTGTAGCTCTAGGTTATCACACGAACTGAAGTATGAAACATTTTTTTTCGCTTTTTCAAAACCAAAAATAAAATTTAAAACTTGACGAATCCTTTTATTTCAAGAATTATAAAAATGTTGATAAATAAATCCGTGTACTATATTTATATCTTAGAAATATGCATGTTCTACACTAAGGTTGAATCAAGGAACAAAATTATATTAAAGAAGAATAATGAAGTGTCATTTTTTGTAAGTATTTATGTTTTATCCATAAAATATCTTAAATCTTGAATATAATTAAAAATGATGTTCGCATTTAAAGGGGAATTATTTTAAGTGTTACGCACAGCTGAAAAATCAGATAAACATTTTGCTTATTGACAAACATGACATGAACGTTCGTATTTTAAAATCATGTTATGATAATTATAATCCTTTACATTCATTTGAAAATAAAGGAAGTATTTCCAATATAGAAAATAACATAAGGTCCAAAGACGTTTATACTATCAACGAAACTCTTGTTAGAAAAAAGCAGTATCCTATTTCGAATGCTGTCATTGATTCATCGAATTCAACGATATTTTTAAAAGTATTAAATGATCTCAGAAATTCAGTTTGGTGGAATCACAAAGGAAATTTTTTTATTATTAATATCAATTCTTATGACAGTTGTCGAATGGCGAAAAAGTTCTTAAATATTGCATGGAGTTTTAAAATTCTGTCAGCTGTATATTTGTGTCAACATTCAAACAATCAATTTCAATGGTATACTTTCAATCCTTATACGAATTTCGCTCCAAATGTATGGATTAAAGTAGAAACAGATAACATTATGAATGAGCCGGGGACTTTGTTTCGACTTCCTTTTGAGCGGGACTATGTAATTCTAAACTTTGGTTAGTATGCATAACTAGAATAATTATTATTTTATTATACATATGTATCCTGTTTATTGTCATAGATAACAAAAATATGTGCGATGATTTGTTTTATGACAAAACGAAAAATTTGAATGGTTATAATCTAAAGGTCGCTTTGATACCCGATGAAAAAATAAGTCGTTGGGACAAAACAAAAAGAGGTTATGATAGATGTAGTGGGCTTGATTCTCGAATAATGTGCACTGCTTTGAAAACAATAAATGCAACGATCACAGTAAAGAACTTTGCTGTTCACGGCTATCTAGATCAGAATCAAAGACCTGCTACTACATTAAAAGATGTAATATCCGGAACAACGCATATTTTAATGCAATCGTATTTCTTACGCGACTATTGGCGACTGCAAGCACATTCGTTTCGCTCAAACTCATTGAAAATCGTAACATTGAAAATACCTGTGGGAAATGACGTCAAATTAAAAAGTATCTTGGCAAACAAATATAATTACATAGTAATCATACATTTCTTTTTTCTTGTTATCGCTTTGAAATACATTTTAAATCTAACAACTTCTTCAGCTTTTTCAGAATTAATTCGGTTAATCGTAGGTCATAATACTCTAAGAGAGCCTAAAAGCCTCATTAGAAGAGTATTTTTCATATGTTTCGGGATTCAAGCCCTTTTATTAAGTTTGTCTATCCAAACTTACTTCAAGGTAATTGATATTGTACAAGATAACTATCCATTGATCGATACCGTTAACGATCTAATATCATCTGGTTTACCCATTTATGGTTTTCGGACTTACAAAGACATGATACCGCAAGCCGAGATTAAAGAACGCTATAAATCGATAAAAACGTTATCAGATTGTTTGGCGCCTCTTTTAAAAGAGAATCGTCAAGTAGCTTGCATAGCTTCGAATGTCAATTACGAATATTTTGTACAAGAAAGTCCTGAGATACATGTATCAAAAGATAATTTTTTGGAAAGAAGCGATTCCTTCATATTCGAAGAAGACTCGCCGTTACTTACGATAGTACAGTCAATATTGCTGAAGATGAATGAAGCTGGTTTGGTGAATTTATTCATTGATCACGAGAAGCTTCGATATAAATACAATATAACATCGGACGAGGCTTCACCTAGAGGACTCACAGTGAAGCAGGTCACGCCTATATTTTTCGTTCTCGTTGGAGGTTGGATGATTTGCATTGTCGTACTGTGCGTCGAAAACGCTATCTTCAGAATCAAGTCCCGCTATTACAGTACAGTTCGTCGTTCACAACACGATTAGCTTAGGTGTTTCAATAAGAATAGAATGCAGCAAATTATAGTGAAAGCTTTAAAAAATGTATTTCTTTGTGTGTAATAAATAAAATTTACAGCCAAACAAAAACAACCGCATTCTTTCCCCTTAAAACTAGGGCTCTCGCTACGCCCTGCGACATTAATTTTACATCAGTAGGCAGCGGCTTCTCGCGCCGACGTCGCTGTTTAATCCCGTTTAATCGTCTCGGCACCTCGTGCGCGCAGCTCAGATCGTAAACCCAGTGCTTTCGCGACAAAGGGAAAACGCGCTCCTGAGGGCGTTTGTATAGACATACTTCGACGCGCTGCTTTCTTCTCACACCCCGTCTTCCTGTGTCTGTCGTCTTATGTACTCCGCGGCCCTTGTTAAAATCGTTATGTTGCGCGAGGCGGCTGTCGCAGCCGAGTTATGTTTCCTCGGTCTTAATGCTGGAACGTTGAGTTTTCGATGATGATGACGATGCGGTCGATAATACGTGACTCTGCAGCTGGCTGTCTTTGAAATCGAGGTGAGAGACGAGGCTGTAAAAGATACGATGACGGGCAGGTGTGCTGTATACACGGATGATCGTGTTTAATTTTATTCAGCTGAATAAGTAAAGGCGCTTCTGATGATGAAGACGTAGAAATATCGTTATGAAAATATCTCGACGATCAACGCGCTGTAAACCGCGAACAAACGTTATGCTGTCTCCGCTTGAAAAATAAAAATGTACAAATGTATAAAGCGTGTACGCGTTTTACTGTCGTGGCAGGCATGACAAAGCTCGCGCGACTTTTCCGCTTGCCCTCCATCCTCCTCGTTCTTTTCCTTTATTCTCGCTCGGCGCACATTGTTTCGAAATATATAAATATATAAGTCAGCGGCGCACGTGCGTCGACTGCGGGAGAAATCGATTCTCTGTAGAGCTGCGTGGCGTGTGTAACGCCGTGAAAATCGAGGGTATGTTGGTTTTGTACGTTGATGCTTTTCTAAGAGTTCTTCCATCGCATTATATATACGTGTAACACGTGAAATTCGTACGTTTTCATCGAACCCATAGCGACTGTAAAGCCGAGTATAATAATAACGATCTTTCGATCCTCACCGGCGTATAATTAATTACGCTTGGAAACGATTTCGTCAACGTCGTTATTGAATTTACCAACGAAAGCATCAATCACCCACGTGGAGACATTTCGATCGGTTGGTTTTTTCCGTTTTACAAATCTGTATTATGCACATCCTATCCTGCACAAGTGCGGCAGCGACACGTACTTATAGCTAGTGACTTAAATTTTTCCCGGCATATGACGCATTGTTTTTCTTTTCCCGACGACGCGGCCAAACGAGAGCCACCCTTTGCTGTGTACATCGGTTATGTATATCGGTATAGCACGAGTACGTAGGTATAGTCGAACAGAGGGAAATGCAGACGTTGAAACAAGTGTTCCGCCGCGAGGGAAATCAATACTCGGATTTAAACGACTCGCGTGTGTCTTCGACGGATTATATACGTGTGTGTATGCACAGGGCTTGGGGGTAATCGATACGCTGTGTGGCCAGGAGGAATTTATTTCCCTTCGAGTGCGGAAAACTGACGAGAGAAAAATAAATAGAAAATTGACGAGTCGTTAGTACGACTGCATTTGCAAACTTTCCTCCCTGCATATTGTAGGTAACTGGTAAATTTTCGATAACCAATCGCTCGGTTGAAACTATTTCCTATGAGAGAAAGCTGCGGCAGAAGAAACTTTCAATTCAATTACCCCAAAAGCGCTGAAAACTCCTCCTTCTCTCGGCTTTTCATCAAACAATCACCCCGCGAGTGCCGACGTATATCGCGTCTGAGCCAGCAAACCGGGTCGCTCCTGAGGAGATAAAAAGACGAGCGGATCCACCACTACACGCGCGAGAGCCTCGAGAAGAAGAATAGAAGGAGAAAAACCTACAAAGTATATCCAGTCCACTGTTCGCGTATCTCCTTTCGATGTCTCTCGCTCTATTCGTCGCTCTCTGTTATATACATTCGATCGGTACCTATATAGATATATATCCGTGAATGTATCTGGCATAGTCTGCTCCTCCAGCTTTTCCTGTCTGGAATCGAACTGCATCGGACGAGAGATGAATGCATGGTTGCACGATGTGTGCGTGTGTATACACGAGATGTGGATCGGTGATGCTGCTCTAGTTCTGTCCGTCGAGGGACGGAATAATCCGGCGCTTCCGCAGCTGCTGTTGCCGAGAGAGAGAGAGGGAGAGAGCTGCGCATCTCGATGGATATCGAGCTGAGCTTTTTGGGATCTTTGTACGTGTGTATGGGTATGGAGTTTGGACTGTTGTGGGTGAAGTGCTCCTTGGGAATTTTCTCGAGGGGGTTTGTCCTGGGGTTCGTGTGTCGATGCGGATCGGATGTTGTTCCGATTAGGTGAGCATAGCCTGCGTGTAATGCATCGCAGGTTTGATGATCTTGTTCTGGCTGGTTTGAAACACGTCGATGATAAAACTTTCAGGAGCTCCTACTACTTTTTGTATCAACATTAACTTATTTATTCATTTTATTCAAATAATATATATATATATATATATATATATATATATATATATATATATATAGAATATAAGAATACACTTTGACGAATAAATAAAACATCGATACATCTGCTGCAAAATATTACATCAGCTGCGTTAACAATTAAACTAAGTGATAACGCTTCTATTTCCCACATGCGACCTCCCAAATCATTTCAGCTTCGATTACGCGTCATATATCGATCCGTCGAAAGAAGCCGAGAGGAAAACTCATCATCGGCCACGCCGGCATCAACGAAGCTTTCGAGCAGCGAATAGCCCGCCGGTCTACGAGCCTACGCAGAAACCGCGAATCAGAGACCGTATGGATTTCAACCGCGAAAGAATTTCGCCCATGTATAAGCCGTCGAATCTCTAGCTGTATTTGCACGTTCCGCAGCGACTACATCTGGCGCAGCGTGTCTGGCATCCGAGGAATACATATGCGCGCGTGTCCGATGGACATATACGCATGCACGAATGCGTATTGATTTTAGGGTGCTGCTCGCTGGATGAATCAGCTATTTCGGGAATTCCGTTTATCGAATCTTTTACGTTTGTATGGGAATGGACTACTCTGGTAATTTATTGGGGACAATGTGATGGGGCAGATGTGGAGTTTGATAAGCTTTTGAAAAATTGTATTGTTTGAAGTGATATGTACACAGAACTTTAACGATTTGGTGGATAGTTGTTGATCGATTTTAGGATTAGAATGAAGTATCGATAGGTGTATTTATTCAGTCAGGGTATCAGAACAGATATTACTTAACAGTTGCACAACAATGCAGTTCATTGATAAAAGTTTCCTCTGCAATGTTAATAAATAAAACGTGACATTTTGATAAATAATAATTTGAAAATTTCAAGAATCGCAAACGCCATATCCCATAAAATATACTTATGGCAAATTTCCCCCAAACTCCAAGCTTTACGATCTCAGGTGCTTATTAAACCCATCGGAAGTTGGCGTATACATCTGCCCGACATATACGAGAGAGTTTCACTGCGAGGATTAAATCTTTTCGTCGCGCGCTCGCTGCGAGATATATCGTTATAAGAGTCCCGGGAAATTTCGCTTCGCTTAAAAGCCCATACTGATCGAGAAAACGACTCGCGTCACGAACTTTGAAAGCCGGTGTAAAAAGTCCATCGAACGGGCTTAGAAAGTGTTTTTGGAGCGGTATTGAGGATATAACGTCGATTGCACAATTGATTAATTGTTCGATCGCGGCAAGATTATAAATACCTTACGACGGCTGCGACTTCTGCTCGACTTTTCCTTTCATCCTATATACGACATCTCACAATTGTCATTCCTACAGCGAATCTCGCCGGAACCGCGTGTATACGAAGAAAGCTCGCAAGCTCTCCCCAACAAATCGTCGCCGCCGCTCGTAAAACCGTCTCCCGTGGAAAGCAGCCGCACGGTTTTACTACACGTACGCGTATAGCGTAACCCGGTCAAAGTGCGCACGTGTATGTATAGCATACGCAGCGGCGAAATTCACCATAAACCCCAAGCCTCATCATCCTCGCCGCCCCTACTACTACTCTGCAAGTGAAATCGTCGCTCTGAATTATCGCACACACAGGTGTACGTGACGTCGTCGTTCTTGCCTGCGTCATAAATTTGTGCACGTGTGTGTGTGTGTATAGGAAACCGGTATTGTACCTGTGGAGTATTTCGTGCGGTGTCCGGAAATGGACCGGTGCAGTACTGGTTTCTGCGCGCGGACGGAGCTTTCGGTCAGCGTTGCGGGAAGGGGGGGGGGGATTAATGGTCGGTGATCGATTGCTGCCGCTGCGTTGCGTAAAGATTATGTGCGCGAATTGATCGGCTGTAATTAGCGATGCTCGATGGAGGCATTAAATACGCTCGGCCGACGCCGTTTGTGGTTGGGTAAGCGATCTTAGATAATGTTCGCGTTATGGTCCGAAAGGTTATTGGGTTATTCTGGGCAGTTTTTGGAAAATTAACGCGGGAGTATTAATATAACAGAGTTTACTAGTGCCGAGTGATTGTTTATAATAGCAGTAGTTTAAGTTCATTAAAGTTTCCGTGCCGAGCTGCGTCGTCGAGCGTATTAATCAGAAATACTTAGCGGACAACGATGCAGCGTATATTGATGAAAACCAGTTTTCAACTATTCCAGTCGCAATGAAAATGACTCTTTGACGAAGTCGCGCATTCGCCGACAACTGCGCTTTGAAATATGTCGAATGCATAATTCATGAAATAAATCATCAGCGCCAGTACAGAGAAACCAGTTTAAGACCTGCGTGTTTATATTACGTGTGGAAATCGGGCTATACGATAAGGGCTAATCAGGAGCGTAGGGTGCAGTTTCGTTTGTGTGTAGTCCGCTGCATTAAATGACGAATCGAGGGCTTGCTTTTTAATCCTGCTTTTGTCACTAAATATTTTATAAAAATTGTTGCGAGTCCAACATTTAAAGAAATTTTGATTTCGGCGCTCGTAGACCAAGATAGGCGCTCATGTAAAACAGAGTGGTTTTGGACTGGACCTGTCCCCGCACGGTTCAAACTCTCCAAGTCTATAGCGACGATATAGGTGGCGCATGGGCGTTTTTCCGTTTCCTTTATCAATATCTGCGAACCTTGGGCATAATTAAATATGTAACCTATAGCAAAAGTTACCTTTCGTCGAGTCTGCTGCTTGGGCCGTTCGTGCTGTAACTGCAGCCCCTTACTTGAGACGAGATATGGGTATCAAGTGACCCAGATGTATCACTATGTATTTATTCAAATACCAAACAATGATATAACATCTACGAATATAATAATTGTAAAAATTTATCTCTCTACTGACGCATAAAAAGAGCCTGAATCCTATATTCCACAATATTTTTCGTTACCATTTCAACGATAATCACGCTTAAAATCTAAAAAAAAAATCTAATAGAAAAACTAATTTATAAAGCTAATGGCAAAACGTCTCTCAATCCCCTTACCTCGATTCCCGCGCGGCAGCGCAGCGGCTATTTTCGCGAGGACTTTCTAATTAGCTCGGCCATAAAGCGAGTAAAATTATTGGGTACAAATTGAGTTAGGCTCGCAAGGCGCGAAGGCTCCGCGGAAAAGGCCGCGCGTGTGTGCAGCGCGTGCCAACTTATGTACACGCGCGTCACTCGCTCTGGTCATTAGGGTTACGCGCTGGACACGCGAAATTGCGTAAGCTCGGCTTTTGCTTTTGGCAGAGCTGCAACTGGGACGCCTTGATTCGCGGGCTTGTTTTTTTTTTTCATTCGTTAGTTCGTTCCTCCCTTTTCCCCCCTCGTTTTGATGTCTGACAGTTGATCGATGGCTGCGCGTTATTGTTATCGGAGAGAGGGTGAAAAATTGCGATAGCTATTAATGAAGCGCTTGCGCAGCTCTCGCGGGGAATTGAGTCGTTTGTCGAGGAAACGGGGTTGCGATGAATGGACTTTCTTTTCGATCGAGAATATTTTATTGTTGTTTTACGCGGAAATAGGACTTTTTATGAATATTCACTCTTGACGCCATGAATAATCGCGTGTGTTTCTTCTATTTTTAACGCAGTGCGGTGCGATGTTGGTTTTAAAAATAACGTGTACTCGGGGAGTGTGTAGGCTTGAAAAGGCAAGATTTACGCTCGCTGCCCATCGAATCTCCCGCGCAAAGTTTCGCCACAGTGAATTGAGCTATTTTATCGACCATTATTTCAAAACTCGAGAGGGCTGTATACTAGCACACTAAAAATACATATAAAGCACGCTGCAATAAAACGATACACTCCATTCGACGATTTTCCTGGAGTGCATTGCACCGCGTATACGTGTCTTTGCGTTGTAAACGAAAACAGCAAAAAGCTCCGTCATCCCTCAAACGCGCGCGGCGCGAAAAATCCAGAGAAGCTCGTTGCCCCGGAATAATCCGCTCAAACGACAGGTCGCTGGCGCGCGCGCGTGTCAGGTGTTCTCGGTACTAGCCCTGTAGTTGCCTAGTTAGGCACAAAAGGGGCTGAGAAGAGAGTAGCGCACCTTCATATACATCTGCACCCACACTCTGTCGGTTGCCCACACGCATACACACGTCCATCAAGTCAGAGTCACCCTCTCCCCAGAGCAGATATGTAGGCCTCCGTTTTGCCTCTGTTACCATGCAGTGCCTTGCTCGGGGCGGTGACAGCAGCAGCAGCGCCGGAGCGAGTATTGATCAAACTGGCCTGCCCTCTCGTGCAGCTCTCGGCTCTCCCTCCCCACTGCTGCCACTGTGTAGTGTGTACTACTACTACTACTACTGTATCCTTCGTCCGGTATGCTGCTCCGATGCAAGAAAGCTCACAGAGAGAAAAGAAGAAGAGAGCTTGCGGAGTAGTCGAGAGGACCAATACTCTCTGTACGCACACACACACACACACACACACACCTACGCACGTCTCTCATAGGAAATTATATATAGGTGTATTCCGGAGGAAGAGAGAGAGAGAGAGAGAGAGGGGGGAATACCCAGCTAGCTCTGACCCATTTGGCAGCATTCCCACGGCTGCTGCATGGAGCTTGCAGCGCTGGCGGAGCCTCCCGCGAAAACGATAATCATTGCACTGCGGTGTGCGGCTGCAGCCGCTGCTGTGTGTGTGTGTTTGTGTGTCTAGAGCCGCATGGAAATGCAAGCTCGAGGTCTCTGCGGGTTATTGCTTTTCGGCTACGCGCCATGGATGCTTTCCTGGGTTCTGTGGGCGTCTTTTTTTTTGACGTAGTTGTTGCTATAGGCGTAATTAGTAAACTGTTAAGCTCGTATGGATACTGCGTTGACAAATCACCTTTTCCTGAATTTACTGTTATCAGGTATACTGGCTTATATCTCGCTGTATCTAAAATCTAAATTGATGCATGTAGTGGCCTTAATGACGTTGTGCGCTCGTGCGGAGAAAAGAATGAGGCATTCGGAGGAAAAGCTAGCTGTATAATTTGGAAAGTCATTCTAGGGCTTTTAATATGTGCTCCCGTATAATCAAGCTCGACGCGTTTGTAATCTTTATTATTAACCGCCGTCGTAGGCATGAGACCACATGTACTATAAACTTCAGTCAGTCTGTGATTGAGTAATATAGTTTGTTTTATTACGAGCTTCATCGAGCTTTGTAAATATAGTCTCAGAATACGCAAAGCTTAAGTATATTCTGTGATCAACGAATACCGTATAAACGTTCACTTTGAAACTCAAGATTAATTTTATTCTTTGACTAGTGGGTATGGGAGTGCGTAAGATACAACATCGTTGTTTCGTGCATTTTACTGCTCGAGTATATAACGCTGAGTTATTTATACACCGTACGAGCTTATGCGTGGACCGCAGTTTTCGAACGGTCTACGCGCGTGTTTCGGAAGCTTTCGTTAATTCGAGATATACAAGTTGAATTGAACATAATATAGGCTAGACATTCATATTCCTAAAATAAAAGCAGTGGTTTCTGGGGTCACGGCTTGTCGAGGAATTTTTAATAAGGTCCTGAAGCATTTAGCGAAACGACATTGTCGTTCGCGCTTTAATGAAACGGCCAGTAATTTTTTTTTGTCGGCTCGTTGTAATATCCCATATGAGCTTTTATTGCATTTTCTTTTATGCACCTACAGATTCGAGTATCTCGCAATATTACATTGTGCAAGAACCTCGCACTAAAATCTGAATACTCTCGAACACGATTCCAGAAATCCCGTTTATTTTCACCCACGCATCTTGGCCCAAATTCCCCCACGACACACCCCGCGACGCCTCGACGTCTTCTTTCTCTCTCTCTCTCTCTCTCTCTCTCTCTCTCTCTCTCTCTCTCTCTCTCTCTCTCTCTCTCTCTCTTCCTCTCAAACAAAGCTCACACTCGAGAAAATCAATCATCCGAATTTCTCGGACAAACAAGCTTCTCGAAAGAAAAGCTCACTACACACACACACATAGTGCGAGCGAAAACGCTGGTATACACTAGGCTCTTTTTTCGCACTTATTCATTTCGCTCGTTCGAACGAAAGTGGAGCAGAGCTTGCAAGCTCGCTTTTGGTAAATGTGTCACACAGGCCAGCGCGAGCGCGCGGGATCAATACTCGCGCCCCCGTTGCTGCTACTCTGCTGCTGCTGCTTCTCGGCCCCTCCCCTGTGCGCCGGGCTGAGGGATCATCCTTCTCTTTCTTCTCCGCGGGCTTCGCAGCTTTTTTTCCTCAAGGTGCAGTTTCTTAAAATTATGTGTACAGTGGCAAAAGGATGAAAGAAACAGGAGTTTTGAAAGCTCGCACGGGAGGGAAGAAGAACTTTAATTTTGTTTGAGCTGATGCGAGCTTGCGATGAGCTTTTGAATCGAACGAAACTTTACGCGGGTTGTTTATTAGTTGAACGAGATAGAGAGTGAGAGAGATGGTTGCTGCGCGGATGATGATGATGATGCGCGAGGGGAATTTGCGGCCGCTGGGGAATTATACGAGAGCTTTCGCGGCGCTGCATTAACCTACTATTGAATATTGCGAGCTTTGTCGGGTGATAAATTAGTCAGATTTTCGTACGTATACACACTGTTCATTACTTTTTTTTTGTCTTTTTTAATTAATCCAGTCATCGAACGCGAATATATTTCCACTTTCGCGTTGATGAACTCTCGACGAGTAATAAATTAACCACTGGATAATTACGGCTCTTCAGCGGATGCCACTCAGCTGATCGATATACGCCTCTTCCCACGTTTACCGAAATTGTTGCCATTGACAAATTATTCAATCCCGTCTCTGCTAATTATTCGCTCATCTCGAGCATCGTTAAATATTAATTTTCAAGCTGCACATACACATAGGCATTCTTTCGAGCTTAATACAAATAACAGTCCATATTCCCTACAGAATAATCGACATTTTTAAAATTGTTTTATTATCGGAAATGGAAAAAGCTCTCCTTCCCTGGTGTATAAACACACAGTTGAAAAGTCGGCCACAGCCGGGCCGAATGGCTAAATAGTAAATTAACTATGACCTAAAATCCTGAGCGCGGCCCTTTCGTATATAGATCGTTGCTCGTTGGGTTGGAGGGGAGAGGGAGAGTTCCGGACTCGGTTGAATCGGATTATTCTGGCTTGGCACGGATATTGGTGCGCATGCGTTTTACTCCAATTCCCTCCCCTTATTGTACACGTGTGTGTGTGTGTGTGTGTGTGTGTGTGTGAGAGAGAGAGAGAAAGAGAGAGAGAGAGAGAGAGAGAGAGAGAGAGAGTGAGAGAGAAATCGAGGTAATGAGAGAGGGCCGACGAGGGATTGAATAAAACCGACGACCCCGCTGCTGCGGCTGTTATGCTGTGGCCAGACGAAAAATATTGTCTGCTCAGGAGCGATTGTTGTTCCGCTGATGTTTTGATGTATCTGCGCTATAAATTTTTAAAATATCCTTTCCATCTTGTTTCGAATCGGTCTATTTACGATTAAAAACTCCACGTTGTACAGAATTATTAAATAAACACTTAATTCTCAATTCGCAGCGTCAAAAAAGGGTCATTAAGAAGAAAACTCTCGCTCCTTCCAAGTTTCGCGCCCTTATCCAGCAGCAAAACACGAACGACACCGCTGCTGCAGCAGCAGCAGCAGCGGCTCTGTATCCTCGCGCTGAAAAACCAAAAGCTCCTTAATTAAAACGATAACTCAGCGCGCGAAGAAGTAGCGCCAGTAGAAAGCTCCTGGTGGACTAATTTCGCGTATACAGACGTATATACACTGAACGTCTACAAAAAGTGCGCGCTGCAGCGGGCCGTAAATGAGCGGAGAAGACACCGAGCGACGCAGCCCGATTGTCGTCGGAGAAACCGGGTTACGACACGGTTGAGGCCGCCTTTTTCTCTCTCTTATCCATTACCCTCCGAGAGAGAGAGAGAGAGAGAGAGAGAGAGAGAGAGAGAGAGAGAGAGAGAGCTTTTGTACGGAAGTCGTGCTTGATTGACAGTCTGCTGCTCTGCAGCTATATATCCGGCCCTAAGTTAAGCCATTGTAAGCTGATGACTGTTCTGAGAGAGATTGAGTAAGCTGATGACTGTTCTGAGAGAGATTGAGTAAGGCGATGGGATGCAGCGAGAGGCTTCGCAAATGGAATATTATGCATTGTGCGCGTTGTATTAGGTTGGAAACTGTTTTAAAAGCTTTTATGATATATTTTATGCGTAAAATACAGAAAATGAAAAAATTTAATTATTTGAGGTTGATCCAAACAAAAAGTCAGTCATAAACCACAGAGCAGAATAGTTTTGGACTGGCCCGCTCTCTCACACCGTTCGAGAACTCTCTGGCTCTATGGTTTCGACCTAGCGACGATAGGTGGCGCATAGGCACTTTCCCACAACCCTCGTCACTTTGAGGCGCGCACAGTGTAGATATAGCGGCGCGCTGCTGTATCAAAACTGCCTTTTTGCAGGGCTGCTTATACTATAACTGCAATTGAGTCTAAACTGATTTACGTCATTAGTTAACGAGTTTAATGAATTTCATTGACTCATCTATTGATTTATTGTGTGGCCGGTGAACGCATTGATGCCTTATGATTCTGTGCCGGTCTCTCCATGTGCTGCTTTGCGGACAGCCCAGTGCCGTGTACTTTTTTTCTTGGTGTGATTTGATTCCTCCCAAGTCTTCTCTCGTCTCGAAATGCGACTCAGGATCGCGAGTAAACAATTAACGCGCGGATCAATTTGAATCTCGAAAAGCTCTGAAATTATTCGAGCAACCCTTTAATTCACGCAATCTGTTTACATTTGCTTGAATTCATTAAGCGAGGCTTCTCTCTATGCCGGCAAGTAATTAAATGTTTTTTTTTTAATTAGAGTTTCCTTCGTGACCCATTTGAGGCAAGGCTGACTAAGAGCGGAATAAGGTCAGTTTCGCAGCTGTACCGAATCTTGAGTTTAATTCGTTTCGGATTTTAAATTGCTACTTTTGGTGTATCACGATTCTTTTTGATACGAATTTGCTGTATACTGAAGATGATTATTTTGATATTAACATAAAAAATTAAGGGAATAAAAAGACAATTTATATTATTTATCAATTTTCACAGCGGAAACACTTGTATAAAAAGCGACTCAAAATAGAAAAGCGAGAGCATAGTATATGAAAAATCGCTAAAGCAGCGGCTTCGAAGAAAACTGTGCAAAAAGCGCTCTCCTTTCGAAATATGCATAAATAATGCGGACGATTTCATAAGCCCGAGGATGCACGTTAGTATACAAATGGAAGAATAACTTTTGCTCCAGTTCTGCTGGTGCTTTTATTTAATATTACCAGGGACGGAATTGCGCGGCTTCTGTGTAATGAGAAACTCTATGTAGAGGGTAGACGGTACGTATAAAGCGCTTTTAATGGATAATCAGGTGCAGTGATATTCTTCTTTTTTTTTTATTGAATACACGCAGTGAATAACACGCGATGGTAACTACGTGAGTGGGTATGTACCTCGAGTGTAAAATTTAATTAAAAATCCATGTTTACGGATGTCACGTTCGGTACACGTTGGGATATTGATTTCGCGATGTGTATCAGCCTCGACCGCACTATGATACACATCAGGTCAATTTTAGCTTTGAACTTTGGGATGCTGCCGGTGCAGCGATGATTTGGGGTCGGCGCGAAACGAGACAGAAGTAGGTCGCGGCCTATCGGCTATAATTCATCGGGACACGCGGAGTATATAGTTTGATATACTCCACAGTTATGGAATATAAGTTGAATTATGAATAAGCGTCGGCGCATTAAATTCATCCGCGAGTAGGGAATATCGATCCTCTCGATGTTTAATAGCGAGTATACGTATTTTATACTACTGTATCGATTCTGGATGGTAAAAAGCCGAAAGACGAGTATAATATTTATCGCGATTCCGATATTTAGCTGCAAGCTCAAATTTTTAATGTTGTAGTTTTCAGTCAAGCTGATGGATTTTCGCTTCCGCATTCAAATATCCCAATTTCGTGGCAACGGTATTTACGCAATCGAGCTCATCGGAGTTGTCGCCAGAAATGTTGAAGCCATTGCAAATCGAAGCCTTGTGAATGCATACGTCTAGGTATTTGCACTTTACTTTGGAGAGTGACTCGTAACGCTCCTCCTTGCCGAATCGATCTCATCGGAGCCGTCTTTATCTTTATTTTTATCTGTGTATTCGAATCTAATGTCAACGGATTATTCACCGTAAGCATCGAAATAATATATTAAACTTTCGTGAGACTGTTAATGATTTATCTATGATATTTTATTACGGGTGTACAGACCTGTAATGTTAAAGGTATACTTAGGATTCAAAAAAATAATTGTTAATAGCGAGAAATTCAAAATCGAAACGCTCTAATCATTTTTGTCTAAAAATTAATTATGCAACTGAGAAAAATAACTGCATAAATTTAAAAACAACTTCTGGAAAAAATTGTATCGGTAGTAATTTTATCACGACAGGAAGTTCGACGGAGATAATAACGTTAGAATACTTGGTTTACTTAAAATTTAATCAATTTTAATTAACAATTAGCTTCATGCTATGAAATATAGCCTTTATTTTAACAAAAAATCAGGAGTTTTTTTCTGCATAACTATTCTGTTAACAATAGCTACAGTGAGTTTGAGAACTATAACAGTAGATAATTTATATGGTTATTGATTGGCTCGCAGCGCCCTTCAAGCTCATTTGTTTTTCCAATTAGAAATATATAGTTTAGATATCCTTATTCCTATCCTTCAGAAATTGTTAGGTGTGAGTAAGAAAATGTATATAATATCACAAGAAAATATAAGGAAATGTATTATCATCATTTTAGGATTTTTCATGTCTAAATATGATATGCAGAATTAAATTAATGATAACGAACTGCTCAGTAGCTGCAAAGAGAACAAACATAAGCATACACAAGCAACGAACGAAACGAAGCGAGAAAAATAAAGTTCAATTGCGAGGCGTCGTCGCGTGCTGTTGCGGAAGGTTCCAGAAAATTTTTCGGTGCGGGAGCGGTGGGCGGAGTGTTTGGTCGATAATAGGAGCCCCGACCTACTGGCCTAGAAAGCGCGCGGTCTCTAAATTTTCCAGATAAGGCTGCCACCGAGCACACGTATGCACACGAAAAATTCAACGCCCTGGGAAATTCTCGAAACTACTTCGTCTGCTGCTCTTCACTGAGAAAACTAGATATTAAAATTTACTACATATGCAGGAAAAATTACTATATTATATAGTAACGGACGGTTATACTTGCTTTGTATTAAATTTTACTATCTCAGATAGTAATTTCTATACTGAAATGAATTTTTTTTGCTGGCCACTTTTACGCGCTTATTCGAATATTATTATTATTATTATTATTATTATTTAATGGTGTTAAGTGTAAGAAATAAACGAAAGAAAGAAATTTTTCTGCGGCGACGGGAATCGAACCTGGACCCCTGGAAGTAAATAGTAATTTCTAATAAATACGTAACAAATTTTAATATAAGTCTAACAATTTTTACTATGAATATAGTAAAAATCGTCATGGAGCGAGTATGACCTGCCGTTACTATCTAATATAGTAATTTTTCCTACATATGTAGTAAATTTTAACATATAGTTCTTTCAGTGTTGGTTTATTTATTGATGTGAGAGACCTTTTTGGGGCTGTATAATGTCTAGAAGGAAAGTTTCTTTTTTATTTCCGCACCGAAAGATATAGATAGTGTATAATAATAAAAAACAAAGTAGTTTTGGACTGGCCCAGTTACATTCGCTCGAACTTTCGAGCTTTCTGATTAGAAACGGCAGGTGGCGTACAGGCTCTTTCTCGTAACCCTCGTCGAAATCTTTGTCAAAATTGTCATCTTTGAACTGTTTGGGCTGCTCAAGCTTTCTGTCTGCAGTGATAAATATGACGAAATTAATTTAATAAGTAATTGCCAAAGCTTATTTTCAGAATTGCGGAAATATGAAGGTTATATAACTCTTAAAGCTAAGCTTTCTAATTTAAAAGTCACACTCGAGCTCACCGCGTTTCAACCGACCGAGTCTTAAGAGATGAAAAAGTGTCGTACACCCGAGGACAATTAGAAGTACGCGTATGTGCAGCGACTAGTTTCCCCCGCACAGAGTGTACCATCTCCCCAAAAGCTCGGGAGCCCACACGTCAAGCTGCGCGCATCAGCAGCTCCTGCAGCCGGGCTTATAATTTATAGTACACTCGTCCACTAATCAGCCTCGGCGAGAACGAGGTCGCGCCGGGGTCGGGCTGAGCGAAATATTCGAGGCACATACATATATAGACGCAGAGCGGATCCGGGGAATAATTTTCGCAGCCGCGGGGGTAGCTACTGGATCGATGAAAGGATTGACCTAGTGACCTGGACCTCATACTCTACTGCTACGCTGCTGCTGTCTTGGTCTCTGCAAGTAGGTAGATGTGTATAGGTACTGCAGATCGTCCGCCGGGTCAGGCGATCCATCGTAGCGTCGGCTCATTTCGAGGAGCCATAGCACTGGGAAGTTTATTTATGCTTGGGGACGAGAAAAATAGCGCAGTGCATTGACGGGATTCCACGAGGATTTATTACTCACACATTTTTATGGCTCGCGGTTGTGAGCGCTCGATGCGGGAGACGTGAATTTTGGAAAAATTCGGGTTGATTTTGGGATGTGAAAATTTTATGACTCGTGTTGAGAAATGGAAAGATTGTGTACCTATGCATTTATAATTGTGATCTATATCAAATTGCTTTATCAATACACGATATACTCTTATCGAATAATCAAATTTCTATAACAAACAAACTATAACCTAATTCAACATTAACTGAAAACTTAATTTCAAAGTTTCTCACCATCGAAACTGCTCTTTTTCACATTCCGCAAAGTTTACAATTAATCAACTTATGCAAATCAAGTTTCAGTTTATGCTAAACGACTTCCAGAACAAGGATTTCCTCGCGCGTGCAAATTAAAACAGCCGAAAGATCCGCAAACTTTGCCTTCCTCTTATCTGGCAATTAAACTAGAAACACATTCAAGCCGCGACAGCAATGAGAAACTAGCAAAAAGAGATTTAGGCGCGAGAGAGAAGAGCAGCGAAGTACATCGTATCAGGGGAGCGAGAGTATAGAAGCCGCAACGAGGCTCATTGGGCCCCACGGCTAATTAGCTTCAGTTTGACGCATCGCACGCTAAGTTCGACTAAGACGCATAAAGTCCTTATACCCCAGGAAGTTTCAGCCTGTCTGACTTTCGGCGGAGCAGCCTTGGCCTGACGAGACCCGATGTTTTAGGATCGACGTCGCGGGATTTGACAAAGTGCTCGGCCAAGTCCTTTACATGACGATTTTGTGCGGATATTATTAGCTTAATATTTATGATTGCTGTTCGAAAGAAATGGAAAGATGAATTCTGTCACGCATCGGGGAGCTAGAAAGAAAAATGGTAAAAAAGAAAGCAGTCTGGTATCCTGTCGGGAGAGAAAAGCTAGAATCCGGAAGTACAAGGATTTTACCTCTTCCCGCGCGCGACAGGCTTTTGTTTTTCACTGCACAGCCTCGACCGTATACGTCCGCCAACTTCTTTACTGGCAGTTAAACGTGCTGTAACTCGGGTAAAAGGTACCAGAAATAAAATTAAGCTTACTGCTATTCTACTCACTGTTCGCGCACATTTCTAATAGTCCGATAGAGTTGAGAAATAAAAGAACGTTTTTGTCTCGAAATCAGGGATTCAAACAATTTTATACGTTCGTTTCAATCGAAGCATATACGAAGGGCGCAGTATAGAACATAAAAAACGCTTCTATAAATTCGACGCATATATAAATCATACAAAGATACATCTATTCGACTCAGCCTGCGTTCCCAGATTAAAATATTCACGGCACCCCTCTAAGAAATCTCGAAGCCGCGGCGGTGAAAAAAATTTTCTGGTCAATTGCCTCGAGCTTGTAGGTATACCTGCGCTCGATCGCCACCGCATCTATCCCGCCCCGCGGGATTCGTCGAATACACATCCAATATCCCTCCCGAGACTTTCTAATATTGCCACACAAGCATACGTATATAGGTAGTCTCTCGCTCTCGGCTCCTAATATATCCCTAAGGTTATAACGGCTTCTCTCTCTCTCTCTCTCTCCAACATCAGACTCTGCATTATTATACGCGCCCTTGACGTCGTCGCGACCGTTAGTGCAGCTGGGAATACCTGTATATAAGGCGACGCGAGAGAAATGTATAATTAAAATCCGACGACTACGACGACGAGGAGGATCGGCTCGCGACGTTATCGCGTGACTCGAACGAGCCGATGGTTCTCCGTCACGAGAGAATTCTCCATTTATAGGGAAAAAGTGTGCAGGCTCCTATTTTTTCTTCCTGCTGATAAGGGGACTCGATGTAAGGGAGAGTGTGTAGTTACTTTTGTGTTTGGAACTGGGACGTTACAGAGTGTTGTGTCATCGTTTGAATTTTTAACGATTTATCTATTTTTATTACGAATTTTTCCCATCAAGGCATTCGCGCGTCGCAGTATAAACAGTGCCACCTTTCATCATTACCATCGCACGTGTATCCACTGTACGCAGCGTATATTCATTGAATATCTCTATGCACCGCGCAGCATATAACATCGTTGCTCTCATACACGATGAAGCCACTCGGCTGTGTACACAGGCGGAAAGTAATCAGATTATTTATGTCCACATCGTACATGCGCGCGGGAAGATGGAAAGCCTATAATATATACTACTATGAATATAAGTATACATATGGGGTCGCTCTCTCGGCCCATGTCTGTGAGTGTGTGATTATCGTTATGCTGCCGCACAATCCTAGGGGATTCTTGGGATAGTTATACTACATGGCAAACGACACGAAATTATGTCGTTACTATACGTGTATATTACATTAGCCGCTTGATTGAGCAATTACTGGGCGTATAACTCGCATGCCTTTGAGAAATATATTCGTAAACCGCAGTTTCGACGAGTCACGCATCGATTAATCGACGTGGACAGCTATAATTACTCGGATTATATCCAATCGATTAATTTTCTCCTGAGATGCGACCCCACGACGCTATTCGTGTATATCCAACTTAACCCTTTGGCGATGCACTTGAGCGCGAAATTAATTTCGCGTTGAGCAAGATAGAGACTAAGAGAGCGAGTCGGGTCAGATGTTGCCTTGCGGTGTCTTGCGGACGAATTTAGTCCCACGGATGGTTCGGTGCGAGCTAAGAGGCTCGAGCTGTGTCTACATCTCGAGGGCGAGAAGCTATAGTTTTGACGCAATTCGCACTACAGAGTTGACGCAGAAACGTGCCGAGAGCGGTAGATTAGACGCGTACCGGATTTTACCTTGGATCAGCCGAGTGCTATACAATCTGCGTGGCTTTTTTTTTAGCGGTGTTAAGCCTTTTCCAAAAGGATTTGCTGTTTGTTTGTTTTGAATTACACCGAATGATTACCATACGTGATTGTAGCTCACGAACTGAAATAAGTCACTGGAAAACCAAATGGAAAAGCAAGTAAAATAAAAGAAAAAAACGAGGCAATAACTCATTCAAATAAAGATCCATTCATGCAAGCAACCGCATTGCAGTACACAGTGTACAGCTCTGCGATAGCGTATCTTCCTCGGCAAAGCTCAGAGAGAAGCTCTACCGCGCGCACACCATAAGCATCCGAGCGGTGTAGCAGAGCCCACTAGTATACACATACAGCACAGCAGAACGCAAAGTGAGCAGAGAGAGACTCTAGCGAGGGGCTCTTCTAATCAACTGGACAAACCGCACCGGGATAGCGTCGAGCGAGAGTCTATTCTAGGCACTTCCAAACAAACTTTCAGCTCTCTCTCTCTCTCTCTCTCTCTCTCTCTCTCTCTCTCTCTCTCTCTCTCTCTCTAGTACATACTCACCGCGATGCTCTTGTGCAACGCTGCGTGTGTACTTTATAATGGTTAGAGTAAATACCTTTGCTTTTTACACCGAATAACGCGAGAGAGTCGCGAGCTGTGCAGAAGTAAAGGGAAATCGAAAGCTGTTTATATGAGATATTAAAAGAAGATTGGATTCGAAGGTGAAAATTCCGTAGCTCTCGGCTACGAAAAAGTATTATAGGCTGTATAGCGACTTCTCTCAGCAGCTCTCTTATCGAGAGTCGAGAAAAATCGTCGTAGTCGTCTCGGTGATAAGAAGGCTGTTCTCCCGGAACACGATAGAAAGAAAGCCGAGGGCCATAGAGATCGAGAATATATATAAGACCTTCTGTGTGTCTGTGCGCGACGGCGCTAGAATCCCCCTGTGTTTGTTTTTTTTTTCGAGAGACTCGCACAGATTAGATTAAAAGGCTTTCGAATACGACGATCGAGTGCCACAGTTATGCGGCTCTTCCGAAACTTACGAATCTATATGAGTCGGATTGTTTTTTTGTGCGGGTATGTTGTACGTGTTTGCTGGATCGGTTATTGGGTCTGACTAATTTTCTCCGTTTGTATAGTGGAATAATAAAAATTGATTGTATGAAAAAAGACTTTTCAAAATTCCGTTCTTATCACGTTACAGCATACAAACAGCGATTCTTGAATACGTAAACAATCGTAAACGAATTCGCAAACGACAACAGCACGCAGTATCCACGTTCAGCGCGAACAATCCAACTCGGAATAAGTCTGGCTCGTGCTTCAAAATTTCGCCTTAATTGCGCGCGTGTTTTGCACCTTTGCAGCTCGTAATGCGTAGTATTGTTGCTATATTGGCCAACTGAAATCCCGAAGAAACGACAGCTTCGAGTTCCACATCTCTTTTATTATCCTCCGAGCGGATGGAAAGTCAAACATTTGTCGACCAAGTTAATTTTCCACGGCCGGTTCTCTCCCACTTGACGAAAAATAACTCTAATGTACACACGCATCTGTATGCTTCGGTTTTATAGATATAATCATGGTTACAAACCCACCGCGGTTCCTCGGCTTATCTACACTTTTGTTTCTGTATTTTTCAAGCGAGCGTCTAGAGTTCGTTTACCTGTGGAGGGTGTAATATCTCTTGGAGGGTCATGACCCTTCGTCTATGGGAATCTAGACTCTTGGAGTTTTTACGAGAATACTTTACGAGAACGTCTGCGTGTTCTCCGTTTTTTACTGATTTAAATTGGAGGCGCGTTTTTTTTTCTCTCTCTCTTTCTATGGGGTCTTTGTATTTTCGGTGTAGGTATAGATGAAGAAACGACTCCGTATAGTGGGCGCGTGTGTAGAAAGTCGCTTTTATATTATAGAGGAGCGTCGAAACGGCCGAGGGAATGGAATTTTAATTCCATGTCTCTCTCCAGGCTTTTGGACGACCCGCGAGTATTTTTAATTATTTACCTCGTTATATCCTACGCTTTCGAATGGAGGAAACGCAGAGGTCTGTGGAGTTATTTCATGAATTTTTTATAACAAAAAAAGGTTTATACGCACACGCGGTCCGTGATAATTTTATGTAATCAAGCTACTCAAGCTTTTACATTGTTAAGGCACGCTGCAACGTGCTAGCTGATGACATTAGGAACATTAACTGCTGTATACTCTTCTGTCGGCTTTTTATTCTCGCCAAAGGAGCATAACGAGCTCTAATTATGACTGCACGATGAAAATCTTAGAAAAAGTAAATTCGTAATTTTTTTGAATGAAAAAATAGCGAGAAGAAAAAGAGGGAAGAAAATCGGAAGAGAGCCGCACCGTTGGTGTATACACACGACAGGAAAGAAAAGAAAAAACGCGAGTCAATGGTTTAAGAAAACTCGGAAGAAAATTATGCAAACGACGAAAGACTCGGCTCTCCCTCGTTGAGAAATACACTGCATACACACGGGATTTTTTTCTCTCTCGTCTCTTATAATGAAAGGGCCGCGCAGCGTGTTGAACTTCTCCTCATACTCTACTCTCATAAATATAGTTGGACGTACGGTATACGCTACGAAAAAATAAGGTAGAATTTCCATTTTCGAAAACTCCTCTATACAAGTGCACCATCGAATCGATAAATCTCCCTCCACAAAGCAGCGTCAGACTCGTTTTCCAACCGATTCACTTGCCGCAGAAGCCTATCCCTGCACACACACACACACACACACCATCAAGGAGGGCGAAGCGAGTGTACGTATACGAGTGAGAGAATTCCTCGGAGTAAAAATTTCCGGGCGAGCTTCTGTACTAGCCCTAATATATATAATACTCTTCTCTTTGTGGGCAGTAGTAGGTATAGCTATACGCAGAGCATATAGCAGCGCGCGTGCGTTATATATATACACACACACATATATATATATATATATATATATATATATATATATATATATATTGTCGGCTCGACGGCGGCGGCCCCTCGCTCGTTTGTCGAAAAACGAGCGTATAGAGCCGGGGGATAGGCAAAAGGGGGACTGTAGTACCAATACCACTGTGCGCTAGGCTCGAGTATAGAGAGAGGGAGGGAGGGAGAGAGAGAGAGAGAGAGAGAGAAGTGACGCGAGGTCATCGACCCGTGCACGTGGAGTGCCGAGGCAAAGTAGGCCACGGCGTGACATCACGCGGAATCAAAATGGCCGCGGCGGTGCCTAGCTAGCTTAGCTCGCTTCGCGCGGGCCACGCAGGGAAGAGCGCCTGCGTTTACTCATGCTCGTTCCCCAACGGCCGATTCTTCCTTTTCTCGGAGCCGCCGCTGCGATGGGTTTAGTACCTGTACTTCGTTCTTTTGGGTTTTGGGAGCTGGATGTTCTATTTTTTCGTTGTTTTTTTTTTTTTTTTTTTTAGGGGAAGCCGTGGGATACTCTGCATCAATTTTGAACTGGCTGCGAGCGCTTTTATCGAATTATTAAACTCATATTTTTAATTCTCGCTTTGATTATAAACGATCTATCTTTTTCTATAAATTATATTTTAAAACGTATTTTTTCAATAGCCGTGTAGCAATTTAAATTTCAATCGATCAAATTCAATCAATGAAACTCCAGTATATAGAGAAAAGAGAAATAGGCGTGATACATACACGTAATCCATGTTTGGATACTTTTATATACTCGATAGATATAAAATATGACGAATAATAAAAATCGCAATCGCGCGTTTATATACCCGACCAGTTTGTAACTCATACTAAGCAGATTTATTTCGATTTTCAAAACCGAATTTAATCGTGCCCACGCAGCCGATTATCTATATATTGTACAAAACACTTTCAATTTTCAGGGTTATAAGTGTACATGTCAGCGGCGGCACACATATAGACACTTGCAACAGCAGTCCACGTCGCTGCGTGGAAGTATCGAAGTGGAAAATTTTATGATAACGCGACGCTTGGTAAATACACGTACACACACACACACACACTGCCTTGGGCACACGTATATATCTTTTTCCGATTCATGATCTACCTCCTCCTGTATAATGTATGTACGATTATCAGCATCGCATCGCGATCATTAACGGCGAATCTGTGACGACGATGCGCGAGAAATTTCGACGGAAGTGAAAGCTGTCTCGAGGATGATGATATTTTGTCAGAACGACGTTTATTTCGCTGTTTACAAACCGACGATCAGCTGTCGAGCTTTTTTCGATCGACATTAATTTACGATCGCACCGCCCCTTTATCTGCCAATCATTCGTAATTTATGCATTAGTTTTTTAGTTTTCCTCGCGGTTGTGTGCTACACCGCGCGATAGCTTTATGAATGTTAAATAAGAATCTTTCGCAACGCGTCGACTGGATGTGTGCGAGTGTTAGGAAATCCCGTATTTGCCAGACATGTTTAAAAATCGAATATTTTTATTGTGTTGTAAATTCGAAATTTTTCGAAAAAAACCGCGCGCCTTTCACTCGTCAGTCTTATAAGCGAACCAGCTCGTAGTTTGCGAGAACGGGTATATTCTTGCAAAAATATTCTCCAAAGTCCATATGGCAAAAAGTTATAAACAAACATTTAAATATATGAACGCACAGACTCACAAAGAATATTGTATATTTTATAAAAAATAAAAATATACAGGTGTATATAGCTAAAAATAAGAACGCGAAAAGCTCCCGCGTTATATTAATTCCAAAGCGTCATATCCACGTCGAAAAAGCTCTCTCGCGTGGCCTCGCGGCGAGGCTCGCCGATGAAAAGTGGTTCATTTAGAGTCGGATAAACTCGCTCTCGCCCGCTGAATTTCATCATCGCGCACAGTCCAGCGGCGCGGATTTAATAAATTATGGGAAAAATCAGCGGCAGCTTTCCTCGCGGCTGACGTTACGAGGCCGCGGCGCCAATGCGACGATAAATGGCGAGAGAGAGAGAGAGAGAGAGAGAGAGAGAGAGAGAGAGAGAGAGAGAGAGAGAGAGAGAGCTACCGTAGTATTATAACTATTCGCCCCGTTATACAATGCAGCTATAGCTATATAGCTGTGTGGTATAATAGAGTTGCTGCTGCTTCGATGGTCTGCTCGTTTTCTTTTGTGCGAGGAATGCACAATGGGATGATTTATTCCAGTTCGATCCGTTCGGTTCATCAGAAATGTGCTGTAGGTTTTGACGACGAGCGACAATTGCTGGGTATAAGGAATGGAGAAAAGTTTTTTTGAGGTGAGGATGGATTTTTAACTTTTTTGAATTTGGCGCGTCAGCGATTCGGGACTTGCAAGTTTGTAGGACACGCAGGCGGTGACGGGCTGCATCGAGCGACCTATAAACTTGGTAGCTACGTTTTTGTTAGAAAAGAAGAGAACTCGTGTCAAGTTTTGGAGTTTTGTCTAACATTATACTTTTTTTTTTAATAAATCATTTCTTGATTTTATACTGTAAAGTTTAGATGTGAAGAATAGTATGATTTTGAGAATTTCCATGTGATTTTGAAATTATTTTTTTAATTGATCGATTGGAAAATATAATACATGAAATGATTTGCCTGATCTATTTTACATTCAAAGTATTTTGTATCACATTGTAGTAGTAATTAAATATATCGATCATTTTTCGGATCACGAGGCGCCATCTATATAAAAATCTACTGTAACGTTTGCTCAAAGCATATCGTACGAATCTATTCTAATTGAATACGTGTTTTCCTTCTTATCGAGCGATGGTAAGTCGACAACATTACGATTTGCAGTTTTCTAACTTATCGACGAAATTTTATTTAAATTTGTATTCTATTACATGTAATCTCAGCACATATTATATTATTAACTCAAGCATATAAGTATAAGAGGAAAGCATATTCATTGATAAAACAATTTGTCCACTTATTAATTTATAGTGTATTTTCGAAATAATTGATCGTGAAAAAAAATTAAACCACTTTCAATAAAAATTAAAAACTTTTTGACTTTCAAACATTGCCTTCTATTATTCAAGCATCTAGTTTTGAACAATTTCAATTCAATCTTGAAATGAATCAAACGTATTTCTCAATATATAAGTACTAGAGGCCAACTGATTTGATTCATAAAATATAGGAAAAGGAATATAAAGGGTTTACAATGAATAGAGTTGAAATACATTCGTAACTTCAATTTTATTGGGCACGAATTCGTCGATTCTTACAACAATCTTATTCTTAATCAAGTATCGAGCATCCCTTAAAATTATAGCTTAATCTCGGAATGATGAAAAAGTGAAATGAAAACTGTACTATAACGTTGTACAAGTATAAAAAAGATGTGTCGTGTAATGACGAAAAAAAATCAAACGTATAAACAAAAGTATGATAAAAGAAAGAAAAAAATCGCGTCGATGTTCTTAAAAAACTAAGAGTATAATGCAAAGGCACAATTGAACGACGAGCTGTGCGAAACGATTGTAGACACGCAGTAGACATATTTATATAAAATAAATATTTTTCGCAGAAATTCGTACTAATTCTCTACATACACGCTCGTCGTTCAACCGTGTCACGTTAAGAACTTAATACTCTCACGATTTAACAACAGTCTTTCTAAATTCCTAGTAAAAAGTCTTTGGGTCTTAAGTAGTCGCAGGTTGTCAGCGCGCGCGTATTAATCGACTTCCTCCATCCTGGAAGCCTCTTCCGTGTCGCCTTCTAGTGGAGGAACTTCGTTGTCGGCCTTCTCTTCTTCCACGGTCATCTCGTCGTCGTCAAAGCCAAGACCAAGCTTGATCATCCTGTAGATCCTTGCGGCATGGACCTGTGGGTCTTCCAGGCCAAAGCCAGACGACAGCAGGGCGGTCTCGAACAGCAGCATGACCAAGTCCTTGACGGATTTGTCATGCTTGTCGGTCTCGGCCTTCTGTCGGAGGTTCTCCATGATCGGGTGGTCGGGGTTGATCTCAAGATGTTTCTTTGCAGCCATGTAGCCCATGGTCGAGGTGTCGCGAAGAGCCTGGGCCTTCATGATCCTTTCCATGTTGGCGGTCCAGCCGTACTGCGAGGTGACGATGCAGCATGGCGAGTCGACCAGCCTGTTGGATACCACGACCTTCTCCACCTTCTTGTCGAGGATGTCCTTCATGACTTTGCAGAGGTTCTCGAACTTGGCCTTGTCCTCCTCGCGCTTCTTCTTCTCCTCCTCGTCCTCGGGCAGCTCGAGGCCTTCCTTCGTGACAGAGACCAGCTGCTTGCCGTCGAACTCCTTCAGCTGTTGGACGACGTACTCGTCGATCGGCTCAGTCATGTAGACAACCTCGAAGCCACGCTTCTTTACTCTTTCGACGAACGAGCTGTTGGCCACCTGGTCTTTGCTCTCGCCGGTGATGTAGTAGATGTGTTTCTGGTTCTCCTTCATACGGCCGATGTAGTCCTTCAACGAGCACTGCTCATCTCCAGAGGCGGAGGTGTGGTAGCGCAGAAGCTCCGACAGCTTCTTCCTGTTCTGGCTGTCCTCGTGGATACCCAGCTTCAGGTTCTTACTGAACTGCTCGTAACACTTCTTGTAGTTCTCCTTGTCTTCGGCGAGCTCCTCGAAGAGTTCCAAGCATTTCTTTACAAGATTCTTTCTGATGACTTTGAGAATCTTGTTCTGCTGGAGCATTTCACGAGAGATGTTCAATGGAAGATCTTCGCTGTCCACCACACCGCGGATGAAGTTAAGGTACTCTGGGATGAGGTCCTCGCAGTTGTCCATGATGAATACCCTCCTCACGTACAACTTGATGTTATTCTTCTTCTTCTTGTTTTCAAAGAGATCGAAGGGTGCGCGACGAGGAGCGAAGAGGAGGGCCCGGAACTCAAGCTGACCCTCAACTGAGAAGTGTTTGACAGCAAGATGGTCCTCCCAGTCGTTGGTCAAGCTCTTGTAGAATTCACCATACTCTTCCTGAGTGATGTCATCAGGATTTCTGGTCCAGATGGGCTTGGTCTTGTTGAGTTCCTCCTCATCTGTGTACTTCTCCTTCACAGTCTTCTTCTTCTTCTTTTTCTCGTCCTTGGGCTTGTCCTCGTCTTCATCCTCGCCAACGTCCTCGATCTTGGGTTTCTCATCTTTCTCCTCCTCGTCTTTCTTCTCTTCCTCATCTTCGTCTTCGCTCAGTTCCTTGTCACGCTCCTTCTCGACGAGCAGTTTGATGGGATAGCCAATGAACTGAGAGTGCTTCTTGACAATCTCCTTGATCTTGGATTCTTCCAAGTACTCGGTCTGATCTTCCTTGATGTGCAGGATGATCTTGGTTCCTCTGCCAATGGGTTCGCCATTGTCAGAACGAACTGTGAAGGAACCACCAGCCGAAGACTCCCAGATGTACTGCTCGTCATCATTGTGTTTGGAGATGACAGTTACTTTGTCGGCAACAAGGTAAGCTGAGTAGAAACCAACACCAAACTGACCAATCATCGAAATGTCAGCTCCAGCCTGCAGAGCTTCCATGAACGCCTTTGTGCCAGATTTTGCGATAGTACCAAGGTTGTTTACCAAGTCAGCCTTTGTCATACCAATTCCACTGCAAGGAAAAAGAACAAAATTTTAGTATCACGAATGCTATTTTACATTTATAGATTGACAAATTAAAGATTGAATCGAACAATTAAAAAAATTTACAAGAGACAAGAGCTGAATCAAACTTTGTTTATTTAAATTTTTCAGTTGAAATGCGAATCATCAGAATCATACAAGTTTAATTTAGAAATATCAGTAGTAGTAGTAGTAGTAGTAGTAGTAGTAGTAATAGTATTTTTCAAGTTTAAATTAGAGAAAAGTACTAAGATACTTACGAGTCAATGATGGTGAGTGTGCGATCGTTCTTGTTAGGGATGATCTTGATGAATAGCTCCTTGCACGAGTCGAGCTTGGATGGATCTGTGAGCGACTCATAGCGAATCTTATCCAAGGCCTGAAAAATTTAACAGTGAATCAGTATTTTTGTTTCCAATCATATCACTATTTAGAATGTAAATTTCTTTTCATTCGACATTATACTTTGGATGAAAAGTGAGGTTATTTTAAAAATACTAAATAAATTTGAAAACCATCTACATTTACATTCTTAAGCGTATCTCTTTTTGAAACGGAAAATTCAATTTTCAAATTTGAAAACGCCAACAAAAATTTGAAAAATAAAACAAAAGCGCGAACGCAAAAACGACAAATCCCGATTCTCCGAAAATGTAAAATGCATTCACGTATCAAAACCAAACGACAAATTGCATCATTCAATCGTCGAAATAAAAAAACCGCGATCCCATCCCGACTAAAATTGCAAGAACCCGAGTAAACAAATCGACCGTTGACCTCTCTCAAACGTGAAAAAAAATTCATTTTACTTACATCAGACGAGTTGGAAATCAATTCTCGAATGAAGATCTCCTTGTTCGAGTAGAAGGTGTTGATGATCAGGCTCATAAGCTGGGCGATTTCGGCCTGGAAGGCGAAGGTCTCCACCTCGCCGCTTTGTTCCATTGCGACGTCCTCCGGCATCTTGTGTCTCTCGGTAAGTCTTCTTTATATCCAAACGAAAAGTAATTTGCTTCACGTACAGGTTAAAATCACTCGTAGCACTTCTGCTTTCCCCTTCGGTAAACGTTTATCCTCGTTGAAAATCTCTTCAGTAATGACAGCGGTTGTCGAAAATCACTTGAGAGAAGAAATAAAAGTCGCTTTGTAGTGTGTATCTCGCTTGAGATGCTTCTCGCTCTGTGTCGAGTATCGTAATATTGAATCCGCGCGCGCTCGCGTCGCTTTTATCGAGCCGCCGCGAGTCTAGAAAATTCTGCCCGGATACTACGCTCGCTTCTCGAACTTTCCCTCAGTTGAGCGACTGTTTTTCACGTTCGAATCGTCGATTCGACGCCAAGTTCGCGGAAGTGTCGTTACGAAAAATTATTTTCGAATTTTTCAGGAGGTTTCGAGGTGAAAGCAAGAGTCGAGAGGACGTATCGACGCTTTTTGCTCGGAGGTTAGAGGAGGCTGCTTGACTAGTTGGGTAGTGCCGTAGTGCGCCGGAAGCTTCGCGGGGAGCGCGCCGCGGTCTAGAAACGTCTCGAGCGCGGCCGTTCTGGCCAGGTGGGGGCTGAAGGGGCGGTGAGTTTGTGCCTGCAGCAGATACGCGTTGCCACGGGTTTGCGAACTTTCGGGAAACTCTGCATTCTTTGGGATCCCTTTTTGCTGATGTAATTCGTTCTTTTTTTGTGAATACTGAAGCGAGTGTTAATTTTGAATCTATTTATCTCAAACTGTCGTCCCGGACTAATTGTTCGCTATTTAGTTATGGGAATTTTCAGTTTGTTTTTACTTTTTGCTCAAGTGTAATTTATACGGTTATAAATTAGATTTTCTTGGGATTCTGATGTGTCTAGGCTTGTTTTATATTAAGGGCATTTGACAGCGTTACTCAATAATTTCTCTAATAAACTGAAATGTTATCGTAATATTTTGTGTAAACGCAGATAAAAAATCTCATTTCCAAATTCGGTAATCAGTGAAAAAGTCAATAGCTGACAGTCCGTTAACTGCAAAAATATAAAAATCTAGAGCAATTCATTTGTTTACGACTGACTCTTAAATACACTATAGTTTTCATATTCTCGCATCTTCCGCGAGCGCCGCGCATATCAGTTTTCGAAAATTTCTCTATTTCCGTTAAACTCCTCGCCAATAAGACATTCCAAAAATCCTGAATAACATAAAAGGCAACAACCGCAATTTTGCAAAAGCAAAGCACCCGCACGAGCTATAGGTGCGGCGAGAACATTCGCGAGTGTTTACCTATCGAGCAAAGGAGATCACCGCATCGCAGCGTCTCTCGGACATCGACCGTCATCATTCTAGACGCGAAAATAGCCGCCGCCGCAGCGTCGCGCGCATTCTCTCAGCCGAATATTTGTCGAATCCATTTATACATTTTTTTCTCGCAGCTTCCTGATGTGCAGGATATCGTAAATCATTATTCCGTGAACGTCGGTTACTCGGATTTATACACACGGCCATGCGCATTCGGGCGTCTAGAAGCTTCGTCGAAAATTCGCTGTATGGATAGAGGTATGCCTGCAGCAGGCCGTGTTTACGCCGGTTTGCGCCGGCTAAAAATACAGCGAGACGCGTGGGTGGTTTAATTATAAGAACGAGTGGCATAAATAGCAGGATGTCATTTGCAATGTTTACCTTTTAGCTCGTTTATTATATTTTTGCTCTCTTATCTAGGAATAATTTTAAGTTCGGGATACGGTCGTCGGCGCGTTGAAAATGTTGCTTGCGATTTTACCGACGGACTGTATTCTATAGTACCGAAGGTTCGCCCTTTTACGCGAGAGGCCGCGAATATGAGTTTGAATTAGTCATGGCTGTTATCTGAAACTCTGAAAGGAAGCTTGATTAAATTTAACGGTTGATTGCTTTGAGCTTGCTGTCGATGATTTTAAAATTTTATCTGCTATTCGCTCACTTGGAACAGTTTGTTGTAGTTTTTACAAGAAATTTCGGTAACGTACACCTGCATAGGAATTTGTTATCTATAATACCTTGTTTTATGTGCATGCAAAGTGCAAGCTAGTAATTTTAAATTTTTGACATTTGAAAGTTCACGGAATAATAGTAAATTAGAATGAAAACTGTTGGCCTGTAGCTTTTCACAAATACTTTTTTTTTATTGATCGAATCATTTAATAAACAATATTTTGCTCAATTAAAACGGTAACTAAATAAAGAAATTGTGTAAGCAAACTTGGAGCTAATGAATATTCGAACGAGGACTTACCTGTATACGCAAAGACCGCATCAGAGGAGTCGAGGATGTAATTCGTCGTATAGGTGCGTGTGGAGAGTATACCAATTAAAGATATGTTACTCAAAGCTTCTTATAGATTAATTTTATTTATTCACTTATTTATTTTTGCATATATGTATATATAAACTTATAAGTTACGCCTAATCGTGTCGTATCTAAACTTTATTTTTCATTTTTTTTACGAGTATCATTTAGAATATTTTATTTCAATGAGCAAGTGACTAGTGTGCAGCCGTTGCTCCGTTTTCCGTCTCCTCGTTAGCTACATTATCTTTCTTTCTCTCGCACTTTTACAGATCACCCCGAAACAGCTCCCTGGGACATTGTATATTCGTTCACTTAATATTTTTCGCTCTTTTTTTCTCTCCTATAACGTCGTCTCGCATATCCATATAGATATGTATATACCTCGTTGCAATCAAGTCACGCAGCTCGTATACACATTTATACGTCTACGCGAGAGAACCCTTTACGCATCACCGCCTTTTTTGTTTATATACACACATGCTTAAATGTATATGTATATGTACTTTTTATTCTGCTTAATTTCTACGTCATCGTGGAGCGTCGCTCTAGCGTTCGTTTCGTGCCTTCGTCCTTTCTTTTTTATTTCTAAATCTGACTCGACCTCCGTTTCGCCCCCCCCCCCTTTTTGTTCTTAATCATCCCTCTAACGAGAGCTAACCTATGATTTTTTATTTTATTTATTTTTTGTTCATATAATCATACTTCTGATAATAACGCTATATGAAACTTTAAATGAGACTCCGGAATTATTTACAAGGTTACGGTTTGGTATCTGTTTATATTTTCGTCGGGTTATTGTTAGTTCTTCGGTTTATCTCTCTTTTTTTTGTTGTTCTTTTCGCATTTTTCGTTCATTATCGCGAATGGTCCATCCCTATGTAACGTCAACGCGTGTATCTCGTTAATTTTATTACTATTATTATTTTTTTTTTTCAATAACACGCCAGTCCCGTGGTGCGATTTTTTTTTCTGTTCATTTTCTTCTCTTATACCGTATTATATAGAAAAACGTTTGATTCGGTGTGTAGACGAGAAGGAGCAAGTGGTGTGTCGTATTTTATCATTATTTTTTTTGTCTGAATTTGTGACATATATGACGAATTGAAATGTAAAATTATCTCGCGTTTGTCTTTTAAGTGTTAATAACAATTTTTTTAGTACAAAAACGATCACAGAAACGTGGCACTTTCCGTTTGCCTACGGATCTACTTTTTATCCTTAATTAGCTTTTGTCTATATATGTTCGCTGATATAATTTCTCTCGTTATTTCTTTCTCTCTCGTTCTCTCGCTTTGTATTTTTAGGTTCAACTTTTTTTTTCTCGTTTTATATCATTGTAACGGAAGAAAGGGTACGTGTCTGCGGATTTTCGAACGCGCCGTACACGAAGTGCCTTTAATCACTTTTTGCTACTTTTGTATGTACTTAAATGAGGTAATAATAAATATACATGAAAAATCATATACCGACGATTTTTATTCCTTAATATATATTTTTAGTTTATTATTCTCGAAATTATCGAAAGTGCGCACTGATCGATAAATAAGCATGTGCATCCGAGCAGAGTATTATTAGCTCAACAATCTAGAGTCATCGCTTTATATTATATATGGATTGGCAAATAAGACTAAAAAAAAATTCATCCGAAATTTTCTCAAACCATCCAAAAGAAACGCGGAGTTGGAGAGAATAATATATTCTTGGTGCGTACGCGGCGTATTATATATCTGTCCTCTATTATTATATCTACTTCTATAAACGTGTGAAGTGGTGAGTATTTATCGTATAATAGAATTGTGCGCGATTTTCATCCTTCGATTAACAATAGCACCGTTTGTGTATATCTCGCGCATTATATATTTTAGGACGATTTTTTTTTAATTATATAATAAGCAACGTCATTGGCATCTTCTGTAGGAGGCCTCGCGTCTCTTTGTTTTTATTTGCTTATTCGAATGTGCATTGAGTATGGTAGTTTTTGGAATCTACCTGCTGAATCCGACGTCGGAGCTTTGAAATGAAAAGCAAGCGAAGATTGAGGAACTACATAGTAGGAGAATTTTCCCGTAAGTACTTTCATGGTGAGACGTCATGAATACTTATACAACAGAATCGGAAAATAATATTTTTTATTTTTACTAAAAGATTAATCAGAAAGACAAATCGTCGGATTCCATGGATCTCACGTATAACAGGGGCAGGATTTGTAGATGGGTAAACTGCATCTCAAGGTATTTCGCATGTATGGCTTATAAAGAGTAATAGGTGTGCTGTGTGTGCATCGTATATGTATATAATAATATATTAACGAAGAAAAACAGCTCATCCCTCTCAAAGTCATCGTGACCGTCAGAATCGCGCGCTATTGTGTGAGTTAATGCATGCAGTCGTCAGGTCACGAGTATTATATAGGTACCACGTTTTTTTTCTACTCTCGATCTCCTTCATTATTAATTATTATTATACATTATAGGTAACGTGCATTTTTAATATATTTATATATGTACGCGAATCGTCGTCATAGAGACTCATTGTTAATTTTTCACCGCTTCTTTTCGTTCTTCATAGCGTCGTCGGGTATGTGTATTTATCAAATTGTTAGGGTATCACGGAACGCTGGTGTACATTTTTTTCTCTCCTTCTCGCGACTCTATCGGATATTATACAAAAAACGATTCTTTACATACTCGGTTATTTTGTTATTAATATTTTTTTCTGAAATTTTCTGTCAAACGTTTCGTGTCAAGGGCCTCGCTAGATTTCGACGACGACGTATTGTTTTGTATTTCCCGCGTATAATGCGCGCGTTCATTATTATATCGTTCTTTTTCACGCATATTACAACGAAGCTTTAACCGCGCCGGTTTCGAAGTATAATAAAGACTGATGTATTTTACTGCATATTAGCTTTTTATTATGGTTAGTTAGTAGGTATGTGTGTGTGGTTCCTTTATACTTTAGTAATTAATATATTCCTTCCATTATTGAGATGAGAAAAAGGTGCAAAACATCGACGGAAATCTCGAGAGACTCTCATAGAAGAGCTGCGGCTATATATATAAGTCTACAAAATCTCGGTCAGTTATTCTCGTGTCTTACATGTATGCGTGTGTATTATAATGTGTATGTGTGTAACGTTTATTATGTACGTGTTTATTTTTAATAATATCTCCTTGAGGTTGAGGAACTTCCATAACATACACAGACTCGCACTCGCAGTTCGCAGTTTGTTAATTACGTAACAATAATACCCCTAGAGTTATATAATTCGCGCGCGCGCGCGCGTGTGTGTGTGTGTGTGTACGTCTATCTCCCCGTCTGTCCGTCGAACCCCGCAGTGCACTCGACTGCATGAATACAGCGCCGTATATATAGTTACAACAAAGTTCGTCGTTCGATTGTACAGTGATAGATGGCAGTCGAACTAAACAGAATAGTATATACTAATCTACAAGTATGTATATATATATATATATATATATAGGTATCGTTGTCAGCAAAAAATCTATTTAGGATCAGTATGAAAACATTTCAACAACACATATCGAGTGTATACATATAATAAGTATATCTCTCCCGATCCGAAATAGATGATCAGTCGGCGTAATAAGTATATATAGTTTTATAATAAACTTTCGCACGATCACACACGCACGTCGTCGCTCGGCGCGGCGTATATCGTCGACGCAACGTTTAAGGCGCGACTATCATCGAAAAGTCTGGCATGATTGCAAAATGAAGAAAGGAAATCGCGCGCCTGGCGTTTCTTGTATTGGCGCTGCCGTGATAATAAAAAGAAAAAATTAATTAATAATTCGATAACCAAAGTGTTGTACTTCAACTCTATATTCGAAAATCGTCGTGATATAACAATATGGAACGAGGGAATATATCGTTTTGGAAGCCCTGCGGTAAGAATAGTGCGTCTTTCTGCTGCCGTAAGCGCAAGCGTCGCTGCAACTGCATTTATATTTGTCATATATATGTACAAAATATACAGAAATGTACAGCGGATCGAGATTATATATTTGTCGTATTGTGTGAACGAAGGGATATATCGTCGGTATTCAAGCGAGAAAATGAAAGGAATTTTTTTTCTTAATGTGAAATCGAAATCATATAATAAAGATATATAAGGAAAATTAAAGTGACTTCCTTTCGGCGCCTTGGCAATTGACATGCCCTCGCTTTTCGAGACGCCGCGCGAAGCGCGTGCGTTTCTCTCTCTCTCTCTCTCTCTCTCTCTCTCTCTCTCTCTCTCTCTTTCATCAGTCGTACTTATACTTTTTTTACATCGCTCGGATTGTTTTGTTTTCTCTTCACTATATAAGATTCACATTCGCACGCTTTTTTTACACATTTATACATGTACGACGCAGTACACGGAATTGGCGTTTTCCCTACGTTTATATAGTGGGTTTTTTGGTTTACTTTACATATGGTTTATATATGCATCGAGTGAGATCACTTCGAGAGCTTCAATTCTCCGTAATACCCCTTTCTATATATTTGTCTGCGGATCTGTACGAGCGTATTTATATCATAACCCTTTTATCATGGTTTATATAGGTATATATATATATATAATTTGTATTTATAGGGTTATTGGTAAACGTTATACTTACAATACTTACATTATATTATCGTACGTTTATATTGCGGTTTTCATTTTTCATTAGTCGATAATAATGGTTTTACGCGAATGTTGCGACTCACTCTCTTTCTCTGAACTATGTATAATCTGTGTTTATTTTTTGCCCTCAATTAACGCTTTTGTTTGTAGATTATATTTATGTACGAGTATTGATAGAATCATTTTAGGGATATCATGGCATATCATTTTTGCATATACATATAGTATAATTTTCTCATTTTTTGTCTCTCTTTTAATACGCATTTCACACATTTATTATATCGCTATCAATAATAGTGAGATAATATATTAACTCATTTTTATACAACTTAATTTATTTAATTAATCTTATTCAATTCATGGAATGACTTTGAAGTCTGGAGCTTCTCGCACGGTCTTCGATATTTCGTCTCGCGCGTGCTTTTGTTAGCGACAATAATAATAATGGTAATGGTGAGTATATTGTATCTTTTGCATCATCGGTTTTCGTTAGTTACTAATAATTATTTCTAATTTTAAGTTAATTTTTTGTAAGTTACTTCAAGCTTCTTCGAATCATCGTTTTTATCGGTATCAACTCGTCGAGGTTCAAAAAACGCTTTGCTACTTTCGTGGATGGTTGAGCTTGTATATTAATATAATAATATATTGTATCGTTTAACACGTTTATATCCTTATATTTATCACGATTATATCGGTGATTAGTTTTTATTGAACGGTTAGATTTTTAATTAATAGTTTTTTCTCTGTTCTTCTTATATTTCTTTGTTATAGGAGTATGAGGGGTAATTTTTGCTGTCCTGAGACGTCGTGCCGCGCGAGAATATTTTTACTTGCGGTTATAATTAATTTAATATACTTCGTTATATTGCATACTGTTGTGTAAGTATATATTTCTTTGCTTTTTGGAAGAGTAGGAACGCGAGAATATATTGCCGCGGGGAGACTCGAGGGACCGAAGGATCGGAAAAGATCGCCGGTTGTTTCGCCGCATACAATATACATAAGTAAAGCTGCTTTGCGCTCGTCAATCCTTGCGTTGGTTTGAAGAAGCAAAATTCTTGCAAGCACAACAAAGAAAAATGACAAAATAAAAGAGAGAAATCAACTTATTTAAGAAATTATTTTTCATAATATTTGAGAGAATTGATATAACTAATTAAAAATTAACGTATAAATATAATATAGTGAACATATAATATTTTTCTTGAACGTATAGCGACGAATACAACGAAAATACATCATCACAAGACAAAGATAATTTTAAATCGTACAAAATAATATGTAATAATAAATGAAAGAAACTAAAGCAAAACTTGAGAACAAGGTATTTGGATAGAAAATAAAAATGCACTTGTTTGTTTATATTTTATGAAAACGGAAAAATCGACGTTTCCTTCCAACTTTTATTTTCTATATAATAATAAATATCAATTGTCAATGCAAAAGAAAAAGAAAAAGAAAGCCGTCGATCAGTCGATCAGTTCTCGTCGCTCGCTACTTCGAGCTCCCCGCTAATGGAGCAGAAAAACGTGTGCATAATGATTATAATTAATTAATGAGGTTGGCAGTTTGTTCTTTTTTTCTCTCCCTCCGTGTAACCTTTTCTTTCTTTCTCTCTGCACAGCGCTTTCGAATTGCTTGCATATTATACGCGCAGAGCTAGTTGCCCAAGTCGAAGCGAGTCGGCCGAACGAGTTGCTTTAATACTTCTTTTTTCTTATTCAAAAATTCACATTTTTGGCAGTCGACCGTTCGAGTTGACACCGATAAACTTACAGTGTTAAACCAACGTGAATTTTCGCTGTGATATATACAGTTAAAATAACGAAGACTATATCGGTAAGTGTAAAGAAGGTATACCTTGTCCGCGAACTTGTTGGTCGACTCGCTGCCACTGAGCAACTGAGCATAGGTTTTCTTGAAAACTCTATGAATCAACCGATCGATTGCCCTTATACGAGTTTTTTTCACATTCGATTTTTTTCTGGGTTCACATTTCTCACGCTTGACTCTCAACGTCATATCGTCCGCTATTATATAATATGTATAATGAATCTCCGGCGCTAAGGAGAGTTTAATCTGCTCGTTTCTTTTTTTCTTTTTTTGTTAATTATAATCGCGGTGTGAGTGTGTGGGTGTAGGGATGTGTAGGTGTTTTCGTGTTTAAATCCTTAATGAGCCTAAAGTGATCTTTCTCTCTTAAGTCTAAGTGTACCTTGTGTGTATGTGCGGAACAATCATGTGTTGCGTGCACTACATCATCGATATATGCATTGTGTAACGGGGAAAAGTCGAGCTTCGGCTCAGTTGGCGAAATTTATACCATCGTGAACTTATTATGTTTGTATACGCCTAGAAATCTAATTAATAGTTGGAAACCAAATTGTGACATTATAAGACTGATTATTTTACAGCTGCATTGAAACAATCGGAATTTCGTCAGACACGATTCATATCGTCGTTTAAAATATTGATTGGAGCGTCGCAATTTGGTTTTCCTATATCAAAAGCACAGTTCAAAATCCAAAGTTAACGCGGTATCTTCGATTATTCTATAATATATTATGAGCGTTTCGATAAATTACATATCATTATACATTTAACGTATTATGCAGTATCATTTATCTTACAACTTTCGTGTAATATAAAAATTATCCTTTATGAACGTTAGACTAATATCGAATGGTTTCTTTCTTTTGAAATTTTTTTACAGGATAAGAGACGTTTCCGTGCGTAAAAAAACAAAACTAGCCTCTTTCGCTAATTCAAAATTGTACTTCCGTAATCAGATGCTAGAACATACAATATTTGCCAATAATATCGAAGCACTAACATCGTCTCAAATTTTAAAATACTTATTTTTTCTCGTATAACACGCTACACACGTCTTGCTTTTTTAAAATACTTAAAGTACAACAATATTACACCAGTGCGAACAATAAACATCAAATTCGATTGACACACCTATGGCTTTGGATTTTGCTGGTCTTGACAATGAAAAAAGTGTAAGGATAAAAATGAAATGCAAAAATTTGTATGATACAAAGGCTGGGGATGTCTTCACCAACTGATGAGACCGAGGGGCGCTTTTCCCTCTATTATATATATTTATATTATGTATATATTTATATATATATATATATATATATATATATATATATATATAAGTACGCTACCCTTAATGCTTAACGTAGTTTACATATCACTTATTACGCGTAGATCCTATATTTATATAATTTATGAATATATTCACTTTATTCATTTTTCCTTCTTTTCTTTTATATTAATTCACGATACTTTTTAATGAGTACAATATATAGGTTCTGTATAAAACTCGTATGTACAGGATGATCGTTTTTGTTTTTTTTCTCTATTTCTCGCTCTCGATTTTCTCCTCGTAAGTATATTAGTTTATAATCCCTTTCCCTCGTGTGTGTATTCAAAATTCGCTCGTCTACGGCTTAGCCATTATTTTTTGTTTGTTTTTGTATAATATAATATTTATATGTTAATAGATGCGCCAGCGACTTAGCTGAGATATATAGTGCGATCCCTTTTTTCGTATTTTTTTTCTTCATCTTATTTAATTCATTAAACGGTACAATATACTTACGTGCGTGTATTCTTCTTTACGCACACTTACGCATTATTACAATAATAATAATAATAATTCATCTATTCATGTAATCGATACAATGATAAGAATCAATAATGTAAGTGATATCTTTCGGTAATAATATTATATATAACATAATGCAACATTACTGAGAGGAGATTCGATAACAAAAGTTCTCTCGACTTTCTCTCGAAAATTTACACGTATAATAATATCAACGTTTTTTTTTTTGGTTATTTATTTTACCATCTCGGGAGCTTATTTTTTTTCTCATAAAAATAAAAACGCAAATCCTACCAGAGGACGTGTCTGTGTGTGTCTTTTGTATGGAGATCTTTTTATGTCATTATTTTTTTCTCGAGCGCATATAGCTATCGTTATTATTATTATTCCATAAATTAAATCATTTAAACATATCTCTTATCTTCGTCGCGTACGTTCTCTCAGCTTTCTCGCATTTATAATACACACACACACGCACCGTACGACCGCCGTATAACGAATCGACGATACTTGTTTATATAATAGTTACTTTTTTCTTCTTAATAATTCACCTCTCGAACCTTCGCCGTCTATATATTATACGCACACGTAATATATCATATAGAAATTCATCGCACATATATACGTTAACGTATTATAATAAAAAATATATCATATTAGAAGTTATATTTATCCATTTGGAGAGGGATATAGAGACACGGCGATCGCGCGGCGTTCATGCGTTATATCATTGTGTCTTTCTCATTATTTTCTCTTCTCTTTTGCATACAAACCTAAATGTGTGTGTGTGTGTATATATATATATATATATATATATATATATATATATATATATATATATATACATATATATATATATGTGTGTATAATCACGGATACACAGAAAATATTTTGTCAAACGCCTGCGTATGCCCGCGTGAATCTTCTCGACTTTGTTATATGTATATCAATACATGTCAACTTTTTCGAAACAAAAGGTAATATACAAAGTATATAAAACTGACAATTCGCGCAAGCATGTGTGTGTGTGTGTGTAAGGTTTAATAAGACATTTTTCTGGGTGCACGTGTTATCGTATAGAATTATAATAATAATAATAATTAATACATAGTAAATTACGTGTATATGCACGATATTTACTCAGGTATATATATATATATATATATATATATATATATATATATATATAACAGATATATATATATATATATATATATATATATATATATATATATATATATATATATATATATATATATATATATATATATATATATATATATATATATATATATATATATATATATATATATATATATAACAGATATATATATATATATATATATATATATATTGTGATATATATATATCACAACGATAAAATACTAGATTCTCATTCGCAGGTTTGTTATTTTCATAATCCTAATCTTCCACCGTCTATACTGATACTTCGCCACGATATCGTCATCGGATATACAAAGACACACGTTATACGCATTCTATAGTTATGTGTCTTCGTGTATCGAATGACGCCTTTTGCCTTTCCTCACTTTCTTTCCACGTGTGCGACTCTTACAACCTATCCGTTACTTGTATTTAGAGACATCTGTAGACCAGACAGTTCCGAGAAATGTGACCCTCCGCGAATCAATCGATCTCTCAATAAACCAATAATCAGATCTCAACTTTATTCCTATAGTTTTAACTTGAGAAAAAAAAAGCACTCGAACCGTCCACATTGCCCGGACACCGCCATGACTGACGAATCTATATAATAACCGCACTATCGTCCCGCTCAAATCCGCGTCGGCCCTCGTGTGTAAGTAAACCGATTCCGTCCATTAACAAATCCAGCTACTTTTCCCCGCCCCCCTCCCCCGGCATGTACAGCCGTCTTTCTCACCACCAGCGCGCACACACACACACACAACGCAATCCATACAGGGTCGGCGAAGCTTGCGCAGCAATTACAGTCCACTCTCGCAGCCCCGCGCGACGATCGATCGTCAGGAATATTCTTCAGTGTTTGTGCATCGCGTGGGAGGATGCAAATATACTTTGTTTGTAGGTGGGACGCGATCAAAGACGAGCCGCCGGCGTGTCCGGTAATCGAGGCGTTTGCTTGTGGACCGTCCGTATGGATTACTTGCGGACTGTCCGGAAAAACGCTCGCCCCTCTCTTTTGGCACCGCCGCACTCCGGTTCTACATTTTCAATTCGATAAAGAAATTGCCTTCTCTCTCCGCATCGGCGTCGAAATTTTTCCAAACAGTCCGCGTCAAACACGTCGGATCGCGTGATCGGCTTCATATCCCCAGCACACCGGTGACAGACGGACAGACGGCGGAAGGGCTCGCGTGCAGCGCTGCACACGTTCTACCTATACATGTATAATATGCGTGTAATAACTCGGGCAACTTCGAGGCGGACTTTGGCGATTATAGAGAGTTTTCGCGAAGGAAGCGGGAAGAAGGAAGAAGGAAGGAACAAAAAAATCAGCGTGATAGCAGCGGAAATCCGCGGGAGCTTTATCCGTCGGGGTAAAAATCCGTCAGCCGCTTAACTTTTTAACGCCCGATTAAGCACGGCTCCCGGAAAAACAAGGCGGCTCCTTTGTCTTTTCTATCTCTCTTTTCTCCTTCCAAGATCCCCCCCCCCCCCCCCCCCGGAGAGGAGAGGTCGGACTGGGCGTGAGCTTGCGGTCGATAACCTGGATATATACTTTTCTCTCTCGCTCTCTCTCCCTCTCTCTCTCTCTCTCTCTCTCTCTCTCTCTCTCTCTCTCTCTCTCTGTTATTTTTCAGTTTCGCAGGAAGCACGGCTCTTTTTGTTTGTTCGGTTTACGTTTTTCCGCGGTGCAAAATAAAAAATTTCCCGGTACTTTTCCTCTCGCTCGTTTTCCCCGGAATTTTCCCTGTTGTTCGTTTGCAATTTTTTTTTTGTTACTTCATACGCGTGCGCGTATCTTTAATATTCCGCAGTGGTTTTGTCTCGGCTCGTTAACTTTGTTTTGTCGGCTGTACGCAGTAGTGTCGTGACGTCGCGTCGTGTATACACTGTTCATTACATCTTTCGTATTCCGTCTGCGGCTTGTCGGAGTCTTTCATCTGTGCTTTTACTTCGGTTTCGTTTCATGTCTCTCACTCTCTGCGTCGTTGCAACGCGCGCGTCCGTCTTGTTCTCATCAGCGCACTGACGACTTTCACGTAGACTCGTTGCAGCACACGTGTCACGGAGTTAAAAGGTGGGTAAGATCTAAGTGTATTAAGAAAAATCGATATTCGCAAGCTGCTCGAAAAATATTTCCGCAAGCTCGCGCGCGAAAAGTTATTCGAGCCGAAGGAAAAACAAGCTTGCACACGGAACTTGGATTTGGAATGAGTGGCTATAGTGGCGCTCGCGATTTTTCTTCATTTTTCGGCGCTGTATACACTCGCTGCAGCGCAAGCAAGAAAAGCAGCAGCGGCAGCACAGCGGAATAAAGAGAAATCTCTCTCTCCTCGGCTTGTTGAACTTGAATTTGCATTTTCCTTGCGCGTCACTCCCACGCGGGCGAAATTTATGATAGCTCATCGACTCTACTTTACTCTCGCTGCTTTATGCATCTCCCCGCGCGCTTTGTTTTCGGCGTCGAAAAGTGTATGCCCGAGTTCTATACCTTATATTAGACGCATATCGAGTGCAGCTGCAGCCGATATTAGTCTCTCACGTGCTTTGAGAATTCGACAGAAGAACCGAAAAGCTCACAGTATAAAATTTATAACGTACATACAAGTGCCAGCCTCAACATTAGAACGATATAATGTTATATGATGTACGCCCCGTTATTACGTACGCTATATGTATGTAATATTACGTATCGTTATGATATAAGAACCGAAAAGCCATCTCGCGACGTTACGTTATACATCATCGTGTGTATATAAAATAACGAAACACTTGTATCAAGAGAAATGTATATATACTTTCATTCGTGCGCCTCTAATATAGTTCGTAAAAAACTCAGTATTGCTTTCGCACAACCGCGTCGCATCCAATGTATATACTCACTCTCTGCGTTCACTCTTAGAAAAAGGGGTATATGGTGCGTCTTAGCTATCCTTTCGGAAATCCCTCTCGCGTATCATCATATATAAAACAAATGTAAAATCGTCTCGCGCGAGCGCGCGCGAACCCTCGCGCCGTCTGTCGAAAAAGAGCCCGATTTTCGTGTTCTCTCTGTCGCGTCGTTAATTTTTTTTCTTTGTGTTCGCGCGCGAACGTCTCTTCCGTTTGTTAAAAAGTCGGTGTAAAAACGCTCTGAAGCACTTAGGATCGTCGTTTATTTGTTTTGTTAAACGTTTTTTTTGTTTTTTTTTGTTTTGTTCGTCGAACTCTCTTCCCTATACTTTATATATTATACTCACTCGCGCGCACGGCAATCCCTCAATATTGTAACCTCGCAACCTATTTATTATATTTTTATTTTAACTCATTGTTATACATTTTGGATTTACTTTTTATCGTTTACTTATTCCGTTTATTTTTTTTTCGTCTTATAATTCTGCGCTTGCTTTGGGTATTAATTCATTAGTAATGTTTTTTTTTGTTATTTTTGTTACTCTCTGCTTTATCCTCGACGAGCTTATTTAACTAGTGTGGCTAAATTGACGTGTTTTTTTTTATATAATACCGAAGATGGCTCCTCTTCGATCATCAACCTCTATATCGGTCGCTTTCCTCTTTTTTTTTCGTTTCGCCTCCCCTCACTCATCATTCTCTGGCTTATGAACTAAGAGATATTTTTCTCAACGTCACGCGGCATGCATCTCCATTATAATATATATGTATATACTACTCGAACTCCCGTTTACACATATCGCTCAGCTTCGGAGAGAGACAGAGTATAGAAACGCTTCACGGCGCTCTTTCCCTCTCCACGTCGTCGTCGTCTCGATTTTGTTTGTTGGTTTGTTATTTTGTTTTTGCGGGCACTGCAGTACATACTGATTCGCGGATTTTTCCTTCATCGGGCGTAACATAACGATCCTCCTCTCGCTCAGCGCGTTTCCGCCTCGATGCACACTGTTCAGTCTTTGATGCGGGCGCTCGGGCGTTTGTTTGTTTTTTCTTTCTGTGTATCGCAAGTTTCATCCCTCTGCCGCTCGCTCGCTCGCAGATGAATATTTTTTTTCTCGGTTTTGTTATGTAACATCCTCGAGGGCGGTGGCGGAGGGAGCCGGGCTCCGCTTCGCTCGACTTCTCGCGAAGGACAAGAGTAGAGTCTTCTTTCTCGAGTTGTATGTGTGTGTGTGTGTGTGTGTGTGTGTAACGCGCGTGCGAGAGCGCGAATATGCGGAGCAGCGTCGCTCTCCGTCGACGTCGTCTGCGTCGTTGGCACGACGCCTCTTTAGTCCCTTACTTGGCTTCCTCGAGCAGGACGAGGTCGTCGGCTACGACGTCGCTGATGTGCAAGTAGATGATCCAGTACATCAGGTTGAAGCAAACGAAGCAGACCGGAAAGACGATGCGAGAGTACTTGTCGATATCCGACGGCGTTATGCCTGCAAATTAGAGGGTGTCTTTGTAGATGAATTTGTCAAGAGGCTGTGAAAGCTATATGTATGTGGTATTTATGCGGAAAGGTATTTCAAAAGGGCATTCCCAGAATCAGAGCCTAGAATCTTGCGCCGATTCTTTTATTTTATGCGACTACTGCAGATTCGAATCGCTGAGTGTTGGCCGTTTGGCTTACATTCTCACCTCGAGCGCGAGGCTCTGGACTCTGATTGTCTTTCTCTAAGGATTTATATGGCAATGAAGCATCGACACAAAAGAAATAGTGATGTATAAATCTATGTCTAACATATTGATGAGCAGTGAAGGAAGATTATTTGAGCCAAACTTAGGTAATACGTCTGATATTAACAGATTTGTTAGCTACAAATAAATCGTTTACCCAGTATAGTATGTTTTGTTGGCTTTGGAAAAGTCTGAAGTGCAGAATGGGCTTCCTCTTGAGCTAAGAGAAAAAATTCCAGAAACAGGCTTATTGTACAAATATAACCCCTTCAATTGGTGGATATGTGTAAGTGTGTCTATTATTTTGACACGCATGTATACATTTAATAAAATTGATAATTTTAGAAAGGTATATAACTTGGATTATTATTGAGAAATTCAAAATTGGTAATTCATTACATTAAATATAAAAGGTTTCCAGAAGTATATATTCATGCATGAATTGATGATAACACCAAAACATAATTTTGATATAACATATTTTATTTAAAAAAGTAATTGTAGAGGTTATTTGAAGGTTACATCCAGTATACTGGATGTCGTATCGGAAAAATGTTGCTTTTTCGGTGAATCAAATCATTTATCTCAACTCAATCATGCTCACTGGAGTTGTTCAAATTTCGAGACTATTTTTCAAAATAAGCTCCACAAAGAATTCAAATGACAAAACACATATTTTCTACTTTTTTTAAAATGAGTATTATATGGATTTGATGAATTCTATATTGCTTAACATTTTTGACGTCTAATAAATAGCGATGATGATATACTCGGTTTCCAATTATTGCTAAGAAGCTATCGGCACATTTTTTTTTCATCTAACATTATGCAGCCCAAAAGTATTTAAAATTACCAGAAAAAAGGCGTAAATAAAAGTTCAAAATTAAAAAAAAAACTTAATTTTGTATTACTATAAGGATGAATGATTGTATAAATTTTGACAATCGTCAGTATGATTGAATACATATATGGATTATATCTAATTGAATGAAGTTCATGCAGTAGACTGTATTTATGTGTACAACATTTATCCTTCGATAAATAAAAGTTCATTTGTCATTTGATATTTTATGGGAGATCACATTTGAGAAAACCGCACACACTTTGAAATTTCTAAACACTCGAATGCTCACCATGTTGAGTAAGAACTAAGATATGTAAGTAAACCATAAAGTTTTATAGAATACAATCTTCAAAAAAGGACTGAAAATATATTTTCTGAAAATTTTTCAAAAAGCGCAAAATTTGCAAATAAAAGAGCTTAGAATATTCCTCGATACTCTACGGTTCGATTAAAAGCGTTTTTTATATTTCTAAGTTGACTAGATCTACAAATTATTTTGCAGTGAAATCGCGTGCTAAATTGTAGGTTAAGCAATTTAACCACACAAAATTTTCAATGAGTTTAAATTACTTCAAACATTGACATCAGAGATTAGGATTCATTGAATCAGGTCAGAAACCTTTTAGTTTGTAAAATAATCCTATTCCTTGAATTAATTTCTCTCAGACAAAATAAAAAAAAATAGCCACATAATGTACAACAAACTATTAATAATTTTATAAACATTCCTTATATTTTCAAATAATATTCCAAAAAGTTGAATATTGTTTTAAAAATCTAAAAAATACTTAATGTCACAAAAAACCCATAAAAAATTGTTATGTGGCTAAACCAAAAAATAAATTCAATTTTTTACTTATAAATTGTATATATGCATTTTAAGCGAAAAATACGACATTGCGTCAACTTTATAAAGCACAAAAAATGAAACAATAGGCATAACTCGTGCACAAAAAAAAGGTTCTCACAGAGATTACCTTGTTTACTATTAAATAAAGTGTATAACAATCAATGCATTATGACCATGATTTAACGGCAAACACACGTAGTATAACATTTATGCACATACACACAGAGAATGAAATCTGACATTTTTTATTACAAACATAAAATACATGAAATAAACAAATCAATCATGTACGTATTAAAATATAAAAAATAGAATAAAACTATAAAAAAGTTTATCTACATGAAATTTGCAAATCATATGAGTATAATATGTTATAATAGAAAAGTTAATATTTAATTAATATTGACATTTTAAACCAAAAGTTGATGTTATCAACAAACTACGAAAGTATTTACAAGTATTTTTTTGCAACAGATTGATTTGCCGAAAAAATTTGGCTAGTTACTATGATAATAGTTAAATAAATCAGATGAATTGTAATCATCTGATATAATATGTTCACCAGCCTTTGAGTTAAAAAAATATTTTAATTAAAATTTTTTTTCAACCCTCTCAATATATAACGGGCTGATAATTCAAGGATGATAAAATAATAATCTATATATAATTACTCAGTTTTGATATTAGAATAATGTGCATAGACATATAATCAATCATAAATGTATGTCTTATGGAATAATTATCTGTACAGCAACATCAATACACTTAGCTTACGAATAAAATAATTATGTAAAATTTTAAGTTTTAGGCGAATTTTGAAATTGTGTATTGTACTGCCATAAAGCATGTACGTGTCTCAGTACATTATTTATACAGGGTATAGGATGTACACTGTTTTCACCCTTTAAAGCTATAACCTCCAGGATTTTTAAGTGACCTTTATTCAAATAAATATATTCTATTAATCAACAAGTCGGGTGCGATTTTGGTTAATGCGCATCGAAGTGCAAGTACAGACAGGATTTCTAAAATCATTACATGATATAGTTTTTTCTCAGAAAACAACAATGATCATTCGGATGTATAGGACATCCAAAATCGTTCCCAACATCTTAAATCTTAAAGATGAATTAAGCACAACGTTTACAGAATTCGTCAAAAGCTCACCATATAGTTTGCTTATATCCTTGCCAGGATGGATGAGGTGCTGCGGCGGGGGCGGCGCCTCCTCGTCGGCCCTGCCGTTGATGGTGTTCTCGAGGGTGCCACCCTTGCTGTGTGCTTTGGGGTCGTGGACCTTGAAGCGCACCTCCTGGACAACACGGGACCACTTACAAGAGACACGGCAGCTCGTCATGGGTCTGCCGACATGCGTCGGCTTACCCTTACTCAAATTGGCGGTGCATGCAAAACATCCACGGGACAAGATTCGGGGACTCTACTCGTCTTGTTGAGGGAGTCTTTGGTCGAGGCTTGCAGCAATCAAATATATTCGTATTATTTATATTTGATTGCTGTGCGAAGCCTTTGAAAAATTGTCGCTTATATGTATAAGTAACCGAAATAATTTTCACAAATTAATAAATCTGAACTGTTTGAACTTGAATGCAGGAACGTCAGAAATGCAGCGCAATATAAGTTTGATTGCTCCAAAAGTCCAATTTATCGCGTTATATGGTGCGAAGGATAGAGTGGCACTTTCACACCCTTTAAATAATTAAGCTTGGGAATGAAATTTAGTTGGATGGGTTCTTATAGAGGACAATAAAATTCGTGCTTAAAATGTTTCACCACTTATGCGCGTAATTTTGACGTTTCAAGTGCCCTTTCACTAAACGTAACGCGGGCGCGCGCAAGAACCTGCTTTATTGAATTCAATTGAATTAATTAAACGATGAAATTTCAAGTTTGAATAAGTTTCCTTCAGCAGTATAAGCGACAATTTTGCACTACAGAACTTTCTTATTCTATATTTAAAAGAATTTTATGCACTTCAGTTTAGCGTCCATTCCAAAGCTCGTCTAAAGCAGTCAGTCTATGCATTGAAACTCTCTTTCCAGCAGATGATTAATACGCATGCGTCACCCGATTTTTCGCACAATCGCGGTTATTATTTCCAATTTCCTCTCCGCGTCAACCGGATCGCTTTCTTCTCAATAAATCCAAATCGGCGAACGCAGCCGTTATTTTAATTTTCCCTCGCACAATAGAATCAACGCCGGGAACATTCAAAGCGCAAACTACACACACGCACACGCCCGAGCGCGCATTTCGAGGTAGTTCCGTGTTTGTTCTACTCTTTGTACTGTATATATATATGTATACGCGAAGTTATTTGATATCAAAGTAAAGCCTCCTGCTCAAATCTACTGGGGCATTTCATTGATATAATACTCTAGCTTTGAGTAGCAAGTTTATACACTCACGATTGAAACAGCTAAACATTTTGCCCCGCGCGTGTGTGTAATATTAGCCAGAGCACGTATACGCATCGCCTATATTAAATTGTATAATTAGAAGCACTGTGCGCCACTCAGCAATGTCACAAAGTAAGCGCACTGCTCCTGCACTGTGTTATTTGTTTAACTAAGCTGGCGTATACTGTACACCGAAACAAAGCTCTTACAAAAAGAATGTTATCAATGAAACGCTTCCAGCTCTAAGAATTTTTTTCACACTCTAGGCCGATACAGCCACGGCATTGCGGTGGCGTGAATGATATGCAACCCAAGTATGGGCCGCTGGAAAAAAATTTTCCCGCGAAAATCTTTGGCCGCAACGCTCTCCGCTCGAATATATAAAGCATTTAATTAACGAATGAATTAATTAAGTATAATACCCGGCGGAGTCTCTAATTGGAACGAGCTTCGCTCTCCTGCGAGTTTTATTCATCCACGCGCTTTTGCGCTGCACCACCTATACTCTGCCGCCGGATTCGCAGCGAGTATATGTTTGTACGGTTTTTGCAATATTCGCCAGGAGGATTTTGCGTTAAATTGTCTGCGCATTGTCGAGCCTCGCGTCGGATTGAATCCACGTTCTGGTATGTGTGTGTGTTTCGATTGTCTTTTTTTTTTTGAAAAAGCGGTAAATTTTGAGGCTGGCGGTGTTCGGCTGAATTATGGAGCGTTTTTGCGACTCGACAATTTTTAATCTCCGACGCGCGCACATAGCGTACATATTTCTCTTTGCCTATTTCGGGAGCTGCGAGATGCGCATCAGCCGCGAGGGAGACACGCGCGCGCGAGAATCAGTTTCAGCCCGAGCGCGAGATTAAAAGAATATTTATGGTTCGCCGTGTGTACTGTGTATATAGGCGATTGAGAATTCATTTCGACTCGTGTGTGGCGCGACGTTCGTGCAAGCATTGGATTGATTTTTTTTCTGTATACACAGCTCTGGTTCGTTTAAAAGGATGCATCTTTGTGTGTTATGGACGAAACGAAGCAAAAATCGGAGCTTTTTAGATGAAACGCGATAGAGTCGAACTACGTTCCTGTCCCTGCATATACGCCATTGTAATTTGGCGGGCTCTTATCTCGCTCCTTTCCGCAAATACTGCGGGCCGAGTTTGCAGTGGCGGCGGTTAATGTCGACGGCGCGCGCAGCTCCTCAGCCAAATTATTTAAACTTAATTAACCAATTTCTCAGCGCGTGCAGCGCCGCCGCCAGCAGCCTTCTCCGAGGCTGTGCCCCGCGCGAGCAGCCAATGTTTTGCGATCGTAAATTAAGCTCGTGCGCCTCTCTGGCTTCTTCTTCTTCTTCTTCTTCTTTGCATTCGGTTATATATAGTGCGACGCTCCTGCTAAGTGCGGCTCCTTAGACTTTTAAGCTCCGAGCTTTTTGCCTCTGTATACTTATGTGGCTCCCTGTATATACGCGAGAGTGCGGTTATATCTTTCTGAAGCTTCGGTTTTTACTTCTTGATTTTAGCGGTAAATTTATTCCCGTTTTTTTTTCTCAATAAATGTAACGTGTATATTTTTGAATAATTATCAACGGTTGATTAAATTCACGTGTATTCTTCTCGGCGTAAAAGTGTTTTAAAATGCATTTCGGTAATATGCGCGCGCGGTGCAAGCTGAAATTTTCGGACGATATGGAACGAAATTTCCGAATGCATATTATTAATCAGAGTATGTAGTTCAATTTTAATGAATTTTAACGATGCGCTCGTTGGAAATAATAATTGAAAGGGCCGTTGTTGACGCTGGAATATCGAGCAATTTTTGCGCATAATACTCATAATGAGAAAAGTTTAGATTACAGCGTCAAAGATGAGCGCAGTTATAGTGTTTATGCTTATTCGAGAATTAAATTTTAATTCCTCGCGCGCCGCGCGTCCAACTTTTTCATCATACCATCATTCAGCCCATCAACGTACTTTTCAAAATAATAAATTCGCGAGCAGTTCGCCCTCCCTCTCCCTCTACGGCGAGCGAGCAATTTCGACAAGCCATTTTAATAATTCCCTCAGCAGCATGAAGATCAGCGGCGGGGCGGTGACAAAAAAACATTGATACATCATTTAAAAATTTCATTTTCTAATCGAGAGCCGTCGCAGAGGCGCATGCAGGTGCAAAAAAGGATATCATCCAGCGGCCCATCTCGTGATTAAAAAAATAAGAGTAGCGAACTCGGGTAAAATTAAAAAAGCCATCTCGACGCGTGTTCTCTCTCTCTCTCTCTCTCTCTCGGGCGCGCGTAGGGCTGCATCTAATTTCAATTTTGTTCTCCAAGAGAGAAGGAGAGAGAGAGAGAGAGAGAGAGAGAGAGAGAGAGAGAGAGAGAGAGAGAGAGAGAGAGAGAATCATGCGCGTAGACAACCTCTTCGCGTCCTCAATTCTTGTAAAAGCTCGTCGCGCGATCGCGCGTATGGCGTCGAGCTTTGACGGTTTTTGGAATAAAAAAAAAAACGCGCGCGAGAGAGAGGCTTCTCTTTGCCGAAGTTCGCGCAGGGGGAGAAAGAGAGTTTCAAAATAATGTTCGGGGGGGAAGCCGTACGTGTATACACATAGCTAGCTGCGCAGTGAAAAATGTGCTCACTTTGCCGGTGCAGCTCTCATACGCGCGCCTGGGATTCGTTTGTAAACCAGGCTCGAATTTGTGTAGTTTCGAGAGGGAGAGCTGCGCATTTTGTTTTACTTTGAAGTTTTGATTAATCCTTCAATGATTATTTTTTTCGAGCGAACTTCATTGTGAATTTATGAATGCCGGTGTGTAGCTTCGTGGATTACTCGAATTAATTATATACGTTAGTTTTTCGTAAAAATTATTTATTATTCGAAATGCGTTAACGTAATATTTCAGTTTCAAAAGTATTATACTTCAATAAATTGACTTATTTCATCAAATGACACTTCAATCATCCGAAAGATACGATTACAATTCGAGCAAACCAAAGAGAAACATCCTCACAGAATTCAAATTCGAGCCGAATTTTCGTCAACTGGGCAGCTCGCTATAGGTACAGGGCAAGCGGTACACAGGTGCGGACAAAGACGGGGGCGAGCCATAGCTTTGGCAGCGACGTCTCGCCTCGCTGTACTCCTGACGCCGTTTACTCACGGTTTGCTTGGGCGCGTGGTCCCCGTGGTCGCCGGGAACACCAGGTGGTCCCGGATTTTCCCTGGCCGCCTTCATGCTTTCCGCTATCTTAGCGAAGCGGTTCTTCCTCATCTGGATCCTTTTCGCCATGTAGCCGACCGTTGCGTACTCTGAAAGTGTCAAGTGTAAGGTTATATAGTTTATGCTACATTCGCATTCGGTCGAAGGCTCCAAATTTTCATCCGAAAACAATCGATACAGAGCAAAACGCATTATACAGCTTTTTCCGCAGCGCAAATTACGAGCTTGCATACGCTGGATATTTCACTCTCTCGCAGCGATAAATATCCCTTAAATTTCGCCGTCTAATTAGCTTAATTCGCAATTTGCATCGGTGAATGTATACAGGCGTAGGATATCCTCTCGCGAAAATAAAACCAAATCAATCATTTACGTAACGCGCGCGAACGTAGTGTGCTTTAACAAATTTATCGCTCGGGCCGCTCGCGCGCGCGCAAGCTCTGTCATGTCGCAAATTGTTTCGGTTTATTGATGACGTTAATGTAGCAGAGCTTATACGCACATCCATATACGTACTCGCAAGCAGATGCATATATAGCCGATATGAATAAAGCAATATTTACTCGCTAATATTGTTTGCCCGCGCACGCTGTCACGCTGCACTGGGTCAAATAGATGTAAATTGCCCGGCGTGTCATCGAAAATTCAAGATGCGCATCCGCGGTGTGTGTTTGTGTAAAAAATAAAAGAGAGCATAATACATAATCGCTATAGGCGCTGGAAAGACCGCGCCGGTGCTTTAAAAGGCCGAAGCATCGAACAAATTAGTTTTCCAATTGGATCGAGCGGGCGCTTATAGGCTAGGAATGAGCTGAGACGCGGCCCCGAATTTAGTGTAATCCACTTATACACGGCGAGCAGCGTGCATGCCTCTGTAGAAAAATTAATAGGCTTTGTTGTTTCGTGCAGTTTATGGGTGCAGTGCGGGTGAGCGCGCGAAAATTCGCTCTAAATGTAAAACAAATCGTCGAGCGTGTGCACACGCGCTGACGTTTGTTCCGGCGCTAGGATAGTGGATGGGCTGTAATTCGACGTTGCGACAAATTTGAAAAATGGAATTCGCCAGCGTACGAAGCTTTATCCCGAATAAAAGCGAGCTATACCAACCATGAATTCTATTCCGCGCCTGATGATGAATTCGGTTGAAATGCGTTCTGCCTGAAGCATCTCGTTGAGTTTATGAGATGGCATTATTCTTTTTGGCTTGTGCTTCGTTTATGTATCGATTTATTTAGCACTGTACTTATGGGGTTTATTAGGGCTCGTTTGAATTATGATTCGGATTTCGCCGTTGATGAATTTAAAACATTTAAAATTTGATAGGTAATGAATGCCTAAATCACTTTTGTATACTGTCCTCTCCCTTCACCGCTTGAATCTTCAGCTCTCCATAGTGTCTGGCTAGCTACAATAGGTGGCGCGTAAACTCTTTCTTGTTTCTCTCATCTTCATCTACGCACTAGAGTCTAGATATAGCGGTCTACCACCTATTCCGAAACAGCCTTATTGGGCCCGCTGCTTGGGATACTTATGCTGTAACTGTCTGAGATATGATGGTATAAAAAGTTAACTAGTAATTTATTGCTGAAAATATCTTACGAAGCTCTTTCCTCTTTAATAACCTACTTGTTTTATACTTGATTGCACTTGTACAAATTAATATTCAATCAATGCGCTTCTTCAAAATTTTTCGTTCGCCAACAGCTCCACCATAGCAATCATCATCAATGAATACTCGAAATCCTCTCCCAGAGAGACTATCTCACGGCGCATAACATCCATCTCGCGATTTAAGCCGAAGGACAACACGGGGCAGACAGACGGACAAGCTGTGCACAGCTATGGAGCAGTCGCGTATATCCATATAGCGTCGCTCCGAATTCCAAACACCCTGGCACTTGCTCGGCTCCAAACGAGTCGACTTTTATAAACTGCAGTCGGCAGAAAGCTCGCTACTTGCGCTCGCGCGGCAAAAAAGAGGGATAAACGCGCTTGACGTTGTGACGCGCTAAAACGAAGAAAAATTTTAATCTCCCCGCGGGCGAAGTTTGCGAGAGAAAGGCGAGGGATATAGCTGAAAAAGAGACACAACAGAGAGAAAGAGAGGCCACCGCTTTCTCTCTTGCGCTCTCGCTTCCTCTCTGGCTCCGAAATTTACGCTGGGGGAGATTCGATCTTTAGAGAGAGAGAGAGAGAGAGAGAGAGAGAGAGAGAGAGAGGGCAGCCGAAACCTCAAGAAAGTTTAATACGACTCGAGTGTTCCGGTTCGATTACGAATATCTCGCTGCTCTCTCTCTCTCTCGGTTCGAAGTTGGATAAAGTTCGCCGCGGCTGCTAAATTGTTGCCGGCATTATCCATCGACCGCGAGGAGCTTCTTCGCCTCGAACCGAAGCGAAACGACGACGACGTCGTCCTCTCCTCTTCCTATCTTTCCATTTCACCTCGCTTTATACTTTTTCTCATCTCTCTCTCTCTCTCTCTCTCTCTCTCTCTCTCTCTCTCTCTCTCTCGCTTCCTCTCGGCTGTTTCTTTTTCGTCATTAGGTCTCTTTCCGCGAAGAGAAGGAGAAGTATTGGATTCTTTACCCGCTCGGGGTTGAGTGAATCTTTAGACCGTATTGATGAATTGCATTTCGTGCAGCGCTCTCTGCGGCGGATTCGAATAAATGCGCGATTAGAGGTGAGGAAGTTTTGAGCGAGCGCGCTTTTAAATGCTCATTTGGAAACTGATGCATCGAACTGATTGTCATTTGTTTGACGAGCGATTAATTAATTTTAAAAGTAATGAAATACGTTCACGAAACCTAAAAAGCGCTGTACCAAATCATCAACTTCAGCAGTGTACACCATCCAGAATAAAACACATAGCGTCAGAATAATAGATATAATCGAGCAGCAGTGTTTCCTCACAGCATACAATGCATTAGCCTAAACCGCCCGCCACAGCTAAAAAACCACGACACTCGCAGCAGCAGCGAAAATATTTTCTTTTCATCCATCCGCCCCTCCAGTCGCCCACGCTCACAACCCGTCCACTTCCATCAAGCCAAAGGCGCATCGAACTCATTAGGATAACACCTTGAGTGCGCGCGGCAACTATTCGCAAACTAGCTCGGCGAATTGGCCGGATTGGAAACCACAGTGTGAGTGAGAGAGTCGGCGCGTAGCGCATTCCGCACGTCGGTTTCGATCAAAGTTTCCCCACGCCTAGGCTCTTTTTGTCTCTAAGGAAGCGCCGCCGCCGCTGCTCTCATTTGGCCGCGCCGCGACTAATGGCCCCCCGCCGGTATTACGTTTCGGAGGAGGAGCTGTGTAGATCGAGATGTAGGTCAGAGAGTAAGTGCTGCACACGAGCGTGTGCTCTCTCTCTCTCTCTCTCTCTCTCTTTTGGAAATGAAATTTTTGGCGGCGATGCAGGGGGAGACTGCGAGTAGGATGTTGGCGGAATGTTGATTCGGGAGGGTTATTTATGGCTGGCTAAAGGGGAGGTTTGTCATTGCGTATTATCACGGATATGCCGCGCTCTGGCTGTTAATTTATGATTTTCATCTTTTGTTTCGGAGGAATGTTTATTGCGATTTACATCTGCGTCTTACTTTTTGACTATTGGGAACGGTGTGTATAATATTAGGATTCGAAATACCGCGAATATATCGAATTCGGTCAAAGTTCCCGGGATGATTTATACGCGTATATTGCGATTCAGAGCTTCTCGCGCTGTAATAAATAACCGACGAAAATTCACTCATTTCCGTCATATTTATTGATAACCAAGGAGCGAAGCAAAAGTATATCTTCATCCCCGCACGCGATACCTTCATATTCCTCCGAAAATCCGCGCGCCATTCATCACCTCGCTGAGCTTGCGCGAAGACAGCGCCGATAAATAACGCGTGACGACGTTTCGGGAGTGAGCTTCTCTTCCGGATCAAAATCTATCTCCCTCTCCAGCGCGCTAATTGTTTACGTATACACAACGAAACGCGCGAGCTTTCGTCTTTGGTAATCCAACTGCTGCTGCTGCGACACGCCCATGATTCTCTTCGGCCTTGCTTCATTGATTGTTCGTGCGCCGGCGAGTGTTTGCAGTATTGACGTAGGTTTCTGATTTACCGACTTGTCCCACGACCGATTTTCACTGCACGGTTTGCATTTGGAAACTTGCGGCGGAGCTTTGATCACGAGCTTGCGAGATGATTTGATTTTGTCCGGTTTACATACGTATAAGGATTGGTTTGAGGTATAGTTTATCGGCGTATTTTGTACATTTTAAAATAAGCGTCGCATGTACGGCCTTGTCCCGCTGGTGCGCTAATTCTCGCGACGACACGACGTCGTATATTACTCTCCTGCAGTCGACTGCTCCGGAATCCACTTTGTACGACGTCACGAGGAGAGGAAAGGCGCGAGAGGAGGGAGGCGGAAAGGGAGATAAATCGTTGGATTGATGCGGCGGTCGGATAAATAAATAGATGTGCAACGAACGACGGGCCGAATGATAAGTCGAGAGAGAAACGCCGCTGTAAGCAATGATTTCCTTGTCGTCGAATTACCGCGACGTGATCCTGGATGAGTTATATCGTCGCCGCTGCTATGCGAAATTTTTACAGGTGAACGTATAGCATTTTTCTCTTCGTAACCTGATTAGGCGTTGTTATATGCACAACATCGACGTCACTTCACCTTCAGCGAAAACCTCGACGAAGCTAAATATAGCGCATGTGTCGCATCTGCACTACAATCCACCTGCGAAGTTCTATAAGACGAAGCTCCGGCGCAGTACGTCTTCGATACCCATTGTGGGCCGTCCCTCAAGCTTCTGCATATACACTCGAGTCTCGCTGCTCTCTCCTGTCGAGCGATTACACTCAAGGACGATTAATTTAATCTTGACGCTCTCTCGCGCGCGTGTACGTGTGTCGGGAGCCGGTACACGAGGGCACATACGAGCCGACTAATTACCGCTGGAGGCTGCAGCGAGCAATTTCGAGAATTTAGCCCCGATATAGCGGAGAGGAGAGATCTTGCAGGGGGCGATGATCCGTGAAACCGCGCCGCCATCAGGCTAGGCGGATAGTTTCTTTGGAAATTCGTTAATTGCGCGATCGGCTCGTTTACGAGAACGCGTCGAAGCTTGAGTGATTTAGGCGGCGACCTGAAGCCTCTGGAATCTCGATTTTGGGCTGGAGGGAAATCAGATTTTTTTTCATCGGCTTGATACCAAGGAATTTTCTTCGCGGTCGCGATGAAGAGTAAACAGCCGCGTGTTACATTCAGTCGCATCGTCCAATGAAGGACTAACAGTAGCCGCGAGCGCGAGAACAAAATAAGCGCTGTGTTATTGAAACGTTTTACTTCAATCAATCGCGGACGATCTCCACTCGCTTGAAAATGGCTCAATTTGAGTACCGAAAGACCAGCGCGGTATAAAGGGATAATCGCCGAGGTTGTCGCTACTGTAGCGTAGAATCGAGAGCCATAGAGAGCAGCGCGACTAGTACGTTGACCTAAAGGAAGTGGCGCAAGATACAATTTCCTCTACTGGCATCAGTCATTCGCTGCTCTCCGCTCGGCGCACTACGCGGGGACCCTTTCAAGCAGTTCGAGCTTTCAAGATCGAGCACATTCGATCGGACTTTGCCGTGGGATTCTGGATTGAACACAAGGCATTTTGGAGGCTTATTTTTGCTGTGCGTGTGCGGAAAGAGATGGGGACGGTGACAATGTCGTTGGGATGTTTGCTGGCTGTTTTGGTGTTCGGAGTCGCTTTGGCCAGTGCTAACGACAAGCGAGGAAAGGAGATGATTCTGAAGAACTGCCACTGCACCTGCTTCGACGAGGACATCCCGCATCCTGACGTCTGCAACGGTATGGTTATTCACTTCTCGCTTCTTCTTCTTAAGTTAAAAATTCAAAGTCACACAACAACGTCACCCTTCCAGCAACGACACCAGGCGCTTGCAACGCCTACGCCGACGCCGAGGTCGTCTTCGTCAGTCGCTCCGAGTGGCACGCTCGTCCCCCAATCAAGCCTCTCCTGGACCTGGAGACCATCCCAGCGCCTTACGTCGTCATCAGCCACACGGCGACCAAGAGCTGCTTCACCAAGGACCAGTGCCTCCCCCACATCCGTTCGATACAAGCCTTCCACATCGAGTCTCACGGTTGGTTGGACATCGGGTACAACTTCCTGGTCGGCGGCGACGGGCTTGTCTACATAGGCCGCGGCTGGGACAAACAGGGCGCCTACACTCACAAGTACCACCAGAACAGCATCGAGATCTCGTTTATCGGGACGTTCAGGGAGGAGACACCCTCGGCCGCTCAGATAGCCACGACGAAGAAGCTCCTGCAGATCGGCTTGAGGGAGAACAAACTCGCCAAGGATTACAAGCTCCTCGAGCACAAGCAGGTCGGAGTTCCGCATACTCAGAGACCGGGGGATCATTTGTACGATATTATCAAGACGTGGGAGCACTGGGATCCCAATCATTAGGAGGTTATTTTATAGTCTTTCGAATGATGATTTAATAACTGCCGTATTTAACTGAGATTCTTTGTTAACGATAACTGCCAGATTTGTGATCTTGATTTTAATGATGTTTCGCATTTGATTGGGAATATTTGAATTCGTCACATTGGGTCATAACTGTGGCCTGTGATTTGTGATACTGTATTTACTTTTAGTAAGAGCGATGAAATTTGTCTTCGTGTTGAAATTTAGTAAATATGCATATAGTCACATAAGCGTATCCATGTACGAAACTTTTAGATACATCTCGCGTCAAATATACAACGTGAGTATCAAAGTTTAAAACTGTTCCTGTAACATCATCATTTTCCCAGACTGCATCCACAGACTTGTTAACTCAGACCCTTCGAGGAAACGACTTCCCGAATATATTTGTAATTCCTTCATTAGAAGGCAAAATTTATCACTCTTCCAAACTTGTTATACACGTCCTAAATTAACTACTTCGCGCTTAATACAACATTTCGTCGGCTAATACGCAGACTACTTTTCCTGTACCTCGATATCTCTCGCGCTTTATACAACGTAAACCGACTGCATTAGCATAAGAAATTTCCAGTCTCGCGCGTTAAAAACTATGAAATTTCAGTACACACATAGCACCGGGAGGCCGGATAAAAATCTCACAAGACCGCGTCGTCGTCGCCTCGGCGAAACAATTTTCCCAGGCGCGCTCGTGCGAGCTAAACATTTTTTCTTCCACGAATATACAGCTACACTGTACGAGTTCGAGGCCGCGTCCAATTTCCACACACGAAACCGCGCACTCTTCGAGGTCTCTCGTGAATATTTCCTCCTCGATATACCCATCGAGAGAAAAAAAAACAGTGCCGCGCCGTCATCGTTCGTTCGTACTCCATCAAGCTCACGCAAGCTTCTCTCCGCGCGCGGTAATAAAGCATTTCGCGCGCGGGAAAATTCGAATTTATCGTCGCCGCAGCGGCTGATGTGTATATAAACTAACGTAAAAATAGCCATTTTTTCGCGAATAATTTCTAATTTATTCGCCGCAAGGCTATATAGCCCGGCGTTCTATAAATTCTTATAAAGGTCGCCGTTCGATCGGCCTCTTTCTCTTCTGTCTCTCTAGCTAGCTGCTAACAGCAAAGGAAAGCCGCTCGCGATATGAAAAGTCTATTTCAGGTGCGCGCGACGGTTAACTCGATAATAAAGATGTCGCCCGGATATCTGTTGCTACAAGCTGTGTGTGTGTGTGTGTGTGTGTATGTGTCGAAGGCACATGCGCATATACTGTGTTGGCGACGGATTTTTCACGGCCGGCCGCTCGCCGCAAATAACCCAAGCGTCCCCTATACATACTGGCTACGTAGACTCTCTCTCTCTCTCTCTCTCTTCCATCCGATTCTCTCGACGCGATCTCGACCTCTTTTATTATATTATCGCAAGCGAGGAGTTAGTTACGAGTTTTTAAGTTTTTCTATAACTGGTGTATCGGGCTGATATCTTATTCGTTATATTTTCAACCCGTAGAGAATTTCCAAATTGAATAATGTCTATAAAGTTCATCATAAAGGAGCTTTCAGCGTTTGCATTATACGACCGAATTCGCCTCGTTCACTTCGCTCCTCGCATTCATAATGAATGATTACGTGTATAAAATCGCATACTCTCGGGTAATTCGATTAAATTTTTTCCTCATTTTTCGAGAGAGATACGTCGCACACAGTATATACATCTAGTTGCGCTCACACGAATGTACGAAAATTTGCAAGCGCAGGCGGTTCCCGGAAATTTAATTGCGCAAAAAGGACATTCGTCCGAATGAATATTCACGCAATTCAATAGCGCGTTCGCGTACATGCCTTCGTATATAGGTAGGTATGAATATTTTGCGTGAAAATTCCAGTTAATTCGGACAATATCCAGTGTCTCGTAGGTTTTATCGCTGTTAAATAATGGAGCCACACGCCGAATATGCTTCATGAATAGAAAACGCTGGCGAATTAGCTAATTTCGGCCGCGCACATGCTTCTGGGCTATTATTCGCCTCGTCAAAAGCCGCGTACGAATTATTGTTAACGAAAACCTGAAACTTTTTACACACGACCGAGCACCACGCTTTGATCGAGTTCCGCGCAAGAAGCCGAAAATAATAAAAATTCGTATATTCATTACAGCGGAAAAATTAATGGCTAATTCATTTAATACAGCGGCGCACTGCGCGCTTGAGTAGTTTTACGTGGCTGTAATACGGAAGCGTTTTCGGGACTTTGTCGGCGCGGCTGAATTTTAAACGAAACCGTTTCCCTCTCCCTCTCGGCAGTAGTGTGAATCGGAAAACTCGCACCGCTAAAATGTTCACATATATACCTTGGCCCGACTCTCTTTGCTTGATTTCACTTGAATTTTTAAAAGTACCCTTCGCGCTCGCTTTTGTATCGCGGGTTTAATTTAATTCCGTTGAGCTTTTTGAAAGCGAATAACCTAAAACGCGAGCCGTGGTGAAATAATGCAGACTGGCTCTTCATTTTTTATCGGTGGGTTCTTTCGACGTGTGGTATCTTATACACATCTCCCGCTTTGATTTTACGGCGAGAGGATATTTTTTCACTTTTCTAAAAATAAGGATTTGATGAATAGCGTGAAGGAGTGGATATCGGAGGCATTATCGATTATTAATAGATTGAATTTGCTTTTAAGCTCCATAATGGTGTGCTATGAAAAGATAAGAGAGTGATGTTTATTTTGTGGGGTACACACGTGGCAGTTTAATTTCACGATGTACCCGCAGAATTGTTCTAACGATACATAAATCATTTTCAACTTAAATACTCTAAATAAAAGTTGTAACCATCATAATACTCGCAAGCCGAATGCGACATCCTTTGCAAAAAACTGAACCCATGCACTAAACGCAAGGATGCGTGCAAAATCCTCCCACACTATATACACCGCGCATACGAGTCATCGTCAGAACGTCAGTTCACCGCCACAGCGGCCAGTAGTCGGAAAAAAACGACGAAGAAGCTGCGCGAAATTGCGCGTTTCCGCTCGGCGGTTTCAATCGACGCAAAAAATGCCGCTTCTGTCTTAAAGCCTAACTCCCTCTCCTTTTTTCGGTTTTTTTCGGGGTGCCGAATCCGCGCGCTCGAAAAATAATAATGAAGGCTCAGCCAGTTGGAGAATCGAATCCCGTGCATCAGGCCGCGTTTGATAGGACGCGACAGCCTGCGCTTAATGCGACACGCGCATATTTATTTCGACGTGCTTTGCTGCGGCAAATATTTGGATTATTTCGGGCATGTTTGATTCTTTTGTCCCGTATACTCTGCGGCTCGTTGTTATTGCGTGGTTGAGCTCGTCGTGTTGGATGCGTGTGTAGTTCGCAGGCTTTTATGTGCGGCACATTTTTATATGACCGATTTATTTTTTATTTTATTTTCGGCGCTGGAAAATCGCCCTGCCGAGCGATGTAAAAAAATAATGGATGTCGAATTTGGTTAAAATCAAATGCTGTTAATTTATTGTATACCGTACTACGTACGTCGTTTTATTTTTCCTCGTATTTCAATATCGAGCCGCGTTTGTTTACGGATATAAAATCGACGCGGGAAATATCTTTTGATCTATGCAATTCAATTTCCTCACACACGCCGTGTATTTAGTACAGTCACTTTTGAATCCAATACATTTTTATCCGAACAACGGACGAAGCTCTCGATGTGCGTGAATTTCCATTAAACGTCTTCTTCTCTATTAAACGCACAAACGATTTTTGTATACCGTATCCTCATCTGGAATACGACACATAAAAGCGTAAACATCCACGCATTCATCGCCGCGAGCTTTCATATTTTGAAACGTCGCTATACATACGCACAGAGAGACACCTCCGCATATCGGCGAAATATTCGAGATACGTGTAACGGCCAAAAAAAAAGCCAAAAAAAAGCTTACACCACTAGCCATCGAGATGTGGATTCGAATGGGTCCTTGCGGGGGAAAAAGCGCAGCGCGAGGTGTTCGAAAAATAACGGACATTGCGCGAGCTTTTTTCCCTCATCCTGAAAGCTCGCGTCCGCTGAAAAAGTTCGTATTCATTCGCGAGAAAATTGCGCTTCGACGGTGGACGGAGAGGATTTTTTTTTCAAAAATATTCCAGCTCCGATGCCAATTAGATAGTGTTATCGCGTTTGTTTTCCTTCCGCTGTTCGGAACGGCTGCAATGCATTTTTTAGATTTGAAAATATCCAATCAGATTAAAAGAGCGCGAAAAAATTTGGTTGGAAAAAAAGAGAGAGGAGAGTACAACGGGAGTGTTCTGGAAACGAGACATGTGTAAAATAAATAATTCATGGAAAAAATACTGCAAACTGCGTTTTTGTCGTTTCTCTTTACACAGACACGCGTATACCTCCCACAAATCACGGCCTCCTATAAACGAGCGCGGTTCTGCAGGGAATAACGAGACTCTTGTGTGTAAGATGTAAACAAATACACGTGGAAAAAATTCATTTACGAATATATTAAAAGCCGCAGTTTTACTGTTTAATCTAGTATTTTTTCGAATCAAGCACATATAGAACCACGAAAAAGAAAATGAAATCGATTCGCTTCCGGGGTGAGAATTTTACGAGTCTGCGGTGCGACGTAATTGGAAGCTCGTCGGTATATGAGACCACCGCGAAATTTACTCGGACGTTCGCACCGGGAGGACTGTAATTTTCAAGCGAGAGATGAAGACTCGCATCTATTAGGCTTTCTCGGGAATTTATGCGCCAGTTCGTTTTCCGAGTTTGCATATACATCTTGATTTATATTCGTAAGTTTCTTTCATTACTTTTCCTCCGTATCAGTACAGAGTCACACTTATACATATTTTATCCAACTCAAAGTTTCAACGATTAGACGCGCGCTATCGCTTGTATTAACGACGAAACTTTGTATTAAAGGCGCACTATAAAAAACCCGTATAACCTTATACAACCATATAACGACATACGGTCTCTCGGCGTTTAACCTTCCCGTGTGCGCACTTATCAGCCGCGGCTCATCTAATTTAGCCAATAATCGTCCTTAAAATCTCCCGGGGCCATATACATACATACCGCACCTATGCAAAACTTTATACAGTAGCGCGGCTCCGGATTATCGAGGCATCGATCGGCCACTATTCGTTATCAGTTCTCGATGATTGCGTTGGTTAGTCCATGCGAGAGAGGGAGATAGAGAGAGAGAGAGAGAGAGAAGAGATAGAGAGGGAGAGAGAGAGAGAGAGAGAGAGAGAGAGAGAGAGAGAGAGAGAGAGAAGAGATAGAGAGGGAGAGAGAGAGAGAGAGAGAGAGAGAGAGAGAGAGAGAGAGAGAGAGAGAGAGAGAGAGAGAGAGAGAGAGGACGAGGTGAAATTACACTGCGCGCGCGACTAAGACTTCCTCCGGAAGGCCGGCGTAATTCGAATCGAGCGCCGCCGAACTCGAGGCCGATTATTCAGACTTCATCGCGGGATAAGGCGCTTTCGTGCGGCTCACCCGCTGCGTTGCCGACCCCCCTCGATAAAATGATCCCGAAGTGCGGAGGCGAAAAATCGCCTGTGTGTGTGTGTGGGCTGTGCGCGAGTCTCCTGCTAGGCCTTATCGCGATTCGGGAGCGAGGTTTACGTCGTTAACACGGTAATAATATGGTGAAATATAATTAAGTTTCGCGAAGGAGAGAGAGAGAGAGAGAGAGAGAGAGAGAGAGAGAGAGAGAGAGAGAGAGAGAGAGAGAGAGAGAGGGAGAGAATTATTGCTGCGCGGTTTGCAATGATTTTGTGTAGGTTGATTTTAGAATGATACGGTTATAGAGGAACCTTTTTTTTACAGAATTTGAAAATGCATTAAAGTTCACTAATACATTATTTTGAATAACGCATTGTTCATCGGTTAAAAAAATAAGTTGCGATGCCAAATGAAATAAAAAACAACGCTTCTTTCTTCACGTTCAGAGCGCAAACAGCAGCTCAAATAAGCAGCTAACCGTGCAATCCGGCGGTTCCCTAAACATTCCTCTGAAACCTCAAACACAGCCTCGTCATCTCTCTCTCTCTCTCTCTCTCACTCTCTCTCTCTCTCACTCCCGTAATCACAGCCCATAGCCAACACTCCCAAAACCCAGAAACTATCCCAGCCCGTCTCCTCCCTGCACACTTCTGCGCAACTTCGCCCAACAGCGGCGGCAGCAGCAGGTCTCTCCCAATAATCTCGAAAGTATAGCGTACACCCGGACAAGTTTCCGGCATATCGGACGCTCGTTCGGATTAACGACTTTCCGCGCGACGCCTAATGCGTCAGCTGGCTTATTTTGCAAGTTTTATTAAACAGCTCGACTTTTACGAGTCGTAATATAATGTACATGCAAAGTTCGCGGCTGGAAAATTTGGAGCCTTTTTGTTTATAATATATATGTTAAATAGTAGTATTTAAAGAGAGAACAAACTCACCGAGCAGCGAAGCGAAGACCATGACGAAACAGGTGCCCAGGTAGACGTCGATGGACTTGACGTAGGAGATCTTGGGCAGTGCCGCGTTGGTCGAGGACATGAGTGTCGTCATGGTGAGCACAGTGGTTACTCCGAGGGCGACCCGAGCGGGGGTTGCGTTTCGGTTTAGCCAAAAGCTCACCCACGAGATTATGACGATCAGCCCCGATGGTATGTAGATCTGAATCAGGTAGTAGCCCATCGACCGGACGAACTGGATCTCGCAGGCCAGACGCGAGTAATTACCTGCGAATTACACAACAGAGCCACGTGTTCGAGTTCCCCGTCGCAACCCAGTTTTCGCAGTCGCAATTCTTCTCCGCCGCGTCATCTTTCCTTTTTTCTTTCTTTTCTGTTTCTCATTCTTTTCTCTCTCTATGGTCTTCGTTCCACGTTTCGTTTACAGCGAACCACTTTTCGCAGCTCTTCCGCCTCCTTCGACACTTTTTCCATTTCCTTCTCAATCATCCGCGCGCCGCCTTGTCTATATATACTTTCGACTCGGGACCCGTCTACTCCGTATACACTCCTCGTTGCCCCTTGTCCTTGTCCGACTATCGAATCTGCTCTCGCGAAATTTTTTTCCATCTTTTTTCAAACCAAAGCTTCGTAAACGTTTCGAGCGATCCCAGAAGAAAATAAACACCCTTAGATTTACTCCCCTCTCGCAGCGCTTCTCATCGATCACTCGGCTGTATACCACCTTTATCGGAAGAGAGAGAGAGAGAGAGAGAGAGAGAGAGAGAGAGAGAGAGAGAGAGAGAGAGAGAACGACGCTAATGAAAAAAAGGGAAGAGACCAGGGAAGAAACGCACACCTATACAAGCGAATGCGCTGCAAAAAGCGCGTGACCCAATTTCGCCGCGCGCGCGCGTTATAGCGCCGGATCAACCGATTAAGCCGAGGGAAAAAATAGAAGCTTGCGACGAAGGAGCCGCTAATTATCCATCGATGTATTTTTCATGTTCGGCTTAATTGCCTACGCGCGCGACGAGAGAGGGAAAGAAACCAGGCTCGTTTCAGTTTTATTCTTTTAAAATTCTCCCGCAAATACGATGACGATAAAGATTTCGATGATATAAAAGCTCGCGTGAAAAAGATTTCACGCACACGTGCGATGTTAGATTCTTTATATGCAGCGCGCGCAAAAGGGAAGCCCGCGTGTATATCTTTGTTACGGGATTTCAATCAGTCGGCGATAAATTTGATAAACAGAAATATAGGTCGCGGCAGGGAGAGAATATCCCGTTGTCGAGGCTGCATTTTTGCTTGATTGTTAGCTCGATGAATAAAGAACAGTCCGGATTCATAAATTGAGAGACCACTGCACACGTACGCGCGTATACAGTTGCCGGATAAACTTATTTTTCGCGGAAAAACGCAATTTACGAGTATACGCGCCTATACGAAGATTCGTGTTTTCGGCGAATCGTTTGTAGAAATAGAAAGAAGCGCGAAATGTGAACTAAAACTGTTTCACCGGAATAATCCATTATAGTCCCGCATTGAACAATAACGCCACTTTATTTCATTGTGCCTCGTTCGAGTTTGCAAGAAAGGTGATTTATTCCGCCAGTTTCCGCTTCATTCGCGGTCCTAAATTCGCGCAAAAATCAATTCGCCCGAAAATTTTGCGCGCTTCACTTCCGCTCGAGTCAAGGCTCGTTACGCGCATGCGTGTATACTCGTGAAGTTCGATTGTGCACGAGAATGAGGAGGAGAAATCGCTCTCGGGATTTATTATTAGAGCATCTGAATCGGAAAGTTTCCGTTTTTACTACAAAGCTTCAGTCATAAGACAGCGACACCCTAATTACCCTGTTTTATCCCAGCCCCGTAACTCATGAAAATTCAGCCAGGCAAATCCCGGGCGAAGAAAAAAAAGCGGGTCACAGAGGCTGCCGCGAAAACCCAAACACAGCTCCTCGCACCGTATACAAGCATACATCCCCCTACATCCGAGCCATAAAGCTAAATTAAGCTCCGACCGAAATCGCCCCGATAAGAATCAGTCAGCCGAGTAAGCTTCCCTCCGCGAAAAGAAGAGCAACTCCTCCCGGTGCGTCATTGTCATTCTCCGACGGCGATGCAGCCGTAGCGCGCTCGAGTCACGTAGTATAACTTGCTCTACGGGTGATGTATATTCAGACGGCGTTTCTCCGGCAGCGAAACCGTTGCGCTAAAATCCCGGACACGCCCGCGAGGGCATAGCACAAGACGTGTTAAGACGGGGAGGGGCGATGGAATCGCTTATTTATGCGTGGCTGACGCGCCCGAGAGGCGAACTAGACACGCTCTGCAAGAAACGCTTTGGGGTGTGTTTTTTTTTATTCCGAAGGAAGTTTGTTTTTTCTTCGATCTTCTTTCTCGATTTTAGACGGTCGGATCTATCGATTGAATTGTATGCCCACTATTTTAAAGAGGACGGTCAGTCCATGGAGGGATAAATTTAAAATCTCTGAATATGGAAGTAGTATAGAGGAGAGAAGCGCAGTCCATATTTAAGGCAATATGCGAAAAGAGCTTAAAAGAAGATAAGAAGGCGAGCGAGTCTGAAAGTTTTTTCCCTCCGGTGCGCCCTCGAGGTTGAAGTAATCGGATTAGCCAAGAGAGAAAGAAGGAGAGCTTTTTCCGCTGCGGGGGAGACTTGCGAGATTCAAAAGTATATACTCGAAGGCAAACTGTCTCTCGATGATCGAATTCGAGATAATCGACGCGCGCGCAAAGAAAAGTCTCGTTGCGACGACGCTAAAAGATTGATGGCGGAAGTCGTTTGAGGCGGCGAGGTATAAAAGTCTAATTCTTCGTACATTCGCAGCGTATATATATATTTGCGCCGATTATATAACGAGGATTTAATTGTGATTAATTTCGGGGAGAGCGTTCAGTTGCGATTCTCGTAATTGAGGAAATAATTTCGCGGTGGAGAGAGTGAGGCTGATTATTCAAGCCGTGGGGATGACGAAGTGTATAAATCGAATCGTTCCTGCGTTAGCGGATATAAGATTTTATAAAATCAATTCGTTTAGCTGAAACTTCACTTATACCGTTTTCAAGTAAATATCTATCAGCGCACTGAAAAGCTCGCGAAATAAACGGTAAATCACAAGCAGAAAATGCCGAAGAGCACTCGAATCGTTTAAGGGATGATTAAAGCCCCGACACTTTCTTCATTTCCCTGGCTTTCTTCCGGAAACTTTTCTAGTATACACTGGCAAGCGTTCTATCTTCCTCCAACATCTCTCCGATAGATCGAACCGGTGGCGGCGACGGCTCTCTTTGTCGAGTCCTCGCACTTTGGAAAATCGCGCGGAAATCGCGCTCCGAGAGATGCAGAACAAGAGGACGACGGCGTCTGTGTATTTTTCTCTCTTTTCTGCGTGGAGTTTCTCTTTTAAATCGAGATTCGAACGTAGTGTTACTCGGACGAGTAGAGATCCCGTTTAACCATGGATAAGGACTTTGCTAATGTTTCTAATTGTTTGGATTCGGATTTAAAAATGTAGTAAATTTATCGCAAAATGGAAAAATCGTATGTTCGCTCTCGATCTCTCAAATTGATAAACATATTCGCGAGAATCTTGACCTTTCAAAATCAAATTTACCGTGATTCATCAGAACAAAGCAGTTTTGGACTGGACTACATTGTCTCTCCGAGTCTCTGGGCAGCGACGATAGGTGGCTATCAGCGCGTTCAGAGTACATGCATAGAGTTGCGTCTCTTACATTCTGAAACGGTCTTGTTGGGTCTGATGCTTGGGCCACTCAAGCTGTAACTGCCTGAGCTTGAACCATTGTTCTTAAATTGATCGCAGCTCTTAACGCGGCTGTATGTGTGTATATATACGTGAACTCGAAAGATTTTCGAGAATCTTAGCCGATTGGAAAGTATAAACACGTGTGTATATAGGTATATACGGCGTGCATTTGGAAAATGAGATTTTATACCGGCGCTATTCTTTATATTGATGTTTACCCGGATTCGTTGAGATTCGTATAAGGTGAAGTGCATACCGCGGCTACCGGCCGGCAGTAAAATAATATTGCAGCGTTTTACGAGCGCGCTTTGTACGAATCAATATATATTTCGCTTGGGTATTAATTTATCGCGCGTAATTTGCTTTTGGACTTGGATAGTGATTTTTGTGCAAGACGTTGCGTTCTTGCGGATTCTGCTATTTTCACGTGATAGCTTTTACGAAGTCCGTAAATAGCGAAAGGTCTTGGTAAGAAAACTTGGATGAATCGCACTTTGCGATATCCATAGAACCGAAGTTACCGGGAAAATTTATCCCCATTCACGCGATGCCCGAATCCTAAATGAAAAGAACTATCTCAACTCTTCGCTTCAAACTTCAAAATCAACGCACCTATAGACCCGCACCTTAACCAAGCCGTTCTAAAAATACTCGCAACCCTTTCATCTTACCGTCAGCATCGCGCGCGCGAAAGAGAGAGAGGGAAGACTGCTCGTTACAGAAGTTCATTTACATCCGCGCGCATAAGAAAGCTCTGCTCCGGCGCCATTCGCTCTTCTATATATACGTGGGAGCAGGTCACATTGTGCGAGTCGACGACACGATCCTATTGAATACCAGCACGGGCAACTAATGATAGGCGGCGCGGCTCGCACTATATATATATATATATATATATATATATATATATATATATATATATATATATATACACACACATACACTGTCAATAGACGCCGGTAGCAAAGGAGTGAGACTGAGCCGAGGGAGAGAGGGAACGTCTCTGCACACGCGTGAGCTTTCTCTATTATGCAAGCGTTTGCATTTACAAATACGGGAATATATCGAGCTGCGCGATCAGTCGAGGCTGGGGTGAAATCGAGTTGGGAGAGGCTTGGATATTACGTATAGGTGTGAATTTGGTGCATTGGCTTTTGGTTAGCTGAATTTATTTAATCGAAGGGCTGGAGTGCGATGCGCGCGTGGAATACATCGGGATTTTCGAAAATGCGTACGGTTTTTATCTCGGAAATGCAGCGATCATGCCTACGAGGTCGTAAAGCCTGTGTAGAGGCCGATTCTGGGGGATGTATACAACCGGTCAAACAACCGCACTTTGACGTCGTTATACTTAGAGCACAGGCTGCAATTTCGAACCCGCGAGCGTCGACCTGGATTTCCAAAATTGGAGAGCCTGCGGTGACACCTATAGTGTGATAGCTCATAGTATGAACGAAAAATAACGCAAAATTACAGCAGACTTCATCAGAGTCTATGCTCAACGAAAAAACGTTTGAAAAGAAAGAGAACGCGGAAACGCCTCTTGGATCTAAAATAAGGTAAACGCGGGGTCACATGGCACAGGCGAAAATAAATCAGAGCCTTGCTCTCCTTCATCTCAACTGCAACGTGTACACGCACGTAGAGCCGTTTGTACTCGTCGCACGTCTGTAATACCCCCGCCGATCCAATCTTTTCGCGAGCTCCGAAAATTCGCCCTCGTGCGCATACGTAAATATTCTTTACTCCCAGCCGTTCTTACCATACTCTTTTCGACGGTCTCCCTAGGACGTTTTCCTCATATTGGTTCGCAAAGTAACGGAGGCTAAATTCGCGCGATTTTCCATTCCGTGCGCATTAGACCGAGAGAAAGTGGAGCAAGTCTATTAATGATAATAACACAGAGAGAAGTAGAGAGTTCTTAAGTCCAACTCGTTTTGAATCTTGATAAACGCGCGCGCGCGCTGCCGACAATTATTCCCGTCCTTGCGCGCTACGCAATTCCGTTGCATGTCGGGTGCCACTAAAATTAACCGCTTCATCGTCGTCGTCCCTAATTTCATTACCGCGATACAGCCCCGTTAAAAAAGCGAAAAAGTAGCAGATTCGAAAGTCGCTGCAAAGACTCGGGGCAACGATACCCCCCCCCCCTTTATCAGAAAAAAAGCTCGACCCGAAGAAGAGAGAAAAAGTCGTGTCTCTCGACAAGGTAAAGAGAGAGTGTATCAGATATTCGTTTTTTTTCGTTAAATTTTTTTGTTTAACAACGGAGTAGGGGGGACGGATACGTTACCGGTGGTGAGACTAATCTCCATGGCGCGCTGCCGATGGCCGAGGACCTTGAACTGCGGCAGACTGACGTCGTTGCTGACGCCGACACTGGCCAGGCCCTCGTTCCACTTGTAGCGGATGTCCCTCATGGTGTAGCCGACTGGAAAACGAAAAAGAGACCCCCGCTTGCGGTTTGGTATACGTACCTTCATCGGCTCTTTTTTCGCTTTTCTCATCAACGCGCGCTTTTTTTTCAACTTTCTATACTTTTGCACGAGACGGGGGGGCCTCAACTCTCACTTACCTTACCTCGACTTTAGACATCATTATTATTACTTATCATCATCATTTTGCATTTTCGCTATTCTTTATATCTCTCGTTTATTCGTGTACGATCGACACAATGCTGTTCATTCGAATACGCGCGGCTATATACCTCTCGCTCTTTTATCGAAAATTTCGTGCGAATCTCTCAATCGCACACGCGACTGTGCGGCGGAGCTTCTCTTTCTTTCTTTTTTTGTTCGAGTGTGCACACATTTCAGTTGCTTTCTCTCTTTATGCGATGCTGCTGCGCCGCTGCTTGCTGCGCAGTATATGTATTTTATAAAGGTCTGCTTTTCTCTATATAAAACACAAGCGGCTCGCTCTCTTCCGGTTCGATGGACTTTCGTGCGAGAAAGAAAGAGACGGAATGAAAACTAAACTGGAGAAAAAAAGAGCTTAATGTCGCGTATGGACGAGGAGAAGTGTATAGTAGTTACTCCTTGCGTCCTTTTTTCCATAGCGTGTGATGAAGTAGAGAGAAGTGTATACAAGAAAGGGCCATTAGCGTCTCTGCCTTGGTGTGTGTGTGTGTGTGTTAGCGTCAGAGTTAAGTACAGTCGAAAGAGAGAGAGTGAGAGAGAGAGAGAGAGGGAGATAAGAAAAATTTACATTCGAGAGACGTCTTAATGCCATGCGGTAATGAGACTTCTACAACGATGTTAACGCCGCCATCGGGACATTAAGCGCTCGTCCCGGTTTCAAGGGGGAACAACGTTGAGAGACTTGATTTACGTTGTGGATCGGGTTAGCCGTCGAATGTTACAAAGTTACATACGACGCATCGATAATGTAATGAAGTCGTTGAAACAACCGAAAAAATAACAACGCATTCTTTACAAAGCGCCGACGTGTTCATCCATCTCTGCGAGTGACAGATTAATTAATATTTCCACTGATTTCTCCCGTTGCATACGTTGAATTGTCGGTCCGAATGAAATTAAAATTTCCAACAATCGGACGTTAATCAAAAACTCATCGCGTCGCGCGTGCTGAACCGTGGGTTGAAAAATTAACGAACTGCCAGATAAAAACGAGCATACGGACGAAACAAAGAAGTTTCCATGTATACTGTACGATCGAATTGAAAAGCATTTTCTCGCGTAGCTAGAATCCATCAAGATCTTCTTCGAGAAGCCGGCAAAAAGAGCCGTGGAGCTTTCTTGATTGGAATTAATAGTATCTTTTCAGCAATTGCAAGCCGAGAACAAGGCTTAACAATCGTTGATAAGATATTTACACCAAAAGATAAATTCCACCACGCAGTACGTTAACCCGTCTCAAAGTCTGTATACGCAGTCGTCATCGTCGAGTATTCGTAAAAGAGAGAAAGAAAAGGAAACGCAGGAGAGCTCGGCAGCGGGCTCGCTAGTACATCGGAGTCTCGTATCGAGCTTGCAGAGAGGAGAAAAAAACAAAGAGACGCCGGAATCGATAATCGATATCGTATGCAGCGTGACTATGTGTGTCCATACACAGGTATAGTGCCGAGATTGTGTTAGAGTGTGTGTGTATATTCATACACATAATCATTCAGTGAGAACGGATAGTGTTCCGTGTGAGTGTGGCGCAATTCACAGTAGAGGTGAGCCGAAGACACTTGAAATGAAGGGAGAGACGTCGGCGAACGTGTGTGAGTGGTGAGTACAGAGTATAGCGTAGATATAGAGAGATAGAGAGAGAAATCGCGAAGCCTTGGACTGGCGATGTTCACGGCCAGTAGTAAAAGTCAGGCTCTGGGCGGACATCGCCATCCATCACGCTCTGCGTACGTAGACAGTATACAGCGTACACAGCGCGCTATACGGGTCTGTCTGCGTGTCGTTACATGCGTGTGTGCACGAATCGTAAATACTCTCGAACGAAACGACACTATATTATACGCATGTCCGCACAGCCCGAGAAAGAAAGAGCTGCACTGGCATCAGAGAGAGAGAGAGAGAGAGAGAGAGAGAAATATATGCGAATGACGAAACGAGAGAGAGAGAGAGAGAGAGAGATAGTGTGAGCAGCGATAGATATAAACAGTGAAGTAGAGAAGAGAGAGAGAGAGAGAGAGAGAGAGAGAGAGAAGAGAGAGTTTATAAATATCTACCTGTAGAGAGGTGTATGGTTGTCTGTCGCTGCCTGTGCCCGAGCACGCGAAACTGCGGCAGTTCCACCTCGCTCGAGATGCCGACCGACTGTAGGCCGGAATTCCATTTGTACCGAATATCGCGCATTGTGTATCCAACTTGTGTGTGTGGGGGGCCGCACACGCACGCAGAGATGCATTCGGAAGGAGAGTAGGAGGAGATCACAAGAACACAGAAAACAAAAAGAAAATTCGCTGCTCTAACATTACATTCGCTTCGACAGCCCATTGAGAGACACTCGCTTCGCTAAGAGATATACTTATAAATTACAATAATGATACAGATTTACTTTTTTTTATAATATAAATTGTATAATAGATATAGACAAAGAGAAATAGACAGAGATGGAAAAGAACGAAGGACACTTCCGATTCGACCATAACGTTAAGTACATACGAATTCCTCCCGACGAGGAGCAGAAGAAAAAGAAAACATCAACGTCGCGTGCAGCGGAAGTCGGAGCGGTTTGTAATCGCAGCCGTGTATACAGTGCAGCTATACGTACCGCGCTATGGTCGAATCAGTAGAGGAGGCGAGGAGAGCGAAAGAGAAAAAAACGCAAGAATCGGCCACGACGACTACTCGAGATTAAGTGGACTGATTAAAGGCTTTTTCTCTTTGCTTCCGCGGAAAGAGGGGCTTCGTGGAGAGCAGAAAAGAGAGAGAGAGAGAGAGAGAGAGAGAAACTTTGTACAAGAGGCGAGGTCCTTCGTATACAGGAGACAGAGATAGAGAGATAATATAGTGAAAGAGAAAAATAAATAAGAGGCCTTACGTATAAGTATCTACAACGTCAATTAAAAGCTCGGGTGCGAAGGAACCGCGCGCCAGTAGAGCCTCGAAAGGCCGTTCGCGACAAAGTTTTAATTAAGGACGCTCTCCTCCTTTACATAATCGTCATCGAGAGATCAAGGCCGCGCGCGCGCGAGCATAGGAAAAGTCGCCGCGAGTTAACCACGACGATTAACTAATCATCCCCCCTCCCCCTCACAGGCCTCGGGGGGTAAATTAGCCCGTAAATCGACGTTCACCTCGTACACACATATAACCCGGTTATACAGTCGGCGGGAGTAGATCGATTCTCAAAAATTCCTCGCTCGCGGCCCCCGACAAACCGTATACGCGCGCCTGACCTTGACCCCGCTGATATGCCGCTGATGTACCGCAGTGTATGTGTCTGTATCAGCGGCCCTGGCGGCGAGTTCGGTCTTTGGAAATTCGCGACCGGTGAGTCGAAGGACGAGTTAATTTTTTTTTCTTTTATAATGGACGCGAATTACCTTTTTTTCACACTCTCGAACCGTATCGAACCAGTCCATCGCGTGTTTACATTCTAAAGACCGCATTACGATAATCTCCCCCTCTTATATATAATATCATATAGTAGCTAAATTAATTACTCGCACGCGAGCTATATACGAGAGGAGTAGAGAAAAAAAACGTGCGCCGACCTTGAACACATCCTCTCTCGAATCGAGAACGTCTTGGAATATCGCGTACGTTCGCCAACTTTCAAGGACCACGACGTAATCGGCGAATCTTATACGACACGCCGGCCTTTCGAGTATATAAGGGCGCAACATTCCTTCGCACCCTCGTTATGTATACGCATGTAATATATATATATATATATATATATATATATATATATATATATATATATATATATATATATATATATATATATATATATATATATATATATATATATATGTATGTATAATAGAGTTGGAGCTCGTCGGGTTAAGTACAATGGGTCACGCCGCATCGCATTCCTTCGGAAAAGGGGTGGGGTATACATATGTATAGGCAAAGGGCCCGGCACACATTGTCGGCATCGCGCGGATACTCGCGTTGGAGACTCATTCCTATGGATCTGTTCTCTGTACAATGCGGTATTCCGATCGGACTCTCTCGAAGGGTTATATCTATGTATAGAAGTGCCGGGCCTTTTGCCGTACGTGGTATATATATATATATATATATATATATATATATATATATATATATATATATATATATATACACACATATATATAGTTTCTATATGAGGCTGGACGAAATTTGCTTTATGTGATTGTGTATATGTAAACACACTGCAAAAAGCACATTTCGCTACGGTATATGTATATACACATCGATGTACTTTATATCTCCAAAACGTTCATACACCGATCGAGAGTAAACAGAATGATATTCAGAATTTCCCTCGACTCTTCCCGAGTTTGCCTTTTCACGGCGAAACTCGGAAAGTAGTTCTGGTGTATGTGTACTGGGGAATCGGAAAGTTTTCTTTTTTTTTTTGTTCTTCGGTATACACAGCGGATATATACACATGCTTGGGATCAGTTCGACGGCGACGTCGAGGAGAGAGAGAGAGAGAGAGAGAGAGAGAGAGAGAGAGAGAGAGAGAGAGAGAGAGAGAGAGAGAGAGAGAGAGAAAGAGGACTATGGCGGAAAGAGAGAGGAAAACTTCGGAGATTGCGGGAAAGACACTTAGAGATAAAAAAACATACAAGACACAGAGATTAAGACACATATTATACAGAGAGAAAAAATCGTGTGGTGCAAGCGTGCGTGCAGAAAATCTACAGTGCTGTATTATACACACATAAATACATCTATATGTACATATAGTTATCATCTTCGTCGGACAGAAGCTGCGAGAGGCATCGGAGTCGCGGTTCGAGTTTATATTCATGAGCGTAAAATAGCGTCGATTTTTCAGGTCGTTAACCCCTCGAGTCGTAAAGCATTAACGGATCTGTCGAAAAAAAAGCTTCTTGCAACAATAGCACGGGTAAAACACACAACGATGCCTCTCGGAAAAGCTCGCGCGCGCGGCTATGTGTACACGTATACATACACACGCAAACACACACGTATAGAGAGAGAGAGAGAGAGAGAGAGAGAGAGAGAGAGAAACCGGCGGTCGTTCTCTCGGGTCAAGCTTATCGGAGCTCTCGCATCGCCAGGGCGACCGAATCGCGTAATTGCAGTCGGCCAGGTGCCTTTTAATGAGCCTTGGACTCTCCTCTCTCTCTCTTCTCTGTATACAGCTGTGTGCTTGTGCTGTATTTCCATCTTCGACCGAGTTTCGCTCGCCCTGCATTTCGATGCACATACAGCCTGCGCTGAAGGGATTTCTCTCGTCGATAAATATTTGCCTATCGTCGATGTGTAATATTTATCAGCGAATTTTTCCTCACAGCGCATGCGTTGATAATATTATACTCCCGTAATACATACTACTGTAATTTTGCATGCTCGTACATTGTACGACTACTATTTTGCTTCTGTTATATATACGCATAGCAACTTCGCTACTGTACTGCACTAATTCCATGGGCGCAGCTCTTCTACATGTACATAGCATATACGTACGTAATTAGGAGGGTAAAAAGTACGAGTGAAAGAGAGAGAGAGAGAGAGAGAGAGAGAGTGTGTTTTACTTTTTCTCGTTTGCTTTCTCAGCAGTACGACTACTTGCCCGTTTTTTGCCTTGTCGTACATACCAGTCGTCGTTGTTTAAGGAGCTCGTACTCCTTCTCATGCAACTCGCTCGATAGTGCACTGCGGTCTTTTTTATTATTTCGCGAATGGGAGCGATGCGACGATTAGGGCGCAATGTTTCGAGTTGTTACCGAGTGTTTTGCTAATTCGCGGTAATTTATACTCGCGCTGATGCAGTATCGAGCAGATCGGAGAATCCGAAAAGGTTTGTACTTGTCTCTCTCTCTCTCTCTCTCTCTCTCTTTCTCGTTGCTTACGTTATATGTTTCTCTCGTCCATCCCAGAGTCAAAATCGAGTATGAAACCTACTTTTTACAGCTACTGTATATAATATATACGCAATATATGTACATTATACGTTTATACATAAGATACAACCAAAGGGAGCAATAAAAAAACGATAAGAAGAGAGAAGAGAAAACGATACGCATGCGCTGATGGCCAGATGCACAATGCGTCAGATTTCGGTCTGAAATTACACAATTCGCCGAGTATGTAGTAATTACGCGGTAATACAGGCGGCATGTCTCAGCCTGGGCTCTCCTCAGGGCTCGCTCGGGCCGTCCCTCGGCCTTATATCGAGTTCCCGGACACGAGGCTCGGTGCTGTATGTCGGAGGCTGATCATGTCTATAAACGTATATGCAGCTGCCACCGTCCCGTTGCTCGAGCGGCTGATTATACCGTCTTTCTCCCCTCTACCACTACTATATATAGTGGATATCGAGTAGAGAGCGTTTTCGTTTTTTTTTGAGAGATAGATGATATACATGCGTTTGGTATATAGATGTCATTGAAGTTTCGTGTACCTCCGCAGATCTGGATGGAAAATTTTGTCGCCACGAAAATCCAATAAAGGAGCTTAATGCCGATGAGCAAAGGCGCGCGCAGCATGTGCACGTATGGCAAACCAAAAAAATAGATGACGTAACGTCGAGCTCGGATGACTCTGATGTTAGAGTATACAGAGTATGTAGCATCGATCAACCCAATTCGAGCGAGAATCACAGCCAGAAAGAAAAAAGAGAGCTTTACGTAAGTATGCACAAGAAAAAGTAGTAGTAGTAGAGCAAAAAAAGTATAATAGAGAAAGAGAGCGAGTCACGTGACGCCGGACCTAATCGGCTCTCGTGCCACGCGAGCATAGGATACAGTGTGACGCTGCCATTTCTCGCGCACATCTCGTATTCTGTAATGTAATTCTCTGGTCGGAAAGAGAGAAAAGCAGACTTGACATTTGAAATTCATGCGCGGCGCAGTTAATTAGACGCGCGAATTGACATAAATTGTCCTCGAAATCACAGCGTCACTCTGCCCAGCAGTAACGCATACGTGTGTTACACTGTCGTGACGTAATGTAGAAACACAGATAGTATAGTATATTATATAGCAGCCTCGCAGTAAGTAGATAAAACAACATCGCAGTGACAATCCAGTTGTTTTCTATGACCGGCATCGTGCGGCATATGCATCATTGTAGAATAATAATAATGATGATTCAAAAACTAGGCATAATACGCAGTAAGTCACTACGTATAGGCAATAAGTAGTATACAGATAAACATTAGAGAGATAATAGTAGTATGGAGGCCCCGTCGTCTACGTACGGCCGTACGTATATCGGCACCTACACCCACACATACGTCCTATGTCGAGTGTGCATGTGTGTGCATGTATGCATAGGGCTAGGTGCACGCTGGCGATGGGCCAGAAACAATCGACGCGCCAGCGCAGCGCACACAGGTATACGGCTCAAGTGGCGAAATAATGTTTCCTTCCTCTCTGGCTATATAACGACGAGGATGTTTCTTTCCTCCTTTTTCTTTTTTTTTTTTTGTATCTGTTGCATCGTTGCGCGGGCGCGCGATTTCGATGCTTCTGCTGCGTCTTCCTGGTCGAGATTGATCGCTATTGTACGCGTTTTGGCCGGAGATCGCGTTGGTATTTTAGAGAATATATAGGCGTATCCTTCGTTTTCTTTGTACAGGAGATGACGAGAAATCGTTTAAAAGCCGAGGTTTCTCGTTTCATCTCGACCACAAGGACGCAGAGAGATTACTTATATACTATGCTTTCGTATAGAGTAGAGCTTTCTTGAGAAACGATCTAAATTCTTAAACTACGCTCGCGCACACATAGAAGATCGAAGTATATGAGCTTGTACTTATATAAATATATACCTCCTCGCACTTTGTACTGCGTGAGTGGAGGAGATGAAATATTCAGAGGCGCAGGTATAGGATGTATATGAGGTATTTTATGCAACAAAGTATAAGGTCTCTTTCAAGATTATATACGTTTTCACGTCATCTTCGATCGGCAAGAAGTTCGTTCGTTATGTATAATTCGCTTACACACGTTATACGTCACTGTATATACACAGTCGAACCTCTTGATTTCATTCCAGTCCAATTCGAAAACCCGAACTCCAATCACACAATCAACGACACAACAAACAACGGTTGCTCCGGTCTCGGACGACTTACTCCTCTCTACGGATCGATTGGTTCGCGACCGGTATAACGACGTCGTCACGATGCAGTTGTTCCCGCTGGTCGTTTGCTCATACGAATGTACACCGATTCGCCGGAAGCGAGAGAGAGAGAGAGGGAACTGAAAGATGAAGGGTAATTACGGTTGGGGTTTAAATCGGGCACACACGTGTGTGGGTAGGAATTTCAGGGACAGAGATTGATTGATTGATTGATTGATTGATCGGAGGCCTTAGTTTTGCTCACATGTGCGAACGATTGGCAGAAGTGGAAATGGAACTCTCTCTCTCTCTCTCTCTCTCTCTCTCTCTCTCTCTCTCTAAAGTTTTTTTATCGGCTGGGGATATTCTACTCACTATAGCACTCGGTTTCGGCTTCGAGTTTCAGAGTGATTTGTTCGTGTTTCCCCGTATCCCGACGTATATGTATCGATTTGAAAAAAAAAACAACGTTATTTTCACCGTTTATTCGTTTCGGCTCTGGTACAGCACGAAAGGTTATTATTATTAGATTAAATGAACGTCAAACGATCACGCGCGAAATATGAGTCCGGTGTGTATATGCAGTGCGCGAAGCAAAGTTTAACGGACGAACTATATACGTGCGGAATATGAGTGATGAATATAATTAATAATGAGAATGGATTAGCCTGCACTCGCTCGCGTCGGAAAATAATAAAAACGTCCACGCGGACGTTGATTTATTAATCATGAACGAACGCCCGATGGGTATACGGATACCGATCTTTTTGTATAATTGAACGCGTTCGGAGCTGCTCACTTCGCGTGACGCGATTTTAAACGCGGGATTTCATGAATTAGGCTCTAATTACCGAGTGAGTCGTCGTGACAGGTGCATTTTATTGTAGCTTTATAATATAGTACACGTCAGAGAAGTATAAAAAGTAATTCCAACTGATTAAACACCCTCACATCCTCACGACAAAACTATCCGCGGCCGAACAAGCCGCAAGTGACAGCACCGCAAATTGAGATTCGCGACTTGCGGCGGCTCGCGACAAACGAACTTCTTACCGCACCAAAAAGCCAGAGAGAGAGAGAGAGAGAGAGAGAGAGAGAGAGAGAGAGAGAGAGAGAGAGAGAGAGAGAGAGAGAGAGAGAGAGAGAGAGAGAGAGAGAGAGAGAGAGAGAGCTGCGCGCTCTCCGATTAAGGCGTTAAGTCGCAGTTTTTGTAGCGCCGAGACCGCAATCGGCCCCGCCGCTGTTTCCGGTTAGAGTCGGAGAAAGTCGGCGCACCGCTGCTTTTTGTCCTTCTATACGTATACTCTTCAACCTGCAGCTACCACTTGTCGACCAATTCCGTCGCGGTTTTCGAATCACGCGACTTTTCATCGCAAAAATCATCACCCAAATAATACCAAACTAACGTCACACCTTCCCGCAAGTCGCGCGCGAAGTCTCGCGAAACTCTGTCCTCTTTCCCTTATTCTGGCACATGGTCACACACGCGACGCAAACACACGCAGTATAGTATAAGTTTGCTTCTCTAAGAGAGACAGCTTTCGCGTCCGAGTTCGGTGACGGCTGATGACTCGGGCGTAACTTTTCACCCTTCTTCCCTCTGTGTGTGTGTGTGTAGATATATATAAGTCACATAGAGGGAGGACTTACGTCGCGACGTCTTTCCCTCCTCCTGTACACGCTGTTCTCTCGACTCGTTTGCTCTCACGCAAACTTTCGCGGATTCGCAGCCGCGTGATAATAGCTTCGAAAAAGGCCTATACTCGCGCTCTGCGGATTTCGTTGTTAAAGTCGAGATATACTATATATCAAGAGAACTTTATGTAAAATTCGAGTTAATTTTCTCCGCGGCCACTTGGCTTATTTCAGATTATACGAGGCTGTATAAGTTCGCCCGGTGTTGTCCTTTCAATTATTAACAGAGACGAAGTTCGCGGATTATATACGTATAGTCTTGAGGAGCGCGAAGCTTCAAAGGGTGAGAGAAAGTGTGTTCTCGTTTAATATTTACACTTCATAAATTCACTTACGGATGGCGGATCTTTTAGAATCGGACTCTCGTGTGCAGCGATTTTCAAAAAGCTCCAGCGAGCGAATTATATAATTACAACAAAAAGCACCCACTTCGCGTTGGCGAAACTTTTCCTCGTGTTGTACACTTGTATAATATACGTATACCTGTGCGGATACGCCGGAAAGATACTTCGTCGAGTTAAAAAGGGAGAGTCTATACCGAGCGAATCTCATTATAGCGAGAAAATTAAGGAAAAAAATAAAGTTGTAAAAGTCAGTGGCTGCTGCAGGCAAATGCGCATCGAAGTCACTGCAAAGCGCTTCTGTACTATATACACGGAGCTTTTTTCTCCCTCCACGCTTAACTTTCTTAAAAGCTCGAAGAGAAGAAAAGACGGAGGAGGACGAAGTGGGCCGTATACACAATGCTCGAGAGGGAGAAAAGGAGAATCTTAACGATTAATTTTGCGAAATTTCCTTCATAAGGAGCTTGCAGAGCGCGCGTGGATAATTCTTTCCGATATCCGTGCGGCGATTACTTTTTGCATTGGGAGGACTTTTCTCCGGGCGAGCTTTTATGCGGGACGACGATAAAAGAGGCGATGCGAGAGGCAATTCTGGATTTATAGGTATAATAATTTGAATTACAGCGATTTGCAGTGACGACGAGGATTGTTCTCCAGCTTGGCTCGGCTTTCTCAGTGGAACGAGTCGACGTGTAGTCGGACGGGGGAACTATTCGTTTCGTCGATTTTTCCCGAGTGAAGCAAGTGCGTATACGTATGTTAAGCAGCAGTAATAAACTTTAGATAAACTCATAATCAGGCCGAATATATCCGGTGTATAGGATTGAAATTCCATTCAATTAACAAGCCGCCGAAACAGTAGTATTCACAGCTAGTACATGGGAGAAAAATCGACGTTTCCCAGCGATGCGCAACGACTTTCTCGCTTAGCTCTATGTAGGTATATGTCAGCTCGAATAAAATAAACGCACTCACGCAGCCACGCGCTCTCCCGCACGTGTATTATATACACACAGTATCGTTATCGTGTATACGTAATATAATGCAGGCCGCGAGAAAAAGCTTGTTATTTGGTGCTTTGGCTCTGCACACTGTGCGATTCAGAGTTGGTATTTGGTATACAGAATCGTTCGTTGCGCTGCTCTGATGCGATTGTACGCTTATTGTAGATATAATATAATATATATGATAAAGACAGAGACTGACAAAGAGTTGTAATCGTGAGTGAGAGAGAAGAGAAGAATTTTCAGTTGAGGGAACAGTGTGTACATGTGAGTGTGATGAGAGATGGAGGTCAAGGGGACGACGACACGGGTGCGTGTATGTGCGTGACGTGTGTGGGAGGGGTCGTGAGTCGAGCAGATGCACCTGAGAGAGGAGTGTGTGTGAATGTGATGACATTCTTTTTGCAGAGTCTGTGATTTTTCGTGACGCATGTATAGTATATTCCACCGTAACCGATCGTGTGTTTCCGTTTCCGAGCTAAAACTACGCGTACACCCGCACTCGTTCGATTAAATATGCCTCGTGTGCAGGCCGTTACTCCCCGCTGAGTCATGACCCGTACGTATACAATACAGCCCAAACGAAATGTTTATCTTTATTCATCCGCGGACAGGTGTAGTCAAACAAACGAATAGCAGCAGCGCGCGTTGTATTTCCCTAAAATCGCGAGTAATTCACCTGTGTCCCCCGTGTGTTTGCGTACGTCTATTTTCGGAGCGGACGAAAATTCCGCCGCCAAACACGTATTATACATATATGTGTCAACGCGAGCAAGTACGCGATCAATGTACGCAAACGTGTGTGCGTATGTGTGTGTGTGTGTGAGTGCAGGGGGTGTGCACATATGCGAGAGAGAGAAAGAGCGTGAGTCTCACGGCACATCTGTGCGAGGGGCGTCTTTTTTCTTCCGCTGACCTGAAAAAGCCAGCGGGAGATACATACACATGTGTGTGATGCTGTCGAGCTGTGAGTAGAGTGAGAAAGAGAGAATATTAGGTAGGGAAGGACCGAAAGGTATATAAGTATGTGTGTAAGTGTGTGGGCGACGAGGGGGATGAGGTGGAAGAGGAGAAGGAGGGGGGGACGTGTGTATGTGTGTGTATAAAGAGAAACGGCGGAAATAGAGGCAAAGTGTATGCATTAAATTACACCGGTGATAGCCTTAATGAATCTCTCTCAGCGCCGTTTCTTTTTCTGGCAGCGTTTGTTACTCGCTGCTGTTTGTTTCTTTTTTTCTCTTTTATTTTTATATTCCCGTCGAATGTAGCAACCTCGCGGCGACGGCTCTTTTTTCGAGCTGCAGCTGATTAAGAGAGAACGCAGTCGTCGACGCGTCTGTGTCTGGTTATCTCTTTGATTGTACACTCGGGGGACGATACTTGACTTTATTTTAGCTTTTTGGATTAGAAATACCTCAAACGAACGATTCCCGCCTTTCCACCTATGCGTTTTTATAGCGTTGAACTGGCGCATCTCTTATAATTTAGAGATAGATAGAAGGAGAAAAGGCCGAGTGGATAGTGCGTCGACGGCTGCGTTTCCGGTTTACACTTACGCTGTAGCGCTTTCCTGTTAGTGCGCGAGTGCCATTGTTTATCGAGAGCTACGAAGGCCACTTTATGATCCGCATGTACGCAAAAATCGAAGTCGAGTCATTTTTATAATGAAACTAGGAAAGAAGGCGCGTTTCGCGCGCTCTCGATTCTATCTCTGTCTAATAACACTGGTAGAAAATCTATTATAAGTGTTGGTGGCACACTAACGTCTGCTAATATTTTATAAGCATGTAACATGTTACTAAATCCCTCAAAACTATTTTTAAATAAATATATTAATAATGCTCAATGTCGTCATCATTGTTCAGTATAAGAGTCAGTGGGTTTGTCTATTATTACAATGCCATTTATTTGCATTATAAAAAAGCTATACAAATGAAATTTTACACAGATACTTACTATGCTACCTAGAAAACATGTAACCGACATGATGATGATTTAACTGTTTTCATTCATATTTTCACATCGAGGCCCATATGAATTTTTTAATTTAGCATATCAAATTTTGCTTGTAGACAGTTACACAGAAACTACCATCTCTAGCACATTGTATTTCTGCTTTCCAGTGTATTTTTACATGAAAAAAGCTCATATTTTGCATGTACATTTCTTTTGTGATTGTGAAAAAATATTTAAAGTTGAATCGACCTTAACAGAAAAACTTTTGATTTCGACTCCGACACTGATGTGAATGCAAACTCATGCTATACGACTAAATAATTATCATGGGTGTTGTAGTCGAACACACTACAACTGTAAAACAGTTTAAAAATCAGAATCATCTAGGTTACATATTTCTAGGTAACATCGGAAGTGGCAGTGTCATATTTTAGTTGTCTAGTAGCCTTTTTACAATTCAAAGGGTATTGTATAATGATAGACTTAAACTTGCTGACTCGGATACTGAACTTTTCTTTAAATTCACCTCTCAAACCTCACCGAGAGCGACTTTGGGCACAGAGACACAGTATATCTTCAAACTCTTCATTCTTTTAATTGAACTTTTCACTGACATTTAAAAAAAAACTAAATAATATTCACACACTTTATTACTACTTCAAATAGGGTTCCACTTTTCAATACAAATGTTGTAATACTACACACTCTTGGTAATGATTAATTTTTACTAAAATTTCTTCCTAGTTATATTACATATATTTTATCTGTTATCAAGGTTTCCACATTTCATTTTAAACACCTTAAATATTTCTACCAGGGTTATGAGTTATGACTGTTTTGAGGGTTATTAATTTAAAGTGCGGTTCTGATCTCGTTGTCTAGGCAACTAACCAGCAACTAATCAGAATCACGTATTAAATGCTTCACAACAAAGGCCATCATTTTTTTAAGAGAGAGAGAGAGAGAATATTTGGTGACAAATTTCGATTTAAATAATTGCAAGAAACACGCCTGAAGCACCTGCATTGCGAAAGCGGCGAAGATTCGACGAACAATGGCACTCGACGGTCAAAAATTGTTATTTAGTGTGAAGGCTATAGAACACGACTTATATGGTTAGTTAATAGTGTGCGTGAGTTATGAGAAATATTATATGCGTGTCAGTATTGTTTAGTAGAGTTAGTCGCGTGTTGGATACTTACAACTCTCGATTTCTATATTACACAATTGTCGGTCCATTGGGAAGTATTGCAGGTTCATTGGACACGACGCTGTGATCGTTAATCTGAAAGAATAAAACAGCTTATCAAAGATTGTAACATTTATCGCTATCGATATTTCACATGACTTTTAAGAAAAAAGTATGAGAAGCGATTGCTAAAGGTTGAAACTTGAAACGTTCCGAAGGATTTTTTTTCCTGGTCAAAGAGTGAAAAATCAGAAATCTAATAGCTACCATTTGTACAGTTGAAAATCGCTGTAATAGTCCACATCTAATTTTCCAAAAAATCCAAGTATATTCCAATCTCACTCGAAGCAAACTACCGAACGCTCAGCTCATTATTTTCGCGGCAGCCAAGTAAATTCAGTGGTGGTTGTTATGCCGCATCGATTTAATTAAGGCGCAGAGCTTGCATGCAAATGACCGAATTTATCGCTCTTTTTCGCTCTTGCCTTGTTCCGGGCGTTCTTATGCCGCGCTGTACTGTCACTGATCTCTGGAACTGCTATAGCTTTTTTGAGGTGGGCTTGCGATGAATTGATATGTAAAAGCTTCTTTTTAATTAGAAATAACTCTTTTCATAGTTTTTCGATTCAGCTTACTTTAACTGGAAATATACTTCACGAAGCAAATATTTTCAAAACGGAAACTTTCCGCAGGAATGAAAAAGGGGTTAGTTTTAATCAAAAGGGTCAATTAGCACGTTTTCATTACGACAGGATTCAAAGGATCACGAACGCTTGGACATTAATTGCTTGCATCTAGAAAATTCTCGAGCACGGAATGAAAAAAACGGCAAAGCTTGTAAAAACAAATCATCAATTAGCCGCAGCTATCTCCATCCACTTTCATCCTGGAAAATTTTTGAAAAATTTTCGTACTCGATACCCAAACTCCATTCACTACAACCACCTCACCAGCGTCAAGGCTGTAAAATCGATGCTCTCGCAAACTATATACACGCAGCAGCATCGAGAGACACAATCCAATTTCAACTGCATTCTTGATTCCAGTGCAGCTCGCGCGCGCAATTTCCATCCGACCGCCGTCATAATATCGTCGGCAATTACAGAGTAGCTCTCTGCCTCGGCTGCAAATATTCCGTGGCGCCCGCTAATATTATCAGAATCCTAATAGGCCCTCGATGGAGTAAGGTGACGTGCCGTGTGCGGAGGAGAATACTGCACGCGTGACGTTGTAAACGGCGAAGGTCCGATTAGATTTTCAGAAAATTTCGTTACGAGTTCAGTTGTCGAGCGATGTTAATGTCGTTGCTGCGTTGTTGGGGAGAGTTTCTAAGCGCGAGTGTATGCGCGGTGCTTGGATGGATTTTAAGGGAGGAGATTGCGTTGTTATCGAATCTGCTGTTTATACGCGCCAGTAGGATTGATTTATTGACGAGAGATTCATTCTGGATATACAGAGTTTGTAATTGGCTGATAGTGGATCTCGCGATCGCAATGGAAGTTTGTATATGATTTTACAGCTGTATTTATGCATAGCCGAAGAGAAGCATAGGTATCGAACTCGCGGTAAGAGTTACAGGGAGGGAAACTAGCTTAAGGGAAAAAGTGCAAAGTCGGCCAATGGAGTTGATGAAAGGTTAATAGAGGCGAGTTTTCCTCTACGAAATTTGCATTGTGTTTCCTTATTTCTCGCGCAGGTAACTTTATTTCAGGGCATTTGCAACTTCACAATGCGCCTCAAATTAATGTATAACTTTTCCTTGCATAATTCATCCCGCGCCGAGTCAAGGGAGAAACGAGGGATATCCCCGAGGAGGAGCAGCATTGCAGCAAATCACGCGCTATTTTGCCTCTTTTTTAGAAGCTCTCTCTCTCTCTCTCTCTCGTGAATCGCCGATAGCGCGGAGTCAGTTATTACGTAAAGACTGCGCAAAAGGGGGTGAAAATTGCGGGAGTTGAAAGTTCTCCGTTTTGTTAGGAGCAATTTCGAGATTTGGGAGTAGCGATGTTTGCTTGTTTTATTAATACACTATTTCACTTTTAAATGATAATTTTGATTTTACTTTATGCAGCAGACATTTTTATTTAATTCCTAAAACAATAAATCAGTTATAGACTGGCCCTTTCTATAACCAAAAAAGTCCAAGTTTCGAAACTCCAGAAGCAAACAAATATTCCGACCTTCCGCACTTCGGGCAATTTTGACCGACAGTCAAAAATCACGTCCAAACGATCGGCGCAAATAATAGCTCAAAAATGTCAAAACCTTCGCTCGAGGAGGCCGAAAAAAAGAATGCATAGCGTGCGACGTACAGAGAGAACGACGAGTAGCCTAGAGGGAGAGAGCAATCAAGATTGAGTTCGGGTGCGTGGTGCGCAAAAGTGGGCTTCATTCGTCGCGTGTGCCAGACCGCTGCCGGCGGCCAGTTATATCGGGTGTTTCCGGTCAATACCGAAATCAGTAACGAACTGCGAGTGTCGATTGGGAACGCTCCAATCAACTGATTTGTGGCTGTTTCCGTCGCCTGCTCTCTCTCTCTCTCTCTCTCTCTCTCTCTCTCTCTCTCTCTCTCTCTCTCTCTCTCTCTCCCTCTTTCACGCTTTGGCTCTTCTCCTTTCAATTACGGCTTTCCTCTCTCCGACTCCTTTTTCCGAACAATTGAATGCCGCGACTTTTTCTGAAAATTTATTTTCTTTCTTCGTTTTCTCATCGCGAGGGAAATAATCTCGATATCGCGTACACACTCCTTGTCAGGCCATCGCCTCGCTCCTCTCCTTACTCTCTTCCGAACAGCGGCACTCGAGCTGCAGACGCGTCATATCCTCGGCTGTGAGTATAGCATCGAGAGAAGCCGCGCACTTGAAGCTTCGAGCGCACGCGGGGGCGAATCTTGTTTCCGGGACTGCTGCCGACTGTTCTCGACTTTCGTCGTCGTCGATGCCACTCGAGAGAACGTGATTGTAGGAGCGAGAGCGTCGCTTATTGTTGAGTTTCGTTTATACTCTCGACTGTCCGACTTTCTTTTGTGTACATGGCCGGGCTGAGATTGAGAGAGAAAAGGGAGAGGAAAAACGCTGGGGGAGAATGCGGTGTCGCTGATTTGTGTGGAGGAACGAGCTTGGTGATACTGAGTTATTGTGCGAGCTTTTGGCAAGAAGTAAATTAACTTTTCACTAATGTCTCGAATAAAGAGATTATAATCGAAGAAACCATCCGCTTCGAACGCCCGACTCAGCAAAAGTTTCGCAAGCCACTAATAATCACGCGAAACGAACGCTTTTTTCCCTCTATAATCTTCCTTCGTTCCCTCTCTTGGTCATGATCGATTCATTTGCGAGTTTTTTAGCGCGGGAAAATTAAAAGTGGATGAGAGCCTCTCCCCCGCTAACCTCCGCGATAAAAAGATGAATCGAAAGCAGGAAAAAGACGTCGAGATTAAATAAAGTTCCCTTCCCCTTTCCACATCTCTCGAACACCTTATCCACAAATAAAACGTCTCATCGGTAGTGGACGATGGAACATTTCAGCGCGAAAAACTGACTATCCCCCGATAAATCACTTCGGAGGATTTGCGCAGAAAAGAAGAATCGACGCGCGCGAGAGAGATTAAAAGGGCTGCAAGAGAGGGAGAAATAACGAGCGGCATAATAATCCCATAACGGCCGCACGAGAGAAATGCGGTTGTATGATAATGCCCTCCCCCCGTATAATAGGTATGAGCGCGAATATACGTTTCGGGATCACCTTCTCGTGAGACGTGTGGAATCGAATATGGGAAGAAGGATCATTTTATTCCCGTTGAATGTATACGATTACATCAGTCTATTTTCGATTTAGGTATACGATCAATCGACGAACGGCCAGAGCGTGTAATACAATAAATATCCATCGAAAGAACGACGTCGTTAAAGCCGTTTAAAGCTCGCTCGACGCTTATCGTTATCCCGAGGAATCCGATAATCTCGTTACCTGCTTTCTACCCTCTCATCTCCGTACATACTTTCTACAATTGCATTTTCTCCTGATTTTCCGGCTCTTCTTTCGTTGCAGAATGTACTCCGAAGAGATTCCTCAATGTTCATCTCTCTATACGCATATAGAATAGCAGACAGAGAGGATAAGGGTGAAGGACTCTGCGGCCCGTGGAAAAAATTGCAGGAAATAACGTAAAGGGGGATAATGCCGAAGGGGGTTAAGTGCTGCTCGCGTATGAGATCTCCATTTCAGATGCTTTTTTCACGCTAGGACAAACATAATTCCGCGCCTCTTTGCGATTTGCGCGATGTGAGTACGGGGTCACTCGAGCCGCGCATTACAATGGTCGTGTACAAGATGCTTTTCTAAGGGAATCACTCAGGCCTCGGTAAAAAATATCGAAAGCTCCGATGACCCAACAAGTGCTCGCGGCGCGTTTGAAACTCGGGACCTAACGTCGCATCGGGAAGAAATGAGAGAGCAGTTATACGCAGGCAATATACTCCAATTAAGCGATTACACGAGTGCGTCGTCTGTGTGCGGCTTCGGATTTAACGAGCCAGCAGCGACGTGTGCACATACGAGCTGCTTTCAGCGGCGACAGTAAGTAGTCCACTTCTGCCGTATTTATTTCCACGGGAAAAGCTTCTAATTACTCGAGTCCGGGCTCGCTCTGTCTCTCGTTCCAAGGGATCTCTTGGGAGAGCGAGCTGTAGCCGCAGGCGACGCACTCGAACGAGATAATTTCGGACGCGTGCGGCTTCGTGGCTGTGGTGTACCGTTTTTGAACTGAGTCGTAAAATGAGTTCCACTGCGTGAAACGCGATGTTTGTCACTGACAAGCGAATTACGTTAATTGCACGCGATTTCGATTAGAATATAACAGAGCTTCTTTTCGAAATCCTCGAAAATCAGACATCAAAGCGAGCGAGCGTCGACACGGGCCAACACAATGCATCAATCAATGCTCCGCTGCGGTATAAGAGAGCCGTCGATTCGATCGATGGGTAATAGCGCTAGTGCCGGCCAGTTGTAGCGTTCGGATCAATTATCTTACACGGAAGAGCGGACAATAGCGCCGCGTCGTCGTATGCCGCGCACGTAAGAGCGGAACTGCCGGACGGATGCGAGCGTGATGTTGCGCAGTTGAAAAGCGGAGATTTCAGGACGCAAGTTTTTTTTTCTTGCTGCGGCGAATTTTCCGAGCTTCTTCTTGCAGTATACTTTGAATTTTCGCTTTGAGATGTGAGCGGCGAGTGGTCATCGTTTTGGAAAGAGGGACGTGATTGGATTGCGTTAGGAAGAGAGAGAAGAGGAGGAAAATGGAAGAGCTCTTGTTCTGTTGAGCGTTGAAAGGCTGTGGAATAATATTAGTGTCGGGATGGATTATGTAACGCGGGTAAGAATAAAGTGTGATGATTTTTAAATTGGATTGAGCGTGATTACATTTCGAATCGGTATTTTTATCCACTACCGTGTAAATACTTGATAAGTAGGTCGACACACTTCAACTGGTTATTTCTTGCGTTTTTTTAATGGAATAAATTTTTCCGACATTTAATCATAATATATTCTTCTGTTTATTTTTAAAGTCGAGATTAATTAAATTACCTGCGAGGAGCGCATAATATTTTTGCCACATCAAATAAACCTCAAAAATCATACGCTAACATGCGCCTCAGGTATAGCTCAGTATAAATATACTCCAGAGCACGCGAAATACCTCGCGGTTCGAGCCTTCTGTACACAGGATAGCGGGTATATAAGTGTGTCCTCTCAACGCAGCCGCGGCGAATATGAGCGTGTGCACAATGCTCGAGACGTATGCGCGAGATTCTCGTGGCGGAAAAAATCTCTTTAAAGGGCCGCAAGATACGAGAGGGCTCGACGCTTTTGCTGCGCGCGCGACACGTCGTCGCGGAAGGAGATTACGGTTTTTCGATGCGGCGGATGCTACACCACGGATATTTCGGCCTCTGCGACGTTTATTGCGCTGGTTGAGCTTTCGAGGCGCTGTGCGTGCGTGAGAGCTTTTTTCTCGGTTGGCCGCGGAGCTTTCATTTGACGCGATGCGATGTGCATTGGAAGAGGAAAGTGGCAGGAAAATATTCGGTGATCTTACGGTATTTTTTTGGAATATTTGGTATTGATACCTGATGCACATGAAGTATGTTCGGTTATTTTTTTATTGTGAAATTCAAACTTATACTATTTCGAAATTTTCATCGAAAGCTGCTGATAGTCTAACCTAAACTTAATTCACTTGTATAAGTGCGGACCGCGACTGTTGATCTCCTATACCACTTGAAGCCTCTGAGCTTCCGGTCCGTGAAGATAAGTGGCGCATTGGCGATTTCTAATTTCCCTTCATAATAATCTGGGTTCGGAAAGCATATACAGCGGTATGTGCCCGACACTTTCACTAAACTGCTCTAGTGGGTCTGTTGCTTGGGCCACTCATGCAGTACGTAAAATATCATTACATTAATTTCTAGATTCTGGGAATAGAATAATCACTGATGTTTCTTTATTGTGCCGACGTTTCAAAGGAGTATATCCTTCCTCTTTAGGGCATCGATAAAAACACACGAAGTACTTTGTTGTCACATAACCATTACAAGCACAATTGTAGAGGGGTTGTAAATAGAATTGATTAAACTTAATATTAAGGTTTTAGCTTCTTCAAGGGGCCCAAAATAAATATAAAATATGATACATTTGCAGTATTTTTTGACATTTGAACTGTCAAACACGATTGTTTTAATACGTAAAATATTATTAGCGTTTGAAATACGATGTACTACTTTCGAGTACAACCTTACACTATTTGAATACTTCGATATCATTACTGAGAAACTCTCTAAATCTGAAATACTGAAAAATTACTCCTGTAAGGTCGAGATTGAGTCACTCTTTGCAAAGCGAGGTTTTCCTTTTAACGATGCACAAATCGTTCAGTTTCGAGACTGTCAGAGCAATGACAGAAAATACACCCCGAATCAAAGAACAAAGCGACAGATAAATAAAACCTCTGATAAAAAATCCAGAAGCTAAAGCACCACCACCTCCTTCTCGTCGCGTTATACGTACACCGCAGACATCCGTCGGAATTCGTTACTCCGGTATGCAGCTATACATACATACACTGCACACTCGCTGCTGTACATGTACTATATATATATATATATATATATATATACATCCAGGCGACGAGAGAAGGCAACTTACGTATGCATGGCTTCTGAATATAGTCGGAGCGTTAATACGGGAATACTCAGGAGAGAGGCTCCGAGCGGAAAGGTGCAGTACACAGGCTGTTGGTTCCTTGTTGTACCTGCGATATAGCCGCAGGTTGCGGGCGCCGGAATCGCAGGTGAAATTGAAAATCGTATATCGCATCGTGAAATTAATTGCACCTCTGAATAATGCCGGATGCTGTGCAGCTTTTAATTCGTGATGAGAATATACGTGTGCGGTGTATTTGAGCTATAGAGCTCGTGCGTTTTACTCGGGAAAATAAATAAGAAAAGAGCGGAGATTTTTTGCTTTTCTCGTCACTTGCTATACACACAGCTATAATATTTATTTTCGTGCGAGGTAGCCGGGGAAATTTACGGCTTTAGTGTGGCCTTGATTGGTCCCCGAAGATCGCTGAACGACAAGGCCACGTAATTTCTAAATCCAATCAAGCTTTTTTTATCACGGTCAAAAATCCGTCATGCATTGCACTTTATCCAATTCATTCCGCGAGCGCGAACCGTCAAAATTCGTTGGAGCAACGATTTCACGCCAATTTCGCTGCATCGCGTACGATTTTTATCAAAGATAAAAAGTCCTGTCTCTGTATATACTGCCGAACCGACATTTTTCGACATCACTATGAAATTTCTCCTTTTTTCCTCTTCACCCTTCGAATAAATCCGCAGATGATTGGAGTTTACACGATGACGGACAGACCGATATCTTATCAATTTTTCATTAATATTTCCCGAATCGACGCTATCGCCGACGTCGACGATATTCGTTACGCTCGTCGTCCTACATGCGAAACTGGACAGATAAAAAGCGCTGCTTTCAGGCTATAGATACAGAGACACGCGGTCACGGCAATGAGTGTCGCATGATCGATGAAGGGATATATCTTTCTTCGCGCGCAGCGAATAAACGAATACATCTTTCTGCTCAATTATCTCCGAATGAGAGCAGGATCGCCTCGACGTACATGTCATAAACGCGAATTCTGACGTATATTCAAGCGTTCTTTCTTTGCGAAATAGACACTCGATTCAAACGTCCAATTTCACTCCGCGGGTTCATCGCTTCCGATTTGTTTTTCTTCCTCCCGTTCTTATGGCCCTCATCGTTTTATTCGTCCGGCTTCCTCTCTCTCTATTTCTCATCCGCCTTCGTACAAGCGCAGCTTTATATACCTATTCCTCGTCCGCAATTTGCTGCAGTTTCGTGACAGCCGTTCGATAGCAGTTAGAGAGATCGATTGGTTCGGTTATCTCTCGGCGGGGCGCTATCCCAGAAAAATAGAGAGCATTAGGTAAACGACGAACGAGTCTGCCGCTCGAGAGTAACGAACGGATACGAGATCGCGAACGCTTTCGTCGGCTCGTCGACGAGGAATTGCCGAAAAATGGTCGCCACTGCTGGAAAAAAAAGAGAGAAGAGGGAGCGAGAGCTTGCAGCGATAGGAGAGGGAAAAAGCTCTCTTATTGCCGGCTGGTTTGCGTAGGTACTTTTGCGCGCGTTGCAGACGGTGTAAACGGCATTGCAGATGGAATGCGGAAAAGAGCAGCAGCGAGCCTCTCTCGTGCGTCGATTACCCTGTTTAGCTTACACACTACGTTTTGGCGATGTAGAGTGGATTGGAAAGCTTTTTCGATTTTTTTTCGGGATTGAATAATAATATTGCGCCTCGGATTCTTTAACGATCACTTCTTTGTTCAAACAATCGGTATGAATAAATATTCGTCGAAAGTGTAAAAAATGAAAAGCTTGGATTAACACTGACCGTATGCTCCGGGTGATACTGCCGGTGTGATGTATGCGAATGAACTCATTACTGGTGGTGGCGACGTGAAAGTACGACTGCTTCTCGTTGACGAAGAACGTGTCCGGCACCCAGATGTTCTTGATGAACTCCGAGCCGACGCTGAGTATCTCGACGCCGGCTCGCTTTTTGAAAGCCAGTCGCGGATCCGTCCAGAATTGCCGGAAGTAAAAATCCAGCGTGAAGTCCTGTTGCCGTGATCGCCGTAGAGATTTGCAAAAACAAAGGAACTGGCATTAGTTCAACGGTCTAGAGTGCCGAGCTTTTTCTAGAAACGGCTCTTCGAGACATCGCGCGAGCTTTCGAATTCGAAAATTTTCAAGTCTACCAACTAGCCTGCGTGTCTCGAAGCGCTCGCCTCTCGATTCTACGAATTTACACCAGTCTCTCCCTCGCATTCGCTTATTCAGACAACTTTCAATCGTTCTCCAGTCACATCTACACCACAGCGCGTTATGTGTATCGTCGATGCCGAGTCGAAGGCCAAGTGGTTACGAACGAGCACGGTCAGACCACTCGACGGTTGCATCGAGTGGCTGTTGTCATCGCGGCTGTCGAGCATCGTACAACTCTTTTCTTTTTCAGCTCACTCTGCCGTTTCTTGTCTCTTACACAAAGCCACGGAGTCGACGATACACGTACACGCCGGTGTATGCAGTTGTTATTTTATATGTATATACACTCAAGTTTATAGGAATTGTTACAGGAATTCCTTTAATGTCACTATGGGTCGTTACATTTGCTTGCTTTTGTTTGTCTTTGAAGCTAACGTTCTCTCATTGCAGGGAGAGTTTATCTGTTCTCTTTTGCGAGACAGTCGAGAGAAGAAGGATAGAAAATCAAGACAAAGCGTCCGATCGCGTTATAAGTGGACGATTATACGAGGCACAGTAACCGGAGATAACGAGGATTTCGGTACAAGTATGACAAAAAAAGATAGAATGCTTGGATTTGAAGCACTCGGCGATGCGATTGACCCGCGTGAGATAAGCCGCCGTAAATATTTGGAAAAGCTCAAAAATCCCTTCTTGATCCCGCGCGTCTCGGCGAAAAACCCCCGACAAACTTAATTGGAAATAAAAGCTCGCAGCGCAAAATTTGCGACCAGAGCAGAGAGCCTCTTAAACGCGCAAGTAAAGCCGATTTTACGTTCCTCCCCCGGAGAGATTTGTTATTATAGCGCGCGTGCGCACGCGGAGAAAGCTCTTAGAGCTTGCATAATGCACGTAAAGCGAAGCCGTTCGATACTAATTCTTACGATTTCCTTTTCCGCGAGCCTCGGGGTAATTTTTACGAAACGACAGAAGAGTAATTTTGGTCGTCTAAAAAATATTGACGCCCTGAGAAAAAAAATGATCACGGCTGGTCGAAAGGTTAGATTGAATACCTGAAAAGGCCTGGAAAGAACCTCGCGCGTAAAGCTCGTCGATGGAGCTGCACATAAGAGAGGGTATATAGCAAAGAGGCAAGAGGAAAGTCGGAGAGAGCGAGAGAAGGCCTTGGAAGGCAAGACGACAATTATAAAGAGGCCGAGAGACGACGAGACTCAAAGGGGGAAAATAAAGCTCACCGTTACGAGCTCTACGTGCTCGCTTAAGGCGTTTCGAGCTTATCGGTACGATGCGCTCCGCGCAGTGATTTGCAAGCTACGCAAACTTAAATTTTTTAAAAATCTTTCCCCCTTTCCTTGCTTGTATGTCCGTGACCCGACCGCCTTTTTCGTCAAGTCTATGGTTTTATTTTTACCCCGGAAGCTTGCGCTCCTCTTCTCCAAGGGGATTTCTCGAACCGTCCTTTTTCCCTCTTCTCTCGGAGATTTTATCGCGCTGGCCAGAGATAAATTTTGCGTTCGCCTCACGGAGCTTGCGATTAAAAAATTAAAAGCTCCGCTCGAGATTCGAAAATAAAAGCTCGCCCAACGGAAAAAGCTCTCGAAACACGTAACTCGAACGAGAAGAGTAGCGCACGCGGCGGACCCTACATACTCGCGAGCTTATAAGTTGCCAGTCGCGGGGGCGTGTGTATAAAAAATGACCCCATCAATCTCCCTCGGTCTCGGGCGCGAGCCAACGAACTTTGCGAATCAATCGTCCCGAATCGAGTGCTGCAGTCCAAGTTTTTCCACGTGCAACCCGCGCGTACATGTATACGTAAAAGTGCGCGGGTAATGTATGCACAAAGGCGTATACATAGTTATACGTAACACACGAAGATATAAAAACGAAACAAACAGAGGTACAAGTGTACGATATATATATATATATATATATATATATATATATATATATATATATATATATATAGAGAGAGAGAGAAAGAGATAAATAAAAATAGAATAGTATGAGAGAATCAAAGCTCGACTAACGCATTTAGCGAGTGTACAGACGTATAGCACGTCTATACTTGTGGCCGTAAAGTTATCGTCTATGGTTTTTGTCGGCCGAAGCTCAGAGTAAATAATATAAATACAGCGTAAGCGAAGCAATTATACACAATATCAATTCGACTCTCGTCGGAGCTTGAGCTCGTGTAACATTGAATTCGAAATCATAACGATACAATAAAGTAGCTTCTCTCGTGATCACAATTAGCGAGAGCTTTCGTCCCCCAAAATCACGTGCGCGTATTTATATACATCTCGCTGTATACTTGCTTCACTCCACGGCGAAAAACAGGGCGTATCCCGCGTGTAGCATATTTTTCCTTCCCTCTCAAACCTCATACAAGGGGTGTTCGAGCCGTCTCTGAAGCTCGGAGTAGGTAACCTGATGGTAATGTGTGTGTGTGTGTGCGCGCGTGTGTGTGTGTGCACGAGAAGGAGAAGGATGACGAGCAAGGGCGAGAAAAAAATATATACATACACGGGGAGGAAATGCGAAAAACTCGCGTATAATGCTCGGGTTTCTTATCCCAAAGTCGCCTTTGTGTGTCGTGATGGGGAGATATAGATGTACATACAATCGTATGTGGAGATGTGTCGTGAGTTTATAGATAGACGTGGTTGTATTCACTATATATGTTTTGATCCCGTTATTTTCCTTTTCTTCTGCGTTGTTGCGTTTGGGGATCGTCGATGAGGGTCATGTGTGTGTGTGTGTGTGATTTCACGTGTATCTACGTGTGAGGGTTCTCCGCAGTGTGTATCGTATGAAATATTCATGCAGCATGCTCCGGCAAACAGACAGACTGACTCGTGCGCCATGCCTCCAGGGTAAGTGTACCATGCGTGTGTATGTGTATGTGTGTGTGTGTGTGTTTTGAGAGGAATGTAAGTAACATTGTCTGCGAGTATACGGAGATGGACACGTTTAATGTGTGCGTAACACGCAAAATTGTCATTTGTACAAAATGGATACATCTTCTTGCTAAGATTTCTGCCGGAGGAATCTTTCTTCGCTATATGTGAGGGAATACTCTGCGACCGGACAGAAGACCATACGCTCAGAAAATCATCGTTCGTGTTGTATTTCTCAGAAACGCTGTTTTCTGGATCCGTATAAGCTTGCGTTCGGAATTTCACAGAATTACATATGTAGTAGTAAAGAGACACAAGTGAAAACGAAATAATTAATAACATACTAAATATAAATAAATCATCTCTTAGCGAACCACAAACGATCGTCTCATAACACTAAAATGCAGCTAATCGCGAGGCAGACTGCGCCGGTGGCACAGTTGCACATCAGGCTTGATATACGTGACTAGTCATCCCCTTCGAGGCCGATGGCGTACATACACACACTGTCTTTCTCGCCTCAGCTCGTCACGCATACACGTGCATATCAAGCTGAGCATATGCGCGCAGCGGACTTTGCCACAGAGAGAGGGGGGGGGGAGTTTCGGGACTTTAATGCGCGCTTTAATATGTGTGGATATGTACGCCGGATGTCAACAGCTGTAGGTGCCTGGCGCTGCGAGCGTTAGTCTTGCTCCGATGTGGCTGCAGACAGCGATATGTTTCGCAAACTGCAGCGCGTGTACGCGCGCGAACGCGGCTTTCTGAGAGAGCAGAGAATGAACCCGTTAATCCGTGCAGTCGAGATGCAAGTTTTCGAGGGAAGAAACAGCTACAGCCGTCGACATCTGCAAATTTGTTCAATCTAACACACAAGATTTCTCGACTATCGCGTAATATGCTAATCGTCCGACTATAATATCGTAAAGTAAAGTATATAGTATATGTATGTAGGTATGAGTATAAAAGCACACATCTATATATTATACAAGAGCTGCGCATGCGGTGAAATCCTAATACGACGCCTCTGCTCTTTTATACGATCCCGCGGAAGTCGCGCTGCAGTCGACGTCCGGGAGATTCATCCCCTGAATAAAGCATTCGACCGCAGCGACGCGGATGATAAAGTCGCGGCGATGCAGCCGAGAAGACTTATAGGTGAAAAATCTCTGAGAAGTCTCGAGCCCGAATCGCTTTCGGTTTGTTAGCTCGAGTACACGTTATATTCCTGGCATATATCAATTCGATTTTTCCACGCATCCTCGCTCCAAAAAGCTTTACGCAGAGAGCGAACGTTATGATGATTCATCATCCCACACCCACACAAATCAAGCCTCCTACTTCTTCGATAATCTCGTTGTGCCTCAAAAGAACATCATCGCGCACGCGAAAAAGAAACCGTGTATATCACGAAATTCCGAGAGAGGGAGAGCTTTCGCTGCACTGCGGCTCGAGCGGAAAATCGCGTGTGCATACGTATCGGAGCTTGCTGCGGCGCTTCGTCAACGTCAGGTTATATGTGGTACGTAAAAAGAGAGAGGCAGTCTCTCTCGCGTGTTTACGCGTGTATTTCCTCGAGGAAGCCGGATACTTCTCGTTTTTCCCAAGGGAGAGAGGAACGTTTATTTGACGGCTGCTGATGGAGCTTTTCGTCGGCTGCACTGCGAGACGAACTTTTTGCGTGCTGCGCTTTATACGCGTGTTGTTCCTTCGCAGAGAATGAACGGTAAAGTAAATTGAGTAGGTCAGACGTTCCCAAAATCTAAAAAGTATACAGCGCTGGCAAAAAAAGGGAACGAAGACGAAGCTTCGAAATCTGGCGGTCGATGCTACCGTGCACAGATACACGTGTACGGGGAGAACAAAACCCTCTTATAGTCGTCTCATGTCTTCCCCTCTCTCCGAGCTCCCTCTTCCTTTTTGTCACTCCACATCCTCGAGGTCCGTCCCCGGCGACCTTTTTGTCCAGGACTTGAGCCGAAGACGCGACGGAGAGAGAGAGAGAGAGAGAGAGAGAGAGAGAGAGAGAGAGAGAGAGAGAGAGAGAGAGAGAGAGAGAGAAAGAGAGTTAAATGTCTCGCGCGTGCATCCCACTTATCGCTCTCACGTGTCCTTGCTCTTGGATGAAGAATCTCTTGTGTCTGCAAGCTCGGGCCTACTTGTGTTCCGGCCTCTTGGTTCATTGTTATCTTCGTGGCTTTTTTCGATACAGGAGTTAGTTATATCAGATTTTGAAAGACTGCCTGTCGATAAAAAAATCACCGCTTTCGGCTAATTCCACAATGAACGAAAGACGATTACGAAAAGCTCCATCGTGTGTTTCGCTGCACCTGCGTTTCTGTTTTTTTTCGTTCTCCTCTGTATTCCCATCCCGTATCGCAGAGGGTTTCATCCTCCGGCTTCGAAACACAAAGGGAGACGCGACGAGCTTATATACGTGTCCTTGAGCTACGATCTCCCGCGATTAAGCTCACGCATGTTTTCTTTTTGCTCACCTACTTTCTCCCGTACGTTTGCTGCATCAAGACGCGCGAGCTTCTTGGATTTCGAGAGCATTTTTCGCCGAGTTTACCGAGCGATACAGAACGAGCTCTCGAAGTATGTTTGACGTTGTTTTTTCTCTCTGTTGATGTTTGTTGAGATTTTGATAGATCGTGTATGAATATGCTTCTAATTTGGATATTCCGTTATCCGGAAACGATTAGTTAGCGACGAATTGGAATAATCAAACGTTGCAGAAGGAACATTTTTTAAAGCCCTCGAGGTGCACTCAAAGACTGCGTGATTTTTATACGAGGGCGCAGCTGCGCTCATTGTCCGAGTGAATTAATAATTCGCGGCTGGGGTTGAAAAAAAAAACAAGGTTTCATTGCCTTTCACTTATTCATCAACCCTAGAGGAAGAGCTTCAAGAGGTCGACCGGTCGAAAAGAGCTATGCGTTGCCACGATTATTCTAAATTTTCCTTTTGCAGCTGATACATTGATTCTCGAAGCTACAACCAATTTGTTTGTTCAACGTCTATAAATTATTCCAAATCCAACTCGGCAAAAAAAGCACACTCCCTATTCGAACTCTCCCGCGCTCGCGTCCGCACGTTTAATTCATCGACTATACCGTGCAGCCCAGAGTAAAAAAGAAACTACTCGACGTTTCCCTTTGACGTCAGCGCAGCGAGACTCTTATACACGTATACCCTTTACGAACGAACCATCAACGTGAAAATAACATGTGAGTTTGCTCAGCGATACACACACACACGTACGCAGCCCGCATCGAGAGAGAGAGAGAGAGAGAGAGAGAGAGAGAGAGAGACGCGAAATTCAAAGACCGAGACAAGCGGGGACACGTACACAACATAACTTGCGCTCGCGCGCGACCCTCGACATCCGAAGCAGACGTTCCCACACACACACACATACGACGTTTGTTGTCCGCGACAGAGAGACGCTCTGGAGGTCCTGCAAGTAATGTCGCTCTTCGCAACGATACTTCAGCCGCTGCGAAGTTACGGGCTGCGACGAGTGTATAAAGCTGCGCGGCGTGCTCGAGTCTAAGCTATTGTCGAAGAATTTTCGGGCGGAAAAGCGCACGCGAGTGTGTGCAGTAGAGCGAGAGAGCTGTTTCGCGATTTCCTGTATATACACGTGTGTGTGTGTGTGTACTTTTTGTAAACAATCCGGGCTGTTATACTCTGTAGAAGAGGTCTGACAAAAGTATCCCAATTTGCGCATCGCATAAGCCGCGTTGAAATCCCCGTCGCTGCAGCAAAGAGCCTCGACGATTACGGTATAACTACGCACACACATACACACAGCCCCGAGGAAACTAGCGTCTCCGGCGCGTCTCCGGGCGACTAACGAGCGCGAAATTTTCTCTGTTTAGCGACTAATGAGTTATAGCGTTAACGAGTTCGCGAAAATTGCATCGCGTTCCTCAACATACTCGCGTACGTGTGTATATGCAGATGTAGCTATAAAGCTGCTCTCTCTCTCTCTCTCTCTCTCTCTCTCTCTCTCTTTCGCTATATATACACAGATGTGTCTATATGCAGCTATACGTAGGGGCGTGTGTTTGCATACATGAGGTACGTCCTCGCGAACTTTTTTTTCTCTCTGTGTCTTTTTTTTCTGAAGAGCAGCTCTGCAGAGAGATGGATTGGAGGTCAAGGATTGTTTGCGTCTGCCGTAGTACTGCTCCTGCTATAGGAGTGTGCGTAATTAGAATGTGGAGAGAGCATTGAATGCCCAAGTTTCAGGCGATGGCAGTCATTGTGCGCATGCGACGTTTTCTTTTTTTTTAACGACGTAATTAGAAATGTTACGTTATATTTCTTGGCAAGAGACTTCGGTCAGTTTTCTTCGAATTTACAGCTTCGACGTTGCGGTGGGGTATAACTCTTCCCTCGCGCGCCTCTCCCATAAAACCAGAGCGCAATTATTAAAGCGAAGGCCGCGTATCAGCCGTAAATCAGGCTTCCTGCGGCGATCCCGTGGTACATTGTGTGTCGGTTGAAAAATTCTCGCTGCGAAAAATTCATCTATATCACACGCTTTAGCCTTAAATCAGGCGCGTGTACACGTAGAAGACGCTTAATGGCTCTAAAAACGCCACGAGGTAGTCTTCGACGATTAAATATTCACTGTACAGAGGCATCCTTCGCGAAAAGCCGATTTTAGAGACGAAGCAAAAGGAAAAGGGAAGATAGCGGAATCACGCTTAACAGTCCTCTCCCCTGAGAAAGCCGTTGAGCCCTTTCACCGTTTCTCTCTCTCTCTCTCGCTCGCTCGGCCTATTGCTGCAGGCATGTCTGAGCCATAACTCAGGCTGCGCGCGTCCTCATCCCCGTCGTCGAGCTGCGGAGCATATAGGGGTCTAGGGGGGTCATCGCTTGGCCCGCTTGGCGCCACTCCAGCTGCGCACTGCGGCCCTGTCGCGGGCGCGAGAGAGAGAGAGAGAGAGAGAGAGAGAGAGAGAGAGAGAGAGAGAGAGCTGCTGGGAAAGCTCGAGAGAAGAGTAAGAGCAAAGGAGAGGCCGTGTATTATCATATTCCCTTGGATGGTCCGCGCGTTTTCCTTATTCTTCTTCTTCTTCTTCTCCTCTGGAAAGGGGTTTTTCTTTTTCTCTTGCACTTTGCAGCTTCCTCGTGTCTGTGCGACGAGAGCTATGATACCGCAGTTGATTCGATCTCGCGAGAGCAGCGTTTTTGTTTCGAGAGCTTGCGGACGTGAGCTTTTTTTGAATACTGCATTTCCGCGTATTTTTCGCGCTGCTTTAAAGCTTCTTCAACTGTTTCTTATGTACATCAGGCATCACTCGATAACTCCACTCATCAAGCCATCTCGAGCTTTCGCTATCCAGTCCCTCTTAGCGAATCTTGTGATCCCTGTCGTCATCCCTGCATACATTAACTCCCAAAGCTCTCAGCCACGTGCTGTGTCCCAGTATATATGGTCAGTTATCGCCGAAACGTGCCGTAGGTATATAGTCGCCTTCGGCTTCGCATCTCGTCAAGGTGAAGTGGACCCTCTCGTCGAAGGTGACCGGTGTGCGAATAAATTTCGTTCCAGGATGACAGAATTTTTTTTCTACTCGTTCTCTTCTACCTCATCTGAATACACGAGATTTGTTCGTGTACCTGGATACGTGTTTCGACCCGGTAAATCCAGCCGCTTCTGCATACCAATTGCATATACGCGCAAAAGCCACAAAACGGGGCTGAATGTATGGAGATATATACAACGAGAGAGAGAGAGAGAGAGAGAGAGAGAGAGAGAGAGAGAGAGAGAGAGAGAGAGAGAGAGAGAGAGAGCGATTTCCATGCGTCAGCGCTGCGGACTGGACCGACGAGCGCGTGTGTCAGCGCTTTTTGCCTCCGCCCCTCGTAGCAGTGCATCCTGCGAGTCGATGACCTCACGCGTGTCGATCGTGAATAAGTTATAGCTTGCTCTTAGCGGAGGGTAATCTTCTTGTGAGGATTATCGATTTCCCAACGAAAAAAAAGCTTCGATTACACAGATTTTAGAAATTTGCGCGCAATTTTCATTCATCCACAAGACGCGACGGTAAATGCCGGGTATTAAGAAGATGACGACGGTGAGGGTGAAGTATCGCTCCAGTCTCTCTCTCTTCTCTTTTTTCGGAAGAAGAATCGCGTGAAAGCATCTCCCGCGCGTGAAGAAGAAGAAGAAGAAGAAGGCCGAGGATCGTTAAGTCGGTTTAAAGAGCGTTGTTCAAAAGGAAGACGCCCCTTAATGGCCTTCCTGCCACTACACACAGTCTTTTCTCTTACGAATGTGTGTATAGCGGAATATATAAAGACATCAAAGGTGGAGAACTTTTGCACGAGAAATGTGCGTATAATATAAGTCCCTGCATAATACTCGTCGGAGATTCCAAGGGAAGAACGTGTTACCGGAGCGAGATTTTTTTATTTTTTTTCTTGCTGAAAGCGAGAAATTTTCGAAATAAAAAGAAAGAGTGAGAGTTTTTACGAGCACTGACGCGCTATTTTCCGCGAATGAAGAAAGCCGAAATAAAGAGAGGGAGGGCTTATAGAAAGGCGAGAAAAAGAAAATGACCGAGTGACTGATGGCTCTTGGAAGACTTTCGGGGAAAAGTTTCTGCGCCTCGCGTATCGCCACGATTAATCCCCCCGGAATGGATGTACACTAGGTGTACACTTCGCGGATTCTTTTTCTCGCGGTAATCGGGCTTAGGCGCGATAATTATTCCGAAATCGAGTTTCCGATTCGCTTCTTGCGTCGCTGCTTTGTGTATGAAAATTGCCGGGATGTAGGTCAATCGAGTTTTGGTCGAAGTTTGTTGTGTGTTTAGGGGGACCGGGATTTCGTCAGCTTTATGCTCCAAGATAATCATCCAGATACGCCGTCGTTGCTCACCGAGTGCAGTCTTCTTCTTGAAACTTCGTGTTTCGATAAAATTGTGCAGGATACGATGTATATGCATATCGAGATAAATTATCGTAATGCGCATCAGTAAAAGTTTGTATTTCTTCATTTTATGTAAAAGTGTTTTCGTTGCCTCTTCAAGGCGCGCAGCTTTAATGTTGATGAATATTAAGGCAAAGTAGAGTGGAAATTCGTGCTTAATGGATTGGAAATTCCGGGGGCTATACATCTTCGGCTTGCAAGATGCACTGGATTGCGAATATAGAAACTTCTTCTTGGGACGTATATAAAAAAACCTGGGCTGGTTCTTCATATCGCAAAATTATCGGGAATCGCGCAGGAACCTTATAAATTTTCAATGAAAAGCATTCACTTTACAATACATTCGCAGAACTATAAGTGCTAGAGAAGTTGTAAACACGTGGAAAAATCGAATTGTTATATAACCCTCCTTCGTTCTAATTCACGTATAAAGCCCCCTTTTTACAGCCCATTTTTTTCACTACTACAAATCCTCCGATAATCCCATCAGCCTGAAATCTAATTAAATTCACGTGCAGACCGCGAATTCAACCGTAGTCCCGAGCCGTATACTCAAGAGAGCCTCAGAGACTGCAGAGTCCGCGGCGTTTCAAGAAAGTGATTCGGGCTGGCTACGCGCACGTACCTCGTAAAAATAAAGAAGTTACCTCTTCCACGGCGTACATACGTACTTACGTACATAATACATAGGTACCTATGTACGTCCGACGTTCGAACCTTTTCACGAGAAAGACTAGATATGCATCCTCGAGAGATCGCGTCTGAGGGTCATAATATTTACATTATGCGCGCGCAAACGGTTCTCGCTGTTTTTCCGTTCAGGCATTACACCTAAAAAGCGTCTCAAGCAGATAAAAGCGGGCAGGCATCATGTATGCGTTCAAGATATATATATATATATATATATATATATATATATATATATATATATATATATATATATATATATATATATGAAGTGTATTTCTTGCGTATATTATATAATATATATATATATATATATATATATATATATATATATATATATATATATCATCGGTATATAACACAGCGCTTGCGGATATAATAGTAATGTACAAAAACAATACGTATTATTGTTAATCTTGGTTGGCAGTATGTGGCTCGTTTTCCCAAGATAAAATAGAAGCAATGCCAGTAGCACACGCACACACCTATAGGATAAAGATACGTAAAAAAAGGAATAATAATGAAAATATGTATATCAAAAAAAAGGTCACACACAAGATAAAAAAAAGGTATATGTATATTATGATCACATTCTGCGAAGCACACGCACATGACATATGACGTGACACACATGAGAAAGAGACAATTAACGAGGCGCAGCTGAGCGCACTGCACACACTGACAATGATATCGACAATGGCTTTCATTTTGCACATTTTTTTGTTTTCGTTGCAATATTCTCTTTGACAATTTTTAACAATATGACAACGACAAATTTTAGCTTTTAGTTATTTATTAATTTTTTTATAATATACCAATTTCTCCTTCAGACAACGTTTATTATACTTCTTCGACTTTTTGTTTGTTTTGCTTTGTTATCTTTGTTTGCTACTCTTTGCCAATCTTCGGAAAAACGTGTATAGCTTTCTCGTCCCGTAAAATTTCAACTCCTTTGCCTTTGTTTCCTTTCTCCAATCTTGAGGATCGTTTCGAGGATCGGGACGAGGATTCGGTTTCTGACGGCAGACAGTCACGATTGTCTCTATTGTATTTATGTCTACTGTCTCGATGTGTCGTCCACATGCAGATATAATTCTGTACAATATTCAGAGATATATTGATGAGAAGAATAACTATGATATTGCTCGTAATTTTCTTAAAGCTAAAATCGGTATGTACAATTTCCTGAGATTAAATTCCTGACTTTCCTGTTCTGTGCAAGCTTGGCGAAGCTACACGAGTGAAAGCTCTCAAACACAGAATTGCGACTGCCTGCGATCGTCGTTCCGAAGCGGAGGTACGTTATTTATAGTACAGGAAGAGATCACAAGGGGGGAGTTTTTGAATAAAAAAAAAAATTACAACATATGCGTATCGCGCGAGTCACGTTCCAGGTGACAGTGTCGACTTGATTTGGTTTCCGCACAGGGCTCAACACCTGGGGTCCAGTCTCGTACATTCAGCTTTAAAATACTTGTCGTATTTTTATCGAAAAGGGCATACGAATATAACATATCGAGAGAGAGAGAGAGAGAGAGAGAGAGAGAGAGAGAGAGAGAGAGAGAGAAAAAGTATCGACGCAGAGAGAACGTATAGCCAAGAGTTCCAGCCATGATATAAGGAATAAGCGAGAGACGAAGCGATGTAATATTGATCCCGCTTGAGGTTACACAGAAAAAAGTAGGATTATTACTATACGCGGTGGTTCTTCAGTGCAGCCACACTTCAACTTCGCTCGGCACGAAAGTTGAATAATGAAATAGTTCTAAAGAATGGCGAGAATAAATAAGAAAGATTCAATATACAGCACCGGCGCAGCTGAGTTACGGTAAATAAAGACACTCGAAATCATCGTCCTTCGCTCTCGCCTTAATTAATCATGCCTCGGACTCTTTTGTTCCCAGGCCAAGTGTATTAAATATTTATAAGGCGACGGGATGAGGAAAGAAGAGAAAAGCTCCTCTCGTATTTTAAGCACATCACGCGAACTCGGCAAAATACATAGACAACTCCTTGATTCTTCTTCTTTTTCTCTCTCTCCGTCTCTTTTTTTCTTTCGTGTACAAGTATATGCATATGCGGCATAAAAAGCTCGTCGCAGTTAGTAGTGCTGGTGGTCCTCCTGCTGCTGCTGCTGCGGCACGAAAATGCAGCAGCGGCAGTCGATGCTTATACACACAGTCACACGTTGTATTATACGCTTTGGCTCGTTCGATTTATTTAAACCTGAATGTACCAGCCGGAACGATATTCAATATTAATATACATATGTATACATAGTCAAATAACTACTGGAGATACAAGTGTGTAAACAACGTCGTATATATCGATAAATATATAGATTGTGAAAATTTGTTCTTGAGACGTGTTCCAAGAGTATATTTCATAATATATAAAACAGCATTACGTGTATATAGATAATAATGTGACGTCTTTGCGTATACGTTTTATATATATATATAGATGATAGAAACAGTATTATGTTTATTCATCTTGGCCTGCGAAGCTCGTCTCTTGCCCATACAAAAAGGCCCTTGACGCATCGAGCAACTTTTATCAGGATGAAAAGTTTCTGGTGTAAGGTATATATGATTGAATCTTATGAAAAGTATTGCCCTGATGCACGAGTTAAACGCTTCCCGACAATAAATCGGAAGTATAAAAAACAGGCTTGACAATTTGCCATACTAAAGTTTATCTTATATACATTCGTCAATATATATAAATTTATAGGTCATTCAAAACGGATCCCTTGTAAAATCGCGCTAAAAACATAAATGGCTTCAGCGAATTTGAAACTCCCCCGCGACGTCCGGTTTTTTTAAAAGTTCCAATGGCCGTCGCTGCAGGATTGCGTTTGCTAAAATCGATTTCCGGATCCTACGCGCGTATACCTACATTCACAGAGAACCTAGTCGAGTATAAGCGACTAACTCGATTTGAATTTGCCGCGCTTTTTGCATAGGGCGCAAGTCAAGCCTCGCCGGTTGGGGCCATGCACTGCACGAGAATGCAACTAAAACATGTCGAAAGAAGAAGAATAAAGTAAAAAAGAAACAAAATCATAAGGGTGTTATGAAGTATAGAGAGAAGCGATATAACAGTGAGACACATCGCAGTATAACGCTTGTATCAAAAAGAATAAACATAACGATATAATAACAATGTCCAACACCATAACCGTTGTCAACGTATCGTAACAACAAAACTCGTATGTATGTATGTTTGTATTACGTAATGATAAAACGACAAGTGAAGGCAAAATACGGTGGTATACAATAGATATAATAATAATAATAATAAACGTTTCTTGCATCAGCGACGACTGCGGAACGTAGCAAGGTTCCCTTGTATACAGTTCAGCCAACCAAACAGCTGTGAGAGACGAGCTAAAAAAACATAGTTAGTATACTCTCGCAATATATATATATACACATATATCTATAAAGTAGCTGCACGCCGCCAGTGTACATGTGATATATCTATAGATAATATCCTCCTATCGTATTTGGTATATATATGTAGTTGTTGCAGGGCTTGTTCTCTACGCATATCTACACTTGTTCTCCTTCCTTTCCTGTTTTTCTCTCGTTTTTTATTCACTTTTTTTTATCCGTCTCATCAATGTACATGTGTGTAAATGTGTATATGAAAAACACTCCTCGTTTTTTTGCCCGACTCCAGAGAGGTGCAGTAGGATATGTGTGTAGAGCTTATATAGCTTTGCCTTTTTTCGGCCGGTTTCTCTCGAGCGGCGGCCCGGCCGCTGCAGCGAACCTACACATTTACATACGGTTAGCGTTGGAATAAGTGGAGGGGGGGGGGAGGGGAAGGGAGAGGGCTGCGAGTCGAGAACTGGACGGAAAAATGGCGAACGCGGCGCGGACTCGTTTTTCGCAGCCGAGCAATTTGCGAGTCTGCTATATATACGTGTGGCTATATACAGCTATATGTACGTCCTATCCAATAAGGAAACGGAGAGGTGGAAACGAGCTTGGCACGGCTTTTCGTGCGCGGACACTTTGTCAGCGCGGCTTCGAGCGTTTGAAAAAATAAAACAGAGAAAAAAGCCAACGAAACTCGGCGCAGCGACGAAACTTTTCGAGTGTCGTTTCTCTCGTCAAGATGTATATAAAGAGAGCAATAAATAAAAATAAACAAATTTCGACACATCACACATCTGGCTGCGCATGCGACACGTGACAAGTTTACAACAATGTACTTACGCCTTGTAACACAATACATTATCTTATCATTATTGATATACCGTTGAAGAATCAAACATTATCACAGAGAGATATAATAGAGACAATAGATGTAGAGAGACAAAGGTATACACACATTGAATTCGTCAACCGACAAGCGCGCGCGATTAAACCCCGCCGACCGAATTCACGCTTATATAGTCGTATAACAAGCGGAGCTGTGCATATCAGTCGTGTTGGGTCGTCCCGGAAAGAGGCCGTTCCGGCCGGAAGTCGATGTCGCGCGGATGACGAATACATCAGAGAGCTTGCGCGCAAGCTCAATCGTCCAACGCGACGCGATGATAATCGGCGTTGATTCTCGCGGTGTAGCTCAGCTATACTGATGAATTGCTCGCGACGACCCGAAAAAGTCGTCGAGTATAAACCCGGCGACATAAGTCAAAAGAGAAGCTATCGGACACACTTCTCCCCCAAGAGATGAAGAAGAAGAAGAAGAAGAGGCTAACTCCGCGATCGCGATGGATCCGGCCTTTATCGTTTGTCATCTCATCGTGGCTAGCAGGAGAAACTATACGTAATTCCGGCGCTGCTCTTCTTTTGGGAGATTTCGGTGTGTTATAAGTGTGACTTTTTTTATCCGCAGGGAGTATCAGGGGGGACGGGGGACGAATGATCTTCTGTAGTCTGTATGCGAGTGTATACGAAAGGCTGTTTTACGTGTGGGATATTAGACACTCTTAATTCCTTCGAGTGTTTAGGCTGGATTCAGCTGGTATTTGTATTTATAAGCTGCTTGATTTATCGTGTACTATTAAGTATGCGTCGCACAGCGGCTGTACTTTGGCCGAGTGTCGAGCGATTAAAATACGTGTGACTTACGATGGAATCTTTTGAAGATTCAACGAAAAACAAAATATCACAGTGTGATTATACTCGGTGGAAGCAGATTTCCATCGAACGCAATGTATCCTGGCCGGTTGCCAGGTCGAGAAATCTGCTTCCATCGCATAATGAATCAATGTATCTGTGTGTGTGTGTGTGTGTGTGTGTGTAAATGCGTGTATATTATAAATCAGCGTCGCACGCAAAAGGAAAATGCGGCTCTGGTGCGGTTCTACCACACGAACACACGGCACACAACAGAGAACAGATGCGAAATCGGCGAGCCCAGATGAATATCGATGGATAGCCCACACAGCGCGGAAAACCAAAAATTAAAATATATGAGAAAAGAGAGAGAATGTAACACGGAGAAAGAAATCGGTCGAAATGAAAAACAGCGGTACGTGAGATAGAGACAGAGATATAGATAGAGAGATAATAACATAACGAGTATATGACTTTCGTGTAATGAATTATAGTGGACACTGTACCATCAAGACCTCGGACACGGAACTGATGCTGAGGACATACATGGTGACGCCGACCTCCACGGGCGGACCTGAAATCAGGAAAAAAACCAAAGCCCCTTGGTTGGTCGAGCTCTCTTTCTGATAGTACATCCAGTAGCCGCGTGTAGTTGCACCAGCACATTATATATCATTAAAATTACATATATCGACCCCCGCACACACCTCTCTCGATATAACAATAAACGCACACATCTATATAGATATTATTTTCTCTTTTTTTTTCTTTCGTTCCTCGCATCCATAATATACACGCTCGTATCAATCTGACCTAAGCTATTATTCTTATATTGTTCTCTGGATGATCACTCTCAACATGTGTCTTATATATACATATAAATAACACATATAAGTGCGCAAGTGCGTTCACTCGCGCGTGCGCGACGATCGCGAGCGGTCACGTATCAACAACCAGCAGCAGCAGCCGAAAAAAAGGAACCCGAGGTATATACAAGCGCGCGCGTGTTTTTCGTGTAACGGGCTGCATTCACGCGAATCTCGTATATGATTGTTATATACTCGGGCGCGCACGCACGGGCGAGCGAACGCGGTATATATGTATATAGATAGATAGATAGATATATATACATACACACAGGCTGATACACCTGTTTTTCTACTACATGTTGTATTGTTTCTTTCTTTCTACGATTCTCTCTTTCTTTCTTCGAGCTCTCTGCATGGTAATGTGTTTTTATGCTCAAGAGACTATAGCTCGCGGGAAAGATTGTATATATACAGATATAGTGGCAGAGAGAGAGAGAGAGAGAGAGAGAGACAGAGAGAGAGAAATACATCGAAAGAGAGAAAGAGCCTTGCACTGCACACCCTGCACGGAACCAAATCAACAGGACGTTCGTTGGCGGCCATTCGCAGATGTGTCTCTGACACGCGTGTGAAAAACACTAATACTGCGGCGCTCTCGTCCAGATTCTGTTTCGACATATATGCACGTGTATAGTATATACACGTGCGTCAGCCCACTTCTCTGTGGCTATATGCGTATTTCGTATTGCTTTCTTCTTCTCTCGCTTTCATTTTTTTGTTTTTCTCAGCTGTTTCTCTGACGACCAATTGGTACGCGCGTTTTATATTGCGTTCGCTTCGATCGTGTGTGCGCCTTCTCGCCGATATTACACGTTTGGCGGATGGGAAGTGTATTCCAGGTGTGTCTGCGATGCGTCATTCGGTCGGAAAAAGCCTCGAGAAGGCCAAACGAGAAGCGAAGGTATATATAGACATGTCGCATAAGCTTCATATCTATACACCGCTATATCTCCGTGCGTACGACCCTCGTCGAATTCTTTCCGCACCGAATAAGCCGTGTGTCTGTGTGTCGGCAGGGGTTCGTTTCTCAGATTGAGTGAGACAGAGAGAGAGAGAGAGAGAGAGAGAGAGAGAGAGAGAGAGAGAGAGAGAGAGAGAGAGAGTGAAAGAGAGAAAAGGCTGTGGTTGGTGGGGAGTTGACACAGGAGGACCTTTCGATTTCCTTTGACGCAACAAGTCCGTACGCTAAGCAAGTGCTCGTATACATACCACGTGTTATATATATATATATATATATATATTGATATATATATCATATTAATTCGTCACTTGCTGATCGCGCACAGCGACTCGAGCCTCAACGTTGCGTCCATCTCCTCACTCGTCACACACGAAACTCGCTGTTCGATACTATATAGTAGTATATACATTCTGCGTCGATCTCTTCCGTCGTTATATATGTTTCTCTCCGATGTTGTTGACGATACACAACGTTACAATTACATAGTTTCTCGCGCGTAGCGTCAGAAATCAAATTATCAGTGATAGCAGCGAGCAGCCCATTTCAGCAGCTGCGGCATTTTACAGCAGCTAGCATCTAATGGGGAACTTGCATAATATAGTATGTAATAATACATAATATGTACTAATAATGATGATAGTAATAATAATGATAATAGTAATAATAATAATAATCGTGTACAATTCAATATACCAATATGTAATATGTGTAACACAATATATCGTGTATGTATAGTATAATCATAATTATAACCGCGAGAGGATACGTATCGAATAATAATAGTAATAATAATAATAGATAATAGATATACAGCTAATAAATCTCTGAACAAAGGAGAAAAGAAAAGATAATTCTCTATCTAGGTATGATGCGCTCTTACCTTTCAATCGGATATATCGACGCCCTGATTGCCGTGCACTAAAGCGATGACGGAGTTGAAAATTCCGGCTATTGTGTGTTGGTTTGAGAATGCATTAGAGCCTCGCCATACATATACTGGTTCGCGCGCGTGTGTATAAAGTGTAATAGACTCGTCGTTTTAGTCCACGGCAAGCAAGAACGATTAGGGCTAACCTAACTGTGGTGAGTATCTGAGTATTATAGTGACCCCCTGTGTGTCGTGAATGAAGGCTTCATATACAGCATTTTTCGCATAGTCACGATGTAAATATGTTCCTCTTCTCTCTCTCTCTCTCTCTCTCTCACTCTCTCAACAGGTGGATTTGAATATAGGTACAAGTCGTCGGTGTATAGCGTAAGAGACTTATTTGATAAGTTGAAGGGATTCTCTAATGAAAACACGTCACGGGCAATTTGAGTCTGTGTACACGAGAATCGGAAGCCTGCATTCACTGGGGTGAAAAGATCTAATATTCGACCGTTTGATATTTATGAGAATGCCTGGAGATATATAGAGACAATCTATTTAAGCAGTGTGTATTAGATCTTTTCCTATGCGTTTAGTTTCGGGGAGATGAACTCATTACGTATGTGTATAATGTATGTATGTGCGAATCCATCAGGGTCAAAGCAGGAAAGAACTGGATATGGCTAAAAGTTGAATTTTTTCTAGGCTCACTTACCGCACGATACACTTCAGGTTTGTTAAGTCGGGTAGAACAAGAAAAAATGTGTACATGAGAAATCGCCTGTCAAACTTTTTTTGGGTAGCTGTTAATCAGTTGAAAGGGTTCATTGATAAAACTGAACAGTTTGTGTATCAGCAATTTTTTTGAATAATCATTAATCACTCGTAAGTGTCATGCCTTTATAAACAAAATTGGTCTGTGTCTAGAGGGTATACCAATTCTTTCCAGTTGGCCTCGGATTTGCACATATCACCGAAATACCTGTCATCAAAGATCAGCTCATAATCGAAAACAATATTACAATAATATATATCCAATCCAATACTGTGACTTAGTATACGTGTGTTAAATATGTGTCTAATGCATATATAAATAACCAGAGAAGAGTATACACATGACCTACAAGGGATATATATATATATATATATATATATATATATATATATATATATATATATATATATATACACGATGATAAGTGGTGTGTGTCTGTTTGTGTGTGTGTGTGTGTGTGTGTGTGAGAGAGAGAGAGAGAGAGAGAGAGAGAGAGAGAGAGAGTGTATACACGCTCGGTTTATACTCGGTGGATTCGTGCAAACGCATGACGAGATGGTAACGGCTCTGACAAGTTTCGCAGCTCGAACTCTACTCTCCCTCTCTCTTCGACTAATATACGTTATATACACTACTAGTGCAGTGCACGCGCGAACTAATATTGAAGTTAACGTATGCGCGCGCGCGCGCGACAGAGAGAGAGAGAGGGAGAGTTGTGTTCGGGGAATTTTCTCGTGCGCGAATCAGCAGTCGATTACCGTCGGCGCATATTAATGTCAATAGACGACGGCGATGTGTATAATGCGAGCGCGAGCGCATGGAAAATGAGCCCTGCACTCTGCGCGAGTGTTATATTTACATTGAGTTTGTATACACACTTTGTCGAGTCGTTGAACGAATAATTAGCGGGGCTTTGATGAGACGGTAATTATTCGGGCGTTTTTTATTTTTTATTCGCAAATTCACTGCACTGATGCCTGTATAGGTGGCATGTACCGGCACGACGATTTCCATTCAAATTTCCCGCGCGATTAAAACGTGAGACGTGAATTTATACTCCTTATAATCTCACTTGGACATACAGAGAGTGAAACTTTACTCATAATTCACGTGGAATAACATCAGGCTCATTATGCGTGCGGGAGAGAGAAAATTTCTCCCCGATCAAATTTAAATTGTAAATTTGCATAGTCTATGTATATAACTCTCGTATAATATACTATTGTATCAGACCGGGAGGTATTATTTACAGAGGAGTATAAAAATTGATATCTATGCATAATTTGTGCTCTCTCAAAATATCACATCGAGTGCAGATCGTTTCGGCTACTATACGTAAACTCGGTGCGAAAATCACACACACACACATACACACACACACACACACAGTATTGAATAACATCGATTACACGTAATACACGCGTATATCACGCATCAGAGCCTACCGCTATATGTGTATGTACACAGGATGAAAATACGCGATTGTTTTGACAGTAACGAGTACAGCGCGCTTCGTGGAAATTTGCGTGTTTTACTTTCACACACCCACCTATATAGTCAGACTGCAGCGCTTGAACACACGATATTATATACAGAACATAACGGCGGATGGCTTGTCAGAACAGCAGCGTCTGCGCACGTTTGCACTGACTCTTTCGCGCTTTGTATCTATATATGCGACATGGTGGAAAATATGCTGCGGATGTACATAATAGTGGTGTGTGTGTGTGAGAGAGGGAGAAAGATATAGAGAGACATATTGTAAAACAGGATAGATATTACGGTGAGTAAATGCATACATATCGTATATATAGTATATATGTATATAGCGATAAAACGCATGCCGGTGGCAAAAAACTCAATGATATATATATATATATATATATATATATATATATACCCCTATAGCAATATATAGATATGTATATAGAACTGCGGCTAAGGACGTTCCACTAGAAGAGTGTGTATATAAAAAGAGAGTTTTGCATTACGCATACATGAAACACACTGCCGGCGAAGGGGAAAAGAGATGAAATACGCGGGACTAGGAAGTATAAACTAGGGAGTACAAACGTCGTGTTTCTCTTTTCTTCTCTTCGTACTTTATTTGTCCTCTCTTTTTGCTGGTGTGGAGTGTATGTATATGCGTGCGTTGAAGGTATTCGTGTGTGTTTTTGCATGTCGTCGTCGTGATTACGCCGTGGCATCATATGTTGTTCGTTGTAGTGCGAATTTCGGGATTCAGTGTTATATATTATGATCGTAATTTACATGGGGTGATATAGACCGGGCCGTAGTAAAATCAAAGCACTCGAAATATACCAGGGATTAGATTGTGAATGCTTGAACGGCAAAAATTTCGCGGTCGGTCGAGCTGGATCTTTAAATACAAGATTTATTTAACGAGTTTACAGAAGGATTTATACAACCGTAATTTAATCGATATCGAAGATTCGATTATAAACGGGCTAGATTTCGCGTATGCGAAGTTAAAGTTCTCCGCTATACCGCGTTGGGTGATTAAGTCAAAAATTTAAATTTTTAATCCCGCCGACCAGCCGTAAATTACCCCGTCTACTTTCAATTCGATCTCGACGTTCGAGTTGTTTACAACCGGCCGCAGTACCTTATCTCAGAAAAGATACAAACACACAGAGCAGTAGCGTATCTCACTATATGTATAGAAATAAAGTCCTTGTTTTCCCGGAAGATCGTCAAAGCGAGACATTAGCCGGGAATCCGGACGTATAGTCGCATCTAATTCCGCATCGGCAGTCACGCTCGGCAACATCGCTCGTATATACATAGACACATAGACACAACGAGGGGTCGAGCTGCTGCAATTTCAGAGCGAGGACGTATCAGAATCTCTCGGGGGACGAATTTTCCCTTTCGCCGCAGCAGCAGCGCGAAGGGTCCGAGTAATTAACCGCGTCCTATATCCTGAGAGACAAAACGTCGGGGCGTCCGCAATTCCTCCGCGCGCGTCGTTTCTTCGTTATACCGCTCTTTTTCCCCGCTTTATTTCTTACGTTATTTTCACCGGCAACGCCCCTTCGATCTATCTACTGTTTTTCGCGCGAGAGAGCTTTTTTTTTCGTTCATCGTCGCGGAGGCCTGATTGATTACTCGGCGAATCGAGGAAACGAAGCGCGAGTTGCCTTTTTTCCGCTGCCTCTCTTTGAGAGGGGGATTTAATTCGGCGATTTATTGCGCGCCGCGAGAGGGAAATTTTGTATCGTAAAAAATTGCCTCGTAACGAGCTTTCTCTCGGTCTGTGTGCGGGGATGTATGTATGGACCGGTTGTGATTTTGGACTAATGGTGGGTTTAATTCATTTTTCGTCGAACGGTTTTTACTTCGGCCGGAGTGAGTGATATCGGACTATAGTTTCGTGAGTATGTATATTTTGGCGAAATTCATTATGTGCAATATTGTGATTCTCGGAATCACTAAATGTAATATACTAAATCTTTACTTTTAATCCGATTTATTAATAATTTACAGTGTATACGTATTATATTTTGTTTGGAATTTGTATATTTTCACAAACTTCTCTTATAATACGCTCCTGTTCGTTTAATTACCTTAGTTATACGATTTGATTTTACTACGGACTGTAACGGGGGGGGGGGGGGGAGACATAAACGTTGATACTACAACGTTGCGCGTGTGTGTGTGTTTGTGTGAAAGTTTTGATATTATACTGAAAGTACATATCTGAGAGTCTAATTCTAAATAAAAGTATGAGAAAAGGCATGATATCAATTACAAGCTTAACAATAAGTACAGTAAATGTATTCTATCGAGATGGATTTTTTTTTTTGTTAGAGAAAACTCTTTCTATGTGGCATACCAATCCCCAGATCTCGAATTTCAGATGCTAGACAAACACAATGGATTCGTGTGAGATTTGCTTAGTATAATATAAAGGGAAATATAAAAACGTCCAAGAGAAAGAGGAGAGATAAAAAACTTTTTAGTCTAATAAAAGAAAAGGAGAAAGAGACTGTCGGGTGTGTCTGTGTAAATATGGGAATCAAGTTGCAAAAAAAACTTTCTAATGTCCCCTACCCCTGATAATATTCCCTCGACTTAATGCACATATCGTTACAGAGGATATCGTGTTTTATCAGTAACAAGGGGTCGAGAGCAAAGTAAAAGATACTTTGTTCATTGATGAACGATATCTTGACTCTACTTGCATTTGCTATCATATAACACTGTTTATTTTAATTATTCAATAAAAGACAAACGTATCTAGTGCATTTTTCGACTGGAGACAAATAAGACCACTTTATATTCAGGAGAAAGACTAATCATTGTTTGTTGGAATCCTGAGACTAATCGCTGTGTGTATAGTGCTCACACATAATAATCTGGGAAAGATACAAAAAAGTTTGTTTGGCCAACGTCGATTCAACGATCGAGCAAAGTTGTAACAAAGGAATCACACACTGAGTATTTCATATTTATCATATGTGTCGTTTAGACAATAAAAAAAAAAACAGTCAGTATATCAATTAAATGTAGGTTTGATAAAAAATATAATATAATATTTTGAGCGGAATAACTTCGTAAGACCTAAGTAATAGTACCATTTTGACTTCTGATAGCGAGCTGATACTCAAGACGTACATGGTGACGCCCACCTCGACGGGAGGACCTGAAATTGAAGGTTTTAAGTTCACTGAGTCGGCCGTGACGGCCGATAATTTTTTTGTTTTTTTTTTTTCATATATTTTATTATGTTTTGTTTTGTTCAGACAGCGTGATTTCGACGATGAGGCTGTTATATGGTAATTATATTATTCAACTGTTAGTTTTCATTATTATTATTATTATATAGTATATAATCTAAATGTATGTATATATGCTAAGAAGCTTTTCAACAGCTCTATATCACCTACTGCGTTCATTGCTCGACGTATCTTTCCATTCATCGAGTTGCAAAGCCACGCCAGTGTCGAATTATTTTTACGAATAAAAATCTTGCCTATCTCGCAAGTGCAAAAGTAAATCGCTAACCATACCACTCGCGGTCGAGCCGTACAAATGCAATAGTTGTAAAATCCAAGTATACGACACACGTATACGCCAAAGTCGCGCGCCAGACACCCGATATCCCGGAATTCCGAAAAAAAGCTCGGAACAAAAGTCAGCCACTTTCGCATACTTCTCCGCGCCTGTTTCTTTTTTTTCCTCACTCGCAGGGCCGCACACGTATCCATCCTGTTTCTCTTTCCAGCTGGCGCAAAACTAAATAGCGCATTCCGCTTCGAGAGGAATCCGCTCGCACATTGCTCGAAAGTATTTTGCCTATAAGCCGAAAGCGTACACGCTATAGCGCCGCGGCGCAGTGGAAACCACAGGAGAGAAAGAGAGAGAGAGAGAGAGGGAGAGAGTTCCAGTAGTAGTAGTAGTTCAACTCATTGTAGACGTTAAAGCGGCTCATTGAGCGATACCTTCCGAATGTTCAAGTTTCCATTGTCTAACTGAAAGCGCGGGGTTAGAGAGAGAGAGCGAGAGAGAGAGAGAGAGAGAGAGAGAGAGAGAGAGAGAGAGAGGGAATTGCGGACCGGAGTACGAGAGGCTGGGGGATTCTAGTCGCTATAAAGGGAGAGAGAGCGGGAGAGAGAGTTAGAGTTGAACAAAGTACGGAGACCGCGGGAGAGAGTTGCGCCGCAGCGAAATTGGATTAAATTTTGTTTATATTAATACAGAGCGCTTTGTCAGGGGATTATATTTTGATACTCGAGCCGCGACGAGAGAGACCCGCGGATGAATTAATTGATTCGGAGAATCGCCGATCGATCGTCGAGTTTAAAAGCATCTCGTAAACGCCGTGGAAAATCATTCGCCCCGTGCGATCAATCCAAAAAGCAGCGCAGCTCCCGAGCGATAAAAAAAAGAAGACGCAAAGAAGATAAACGCCGAGCGAAAGATATAGAGAAAGCCGCACAGCAGTCCGTCCGGAGGACAAAGAGAGTCCGCGCTTTCCGCCGCATCTACACACACACGGATACGAGCCCGCGTGTATAATATACAGACATATAGACGCAGACGGAACTCGCCGCGCGGCTGCGGCTGGCGATAAACTTGAGCCATAAACAACATTCCAACGCTGCTATACTCTCCTTCGCCCGCCGATGTATATACGTATATATAATGTATACGCGCGTCGATCTATCTCTATTTCTAGGGGGGACGAAGGCGCGAGTGTGTGCAGCGACGATCGGGAGGGTATCTCGCATCCGCGCCTCGCGTATTTATATTAATCTTTATGCCACCGCGAAGGGTAGTTTTACGCTCTCGTAAAGGCCTCCGAGTTTAAGCTTCTCTTTTTTTTTGCACCGCTATGCAGCGTTCTGTGTGCGATGTGTAATGAGAATTTACGAGGCGGAGAGCTGCGTGACGTGCAGATTTCGTAATTTTCCGCAGCTTGTTTGCAGCCGAGTGTACGCGATGACGAGATGCAAGGGGGGGTTGTATTTTAGACGGCTTTCTCTCTCGGTTCCTATTTTCCAGGTGGGAAGAGGAAGTGTTTCTGTTGGGATTGAACATTTTCACCGGTTGGACTTTACTTACGCGAAAGCTCGTTTTGGAGATTGGATCATCCTTCCGGAACGTCGCGGATCGAATAAAAACACAGAGACGTGTATTTTTCGCCGCATCATCGTAACTTCTTGCTACTCCAACGAGAAAAAAACAAAACAACAGCGTCGCAATCAAGCTCTGGACCAAGAAACTCCATCTCGTAAGTAGTATGAGTCGCCGTGTGCTCAGCCGGCGCTGATTCGCGCTTGTCCGAAATAGAAGCATCACCGGGTGAGCGAATTGCATTACCACTTTGTAATCGACGGCATCTCTCTTTTCCTCTCGCTTCGTCGGTAGTGAAAGAGCCCTCCGAGATTAAAAGCTCGAATGCTTTCCCTCCCCCTCCTGCCTATCCGAACATCGACGCACATGCTCCGAAAGCATCTTCGTGAATCGCATTAACTTTTATTACGCGAGTGCGTGCCACAGAGGCTTTTGCACGGCTCGTTGTTCTTTGCGGGATGCATTTATGTGGGATAATCTTGCTTTTGCGTTTTTCTCCGCATCTAGCTCCGGAGTATAAGCTTCTCAGGACTGTGTGCCGCGGATTATCTTTTCTTTTATTTCCGCAGTTCGCGCCTGCGGGATTTGAATCCGGTGTGGTAGCGTTTAGCTGCCTTCGTTTTTCTCGAGAATAAAAAGTATATGGTTTCTCGCGCGCAAGCTCGTTAGAATTCTCGAGCTAGGAATTCCGCGAAATCTGTTAATTACGCGGAGGAGACTCGCGCAAGGAACGCATACGCGCCTGGTTGCAGGCGGATTTAGCAAGCGACATAAAAGGAATTTCGCGAGTTGCGGGATTTTCATATACACTACCGAGATTTTGCGGCTGTGTACAGCGTATTTTTCCCGGGAATTTTCCGCTTTTAGTACGCACCTTGTTCTCGCGGCTTCTCGTTTTGACTCTCGCTGTTCAGCTTTGTTTGTTAAACATTTTGGTTGATCCGTGGAAAAGGCTGCGAGAATTTAACGCGGCTTCGAGCTTTTTCGCGGATCAGCGTGTATACGGGTGTTTCGGGGAAATTTTCAGTTGAGAGAGGGGTGTACTCATATTTGACACGTAGTGACATTGACGTAATGTAATTAACGATGAATTTTCGAGACGAAACCTTTCAGCTTTTCATTTATGAATCACGTTACAGCATATTCATATTAAAATAAAAGAGGATTCAACTTAAATCAAATTAGCCCGTTCCTAAGATCAAAGTATAGGTGACCACAGAAAATTCAAACCTCGGGAAATATAAAGGCCAGTCCATAAACCATAATTTCGCATTTTCGCATAGCACTAAAACAACAAATCTTTCTCCTCCTCTTATACTCCACGATAAAACCATTTCTTCGACGAATCTCAAACAACATCGCGATAAATCTCAACGGCTTATTAGCGTCGAGCTACACCGGGGTATATTCCCCAAGCCTCTATCGATCTCCTCATTCTCTCCGAAAAAATTACATCCAAGCTGCGAATCCACCTCCTCCTTTTTTTCAAATCTCACCAACAGCAGCAGCACCAACAAAAACGAAGACCCTCCAAAAGTGGGCGCATGATTCCGGAACGAGCCACGTGCTGCTCACCGACGCGCCCTTTTGTCCCCTCTCCCCGTCCGCCTCGCTCTTATACATCCCAATTTCTCCGGCTGCTCGGTTTCACCCTCCCAGGAATTTTCTTTGTCGGTTAGGAGGTCCCGGGCGTAGTTTTCGGTTACCTCCTACCCCTTCGGCAACCGCCGGCGGCGTGTGTGCGAAAGGGAACTTTCGCTATCGATCGGCCTTCGAGGGGGGAAGCTGCTGCTCCAGTCCGGCGAGCTTTAAGGGAGCTTGCGATCGAGCGCCAATTTTCGGCAGCACAGGAGCTTGTATAACGGACGGGATGTTGCTCTTTTATTGTGCGTTTACTTTGAAGTGCAGCCACGGGGGTGCCGTGATATGGATAATTCGATAGGCATCAGTCGCGCTTTTCGGGAAGAGATTGAGCAAAGGGAATAATTTGTAGAATCGATGATTTTTCATTAAGCCGGATACCTTATAACGCAGTTTTATAAGGCAGACGAACTCGTCGCACTGATTGTGATGTGGGAAACGGAAAAACGCCTATGCGCCACCTACCGTCGCTAACCAGAGACTATAGAGAACTGGTTGGATCATGTGATGGGGAAAAGGCTGGTGCAAAACTGTTTTGTTTCACGGAGATTATTATAGCTCGACAGCTGCAGAATAGAGGTTTTAATACACTCGAGGAAGAGCTTTTTGCGAGGCTTCTCAAACTTTTTTTTTTAAATTTCTCTCGTTCCATCCGAGAACAACGCCGACAATAAAGCGGAATCCATTAAACTTTCCCGCAATTTTGCGAAAAGCAGTAAAAAAAGAAGATTATAGCAACAAAAGTCATACCTCGTAAACAAACTTATTATATACGGACGAAGATAAACACAGTCGTCGCGTGAAAATAAAGACGAGGTAGTGGCGAGAGACTTCCGGAGAGCAACTCGCTTCAACTTCTGCTGTCATATGCTTGTATATTATCTATGGACGAGGAAAGACGAACAAAGCGGCCAGCGCATCAGATAATTCGGGGATTATCGCAAATTCGCGGAATAGAACGTAGTTGTATGTCTATATATTTTTATTTTTGCAAAGAGTCTGCACAATTAAAAACTACGGCATACGAGCTTGAGTATATACGAAAAGAAGATAACCGATTCAAGCATAACAACAACAATACCGCCATAATCCGCACACAACACATTATGCGCGTATACTATACGCAGAGAAGCGAAAACCCACAAGTATATCGTGTGCGCGTCATAAACCAGTCGTCCGTGCGTCCGCGTAATCAGTTCTTAAATTTATTCCCCCCCTCCCCCCCGCACTGCACACCCACGCGCGCATCGACTTTATTCATCCCGGTGCGCATATAATTACAAAAGTCCTGCATCGATACACACACTTCATCCCCCGCTATACAGTATATTCGAGATATCGCTGTACTCGCCTTAATTAACCCCTCGCGCGCGCGCGCATCACCGTCGCGGTATAATTATAGAAGGTACCGAACAAAAACTCAATCCCTCGCGCGCACATGTGCATAAAACGCCGGCATAGACACCCCTCGCGCGTCGCGAATATAAACCTATATACGATACCCTTTTATATTTATACACGTACGCGTGAGTGTCGTAAAGGTTGGCAAAGAGCGGCCGGAAATATAATGTGTATAAACGCCGGGGCCCAGGGATGCCGTTAACGGTAACCCCTGGCAACGGGCGTCCCAGCATCGATCCGAGTTTTACCAAACCCCAGCCCCGCCCTGCCACGCTACTACCGGCGCGCGCCGATACAGTGCGCCGAGAGAGCTCCATCTCGTGCGCCGGTGTGTAAGAGCTCTGTATACACGTATAACCTACGAGCGCGCGCGCGCGCGCGCGTGTGTGTGTGTGTGTGTGTGTGTGTACAAGTATGTATATAAAGCGGGGAATCCCGAAAATTTGACTTTCACAAGGCGGAGGTGTTCCGGGGAATAACACACCTGTGGCGGTCGAGGGGATATTTTTCGAGAAAAATACAACGCACTCTAGTCTCTAATAGGTATACGACGAATATAACGCGTCGAGGAGCGCGAATAATTCGGAGTAATTAAATTGATTAGTCCATTACGCGTAGAGAGGAGAGCTTCGACGTCATTACTGGCGAATGACATTATATCGGGCTACTGCATCAATGCCGTCGATTACTTAACAATGTTGTAATGCACTCGACGCTGTGCGCGATTCGTGTGTGTGTGTACTGCATAGAAGGACTGTGTCACTGAATCGGTAAACAGCTCGCGACTGTGAGGGATGGAGATGCAAAGGGTTTCCGGGACGTATAGTTAGCGGTCGAAGGGAGTCAAAGGAGGGAGTTAAGGGCCTTGTTAGTGATTATCGGTGCTTTGGAACGAAGCCTGCGCGTTTAGTAAGTTTAATAGAGACGACTAATTGGATGCCTGCTTCCCTGGTAGAAAATTGAGCAGCGAAACTGGTGAGCAGACTAGTAACTGGCCAGTACTACTGGACAGTATGAAGTACATGTCACTGGCTAAGAACTGCCAAGTATAATTTATACAAATCTATTATACGAATAAACAGGTATAATAAGAACAATCAAAACATATTTAATAACGATAATTATTTTTAATTGCAAGTCTATTTAAATCTACCGTTTACCAAATAATTGTGATAATTTTTCAAATATACGTGTTAAAGAGGCAAAAAGGAACAACCTAACCTACTATACTACGTAGTGTATACTATAGGTGGTACAGGCTGTCTGCTTATATCTTACTTATATTCATATAGCAGCACAATCAGTACCTAACCATACACACATACATATAAGAGTATATACCACATATAGTATACAGGTTGTATATATATGTTGTCTGCTATGCTATACAGCAGAATAACAGATAACACCACACACAGTTCTCACATTCTCAGTCAATATTAAAAATTATGTATAAATGATGAAGTGTAAATTATAAAAAAGTGCCATCTATGTGCCCACAGTCACCAATGATGAGGTCTGCAAAGTGAATTGCACATATATTTTTATCTTATCAGTATGCCAGCCAGTTACTGTGAATGTCCAAATATGTCATTATCATGCTAAATCCATGATATTAAAGTTGGATGTCTGTTCTTTTGTGTAAAGACTTGTTAAATTATTTAAAAACTGACTGCCATGTCAGTTTTAATTAAACATCTTGGTTCGGCTTTTGATCTTGAACCCTATGGCTTTGGCGGCAAAATATACAGGTGGGTCTATACATGAAAGACGAATTCTTATCAACTAGAATCGATTCAACTAAATATATTGTTTCAACATGCCAATACAAATTAAGATGCAAATTTTTAGTCCTCTAGTTATGATAATTTACAAATTAGAGCAAAATTACATTTTAATTGGTTTCGATTACTTGTTTCACAGTTTAATTTTTGCTCTTATTTGAAAACTATCATACCTAGAGCATTGGAATTTTGCAACTTAATTTGTATTGGCATGTTGAAACAATATATTGAGTTGAATTCATTCTATAGCTGATATGAATTCGACTTTCATGTATGAGCCCACCTGTATGTTTTGACGCCGAAGCCATAAGGTTCAAAGTGAAAAGCCGAACTAAGACAGTCAAGTGAAAACTGACATGGCAGCCAGTTTTTAAATAATTTAACAAGTCTTCACACAAAAGAACAGACATTCAACTTTAATATCATCGATTTAGCATGATACTGGTAGTACTTGGACATTGACAGAAACTGGCTCGCATACTGATGAGGTTGAAATATCTGTTCAAACCTCATTATTGGTTACTTTGAGCACATCGATGACACTTTTTACACAGTACTTGCACTTACACAACACAAAGTCAGTCAGTACCGCATACTTGTACTTACTTTCATATATGAGTGTATGCATCTGTAGGATTAGGTTGACCCTTTTAACACATACCTTTTATACTAAAAGTTTACATTGAAACATTGTCAAAAAACATATTTTTGATTATTTCTTTTGATTCTAAGTCATTTTTATTAATTTCCAATGCTAAAAATAGTAAGAAACGCACAATTGTCATTAGTTCTATTTTCAAGTCTGATTCCCCAGTCCTTGGCCAGTAACTGTGTCAAAAATCTGACGAAATAGGCACAGCGACTGGCGAGTGCTAATAAACTGCTGAACATTTCTACCAGGGTTTCTGTTTAGCCCTTCTGCTCGCTCGCTCGCTGCAGTATAGTATGTCACTCGATATATCGGCGCTTCTGAGCTCGCGTGAAATCGTCGAGAATAGTATGTCGATCTCTATACTCGAGTGGAAATTATATCTCGTTATACTTAACTTTTACATTTGCACGGCTCGTTAGCCTAATTAGATGAATTGGCTAACAATGAGAAAACACATATTTCCATAAAAGGGTTTTCGCTTGAGGCAAAATTGAATCCAGCGCCGATATAAAACCCATAAATTTCCTGTCCCTTCAGCTCTTCTGCACTTGCGAGCGCATCGTCTTACATATAATGCGCCGATGCGTGATCCAGCAACAAAAGCCGCGTCCAATTTCAATAACAATCCCGCGTCAGCTTGATTAACGACTCGCCGGCTCATCAGAAGGCCTGGCTTTGCGGACTCGCGCTTCATTTTTTAACCTTATTTGCATGATATGACACACGCACGCGTGTCCTCCTCGCCGAGCGAAGCGAGAGCCTTGTGTATTTTTTTTTATTTGTTATTTGTATGCATGTATTATCATTATGCTACTTATCTATGGACTATCATTCATGTATGGATGTATGGGGAATCATCGAAAGGATATACTTAGTTAGAGCGATCAAAGGTAAAATTTCGTGTTATGATCTCATGGGCGACTTTTTTCATTGCGTGTTTTTCAAATATCGAAAATTTTTTACCGTAATAATATAGTGATACAATTTTTTCACAAAGTAGATATTGGGAACACCATTTTCTCTACGTGCTAAATCTTCCATAGAATAAGAAAAAAGTTTCCTATGAAATATCGCATGAAATTTTTAAGTTTTTAAACATTCTAACTAAATGTATCTTTTTGAAATACCCCGCATACACCATATTGTACGCCGAATCATTTTTCGTCGTGTCTCTTGCATTGCGCCTGCAATATTACAGATGTCGCGTGATTATATCTAATTTCAATTATTTTCTCGTCGTCCGTAATATTGCAATGAATCTACTGGACTTGCATTATATAGACGAAAAAAAAAATAATTAGTCTCTTGCGACGGAAGATTATTATACATAGAAGCAAGAGAAAAGCAGCTTTTTCAAGATTTATAAGTATGATTTATGATGTAAGTATCAGAAATTGAATATTTCATCTCTGCTGCTTCTTTCTTACGCTCTCATATATAATATACTCTGGTTTCTTTTGCATACTGCGGTTATGCAATGTTTATACAGAATTAAGATAATCTACGTGACTTGCATGCTGATATATATATATATATATATATATATATATATATATATATATATTATATGTAATTATGTATACTAAAATAATTATTATATGTTGGAAATCGTAATCGGTTACCTGCGTTGTGAAAGGCTAAGTGACAAAAACGCAGTTTTTCTACACAGACTCGTCGCATAATTAGTAGCGTTTATATACTCTTATTCCATTTTCTTGATTTTACTTCATTGTGTGTATATCATATATATACATTGAAAAATATTGTATAGGCTTATTGTCATATATCAATAATTTTACAGAGAGAGTATAGAGACAAAATGAAAGTAATGTACACACGATATCGAGATTATATAAAAATCGTCGAGTATGGCGGGGGTGTGTATATTCGTTTATATATTATATACAAAACACAACGCGTCTCCCTCACCCCCTTGAAATCCAAAAGGATTATACTGTATACATACATACGTCTATAGACGATTTCAAGGAGGCCAGGTGAGCGACGCTTATATACTTCTCCCGGAGAATTTCGAAATTTCGCATGGTAATTTTGCCGCCCGGTCCTAATATATATATATATATATATATATATATATATATATATATATATATATATATATATATATATATATATATATATATATATATATATATATATATATATATATATATATATATATATATATATATATATATATATATATATACAGCTCGCTGCTGTGCATTTTCCGAAAATCGTTCCCCTATTTACGTATGTATATGCAAATGCTATCTCCGTCTCTCCGCGGGCCAACGCATATATGTGCTTATGTATATTCATATACGCGTGTGCACGGCCGACGAGCATAAAGTGTTCATAATTGTCTTTAAGCCGCGCAGTCGCGGTCCCATATACTGCGAATACATATGTATAGGCATATCTATATATAATTATATGATATCATATACACACACGTTATATATTATATAATGGAGTAACGTGTTCGAGGGGGTAGTTGGAGAGTTTACGAGAAGTGATAATTAATCTTAATTGTTCGAGAGAGCACTTTCTAGTTTGATAATCCGCGGGCGTTGAATTATTGAATAACGAAGCTTATCTCGTTCTTGCGCGCGGCTATGCTGAATTTGATTTTAACAGCAATTGTACCGAACAACTTGTCAGCTCCTGCGCTTCCGACTCGATATTGTTTACAATTCGTCGGGTCGATGAAACGGAAAAATATCGACATATGCATTGCAATAGGCGGAAGGATTTTCGGTGCTTGATTATAATATACTTATGTAAAACCAATCGTTTATAAAATTTCGTCGTGTATCCAATTAGGCCAGATTGTGAAGCTCGTCGTCCTGATAGCGCACAGTAATTTATCTATAAGTATATCGCAGGACGACGAGCTAGTTCGTTTACTTTTCGTTTGTTCTCATCTCGCACCCCGACACCAACGTCGCTATTTACACAAAAGTGCGCGCGTGTTTTACATTCTCTCGACTCGTCGATTTTTTTTTGCTCTGTTAAATGTGCGGCGCAAAAAAAAATATGTAAAGAAAAGGTACACACACATATATGATGTATAAGAGAGCGATGAATCTATATCTGCGGCTGTTTGGTCTGCGAGATCGGAGGTTGAATAATAGTAGTAAGGTTCAAAGAGAGAGAGAGAGAGAGAGAAAGATAATAGAAAAAGAGAGACGAGGATGGCATAAAGGCAGCCCGGTTGGTACTCACCTCCGTAGTTCGGCCTTACTCTTTTATCGTAGCTCACGGAGAAGGAGTCCAGGATCGCCGAGATGTTGACGTCGCCCAACATGCTGCCGCCTCCGCTGTGGAAGAGAGAAAAAGGTTAGTTCGGTGTCGAACGATCGTTTTTTGTCATTACGTACTACGGATGGATCTGTCACGGATTTTTATAAATAAGAGATGATTAATATTCATTTTTCGGTGATTACACCCATTTCCAGAGTTATTAACACCGAATTCCACCAACTCTTATCAAGCAAATTGTCCGCTATCTTCAGACTAAGGGAATTCGTGTTAAACGCAATTGCGTCTTCCTTTGCGCTGCTCAAGTTTCAATTGTTCTTGCTACTGGGAATTTACACAACTCAGCCGCCTCTACGCGTCGTATTCGCCGGTGTCTTGCGCAGCCATTGTTACAGCGATATTACAGTTTCAACTTCAGTTCTTATACAACATTACATTCTCCAGCAATTCCGAAAGCCGTAACGCTTATTATTACCCGCGATCCATTCAAAAACAAACGTCGCGAGACTTTTTGCGCGTTATCCACTTCTTATGTCTCCGCGGTAAAACCGCTTCGACTATCTCGAAACCAAGTCGGCAACGAGATCGCGAGCTTTATAGTATAGAAAGAGGAAAGAATCTCGGTAGACGCAAAAATTCCCGATTAAATACTGCGTCGATGCATTAAGAAAGTTGGCGAAGATCGCGCGCATGCTAATGAGACTTTGCCGTGCAGCTTGCGTCGGCCGCTCTCTAATGCACATCCCGGCTATAATTCAAGGGCCAGTATAGCGCGTGTATCGTAAATAAGGGTTAAGTTAATTAAGCCGAGCCATCGCGCGTTGAGAGGATGAAGCGCGGGAAAAAGGAAGTAGGTATACACAGGCGAAGGGTTATACATAATGAGCGAAGTGGTATAGGACAAGCGAGAGAGGAGTTGAAAAATCGTTTAATGAATTGGCGGCTTTTAACGCTATACTTTGGTAGAGGAGTAAAAGAGTTGGTATACGCATGATAGTTTATCAAGTACTCTCGAGCTAGCTGCCGATGTGTTTTTAAAAACGAATCAGGAAAATGTAGGGCGTCGAATATAAAACCCAAACGACAGACTTGGCAAGCCGAAGCTTTTAGCCGCGAGCTTTAACCCAAGTCGCCCTATACCTCTCGCGGTATAAATTATCGTCGCAAGTATTACACCGCGATATTTCAATTTTCCAGTGGTCGAAGGAAAAAAATAAAATTAATTCGCCGCCCGGAACTTGATCGTCATTGAAAAACTGTTGGTGCGCTAGCGCGACGAGCATAGCTACTGAGTTATATATACATGTAGGTAGGGAAGCGCGGCGAGCTTGCGGGATGAGGCTAAAGAGGCAGCGCGCGCGCGCGGTTTGTCTTCTTAGCTTTCTCGCGTCTCTGCTGCTCTCAAGCTTGTCCTTTTTGCGGGAGATTAATTAAGAGTTTTATGGGCCGGAGTTTTCACGTGACTGAGGAGAGCTTGCAGAGCTTCGCATAAGTTTGCGAGAGCAGTTTCGGATTATCACGTTATTTATGAGAGGTTGTATATACTGAAGACTTTTTTTGGGAAATTTTTAACGATCAACTGTATATAAGCAATGGTATTATCCGCGACGCAAAACAGTTTTGGCCTGGCCTTTCCCCCAGCCGATCGAACTTTCTGGCTCTCCAGTTTCTGAATAGTAAATCCAGGTGAGGCATAGGTACTCGTCGAAATCTGGAGAAGGCACTGCTTATATAGAGCTTGTGTCTCCAACACTAAAAACTAGTTTTTTGGGCCTACTGCTTATTACGGGTCGCTCATGCTGTAACTGCCTACGACTACTATAATATACTATAACGTTCTAAGACGTATTCTAACAGTACTTTATTTTTAAATGTTTTTACCAGAAATTTAGCCCAGAAATATGGTCATTTTTCTGACAGGGTTTAGTCGATCGCAAAATAAAGTGGTGAAAATATTATAAGCGACTCAGACCTGATTGATGCATGAAAGAACATATACAAATTTCTACACATTTTTAACAATAAAAAATCACGTGTGCGCTTAATATATTCCTACATAAATATCATACTATACAACCATAGTCCACACGCTTCGTCAAACAATCGAAGGAGAAAATTAGCCATGTACGAAGTTTTAGTTTCAACTATAATAGAGCTTAACTCGTTGAGATGCAACCATCATCGATTCGCAGCCAGCCTATCTACCACCTCTGCACATACACATACACATCATCTTTGACTGCGAGAGTAGCGGAAACGTGGCCGGCGCTTCATTATGCAAATCTCGAGTGTTTGCACGTCTTCGCACGGACAGACTCACCGAGTGCTTCTCTAGCACTCCCTTCTTCTCTCCCTCTCTTCTCATATATTGGCCCTGGTTAAGAGCGGCGTAAGAGCGAGTATATATATAGTCGCTCGAGTGGTCGCTTGATCCAAGCGCTGCTATATACTTCGGATGAAGTGGTCTGATAATGCGGTTAATATACTGGTTGGTCTAAGCTCTATCTCTCCCTCTGCTCGCTTCCGGCGAATTTTCCCCGCGAATTAGCGCCGGCGCGAGTATATACGTGTACAAAAGGAGGTGATTAATAGTTGGAGTTTGAATTTGTTGTTGGGACAGAGCTATAGCACAGGGGAGAAGCTTGCAGAGAGAGAGAGAGAGAGAGAGAGAGAGAGAATGAGTTCTTGCGGTCGCGGTAATTATGAGCAACGAGAAAGAGAAATTAAGAAGAATCGATGCGGGCCGTTTGTTCCCGATAAATGAACGAGTTTTCATTTTACTTTCCGACTGTATACGGGAGATCCTCAAAGATATCGTACAAACAGACACTATCAACGCCTGCACTGATTAGAAAAGTTATCGCTGCGCAAACCTCTTCCACGTGTACCTATATAATATTATATATCCATCTATCTCTCTATACTACTGACAACTTTTTCACCAGCGCAGCGAGCAGTATGTATGTACATGTATATGTATAACTTTGGCAGTTTAGTTTAATACCGAAAACGCCGCGCTCGCGAACCTGTACTCGACCGTGTCGGCAGCTTCTGATTTTAAGCTAAAGAGAGTTCAGCGAGCCGGAGCTTTTGATGGGAGAAAGCGAGGCGCTGCGTAGTGCTGCAGCGATAGCCCTCGGGCCTCTTTTCGCTCTCTCTCTCTCTCTCTCTCTCTCTCTCTCTCTCTCTCTCTCTCTCTCTCTCGATGCGTTATATGCTGCAACTTTCCTCATCTACTCGTGATGGAGACAATTTCGCTTTGTGTTATATGTGCGCAGGTATTTTGCGACATATAGCTATATGACGACGAATCTCATTAGAAGCGTCGACTCGTCGCTCTTAATATACGCATCGATGCGGCGATCGATGGATTTTTAACGCTTATCGGTACTTATGCATATTACAGGTTTTGTGAGAGCGACAAGCTATAGTTATAACGAAGTTACGTCGAGTTGCCGATGGCGTGTAACCTATAACAACATCGTTATTATTTTTCACTGGAATAACTATTTTTCAGAATTTTTATACAACACTCATCGTCTCTCTAAATGTACAAGAGTGAAAAATCACTCTAATAGAGTCAAATATTAATCTTTTGGGAACATAAAACAGAGCCAGTCGGAATAGGGCTATCACACGTAAAAAGATACACCGAGGAACAGCAGCTGACAGCCAATCAGAAGCAATCTTTAAAGAGTGATAATTCTACTAATACTACAAACCTAACCTAAAAATAATTAAATATGTATGTTTATCATCACGCTGCGAGTAAGTTTGAAAAAAGATAAATTATCAAGAATTTAATTATTCTTACTATTATATTTTAGATTAATTATTTATTAACTCATTATTTAATTTATTGTTCGTATTATTATTAATTTATTATTTATGTATTTATATTATTATTACCTAATGATTTAGGTATAGAGAATTAAGGAAATTAAAATTTTTTGACGACGACGGGATTTGAACCTGGACCCCCGGCTTGACAGTCGAGTACACTAACCACTCATCCAAACAGGACTCATGTGGGCAGACTTTCGGATCGAATATATCAACTACTTTACATATTAACTAAAGTTAATAATATATGAACAATTATTAATAAATAAAACCAGCAATACATCGAGTGATTCAGAGCAGGAAAATTTTATCACTCGATTACTTTGAGTCATTTTTATGACTCTATAGCTAGAGTGATAGAAAATCACCTATAAGAGTGATTTGAATCATGTTATGACTCAAACTTGAGTGATCTTACTGACCACTTCTTTTTAGAGTGAAAAAATCACTCATGGAAATTTAGAGAGGTTATTTTCAAAAATTCGCTGTTGACTATAATATTACGACTTTGATTTTGGCGGATCCGCATACGTCCGGTATGGCGATTATGATTGGCTACGTGGAACTAAGGTCAATTAATCCACCGAGGTTTGATCACTGCTCCTCTATGCTCTCTGCTTCGGTTTTTCGTTTTTTATTTCAGGGATATCGTGTTTGAAACTTCAGCGAGTTGGAATATTGAGCTCCGCAACTCTGTGCATGTGTGTGTCGTCTGATATTTGTTTTTTTTTATTAGTTGATGAAAGAGAGGGAGCGGGAGATGAGTTTTTTCTTGTAAGCATAGTCGTGGGTTTTGATTAATTTATTTCAATCGGACTGTTTTAATGAAATATTGGATTATCCTGTTGTTGAATAAAATTACTTTATCAGTCTAATTGCTTCTGTGTTTCCTGATATTTTAATCAATGTTTTTTTGCTTATATTCTATAGATGTGTATTACAATTATTTGCTTTTATACCTATATCACAGTTACAGATTTGAATATGTAAGAATTTCGCGCCAAGCTTTGAATATTAGAAATGGCGGAACGCGAGTGGACCGTTTGACAGATGATGGAAGACGGAATCAGCAGGTGCAAAACTGGAACAATACAAAGAGGGATGGCAAACGAGTACTAGAAGTTTTTTCAGGCGTTCTAACGAGAATTCGAACATTTTTACTTTTTCAAGTACTTAATACGTTGATCTATAAGAATATAAGGTATCTTCTAATTATTTCACATCGGATTTCAGTACAGAAGGTAATGTGTAATCGCAATCATGTAACGATGGCTGAGAACGTTTGTCCATGTTGTTCGACGTTGTAAAAAAGAATTTTCTTGTTTACTTTTCAGAAGATAAAATGTATAATAATAACAACAATAACTTCAACATTCTTCAAAATACTTTTCATAAAGCATATCAAATCTACGCCAGTGCACTGCAGTATGAGATGACTCGAGAAATACACATCAATAAAACCATGAATAAAATGGAGAGTGAGGTTAAATTAAGACTTCAAAATCTTGACAAAATTTTGGTAGACTACTATCAACTGTACAGTGAAATTGAAAAGGAAACAGCTGTATATCTTAATTGCAAAGCTAAACAGGAGAAGAGAATTGCCAGAATAGAAGAAGAGGTCAAGAAAATAAAGATCTTATTGGAATACAATGCTTGTCAGGATAACAAAATTAGAGAGTTAGAAGAAGAAGTAAAGAAACTGAGGATTTGGCAGGAAGCAAACAAAAGTCAAATTCTTGCTGTGGAACCGTCAAAAGCTGAGAATAAAGAGAAAACTATGTTATTGATGCAGACTCAGAACATTATCAATGATGAATATGTTAATGATTTTATAAATGATAAACTATCAACTAAGCCTATAGCCAAAAGTGCATTTACAACATTGACACAGGCTCAGAAGACTAGTGACAATGCAAATGATTTTATCATCAGACAAAAATCGACCGAAGCTAAAGCTGAAAATGCAACTAAATCAGCTGCTCGAGCTGAGAAGACTAACGATGGCAAGTTAAATGGTCGCACCCATGGTAAAGAACGAACAAAAACTAAAACTAAAGTTGGAACTAGATTATTGAACCAATCCCAGAAGAATAATGATGTAAATATGAATAGTTTATGTAATACCAAGGAGAAGAAGAAACATGAAATTGAGAGTTCAACTGGGTCCTCGACGCAAGCTGAAAAGACTAGTAGCAGCAATGATTTTTCTAAAAGTGAATGCGAAAACTGCAGACCACATGATAAGAATTTAGTTGCTACAAAAGGAAAAAAATGGAATAATCACAACATCAACACTTGGCTAGAGCAGAAGTTGAAACTGAATGTTAACGTTAAAGCTTGGAAGCTGACAGTTTTTGGAGAATACAATCACTTAGAATTTGAAGCTCTCGAACACAAGCAGTTCTTGTGGCAAAACAGGGACAAATGGGAAGAAGAAGGAGTATGGTCATGGTTTGAATGTTGAACACAGCACTTTTTAAACTAATTTTATGAAAACAAGTATACATAAAATAATTTTATCTAAAATATTGTTTGTGACTCAATCAACACTTTATGATTACTTTTTAAATTTTGATTCATGCAGACACTTATTGTGATATTGATCACAGTGTAATCAACATTTTTAAAAAGCTTTTTTTTTAATTTCTTCACAATTATTTTAAGATAATGAGTTTGTAAAGTTCATTAATTTCTTTTTATTTAGAGGAATTATTTTTTTATAAAATTTTGTACTGCAAACAGGTTGCTAATACGCAATGAAGTACCTTTAGACTAATGCGAATCATTCTCCAAAGTCTGATACATGTATGTATGTAGTGAAAAGACATAGGACACCTGCATTTTTATAATAAATTGACTTTATTATCACATTGCACGACTTCCATTGTGATTCACCAACCATATCTGTTTCAGCGTCAGAAAGTTCAACTGTAAATGCATGTCCGAGCCGTCACAGCAGCAAACCACAAAGTATCCAAGAAAAGACCAGCTGGAAAGTTTTAACCGAGGGCGAATAGGAATCCCTTTATCGCTGCGCATTAAAGTCCACGCGCGCACAGCAGCTGCAAAGTAACGAGCTTATCGAAATTTAAAAATTCCCCGCCGGATGATTGAGTTCGAGCTACTGCGGCAGAGCAATTCGAAGCAGCTTTCCGCCGACGCCACTGCGCAGCTATAAAGGGCTTTAATAGCGCGGCCGATTGGTCGATTGGAAAATCGCGTAATTACCTCTTTCCTCTGCTTTCTCCGCTTACTAATGAGAAAAATGGCGCAAAGCTTTCGTTACACTTTCGCGTGTATATAGCTTCAAAGTTCGCGAATTTCCAGAACTGTTCCTATTCTTCGAATATATTTTTTACTTCGCTTCGGTATAGTACTGCGTACGCGCGTGTGTCTAGATTTTATAATTCCCTCTTGATTTTATCGCCTATACGTTTGAGTAATACGAGAGACACGATCGAAAAGGGGAATCGAAGCGTATGGCAGTGGGCGAATATTGTGGAGCTACGTAGCTGTTGTGATTGCGGAGCTTTAAAGCCTGTAAATTGAATTTGCAATTAAGTGCCGATTAATTAGTTTTGTATTCTCATTTGCTTTCAACGCAGCTTTTTTTAACTATGAAATCCCGTCGGAATTTTCAAAAATTATCTCGTTCGAAGGTCCGTAAACTTCTTAAGTATAACAAGCAGAATGTAGTTTGCGCTGTACTTGCGAACACAGGATGTAAATAGTGTTTCATAAACTTGATTATATTTTTATTGGCGTTTTAAAAATAGCTCACTTCAAAGCAGTATTTTTTAAAGTTCACTTTGTGCTTTATAGCGTATAGCGGTATATTAAAGAGGCTTACATAAAAGAGACGAGTGTGTATAATATCCCACGCGATTTTTTTACGCACTATAAATTGGCCCTCGAGATAATAAAACAATTTTTAAAAGCATCGTAAACGCTTTTCGGTCGCGTGATTTTCCACTGCTGTACTGCGAGTGTGCGCATATCGCGTAAACATTGCGAAGCATAGTTTCACGCGAAGAATCGAGTAATTCTGTATATTTTTAACGTTGCTGCGTGTTTCGAATGTACACTCCGTGTTTCCGTTGATAAATGCCGCGCGATTAATAGGTAAAATTTTCCAACGACGCCCGGGAGAAGATTCCGAAAGTTTTTTGATTTCCTAAATGTTGCCGAGCTACCGGCATAAAGACAGTTTCTCATCAACGTAATGCAAGAAGTTTATAAGTTATAGCCTCGGAGCATAAAAATTTTATGCGCTTAAATTCTGCTCAACATCTTAGAGGGGAGTTAAGTATCGAGTCTCACATGATCAATAATTCACTGATGTGCCTGCAGCGGCTCTTCTCGCGTATCGCTGTGGGTATAACGCATGGCGACGGAACTGTTTTCGAAAATTAAATGCCTTTGCGTGTGATAATAACGAAGAACTCATACGTGCGCCTGTGATAACGTTGCTCTTTGACATTTTCGCTTTTATTCGCGTAATTGCCGGATAGTTGATAAAAAAAAAAAAAAAAATTACACCAGTTCGTAGTGAATCGTTGAGCTAAATGGAATAAATCGTTATGAAGCTAACTTTCCGATCTAATTTCCCGAAGTCCACTTTACATCATTACGTGCTTCATCGTTGCTTGTTAAACATAATTCAATCGTGCTCAAAGGGAGCTTAATTGAAGCTGGGTTGATTTGCGAGCTATTTTGATAAACTATTCCGAATTATCATAATAATGTTTCAACAATGCAGCGCAACACAGTCACTTGTGAAAAAAGCAATTATATCGCTAATTCCACGTGTATACAATACCGTACGATTACTAGGCAACAATTCGAAATGCGCAAACCCTCGCAAGCTCGCTCAATCAATTCGAAACGAGCTTCGCGAGATCAAAATACAATAGCGGGTAGATATTCCTCCCTCACCGGTAAAACGCGAACAGCGGCAAAGAAGAAAACAAAATACCAGCGCAGAGAATAGATCGTCGTAAAGCGATGGGTGCATAAAAACACTCAGCTCTCGGGGCATTTTCATTAACAACGTCTTTAGCAGAACAGAAGCAGAGCGGGAGCGCGCGCGTCGCTCGTCGCGTTCAGGTATCGAGTCGCGACGTGAATCGATACTCCCCGGCTCTCATATTTTTTCTCTCTCTCTCTCTCTCTCTCTACTACAGCTTCCCAGAGCTGTAACGGTTATCCGGGCGCCGGGGGTATCGCTTTCTCTCCGCGCCAAGTGCCGTGGAAGTTTTAGCGTTGCTCTATACGCTCTTTCTTTCTTCCTGCCTTCCTTTCTTTCTTTCTTTCTCTTGTGTATAGGCAGTAGGTAGAGGAGTATACGCGTTCTTTCTTCGCGGGCTTCGAGCTTTATGGCTTTCTCTCTCTCCCGCGTGTCTTTCTTTCTCTATAAGACGACGAGGCTTTTCTCGTTTTTCGCGCATGTGTGTATACCGCACTACTGCGCCGCTGCGGGATAAATGCAGCGCGCTGTGTATAAGGGTGTGTACGGTCGATTAGGAGAACTTTTCCTAGAATTTTCCGAGCTTTATTTTAAAAAAGCTTTCTTTTTTATCAGTATTAAAGTAACATGAATTTAAAATTCAATAAAACTCGCGCTGTACGATGAAAAAAATAGCAAACCTGCGGAGGAAGCGATCAAAGCTCTCCGGAAGTTTCCCTCGAATAGAATTAATCGATCACGTTTTACAGCAGCGGCAAAGAAACCGACCCCAATTCCCGCGGCCCGCGTGTGTAGCATCATCCGTTCTTTTTCTCACCTTCCAGCTAAACTCCACGCTATCTCTCGTGCGGAGCATCTGGCAAGTTGTTGCCGTAATCAGATCCGTAGAGCTTCTTACGAAATCGAAGCGGTAATCCGCCGGCTTCTTAATCTCCAGGGAGTAACTCCTTCGTTGCTGCCGCTACTGCTGCTGCTCTCCCACAGGACTTGCTGTACTGCTCTCTCTCTCCTCGGTGTACGTGTGTATACGTGTATGTTCGCGGCAATGGCTCTCGTATCTCGATTTTACGCCGTAGTACTGTGTGTGCGATCGCGTTGACCCCGAGGATATGGCACACGTGTGTATACGCGGATGCGTCAGGGCTTTATATATACGGCGGGCGATGAAATTGCACTGTTGGTTGGCGAGGTGAGGAGGAGTTGAAAGGGGAGAGGGTTTAGCTCGGCCGGAGTGCTCGTTGTCGGTTTTTTGGTTTAATGCGTGCGGTTATTGCGATATGAGGGTATTCGTTGTTGGTGAATTAATTTCCTTGATTTGAGCAGGAGGGGCTTGGTTTATGATTCGTAAATTTTGTAGTCATTGGTGTATTCCTATAGTTCTTTTCATTGATGTGAGCCTATTCTGGCTATTATATTCATTTGAAACTTTGAAAAACACCTTACAAACCCAGGAATTTCACTGGCGACGGAGAGCTTGCAACTTTGGACAATATCGATTTTCTCACAGGGGCTGATTTAATTAAATATCCTATGTCAAAGAAAGGCGAGCAAGTTCTCGGCGTAGTCTCAAGACGCGAGAGCTTAGATATACGAGGACGGACCCGAAGGTTCGAAATTTCCATTTCCCGAATTTTTCGAGTGGACACTCGACCCTTATACTCGGCCGTATATCTAAAACTCTTTCTTAGCGCTGCTCCCCTTTTCCTATCTCTTTAAGAAAAAAAACTACCCGGAATTTCTTAAACGCAAACAAGATTTATTATATTTTTGGCAAAAATCGAAAATTTTCCCAAGCTGAATACCTGGCGCGAAATCCAATAAGTATCGTCCTGACGTTAGAAAAGGGAAAGAAATCCACGAGTAGCGTATTTTTCGCTTTGTGTCACGAAAACGTCAGACTTGTTGGATTTCTGGCTATGTACACGCCGACAAAGTGAACAGCGCATTGGTTATATAGTACATAGCCTTAGGTGCAATCGAGGAACTTGGCTGGCGGTACAAATGAAATTGTCTAGCTTTTTTGCCGCCACGGCTCTAAGGACACATGTGTGTGCGAAGGAGCTAGACAGGGCCGAGTCGAAATCCAAATAGATAGACGACGAGCGCAAATATAGAGACGACCTGCGACGAGGTCGTCTCTATATTTGCGTCGTCTCTGTGTGTTTGTTGGAAAAGGATCAAGAGATATCGTCCTCATTTCCTCCGGAAAGGTGTGTGTGTGTCGAAGGTGTGACTTTATTTATTCAAGCCATTTGGAAAATCGAATGATTTTTTCGCTTCAGAAAGTCAGCGGGAAGTTACAAATTGAAATTCCTTTTATAGCTACCCGAGATAGCTACCATCGACCGAATTTCACGCTAATTAAGTTCCGCAGAATCATCTCCACCGAGAGCACTTTAATTCTAGCTGGCACTTTAGCCGCAGAGTAAACTTTTTCCCTCCAGCAACTCGCGTCCCCTCAGAATGAAAGCAAAACAATGCGCTTGGTTTGAAAAAAATGCCCGAAAGCACAGCAGATAATTTTTCACTCGTGTATATAGGTATAATGCTCACCACACACGCGTAAAAATCTCCTTTCGTGTGATTTACGCTAATTTCACCGGTGTGCCCGCGGACGGTGTATAAAAGGACGAAGGAAGTCATAAATCGGCTCCGGGGAGACTTCCGGTCAGCGCTGAAAGTACTGCATGTATACATATAGGTATACGACGGAGAGAAAGGAGATTCTGAGAGGAAGAGCTTTCGAGGGATATTGCGCCTCAAGCGAGAGAGAAGCGCCGTGCCAGGCCAGCTTCTTATTATTTTTCTCGAGAGAGAGAGAGAGAGAGAGAGAGAGAGAGAGAGAGAGAGAGAGAGAGAGAAAGAGAGTGTGAGTAGGCCGCTTATCGAGAGGAAATTGCGCACGCGCGCCGCTGGAGCTTATTTCGGCGCGGGTTAATTGATTTATACCCGGGATCGAGCTTTTTTTCACCCGATGGTGAAATATCTCGGGGTGAATATTTTCGTTCGTCGGTATTCTACGACGCAGTATAATAATCTAATGTAATTATACACGAGCGCGCCCACGAAGCACATGCGCCACGAGGCACACGCGTCGAGTTTGGAGAAACGTATATAAAATCGAGCTCTGGCCTACCACGTCCTCCTCCGCATTCTGTCTCCCGCGCCGGAGGAGCTTTCGATCTATATCGCCCTCTCGAACTTGCCTCCCACGCCCTTAGCTCCCATTTTCCCTACAAGGTGACTCTCTATCTTGTTTCCTCTCTCTCTCTCTCTCTCTCTCTCTCTCTCTCTCTCTCTCTCTTTCTCTCTTCCAACCTCAGCGAGATTAAGGACGATTTAAAGCTGCGTCGATTTTCCGGCATTTATTTCTCGCTGCGACTTTGGAAAATTATCGCCGGAGAGTACAGAGCTTGCAGGATGACTTTTGCCTCTATACACGCAGCGAACACAGCGCGGGCTATCATGACGGACTCGGGGAAGCCTATCCGTTACAAGCTGGGTGAAAAAGACGAAACGAAGCAGAAAATTCGAGGAGTGTTTGTTTTTCTTTGGGTATCCTCGTGCGTCTTAGTGGAGTAAAAAAAAAAGAAAGGGGAAGACGCAGCTGAGGCGAGCGATGGCTTCGTATAGGCGTGGCGGGTATACCCAGCTCTCTCGAGCTGAATAGAAAATTCGCTCTTATAGATTCTCAGTCGGCTCGTGTCTTTTTTGCTCTCTCTCTCGCTCTCGGTTGTTAGCCGCTTGGAAAGCGGATCCTCTCTCGCGCAGCAGTAGAATGGCCCGCTTGATTCGCTTTTTTGAATAAGAATGATAATATGGGGTATCGCGGAGTTATTCACGTCGGAAATCATATTCGGAATATCTGGATTGCTTTGTCGTCGACGCGGAATTCCAATCGATGCGACGATCGAGAGACGCTGCCTGTTTGCGTTAAAAAGAGAATCGTCACGTCTGACCGTATCCAGGGCGGAACTACTGCCGAAATAAGTGGGTACACCAAAACAAGCCCTGCACGAGAGAGCTTCGTTGTCGTTGTATACAAGACACAAAAGCAAAAAATAACCGCCTCGCCAGTCTTGAAAGTCCTTCTCAAACTCAGGAATAACACACGGGGTACTCTCTCAGCCGGCAGCCTTATATACAGGCGCGCATATATATATATATATATATATATATATATATATATAGCTGCTGGAGAAAATCGAAGCACTCTCTCGCGTAGCGCCTTGTGTGCTCTTCTGCCGCCGCGCGAGCAGCATCCGCTTCGGCGCCTGCGCTAAACTCGAGCCGTGACGTCACGTGTGCCGAGTTGTGGTATATGTAGGTGAGAGCGTGCGATGCCGGGGATATGACGCGGCGGCGGGCGGAGGCTGCGGCTGACGCAGGTGTGCTCCGCCGCCGCCTTGACGCTTGCTCCACTCTGCGAGAGCTAGGCAGGCTATGCTCCGCGTTTGCGATGCTCTTTAAGCTGGGTTTTGTTGTGGAATTATCCATGGATATATAGGTGAAGTTTTTTTTACTCGATTCGATGTGGACTTGTTGTTGGCGATGCGTGAATTTGTTATTGGTTTTGTATTATTATCGTCTGGGATAGTAACAAGTGTTTAGACGCAGTAAGGCGATATTAGTATCTATTTATTGTGTGACGGGTGATGTCATATTTTATGCTTACGATCAGTTACTGGCGTCAGTAGTAAAGCTCCGTCTATAGTCGGCCGAGAATCCTGTCGAATCACTTCATGCCTCCCGATAAACAAACACTAGCAACGAGAAACCGAACAATTTCAAAAAGAAAGAATAAAAGCGCGATAAATCGAACAACTCGCCTTACCTCTAAAACTACACCTATATGTATCCGCAGTTCGGAAGAAAAATCATCGAGCAAACTCGGTCGAGCAGTACCTACACAGTCCTGCGGTCACGTCCTCCATGTCGCCATCAGCGTCGTCGTCGTCGTCGTCGTCGTCGTCGTCGCGGACGTGCCCGACGGACAAGCAAGAGGACGAACCACAGCTGTTTACACGCCGGCGTTGTTACTCGAATTTTTGAGCCTCTCGCTTACATATGAATGTGCAGCTCGCGGTGTTCGTTAATGCGCGTGCGCGTGAGCTTGACAGGGATTTCACGTTATAAAGACCGGCTGCAGAGCGAGAGAGAGAGAGAGAGAGAGAGAGAGAGAGAGAGAGAGAGAGAGAGAGAGAGAGAGAGAGATGAAAAATGGCTCGAGCCTCGTTGTACACCGTGATTCCGAGAGCGCGCGAAGACAAAGTATGGCTGTGTGCACACTCTACACGCGCCCGCGGCTCTTTGTTTGTCCGCGTTGGACGGAATTTATTGGACGGACGGTTTTGCTTCCCCTATTTTTTTTTTCTCGACGTTGTGTGTTCATACGCGGGAGATTTTTTTTCGTCGAGAGATCGCGAAATCGAATCGTCGGGGAGAAGAGCATAGGCGTTGAAGACTCGTGTCGACGAAGCCAATAAGAAACTATGTGAAGCGCGTTGACACTGTGTCCGACTTCCGAAGCTATATAGAAGCCGTGGCTGGAAGAGAGGAGATTTTTAGACGCGGGAAAGGAAAGAGAAAAACGATGAAAGGAGAAACTCGCGCTCGGGGAGTCGGCAGAAAGAGAGAGAGGGGGATATAGAAAGAAGCTGTGGCCGAAGATAAAGTGTGACGTATGTGCGAGATAGAAGGCGGAGGTCAAGTTGTATAAAAGTGTTCCCGAGTATATAGTTACTGTGTATGTACGTCGACGTGTACTTACGCGAAAGCTTTGTATTCGCTCGAGTTACATTTTGTCATTTCAGTCTTTGGTTTTATTGAAAAATTAAACACGAAGGATCGCGCGCTCTTGCCGCTGGCCTACTTTATCAGTTGGATTTAATTGATCGATGGAAACGCTGTTTTTTAACACCTTATTGATTTGATTATTCAATCGATCAAATTTGTCGACATGTTAGGGTGTACGTTGACGTATCGCAAATAATTTATTGACTCGGAAGTTTAAGCTAATTCCATGCCGTGATATTTAAGCTTTTATTGGCTATAGATATTATCTTCCCAGAGCTGCAGAACCACCAAATGTATCCGACTTATTTATCCTCGTCGCAGCTTTCATACATCGATGTTCATCCCTTATACAGAATCAGTGCCGCAAGCGCAGAAAATCTCGTCGTCTCGGTGGTTGTTTTAATATCCCAAGACAATAACCCGCGATATCACGGAAAGAACAACGGGCTAGAGAGGGAGGAGAAAAAAATTCACTTTTTCAATTTCGCGCAACGAAGCCAAGCCGTAAACACGCCGCGCTCCGCATTGTATAGGTATACCAAGAGGGGAAAAAAAAGACGATGGCGACGGCACGGCAAAATTAAAAATTCGCCGAGAGTCGGCTTATATTGCGCGCCATCGCGTCGAGTCCTTAACCTCCGATATTACCAACCCCCGAGAGCGAGCAAGAGAGAGAAAGAGACGCGGAAAGCCGTATAAGAACAGCTCGAGTGAGAGAAATACAGGCCGGAGTCGAGAGCGTGCTGAGGAGAATGGACTTGTGTAAATAGATGACGTAAATAGCGGCATTATAATGGAAGCTTATTTTTCAAAACCGTTTCATTTCGTAAAAACGAAGCAAGGAAAAGAAAAAAATTAAAGTTTCCCCTCAATTCTCCGGCAAACACTACTACTGCACTCGCGCGCACGCGGGGGCGTCTCTCTCTCTCTCTCTCTCTCTCTCTCTCTCTCTCTCTCTCTGTCTGTTTGTTTTGCTTGAAAAAAGTTAATAGGTTTCTGGGTCAAAAGTGCTGAGCAAGCTTTTTCAGCTTATAAAATCCTAAAGGATGCCTCCTTGGAAGGATAGGGGTGTGGCTTTTCTTTTTCGAAAAGAATTTCAAAGATAAACCCAATTACGGGATGATTTCGAAAAAATATTAAAGTTTCAATTTCGCGAAGTATATAAGTTCCGGGGGATGTATACTCCACTTCGACGCTGTTAATTCTGAGTATTATACGTAAGTCGGCGTATCGTCCTTTCCTTAAACCAACAAATACGTTAATTCTGATGTAAGAGCAGGCAATCACATTATCTTTCTCGCGATACAGCAAAAAAAAAACGCACCACACCGACTGCTTCTAAATCTTCCCATCCGCACAGCCCGAAAAACGAGCGAAAGACCCCCCTGTGCCAGTATATAGCGAAAGCTAATAATGAGACTCGGCCGGGAGAGAAAGAGATCCCGGACACAATATTGAGGCGATAAATGCGCGTGACGACGACGATCCCCGGAAAAGCTAGAGACTATATAAGACCGTCGCGTCGGCTCCCGGATTATGTAGGCTATCGGGAATATAAAGACTATACACATATAGCTACACGCGCGCGAGACAAAATTTAGCGGGAAATTCGCGCGCATTATGGGTGAGAAATTTTTAACGTCCCTCTTCGATATTGCCGCCGGATTATCCTCTCTTTGTAGCTCGCGCGAGCGCGAGGTGTCGGCGTATAACGTACATCCTTCGCGAAAATTCACGCGTAACAAGCGATAGTCCAATTACGCCTGCATCTGCGGGGGCGGCGTTATCCGATCATCATTCCATTTTGCAAAGTGTGAGCTTCGCCGCCTGTATTTAATTATGTTTTACAGCTGTTTGCGCGCTGCCAGGCGGATATTGCGCTCTTTGGAAATTGGCGTGTAAAAGTTCGGTGTAATTTAATTTTGCATTGTTCAAATATATGCTGCCGCGGAGGCAAAAGAAAGCTTCGAGTCAAAGGAAAGCTCCTTGCGGTGGAACTTTCGAGGATTACATTATACTCGGAAAGTTTTGTTCGGCGAACTTTAATTTCAGATCAAGCGCTGAAAATTTCTGAAGAGATGCACGAGTTTTCCGAGAAAATTAGCATATGGAAGCAATTATTTTTTTTATTTTTTTCCACAAATACACAGCGTACGCTAACTTCATAGAAATCCCTACTCCAACTTGCGCAACAGTTCGATTCAGCCTCTCGACGCGTTTCCACGTCTAAGCGCAACCACGAACAGCGGAAACTAAATAATCTATCTGTTTTGCATTTGCCTCGCGGCGCGCACACCTGCGGGATAAGCATATAGCACGCCAGCGACTCAGGCATTCGAGCGGTTCGTCGAATAAGACCGCGGGATTTTCGAGCAAAGTCGCGCGAGGGTGGAAAAAGAAGTCGAGAGAGCGCCGGACTAGGAAGTTACAAAGTGGGCGACAGATCCGGGGGTTGAAGAAGTTTCCGCGAGAGAATTTCCGAGTCGGGGATTTTCTTTGGGATCACTCTCATTCCCTCTCGCGGCTATTGTATCGCGCGCGTCGGGATTAGTGCTGATTGTGAATTTTCAGAACGCGTGTCAAAGAAGCTGCTCACCCAGCGCTACAGGGACACGTTAAGTCGTGTGAAGAAGTCAAAGTTCAAAGCGTCGTCTGTAAAGAGAGAAATTTCCGAGGCGAGCGTCATTACTCGGGAACAAAGGAACGCAATGATAGGCGAAGGAAATAACGGCTCTCGCGAGAAAGATGAAAAAAGGAAGAAGTAGCGCGGAAGGCGTACGCGAGCATGGGAAAATAAAAATAAAAGAGGAAGAGTCGTTGAAAAAAAAGATACGAGTGAGGAGCGCACGTAAGAAAAAGATTACAAAGTAAAGTAGATCAGAAGGAGATAAAACCTTTTGCGCGTGTAGGTGTGTGAGGTATATAAGTCGCGAAAGAAGCGTAAAAGATTTTAAGAGGCCGCGAGAGAGTAAGAAATAGAAAAATGACCGCCGAGGAGCTTCGGCGGTGGAGCGACGAGAGCATAGCGAATGGATTAGAGAATATAAGGAGGGATAAAAAGGGGAAGATATGTAGCGCAACGTTCCCGAGAAGAGCACTTCCGGTACTTAGACGGCCCGGAGCCAGAAGCTTCCGAGAAAGGGAGAGACTATACACGCGGCGACACGACGCCGAGGAGAACGATGGCAATTACCTTTTGGCAAAGCCCTGCGCCGCATCCACTTTGGATATATCCGCGAGCCGCGCGACTTAATTGCGCGTGAAATCGCTCCGTCAACTCGCGGATGTACATAGCTTTTTGTTCGCGGTTCCGCTGTTATTTCGCCGCGAAAAACACGACGGCACGCCGAGAAAGAGGAATATAGAACCGAGAAGGCACCTGGGACGATGTTATCTCTGCTGAGGAGATCAATCATCGTATACGCGAAAAGCTCTCGGATTTTAATTAAAGTTTCGAGAGAAGCTGCAAAGGGACAGCGAGTTGAAAAAGTCATATTTTCGGATAGGCCATATATGCGGCCGTCGAGAGAAAAATATCGAAAATCGCGTAATTTACGAAGTTGTAAACGTCGCTTACACACGGTGTACACACAGCGGAAGTTATGAAAAATTTTCAAACTTCCCGGTTATTAATTTTCCGAAAAAAATAGAGCCTTATATATACCCAGGTAAAAATTAATACACACGTTCCGATGCTACGAGCAATTAAAGTAAGCCCCGCGTTAAACCCAGGCTTACCTAATCTCTTGCCTCTATTGAAAGACCGAGATATAGAACGTGCGGCGAGTGTTGAGAAAGGAAAAAAAGAACGAACGACGCGGAGCGGAGCCGAATTTATTGTCAACGCCGAGCTTGAAAAGAAGAGATAGGGAAGGTCGTTCTCGTCCACGTCTACGAGCGGCTTCTTTATTGCTGAAAATTATACAGCGTGTTTTCCATGTTTTACTAATAAATCGATGGCCCACGGCGTGCAGCGAGATAAAGCCGCAGAAGTTAAAGCCTTTCTGCACGAAACGCGACGCGTCTTTGTGTAAAAGCTTCCTTTTGGCTCACGTCACTAAAACGTGACTCCTTCTCCTGTATACTCCCCGGCGAATTTCATCTCTTCAGTCCTGGCTATTTATAGACGTAGAGACGCGCGAGTTTATATATACATGACACCGTGTATGCAGGGATAAATTGGAACGCATGCGTCGTCTCATCGGTTTTCGGAGTGCATAGATTATACGTACACACGGCATTGCGTCAATGGGGTTCGTCAATTTTAAGCTCGTTTCGTCAGTGTTTTTATTTCGGGCACAGTACCTTTACAATGTGCTTTATTAATACACTTTCCGTAATTTTACACGCTATCCAAGTCGCTAAAAATATTTCCAACCCTATAAATTTACACTTCCACCCCCGGAATAATCTCAGGAAGTTTAAAGCTCCGGTCGAAGACTTATACGCCATAAAGCATCGGTTTATCCGCAGCCATCTCTAAACTGCATTTCTCGGGAAAGACCCGAGCCTGGCACGCATCGGTACCTACTGCTTTCCCCCTTCGATCGGCGTATATATCCGCAAAAAACTCTACCCTTTCCACCTCTCTGTTTCCCCTCGAAAAAAAAGCTCCGCGAATTGGAAAACAGAGTAGTAGGATAGCCCGTTAAGGGAATACTGAAGCGGATGGTATATACAGCTAGTGCACAAAGAGAGGGAGAAGTAGCTCGTTAATCGTCGCATGGAATATTATGCGAGTCGCGCGCGCCGAGGAATACACCGGAGTATAGCGCTGGGGAAATATTGTTGTGCAAATACGGAAACAGCATAAGCCGTCGTTCAGCGCCGGCCATTTATTATTCAATAAGGCTCAGCTGCTGCTGCTACTGCTGTGTATACGTGTGTGTGTGTGTGTGGGGGGGGGGTGTATACTGAATACGTGTGTTTATGGGCTTAGCCTGAATCGCCGAGGGGCTGTTCTCCCTCCCTGTGTGTGTGTGTGTGTGGGTATGTGAAGATGGCTGTATACTCTTGCACGCGCTTGTGTGTGTACGTGAGCGAGCGGCTGTTACGGTGAATGCGTTTACGCGCGATCGGAGGGCCGATAAAATTTTCAGACGCGCCCCGTCGAAAAGTGCGCGCTCGTATTATTTGTCGTCGCGATGCTTTATCTCGTTTTCTTACCGGGAAAACATCGATCGGCAATGACACCGCGGTTCCGCTGAATTTTCTCCGATTCATTGTACAGATAAGAAAAAATGAAATAATAATAATAACGTAACGCTGTAATAAGAGCGAATACACAGCTCTGTTGTACAAGGAGAAAAATACGCAGTAGTCATATCGGCGCTCGCGCGCGCGTTCTTAATCCTGGCATTAAAATTCAAACGGCCCGCGCGGACACTCTCGGGCGCTTATTCCCCGTTTCCGTATAAAAGCCGGTGTAAAAGTGAATATTGCGTGACTGCCTGCATGCGCGCGCGCGTCAAAGTACACAAGCGCGTCGCTAGGGGCGCTAAGAAAAAAAAGTCGAGCAAAGAGATGCGCATATTTTCGAGGAAATCTCCTACACTTTTCTTATACACACATACAGAGCGAGGGGGAAATTTTTCCTCGCGAGAAGGAGACTCGCGCGCACTGCATTGTGCGGAACGGCCAGAAATTACGCGCTTTAAGATCCGTAAGAGTGAAACGACTCTCTTTTTGTGCAATGTTTATTCCACGTGTGTGCGGACCGCGTATACTCTCACGACGACGATTATATATGTTTTTTTTTGCAAAAATGTACGCGGTGAGAGCGTCTTTTGAAAGGGTCTTCTTCCTCTCTTCTACTTTTCTTTTTTCATGAGAAATTTGAATAACGCGCGAGACGCGCGACGTTTGAAAGCGAGGCTTTCTCTGAAAGACTACTGCGCTTCTTATTATTAAGAGCCAAGCCAAGAGGAAGGGAATTGTATCTTATTTAAAGTGCGTGTGTGGTATTTATTTTTTAAAAAAAGCTCTCGAACGCTCGACGCGATCGTTTGCGTCAAAACTAACAAACGTTCGACACACGTTTAATCCTGTTTGCGAGTTCCTTTGATCAGCGGCAGGAACGAGCCAAAAAAAGCTCCCTCTCTCTCGCGCGCGCGCCACCGGCTAAAGAGATTCGGTAAATAGAGATCTATATGTACGGGGGAAAACGAACGGCTTGTCTCCGGCGTCCGGCTTAGCGTCCGGCAAAAAAAGAAGAAGCGGATATATTTCCATGCTATATATACAGCGGAAAGTTCGACAGGAGGAAATTTCCATAAGTTACGGCGACTTTGCTATTCGCCTCTATGTTCTCTCTTCCGCATCGTACGAAAGACCCCTTGATCTCTTTCATTCGCGCCGAGAGATCGTTTTTCTCGCTGTGCAGCGTCCGGAGCGTATGTGTAATAGTCTCCAATGTCGTTGGCTCTTTTGAGAGAAATTTAGAATGGGGAGTGTATTCGTTTTTTGGATTTTCTTATACGAGACGGTTTAGTGCTTGAAATAAATACACTGCTTTATAAGCGCTTGAAATTCAGCTGAAACCCTCTTCTTCTTGCTCGGATTATTACATCCAACTTCTTCGACGGAGGTGCCTCCCGACTCGCGCGTCTGACTTCTCTCTCTCTCTCTCTCTCTCTCTCTCTCTCTCTCTCTCTCTCTCTCTCTCTCGGCGTTAGCGTGCTTGATTTCTATCTCGGAGATATTCGCCCCACCGGGTTCTCTTATTTGCCGCTGCTGCAGCGTCTGAATGTTCGACAATCAAGAAAGGCTACGCGGGAAGGGTATTTGATTTGGAGCGCGGGAATTCGCCGCTGTGGCAGTGAGTCGATCGTGGGCTGAGGATATGATGTAGAGAGATGCGTTTCTGCAGCGATGCATCAAAAGCTTTGATTGTGGACTCTTATCGGATTGGAGATATGTATATGCGCAGGGATTCTTTGCGGATCTTGCTTTATCCTATTGTCATACTTGTGAGAAATTTTGCTTTTCAACAAAACTCAACCTTCAGGAAGCTTATCTCAGGAATAATTTACAACGACTCCAGACACAATAAAGACATAATAATACTCGTCCGCTCTGAATCGCCCGTCATTCATCGTCGGCTTTCGATCGACGCGTAATTGCCCCTCACGCAAATAAGAAGTTACTCTCGAACGAGGTTGCGCCTCGACTTCGTCTCTACAGATGCGCATAGAAATGCAAAGATCCTTTGACTTAACGCCATCGACGTTGCGAAAGAAAAGCGACGCGGCTGAATGGCCTTCACGAATTATACGCATCTCCAGTATGAATGTGGATCGTTATTATAAGAAGCTGGTGTGTGTGTAAAGGTATTATATAGTGAGACTATGATGCAAAAAATCGTAGCTAAAGTCCGTAATTTGACCTATGGCTGTATAAAGTGTATAATTATAATCGTACAACTATACGACACTCAGTTCAATTTTTAAACGAGACAAGTATACGAGTGAATTACTTTGAATTCAAGCGCAGCTCTCTCTCTCTCTCTCTCTCTCTCTCTCTCTCTCTCTCTCTCTCTCGGTTGACGACTGTATCCAAACTTTATAATTATGAGTGTGTACAGACAAGTTCCGCGCGCGGGCGTATAGCGTGTGGAATTAATTGAAATTCTTAAGTCACAACGATTCATGCCAACTCCCGAATAAGTTGTACGTTCGCGCAGTTATTTTCAATTAAACTTCGCGCGCGAGTATTCCATATCGTATGCGACATCAGTCATCAGTTACGAGTTTTCGCCAAAATCCCAAAAGCGTATATACTACTACAGCCTCTGGCGACAATTAAAATTGCAGGCCCTCCCCTCAGTCGGAGTTTACAACACACATCCGATCACTTTGTCCCGTAAGCTGGCTCGTGTTACGCTCGAAAAAGCTCCGATAAAGCCCTAATACTGACGATGCGCGCTCATTGTCCATTCACGTTGATACCGCTTAAACTCGCTCATCCGCGCGCGCGTACTGCGCACACAATGAAAAACTTATTCACACAGAGACATGTGTGCGAAATCGCGGTCATCAAACGTTCGCTCGCTGCTGCGCGGAGTGGAATCTCATACGAGCAGTATAGTATAGTAGCGAGAGCTATCATTTTTATGGCGAGTGTTACTCCGCGGCGTCGAGCTGTATATACACACTACGGGGCCACTTCCCTCTCGCTCAGATGTATGTGTGTCTTTCGCGCGTGGGTGTAGCGGACTTTATGATCCGTGTCCTCCTTTATTAACGTTTTCCGCGCGTGCGCGCCCGCCGCGTCCCAGGAGAGAGTCGCCTAGCTGGCTTAATCGCTCGCCGTGATTGGCCCGTTTCTGAGAGCTTCTCGTGAGCTTTTCTCTCTGTCTCTCGTCGGCCGTATATATCTACACAGCACGTCTCGCTTTGCGCGGGCTTTTTAACAATTTGTTTTCTAGCCGCGAGCGATGCTACTGTACGTTTGCGCTTATTGTGCTTTACAAGAGATTTCTTTTTCTCTCTGTCTCTATCTACGCCGTGAAACTGTAGAGTATGTGTGTGTGTGTATACTGACGAGGCGCTTAGCTCCTCTATTTTTCCTGCCGTGATGACGTTTAGTCGGCTGATTATACAGAGCGCGAGGGCGGGAAATCGAAAAAAGAAGAGGCTTTGTGAACGGAAGAAAGTAAAAATCACACCGCGATTATTCGCAAACCGATGCGAACACATCACCGAATAAGGAATAGTGCAAGCAATATAGCCACATCACTCTACGCGAGAGAAGCCCACGATAAATCAATAGGCTCGTATAGCTAAGTGCGGCATCGAATGGAATAATTCGATCGTGAACGATCCCAATCCTCGGTACAAATGTAACGAGCCGGGATCCCGATAGTAGCAGTGCATCATCACATAAATATCGTATCCTCTCCCGGGACTCGTCCCTCTCTCACTAGCTCTCGGATCGTCGCATTGTTCTTAGTTCAATCAGACATATCGCTTCCCCCGCACACATTATCCCGCAGAGCTGTATCTATGTATACACGCGTCCGAGCTGCCGCTATACCGTCCTCAGCATCGTGATGCAGGAGCGCTTTATCCGACGCGCGCTTCAAAACATCGCCGAGATCCGGACTAATTGCGCTTTGAGAGAGTGAGAGCGAGAGAAATGGGAAGCGCTGCTTTGAGAGCAGCAGCATCGCACCATTCAGCTTTTCATTTCGCGCGCGAAACGCAGCTTCTATCCCCCCCCCCGCCATTCGCCCGTGATAAAGGATAATACCGCGGGGATTGCGTATTAGGCGTGTACATGTTGCCTGAATACCGAAGTTATGGATACTGCTTGCTGCGCTGCTGCTGGAATTTTGAATTTTCGTTATATTAGAATCGCGAGGCTCTTTTGTTTGCACGTTTATACGTCCGCGTGCGGTTTAGTCGTGCTTGTGATTTATTAATTTCGTAATTGACGATTCTTCGATTACAGGAGCCGAGCGTCTCCGCAGAAATTGACGATTAACGCAAGGGAATTCGACGGACGAAGAAAAGGGCAGATAGTATCCCACAGCGGCGCGCACGTGCACCGCGGCCCAAAGAGACTCGATGAATACAAATGACTCCGGGCGATAGTATTCCGCGCTGCACGCGAGCCAATCGCTACACCCTATGTATACATATATACATACATTGGCGGGTGGTATAAGTTGGAGTTCGATTCCGCGGCTGACTTAACGCGGAGCGGCACTACTGAGACCTTATCCGCTGCAGATCTCACTTCCGACAAAGGGGGAAATCGTCACAAAGGTTCATCGGAAATCGAGTGCTGCCGCGCAGCTCTTCCGTGTTAATTTTGACTCGCTCTGTGCCAATTACATGCGGTATTCTTTTATCGGGATGGAGGATCTCTCAGATCCTGATGGCGCGCGCGCATGAGTGAATCTTTTTCGTTGATTGAAGAGAAATTGGTAAAGTTTCAGCTCGACTGTGCTTCGAATCAACGGCCGCTAAAGTGTAACGAGGTTGGTTGAGAGATCGAATTAGAATTTCGAAAGTGAATTTCCGTATACTTTTATATATACGTCATTCGTCTCTATGATATCTTGAAAACAAGGCAGCGGTACACACAAGCGTCTCAGTTCCACGCAAAACGCGGGACAGTTCGCGCAAGAGAATAGCACGAAACTCATACAACTTCCATTCGAGCGAAAAACAGATCTAAAGAGAGACATCGAGGCAGGAGAGAAAGTGCATAAGGGAGAGCTATAGGACGAGGAATTCGCAATGTTTCCAGCCACGTGGAATCGCATCTCGCGCGCACTTGGGCCGCGAGCATTTCACCTTTGAACGGCAAAGCTAAATGGATCACTTCGTTGAATGCGCGCCCCAGCGACGTCAAGTTCTGCGCGCAGCGGAGTAGCTGCGGGCTCGTTAATTAAAATCGAGAAACTCCCGTGTTGTACTGCAGCTTCGCGGCAACGTATATATAGCTATATGTACGTATACACTAATACGCCCCCGCGCGAACGACGTTTATCGTGATCGTCATTATGCAATCTCGGGCACCTCTTTAGACATGCACTGTGGGGCCTGTATGTTCGCTTGGAAACGCACTTGATGGGAAGAAAGGAGGGACGACAGTCGCGGTGGCTTTTTGTGTAAAAAATATTTATCGAAAATCGTAATCCATAGAATCAATTTTTATCTTCGATCACCATCGATGAGATCGCACGCGGATAAAGCTTATTTCATGCAAAGGGAAACGGGATCTCGATAGGTAAAATTACTGGGAAGAAAAGCTATAAGTGGAAAAAATAGAGACGATAAGTCGTACGGATCGGGATTTTCGAGATGTAGGAAGTGGAGGAGAGAGGCGAACCTTATTGCTACTATCGACGCTGAGAAAGGAGGAATTATAGACTTTTACCGTGCGGCACACGGACGAGTATCGGAATTCGCTGCAGCTCGCGATGAGCTCGAGAGAAATCAGAATGAAATATAGTAGAGCTGTACCGAGAGACAAGATCGTTAACGTCGTAATCTCGATTCTATAGAGGTAATATCAAAGCGCGATCGCACCTTCGATTCTCAATGTTCGAAATTAACGTTGCACTCGTTACTTACAGCAATCTCGTTAAAGTACATACAACTAGGTCATCGAGTACTCACCTGAAATCAGAAAAAGAAATAAGGTAAAGATTAAACGATGTGCATATTTTCACAATAAACAGAGTATATATTTAGAACAATTTGTTTTCGAACGACCGTCCACGTATAATATCGATTTTCCAAATTTTCAACTCTCCCCACCGCGAGAGAAAAATAGCGCATTCATTAAATCGTTCCCGAGAATCGCGAGCACGCCGTCTAATAGCTCAGCCGCGTTGCTGCAGTTCGAATGATTATTCCGCGGTAATATAAGCCTCGTTATAAAGCAGTCACGGTTAACCCGTAATATACGCTGCTTCTGCAACTGCTGTTCGAGAGCGAGAGAGGAATCGTTCGCCGCATTGATCGCTCGCCATAATCTGACTTAATAAATTCCGGTGTCGGCTCGATCGAGCTCAAACATAGAAAATTGTTTAACCTGCACCAGAAACACACACACACACACACACACACAGAGCGAAAGAGAGATTCGAACAAGTCTTGTGTACGCGGGAGAAAGAGCGAGCGCCGATGATTTAGCGGAAATTACGAGAGATCGCGGCTGCAGAGCCGGGCAATAAGCGGTAAATCAAAAGCGCGCTTCTCGCCATCGTATGCAAATAACGCGCTCTATCGCGGTTATATTCCGCGGAAAGAGTCTAACTCGCGAGAGGGAGAACGAGAAAAAAGCTTGGACGGACGAGAAACGAGAGTGTGGAGAGGGAGGTGCGTCGTGAAGAAGACGATGTGTAATGTATGCGAAGAAAGCTTCTGGGAGTAATAAATTGAGAAAATTGAGAAAAATCCCCGTGTGTGACAGTGGGAGAAAAGGGATGAAGTTTTTGAGGTTTCGCATAACGCGAAAGTTTTTGCGTAGAATTGAAAATTTAATTTTTGACACTTCGATTTTGTTCCGTATCAAGCGCGGTGTTATCTCACTGCGCTATATGTATAATAGATATGTCACGGCGTTATACATTTACACTTTGAACTTTTGCCGATAGCCTATATCGAGCAGCCAATTTCGCATAGCGAATCGCGAAACATCCGTTAAAAATTTTCATACACGTTTTAAACGATTATCTCGTGCATTAAATATTCCGTCCGAATAATAAGTTTTCAAAAAGATAACAAAAAATACCTGCACCCTCGCAATTAATTCGATATTCGCCGAGCTTCTCCTCAACAGCCGATATCATAAACTTCAATTTTATCGCGACAGATACGCGACGCGCACCGCGTTCGATATCAATTGCAGCGCCTGCAGTCAGTTTTAATTTATAGACTCGGCCATCAAAGATATCAATACTATACGTGAATTCGAATTTTTTATCGTCGAACTTTCCCACTCTAAGTATTTATAAAAAAAGGAGAAGATTCGAAGGAAATTCATATCCGCTCGTGAGAATACTCATTTCGCGTTGTTCCAGACCCTCTTTTCCCATTTACGAGATAACGGCTACTTCTTTCTATCGCGTCAACTTGTCGCTCACGCGTATAACGGCGAATGAAACGGAGTTGAATATTCAAACGGAAGCGTCAAGAGCCGTGGCGCGTCTCGAAGGAGCAGCTTCGCCTCGATAATAACGCGACGAGACAGCAGTGCAGACATCTTTCGATTTCTTCCTTTTTTACTTTCGCTCTGTGTGTTTCTACTACTCGGGTTATGCTCGATACGTCTTAGAGCGCATCCCGAGAGACTACGGAGAAGCATGCGCGTGACAAAGTAATCTCGAGATGGAAACGAAGCGCGCATTATTTATCCCAATCATTTTACGAGGTAACCGTCTGCTGGAAAAAAACTGAGAATCGCCAGATCTGTCGCGTCCAAACGTCGAGTAAAGGGGGGATAAAAGAAGCTTCGAAACCCTAAACCAAATAAACGCGAGCATCAGCATCCCCGAGCTTATACGGTCCCGCAATTTCCCTCCACGTTGTTACCTCGTCGCCCAGACGACAGCAGCTCGCCTTTTACAGCGAAATTTTCGCCCTGCAGTAGCGAGCGACTAGAGAGGGAGAGGGATGCACTTTGGACTCCGTCGTAAAGTCCCGCTCGCGCGCGCTTTATCGTCGGTAGCGCAAGTGCGCGCTCGTAGTTATAACCGGCTGCTGACTCCGATCTGCCAATCGGGCGTGGGCTTAACACCTGCGGTCGAGTAGCGCGATTTTACACCCTGGGAAATGTAGCGCGGCTTTGATGTCGAGGCTTGGGCCAATTTTTTTAACAGTTATCGAACTGCCTGTTGTGTGCGTTACGGCGCCCGAAGCTCTTAGATGCGGGATCGTCAAGACGATATGGGGGAACGTGTACGGAGGTGGTGTAGTGTCTGAGAGGATAAGGGCGAGGGTGTAATTTACGAAATTTTATACCGGCTGGGTATTAGAATTTTTAAGGGAACCATGATGTGTGGAGTGGATTAGAACGAGCTCGTCTGGCCAAAGTTCGTCTTTTAATACTCGAAGCTACAGCTCACTCTCTCTCTCTCTCTCTCTCTCTCTCTCTCTCTCTCTCTCTCTCTCATGTCGTGAATTTCAAGTAGAGCTTCTTTGAGTTTATATTTGTTGTAAAAGGAACGAGCTCTATAACGAAGACGAATTTTATCAGCGACGTCAAGAAACGTTCGGAAGGACTCTGTGTCACCGGCGGGGAAAATTAACTTCTCAGCGAACATAGTGCACGCGTTTTTCAATTAAAAAACCCTTTAAACGAGTGCGCGGCATTCGCGCCGTTAGATTCGAAAGCTTAATCCAGGTACAGTCCTTGTAATCACAGGTGGCGCGCTGGATAGCTCGATCTCCCGCGGTGAGCCAAGAAAAGATCGAATTGCAGGAGGTAACCAAGCACGTTCGATCAACTCTCCGCGGACGAGTCGATCGCTGATAGCGTACTACTGCACCTCCTCTGTTTGCGTGTGCTTTGCAAGCTCGTGGCTACGGCCTTGGTTGGATTAAAATTCGGATGTGCGTTGGTTGATGAAACTTTAGTTTGGTAGTATCGAGTGTTTTTATTTTAGGATGAATGAGGAGTCCGTCGATGTGTTTTTGTCGAGGCGAAACTTCTTGCGGACTCAGGTGAATCGATGCGGAATATATACTTTTACGCAAATTCGACGAGGTGGAAACGTCCGGCGATGGATTAACTCGTGGGACGATTAATTGACTGTCGCTTGCATTTGGAGTAATTGAAATGAGACTCGCCTGTAGGAGTTGGGCAAAGCATTTCCCGGAATTATTAACGCCGAGCACACTGGGATTAGGCGCGATTCGGTTATTATTGCTGGAAATATGACGATCATGTTCGAACTAATGAGATTAAACGAGTCAATTTAAGTACACTGTGTTCAAAAATAAAATAGTACGAAATTTCCGATAGCAAAGAGCCAGAACAACGATCGAGCATCAGTGCGACGACTATTAAACGAACGCCGGGTTATTTTGAGGAATTCCTTGGTGGCACTAGTCGTGTATAGAGTACACGCATCCCAGTAAAGCATCGAAACCTACTCCAGGTCACTTCGAGCCCAACGCGAATGTATACTTGCTCGTCTCTGTGCCAGTCCGTACGTATACCTATACATTCACACCCGCATAGGTATAAGCTATCGCTGGTTGTCCGTGCAGTGTTGTAGTGTGTGAGCGTGTAACGCAAGAAAGGGCATGCGTTATGTAACCCCGGTAATTCCCAATGGCGAGCCGTACTGTTCGCCCAGCGTAACCAGGAACTATCGCTGCTGAACCAAACTTGTATATTAGGCGAGAATCTATTCGGCTTTTTGTTTCATCTCATGAAAGCTTTTTGTTGTATAGATCGGAGCAATTTGTGTAGAGTAGAGGAATTTTCCTTTGATGAATCGGAGCCGGGACGCGATGAAGTTTGAAGTTAAGTTTTCAGTCCTCTGTTTACCTATAGCCCGAAGGGGTTGGGACTTGTTCAGAAACACTATAATGGTCCGGAATCCCCTGGAACTTTCCATAGCAGTTTGCTATCCCTAGCGCGGATCAGTCCTGTTATGTCCCTATTGCACCGAAGAAGGGTACAAGACTTTCCTAAGAGTAGCACTATAAGGATTTACAGCTGGGAATTCCAGTGGGCTGCGTGCGAATCAGTCTCGGTTTTTAATGCTGCGTTGAGGGGTTTGAGACTTCCCCAGAAACACCATGGAAGCCAGGCTTCCATAAAGATCTATTACCGGGATTTCCAATGCATTTTTTGATCATCAGACTTTTACAACGTCAAATAGCAAAAAAATTATTGGAACGACGTGATTTGTCACGTACTCGCTCAAAAATTCTACGGGACACTTTTAGGAAGATACATGAATACCACTTACGGAAGAATGCTAATGGACGTCTCTCTCCCTTCTGGGTCACGTATGCGTGAGCGGGTAGTTTTGAGTCCGCTGTAGATAGCGTCGAAAGATGCATGGTTGTATTTATGTAGCTGCATACAACGGATATGCAGATGGATAGGCGAGCGTCGTTAGGAAATTTATGCGGAGGAAGGCGATTAGCGCGCTGAAACGTCAGGAATTCGCGCGTGTTGGTCGTCTCAGCGGGCGAGGAATTCCCGGGGATGAGAGGAGAAGAGCTGGTATTTGCATGGATTCTTCAATTGGATTTGAGTAATTTGAAAGTTTGCTCGGGACAAATAGTCCACGGCGTTATTTCAGGGCGTTTGTGTTGCGCGACTGTTCGGCTTTAGCTTCGAGTTGGCTCTAACTCAAGCACTTTACTCGACGAACCTGTATATATCGAGAAAGACTCGTTCGATCGCTTTCTTTTCCTCGACTGCAAGTATTACGCATCGGAAAGTTACTCGCGGATAAAAACGTTTACCGAATCAGCGGAATTCCCCCGAATCAATTCCGCCCAATCGCTCCCTATACACTGTGCCGATATATTATAATAAACAATCGAATAAACAGCGCTTGCGAGCGTCCGAATTTTCTCTCTTGCATACCTAGAAATTTCGAAATCTCCACCAACAGAGCAGCGGCGTTTCTGAAAAGAGCTCGTTCGAACGCCAGCAAGCTCTCTCCCTCTTTCTCTCCAGCAGCAGAGCAGTGGCAGCAGAGAGAGGAGCGCGCGCGCGTTTTCGAAATCAATACCCGAGCAGCAGCAGCAGCAGCGGTATACATATCGCGCTGGCGCACACACGACGACGCTCTATTTAACTTGCTTGCCGCCCAGCTGCAGCCGCAGCTCTGGCTTTTCGAATTATCAATTCTCCCGGATTATCAATTCGCGCCGATTTGTTGAACTTTGCCGCTGACTCTGATTCCCGTGTTAATATTGGGACTTTTAACAAGGAGAGGACTGGAAGGGAGGGTAAGCTTGCAAGCTCGTTATTGCGGATCGACGAGGGAGGGAGAAACGACGACGCGACGAGTTTCGCGCTGAAGCTTTGAGGTCGTGCGTTTGTAATGCGAGGACATATGCGATGGTAAATAAGAGATGTTTGCCCGGAGATTCAACGTTGGCTCGTATAATTAAAAAGTTTTCCTAAAACTCGCCTGCACCACGTGCACCTCGAGAATCGGGATGTCCCTTGATGTATGCCGTTGGTTATTTTTTGCACACTTCGTATACATGCATGCATCAGAGCTTGACCTGGCCCGGAGCTCGGTGTAACGTATGGTATAAAATAATTCGCAGAGGGGGATATACACAGTTTTGCAGATTTTCGAATCGGTGCATCTTTATTTCAAGTCGCGAGCCTTGGAGTCTGTATAAGCGACGGCGCGCGAGTGCGCTGCATCGATCTTCTATATCCGTCGGCTAAAATTGTCTTCTGAAACTTCATCTCGGATATCCCGACAAACTCGATTCCCGATTCTCTTCGTTAAATATTCGAATAAAATGCCATTACTCAACGAAGCCGCCGTTCCTTCGACTCCGCGGTGTGTATTTCCGTAGCGCTGTCGACGAGCTGCGAAGTTTATTCAATAAAGCATCGTCGTCGTCGTTCGCGAGAGCTTCTATTTCTCGCGAGGTAAATGAGGCGCCACTTTCAGCACAAAAATAAAACATCCCCCTTCTCGCATACATATCACACGTATACATACGTAAAGAGTCAGCGACACTGGAATTAATTAATTGATCGTAGCTCCCTGAATATTAATCGCTAATAGCTTTCCCGCACATTCCAGAAGGGTGATTATATATTATACACGAAAATCAACAACCTCGCGTCCGCCGTAAATAATTACCCTCGCACACATACACTGGATAAAAAGCTCGCGACCGTTTGAAGAATCAAGCTCTCCGCACGGGAGATACCGGCAGCAAAGAGAGTAGAGAGAAACGCCGTCGGTGGCATTATCGTTCGGCTGCAGCGCGAGGACGCGATTACGAATTTAACGACGGGCCGCATTACGCGCTCGTCCTCGCAAATTAGCCGCAAACCCGGCGGCTGCCGGCCGTGATGAACAGTCCGCCCGCGCGCCGGACTCATCGATTACTACTGCAGCGGCGGCGGCGGCGGTGCTCTACGGATGCTGCTGGCTGAAATGGGGCTTGGTTTATCTATGTGCACTCTCTGCTTCCGCCCGCATCTGCAATATGCTACTGAACTACGCGACGAGTGAGTGAGAGAGAGAGAAAGAGAGAGAGAGAGAGAGAGAGAGAGAGAGAGAGAGAGAGAGAGGCTGGAAGGTCTGCAGCTGCAGCTTTTGGTAAATGCATGAGCTGCGGAGGGATAGCAAATGTCGAGTTTTATTTTTTCTTTCTTAAGGGAAGCATTGGGAAGGCTCTTTCGAGCTTTAAAGCTTTGGTTGCCTGCTTGGGTCATGTTCATGTGGTTTTCGAGTTGTGTGTAAGGTCGCCTCTCTTGTAGGATTAATTTATGAAGTTCTAAGCGGAGAATAAGCTTTCTATGCATTCTATTAATTTTTTAGTCACTGAAGTATCAGAATTATGTTTCTAATAAATGGATTATACTTTTATTCGCTGATGCACGCATAGTTAAACAACGTGATTAATTCACATGAAACGTTCAAAGCTAATAAAATTCTATTTTAATCACTATCTCATACAAAACTTCAAACAGAGTAAACAATCGAAACAACACTATACTCTCTCCTTATCAGCCGGGTTCGCGACACAACATTCCCTTTACTCATCCATCCGCGGCGTCGTTCAACCCTATACCAGTATAGCTACGCCGTACTACAGTAGCGGCACCTCAGCTACAACTCTACTACACAGTATAGCAGCTCAACTCGGCTGTCGGCCATCTTGGCGATTATGTGTTTTGCGGTCGGTATAGCGGCGGCGCGCCTGAGTTTACGTCTACGAGACCGAGAGCGAGAGAGACCTTAATTGCGACGACGGCGGCAGCCCCACTGGCAAAACACTGACGCTGCGCGAACTTTCGCGAACTTTGGCAGCGAGATGTGTGCCGCCTCGTGTGTTGATCTATCTTTTGTCGTCCCGCGAGCTGTCTCGTATAACTCGCCCTGTATTTTTGTCCCTTAGTTTCTCTCTAACTCCATCCTCGATGAGAGAACGCTGCCACAGCCTCGGAGTTTCGTCTGCCCTTTGACTATTTTTGATTTTATGCGAGCGCAGGGCTGCACGCGGCGCTGTTTATTTTGAGAAGTGGATTGGACGATGTGTGGGTGCAGTGTTTTAAGAGAGGAGTTGCTCTGTATAGAGGAAAGTTGCGGATGAAGGATAATCGTTAAAGATGTACGATTTATGATTGACCCAGTTAACGCTGTGGAGAGAGGGGGGATTTCTATATTTGTAGCTTTACCGAGTATGCTCTGCCATATACGAGATCGAACTCGGAAAACAGTATAATAGGATTAGGAGCCAGTTGCGAACGTTGACTTTGTTCATGCTGTTTTCTTTTGTTCGTTTATGCAGCGGTTCTAGTCGTCGTCCTATTAAAATTTTCGGAATCCGACAACGCAAGGTAATCGGAAAATAATTGACGTTGGAAAGAAATTGAAACGGGGTGGAAGATTTGAAATTTTAATGAACATAATTTTGCTTCGAAAGCTCTTTGCATAATGTTGGAATAATGAAAATATCTCGATATGCCCAGCATCCCTTACACAGTGTGCGTTCTCACGTAAAAAATGTACTGATTTATAAAGCGTGTTGAGCTTGATTAATTATGCTAGTATATTTATGTAGATGCGACAGCTAGAAAGCCGAAGCTTGTAACGTTCTGATTTTTAAAATTCATTCGCCCGACATCTCATGGATTTTTTCTAAAGATTCATTTTCTGAAGTATTATACATTGATCCGTTTGAGACGCTTGAGCGCAAAAATAAACAGTTAGTTAGAGAACGAATATTTTTTTATAAACTAGGAAGATTCTTTTCCACGTGAAGAGTTTCGCAGAATTTTTAATTATTTTTTAAATTATTTTAAATAATTTTTAATTCAGTTTTGAGCAAAAATTCAACCCAGATAAACAACAATATTTAATTTTTCCATATTAAATTCTTTGCCGACTAGAATTTTCGTTCAAACAAATGCCGAAATTACTTCCCTTAACCTATAAAACATTCATTTTTGAGTATCGCATAAACACTTATAGACTTGGACATGCTCCAAATTTTTCGAAAAAACAACAATCTAGCCACCTCTTTAGAACATCATTTTCTTCCACACTCAAAAATGGTACGGCCTAAAATCCTTGCCTGACTACATCCCGTCATACCTGCCAAATGTTAAAAAATAAAATAAACCAAGCCAATTCTATTTACAAAGCCTCTCCCTCTACCACAACCGACAAATCAAACAAATCCTTCCCTAAAAGGCTGCACGCATCATTCGCTTCGCCAACCCCGCTTCCCTCGAACTTCAAAACTCTCCCGATCGCAAAGCAGATCTCTTGCGCAGCGAAAAAAAAACAGGGAAACATCAACTTCCAAACGCTCACCCCTCAAGAATAGCAGAGTTGCTGCTCACAAAGCTTTGGCAGGCACTAGAGAAAAACTAAACTCAGATACAAAAAAAAAACGAGAGAGAGAGAGAGAGAGAGAGAGAGAGAGAGAGAGAGAGAGAGAGAGAGAGAGAGAGAGAGAGAGAGAGAAGGAGCAGCGATGTTCGACGTTTCCAAACGAGTGCACCTGGTGCAGACGATATTTCCCGAGGAAATACTTCCGCTTCCGCCATAAATCTTTGAATGCGCGAGAGAGCGCCGAGTTTCCACACGCCGCCGTGAACCCCCGGTCGCGCGAGCCCCAATTTCTCCTCTCTCTCTCTCTCTCTCTCTCGGGCGCGCGCGCTCGCGGCCCGCCGCCACGGCGTATACGCGTTACTGTCGGATGCATTCGCAGCTGCACCGAATGCCCCTAAGTGCAGTTTAAAATACGACGAGCCAGCCCGACAGAGGCTCCGTTAGTGGCTGGGAGGTGTGACGAACTTTTCAAATTTTTTCTGTTTTTTTTTCAGAATTGATAGCGGTCTTGTACGATGATCTTTACAGCGTGCTTCTAATGGTAGCTATGCATTGTTTTTTAACTTACGAAAGACGCTCGTTGAGATAAAGTGCAATGTACTCACCTGGGACAGAAAAAGAGACAAATTATTAATTTTGAGTTTTCGAAAGACCGAACGCTTTAAATATTCATTGATTTAGCAAACTACACCCCCCAAAACTTTGAAAAAAAGAAGCCTCCTCGAAACGACTATTTTTTCCTCCATAAAAAGCTCTCTTTCCCAAAATCCTTGTCTCAAAGGGGTGAGCTCGCCATTAATAATCGATATCTCGTGTGGACGCGCTTCTGTACGCCGCGATGGTCGAACGAAAAAGGGGAACCTGCAGGCTTGATTGGTTGCGAAAGAGAGGAATAGAGGAAGTTCGATAGCGCGCGAGAGCGGCGCCTTTTCAACTTACCGGGAGGGGGTCGTTGCGGATTTTCTTTCTGCTTCCTCCGCCGGATTCGGAGCCGCTCGCGAGATTTCATAATTTATGGCACGCGCCGGCAGCACTGAATTGCACTGTCCGTGCGATTTGAAAAATTACTCCAAACTCAAATGGGAATCTCGAGCTGGAATAGAGGAAGTCCGGATAATGGATGAAACACAACAACTGCCCATCCGAGCAGAGCTTGCGGGAAGCTCATCGATGTACGTGCACGTTTGTGTTTCGCGGTTGCGGTTCATTGCTGTTATACTTTTCTCTCTAACTTCTGCTGTAATCTTGAGGAAGCGAAAGATATTTTTCTCGGATGTAGCCGACTGTAAGAGTGTATATGGTCATTTGTAGGACGCACGAATTTTATATAGTACTGCGATTCGTGCATGTAGTAAAGGTCGCGCTTTGTTCGTACGCGACTGAATTACGTGCTCATTTCCCCAAAGCCAACTTTTGGTCATATCCAGCGGAACAATCGACAATGCGGTGTGCATGTTTCTCAAAACTGCAGTAAATACCTTTAACCCCTGCCCAGAGCATTACATAATTCAGATCTCGCCGTACAAATCAAATCGTCCCTGAAGATCGTTACACCGCAAACCTGCGGACTCTCGAAATTCCCGGGGATGCAGTCGTCCGCAGGATTATCAGTTGCGGCTGCTGTGCGTTTGTGGAAGCCGAAGCAAGGGAGTGTCCATTAAGCGATGAAGAGCGAACTTCGGACTCTGCCAGGCTGCAATGGTAATACGTAACTTTCCGTGGCCGAGGATGCGGGAGAGAACGTGTCCGAGAGGCTACGTGCGGGTTGGGAGATGATGGTTGGTAGTGTGTGTACATGTATACCGAATATGTGCGTGAAACTAGGTACTAGCTTTGTGGTTATGGCGAGAGGGGATTCGATTCTTTCGAGAAGTTTAGTTTACTGTGCGTCAGAGTTGAAGTTATACGTGTTATGATTCGCGAAATTATTATTATCAGCTATGATGTGTTTTGCTAAATGGAATCTCCGGCGAACTGCAAATATATACCCTATTTAAATAGCAAATCAAGAAGAACGCAAAAACGTTCTTGACCAGATCCATACTCAGCGATCGCGTGTAATTAAGTCCTTGCGGTAGACGCTCGCTCTCCGGTGACAAGGAGAGGAGCAGAGCAGAGAAGCTATACGTATAGCTGAATACAGGAGAGAGAGAGAGAGAGAGAGAGAGAGAGAGAGAGAGAGAGAGAGAGAGAGAGAGAGAGAGAGAGAGAGAGAGCAGCGGAAAATCCAAGCACGAGAGGTGAATTCGGACTCGGATAACTATTACGTATGCGAGTTTAATGCGGATACCTGGAGGTAGAACTCCAGCCCGCTCGAAATAGTGATTAGGTGTGGTTTTAATTTAAGGGCGGGCTAAGCTCTGCCGAGTGAGGGAGAGGGAAAACCGAGCTGCTGTAGGTTGTAGATGCTAATATCGCTCGTGAAATGCAGTGAAGCGGATTAAACGGGAAAGTTGTTTGTACTATCAGAAAATTAAGGTAGGATAGCGGTCTGTTGTTACTTTGGAATTTCAGAATAGAAGCTCGAATTATTTTAACTCGTAATTGTACCAGAAAAATAGAACAGCAAAATTTTCTTCGAATTGAGTTTTGCTTACTCCTTTTTCGAATCGAGTATAAAGCTCGTAATTACAATACTACTTCCACGAAGAAGTCGCTCGCTCGAAACTCGCGGAGATTATCGCACGACGAGAATCTTAATTCAAATCTAAAACGCTGGCTGCACGACATCTCAGCGAACTTTTCCGATTACTCGCAGCTCTCGCGATATTATTTTTCCAATTTATAAGAAAGATATAATCGAAATACTTAATAAAATTGCTCCCCTCTCTTTCAGCGCATTGGAAAGCTGCTCAGCTGCAGAGAAAGCGATTTCGAAACTTTTCGAATCCCGCATAAATCTTGTGATTCCCCGTAAATCCGGATGTAATTACTCGCTGAAAGATTCATGCCGTTTATCCCTTCGCGCGCGCGAGCGCGATTTCGAAAAGTCGAAAAAATGTCAACGACACCTCTCTACTTCGGGTGTACCGAAAGCCGCATTAAATTTCAACTCACTTACGGGATTAAGATTCTCGATGTATGACGAGTGCGGAGAAATATCGATGTCTGTGACCTCTCGAGTAATCAGCGCAAGCTTATACGTTCCATAGTAGCTTCTAAGTATTTCTCGAAACCTTCTTCTAGGTCTCTGCTGATATAGAGCTATTTTTAGCTAAGCGCCGATCAATTATTTCTCTGAATCGGTATGGACATGTCAATGATCTCTCGTAAAGTCAATATCCATGCGACTATTGAAGATACGCTCGATGAAGTATACACTGTGTGCCCGGTTCGAGTTAAAACTAAAACTCAATTATCGCGCGAAAAAACAATGTTCCTTCGTTAAAAAAAAAAAAAAAAATAGCGAATTAAAACAAAAGAAAAATTCTATTTCTGCGCTCAATTCCCCGGCTTAATTCCGACGAAACAAAACGAAAAAGCAGCAGAAGCCTATCTCTCTCCTTCCCTTGAGCCCTCCACTCACAAACATACACGGCTCCCTGGCCTCGGCGAGCCAAGGCCGCGAGAAATCGAAATCGAAAGAGCGAGCATGTGCCCTCTGTCTCGCAGAAGAGACTAGCGCACTGCAAGTGCTCGGCTCTCTCTCTCTCTCTCTCTCTGTCTCTCTCCTGCGAATCGTTAGCACAGTGAGAGAGAGAGAGAGAGAGAGAGCGGCGCACTTATACTCCTCCCTCCTACGTCACGTTCATTCAGGTCATCACTCGAAGTAAACCAGAGCTGCTTAACCTAGACCCGCGAGCTAGAGAGAGGCACTGCGTGCGACGCGGATATATTTCACGCGGCCAACGCCAATTGCTCCGGCGTCCTGTCGTTCGGACGTGTCGTTGGCTCGGCGACTACTGCGATTAACGGATGGACAACGACGCCAGACTGATAAGCTGCTAAAAAGCGTCGAGGGCTATTTCTTTCCGGAGGGTGTATTACGCTTCGTGCGTAATTTCGGGGGTGTTTAGGGACAGCGTTTTTTCAGCTGATTATTCTCTGATTAAACACGGGACAGTATAGTCGTTAGAGTGTAACGAGGTCGGTGGATAAATGCTCGATAATGAACGGGGGTATATAATTAAGTGTAATATACGAATGCTTGTTATGTCTTTTAGATACTATACGCGCTGCTGCTGATGGCTTATCGGGAGGGAATGTTGCGTGATTTCAATAAGATTAATTATAGATGCATTGCACACACGAACTCGAATTTTCCTCGGTTAATATTCATGAGATAGCGGAGAGAGAGCTAGATTAGAGTTAAATCGTGCTTTAACGTTCCGTTTGCGTACCATACCGTCTCTCTATATTATAATGTAATAGGGACTTTCGAAAAAGGCCTTATACTCCGAATTATCAACGTCATCGCGGTTATAAATACCGGCGTAATCGCTCGCTCGACAGAAAAAAAATCACACGTTATACACGCGTGAATTATTTATTCCTCGTCGTCGCGCGAGATGCAATTTGCCATTCAAAAATAACGCTCGAATATTTCCCCACGACAAGCTCGCTCACGCATCGGTGTACAGTATAGCACAGCGTTTACGGAATTGTTAGCGGAATTACGACGTTGCGTTCGAAAAGAAACACGATAGCGGCTATACACAATACCGATACTGCTTCAACGCGCGCCGATAACGCGCACGTAATTGTATCGAGCTTTATTAGCATGCGGCTTTCTTTCTCTCTACCGTCAGCAGCATCCGCTCGTAAATCTCCGGCGTTCCTTTCTCGCGTTTCTCTACGAAGGTTTACGACTGTTTAATTTGCGCTTTGGTACTTTACGTTTAATGGCTCTCAGCTCGCAGGGTTAATACGCGGATGTGAATAAAAATGCGCCGCTGCATTTTAATCTCGAGTGACGGAGCAGGCGAGCTACTGGTCTCTCTCGAGGTAAAGGTCAAACGATTTCTTCCTTTTTTTCTTCTTCTTCTTTTTCTCAGCCGCGCGCCAATGAATTGATGGTTTTTAAATTCAAATCGCTTTTGCGAAGAGATGCTGGTGCGATAATCGAATATACTTCAGCATATGCAGAGCTGTGAGCGCGATTTTGAAAAATAATATTTAGCGCGAGCCTAACGAGCTTTTAAGTAACAAATCATCTCGTCGCTATATAAATATTCATCATTAATTACCGCGCGAGTGAGATTAAATTGTAAACACACACACACACACCCTCGTTGATAAATTCGCCCCACTCGCAGCTGTCACGGCAAACGAGGAGTCGCGCTATCGGTCCGATCTCGCGCGGCGGTGCATTTAAATATAGATAAATGGTAATTATTTTATTAATGGAATTTGCGGATTATCGGCAATCAACTCTTCCAGATTAGCCGCATGCTCGCGCGAGTGTATGGGACTTTATCTAGATCGTTCCGAGAAAGCAACAGTAGCAGCAGCTAGAATTTTATAACTTCACACAGTAGGCGCGCGCGCGCATCGATTTTCGCACCTATAACTGCAGCGCGGTGAGCGCGCGACCTCGAAGATTATCAATAACGCGCCGAGCGCGCGAGAGCCCTTCGCTTATATATAAAAATACACGTTCTACACTAGAGCAAGAGAGAGAGCTTTGTTGAATTACCATAATTATATTCGAAAAATTATTATACACACACACACACACCGCCGCAATTAAAAAGAGGGTCGCAGTGGAAAATTCGAAATGAAAAATAAAGAGCTTGCGGATATCTTTGTGATAAACGGCTGCAAAATTAAAAGCTCTTGCTGCTGTTGTGCTCGAGAGCTGCTCAATTATAAGTTGACGCGGGGTCTCCAGAATTTTCTTTTTTCTCGCGTGGTACACGTAAATACGCAAGTGGACTGATATCACGCGACACCGTGAGATTTTAGCATCGATCGCCGGCGTGTAATGATCCCCTCTTGCGGCGAGAAAAAAGCTCTTCGGCCAGAAGCCGACATCAAAATTGGACTATTATATAATAAAGGAAAAATTGTTTCTCGATTGTACGTGTCGCGTTATTATGGCTTTAAATCCGTGTAGAACAAGCAGCGTATTTGCATAATTTGCCGACGACGTACAGCCGCGGGAAATTTGAATTATACGCTTCTTCCAAAGGATAATCCTTTTTTTTGCAAACCATATCGTATAATACCTCTAGATTTACGCTTCAGCGCATGAATAAGTGCATCGGAGTAACAGATTTCCAAAGGCTAGTGCAGGCGCGCCATAATTCGCCAAATAAATTTAATTTGTATCTCGTTAAAAGCGGCTCGTAAAACACGCGCCGCTCGAGTACTCATTTTTTTTACGTACTTCGAAGTTTTTAAAGCGCCTGTTCGCCTTGAAATTTCATCGGTGATGTTAATTGCGGGCGAACTGTCGGTGAAGTTCGGTCGGAAGATTTGTGTGCGCTAAAGACGAGTATACGGTATAGGTATATATAGGTAAATCGAGAGGCCTGCGCTACATTTTATTACACAGGAAGGCGATTTACATTCTGGGATTTAGTAACCCTTCCGCGATAAATCACTCGCGCCACTAAAATTCATCCTGCGGGGTCGAGTCTTATACCTATACCGAAACACGACTTTTTACGATTGGATTAAGATGAATTATATACCGGTGCACGATTAAATAAAAAGGGTTTCTTCAATTTCGAAATTGCCTCGTTGAAAGAGCGAAGACATCCGCTGACACTTGTCCTTCCGCAAAGTCAAAGAAAACCGCGACTCCTGCAAAAGCAGGAAAAGACAGCGCGATGATCCGTCTTCGCGCGAAATTCCTGTATTCCCTTTCATCTCTTACCGCCACTGCTGTATACAAACATAACTCTCTCCTTCACGTCGCCGCAAATCGCGATGCATCAGAGACAGCAACGTCTCGTCGCTCGGGACCAGCGAAGGCATTGCCTTAATGCAACGCCGTGAGAAAGCCCTTTTATTATACATTATACTACCTGCAACTCTGTTCGCGTATTTCTCGCACTTCCTGATGGGATCTCTGGGCTGAGAAGTTCAATATATTTGTCGCCTTGCGGCCAGACGCGAGAGCTAGCTGTTGGGGATATGTTTCCAGAGGCAGTATCTGGCTCCAGCTGATTCTTTATGCGGAATCTGATGAATGATTGATAAGGCTTGTTTGGAATAAGGGTATGGAGGGTTTATCTCAGTGCACGTGTTGACCCGATGCTATGGAGAGGATCTGGAATAGCTAATTTCGGCTGATTTAAATATTGAGGAATCTCGAGCGAGAGAGCTTGAGCTTGCGGATCTAGTTTTTCAGCTCGTACACGCAAGCCTGAGAGAGGAAAGTGGATTTAATTCTAAATCGGGTTGAACGTTTTAAATAAATCGCGGCGTTTCGCGCGTGAATTATTCACGAGCTCGCGCATTAATGATTGAGATTATAATGCAGCTGCGCGACGCTCGACGCAACAACGCGTCGACGTGTGTCTTTTTCCGATGTATGCGTGTGCGCGTCGAGAGTAATGTTTAAAATATACGCACGCACACAGTCGAACAAATAAAATATCGACAATGACCCAGTTCAGAGCAGTGGCAGCGACAGCAGGCTTTTCTGAGAAAAATAATATCCTTGAACTTTAACGGTAAGGCAGCTGCTGCGAGTGTATTTCCTGGGGATAAAAATATCGACGTGTCGGTTAAAAATAATTGGCCAGTCTCGCGTCCGAATTCGGAGCACCGCAGCGAGATCCGCCAGTAATTTTTCGCGATTCCAAGTTGCTTATACACTTGTCGCGCATCAGCTGTTCGAAGCTTTTCTCATACACGTATATAAAAGAGACGACGAGCATAAAACGCAGACGACGACTCGCGCACACGCATCAGCGGCATTGAGACGGTTGAAAGTTTCATGCGCGAGCTCGCATATGTAGGTAGGCTGCAGCAATGATCGGCGGAGAGGGTGACGGCCTCGGCGTTGATCGATAGGCAGCCGCCGACGCCGCGTGTCAAGGTTTTCCACGCCGCCGAGCTTTGATTATTGTGCGCCGCCGCCGGGATGTATGCATCTGTGTGCATAGACTACTGTGCGCGCACGTGTGTGTGCATAGACTACTGTGCGCGCACGTGTGTGTTCATATACGTGGACGAGTGACTCGAGTTATAGACGCTTGCGATCTCGCTCGAGGAGTGTGAGCGGAGTATTTATAGAAGTGCTGGCTCAATCTTATTTCCAGATGCTTTGTCAGGACGTTCCAGACGATTCTCTTCGCGTTGACTGCTCGAGCTTTTTTACTCATGATATTCATCCTTTTTTTCGTGTGTTAGAGGTTCGAGTGTCTTGAAAACGTTCTGAGAAAAAGACGATGAATAGATGCGATAACGAGCGTTGTTGAAAAAGTTTCAGTCCGAGTGCTGATTACAGACATTTTTTTTTGTTCGAGTAAAAAATGTAATACACACACAGTGGCCGCTAATATCTCTGAGATCAAGTGCTACACTGCGGAGGATTTCCACGCACACAAGCACGTATAAATAGAAAGCAAAACTTTCGAACGCGAGGTCAAACAAGTTAGCGCGTCAATTTAGGTTTCTTTTAATCATGCTTGTTAAAAAGTTACGTGTTGTGCTAAAATCTCGGTATATGTAGTTTCCGACAAGCTCCGAGTTCTGCTAATTGTTTATATATTTTTAAAAAACTTTCGCTACTTCCTACTCACCGAATTTATACCCAGCTTTTTTTACAGTTTCGCGAGCACTCTTATGAAGCTGATAAAAAAAAGCGCTATTTCGAAAAAGCCACGCATCCATCCATCTTAGTAGCCTATCGCAAAAAGCTCGAACTCGACGTGCCGAGAACGTCGCTCTTGCGACGCATCGAGCGGAACGAGTATACACAGGTGTAGTGCATATGAGTCTCGCGTGGAAGAGCGAAGCTCGCGAGTTTAGAGCTTGAAGTTCTTTGGCGTGTGCCGGGGACTTCGCGTGCGCAGCCTTGACATGGGCCTGGGAAATCAATGGGACCTCCGCAAGCACAACTTTACGACCCCGCGGGAGACGCCAAGGGGATCGATTCAGCTTTTCTTCACACTCGGCTCTTGCGGTTTTCGTTGTTTTTAGAGAGAAGCCGCTTTGTTTTGCGCTTTTGTTGTCTACTTCTTTTACTGAAAAGCTCGCGATGTTTATATACTGTCGTCGAAATTTTTTTTTTTTTATAATCGATAATATTTTTACTCTGCGTTGTCACGTTTTCAGGGTAGAATTCTGAGGCTAGAGCTGTTTTGTCGATAGATTTCAATTCCGAATAGCCCGAGAGGACGGAAGTTCGGCGCGCGTCCGCGCAACACGAGACTTTTCCACTGAAATTCCTTGCCGGGAGCCCGTATGAATCTTTCATCGGCGGCGTGAAATTGCAAAACTAGAAAGAAAATTAAAACACGAATCGCGAGCGAGCGAGAAATCTGACCCACTTCATTCGCTTGGAACTTATCAAAGATTAAGTAGAAACTACCGAATGTAGTCGGACACGGCCAAGTGGATGTACGGGGCTGATCGATCAGACATCGGCCGAATAAAAGAGAGAGAGATCCTCTTCAAAGGTATGTATATAACGTGAAAGACGTCGGAAATGAGCAAGACTCGCGTACTATCGAAAAACATCTCGGCTTCCTTGAATCATTTAAATTATACCGACCCTCACTTGCTCTCTCGTGGCCCTTTGTTGGGGCTATGCATACGGAAGTTCGTATGTCAAGTGATTCGGAGACAAAAATAGAGAGAGAGAGAGAGAGAGAGAGAGAGAGAGAGAGAGAGAGAGAGACAGAGAGAGAGAGATCCTCCGGATAGAATATCTCGTGAAAAAGACGTGAAAGCTCGCTTTTATTAGTTCTCCAAAGAAATCTAATTTGCCCAACCACCGCGTGCTCCACATCTCAAAAACATCGTCCTAAAAGAATTACACCCACGAGTCGGCATTGTGCGTCCAACCCTAATGAAAATCTGCGACCTACTTAAAACCCGAGTCCCTCCTTGATAAGATCAATGTCCCAAAAACGTCGTTACACACGCGCGCGCGCGCCCGGGGGCTGATAGCCGAAAAGCGTCATCTCTATCGCGCGCTCGAAAACAATTAACGCGACCGAAATTCCGAATGTGTAAGCTCTCATGCATTCGCATCGTCTCGCGTATGTGTCCCCCTTCTATATAATCACCTCGCGGAAAATCCTGGACATCCTTGTTAATTAACACACACGCCTTCCTAATAGCCGTCGTCTTACACGCACGGGAATCAATGGGTGCGACAACACGCGATACCACGATCGAAGGGCCGCGATTGTCCTGGAGGACGCAGTGTCCCACAGGGAAATGACGCTGCGGAATTTTAAGGCTCGACGACCACACTTCTCGCTGCTCTGTGTGTGTATGTGTGTAGACACGGCTCTATTTGTAGTCGAGGGGGGAGCTGTACTGTGTGCAAGCTCTTGGGCGCGAAATTGATTCCGAGAGACACTTGCTCTACCGCTTGGCACTTGCGCTGCATCGGGAACGCGCTCTGGGTTCGCGAAAGCAATTTTCGTTTTTGCTGAGCCTCCGAGGAAATGAGAGTGCACACTTGTTGGTCGAGGGGGGAGATTGTTTGTTTCGTTGCCTATTGTTCAGGAATAGGAGCTTTTGACGGGATGCTTGCGCGAAATTAAAATAATATCGCGCTCGAATTGCTCGTACATTACAAAATATAGTTTTCCATTATCAACAGAATTTTAAAGCGAATTTAGTCCAAAGTCCGAGATAGAGCCAAGGTCGAACCTTTAGCTTGGAAGAAAAAATCTATTAAGCTCGTTATAATTTACCCGAGTAATGAAAAATGCAAGCACAACACGTGAGAAAAAATTTTAATCCGCCGCCGCTGCAATCGTTCGACTCGATCAGCGGACTAAGTACACTCTCGCGAGCGCACAAAAAAGTCGCGCCTCTTATAAGAGTACAACGCAACCTTCGCTGAAAGCTTTACTTAAAATCAACTCTCGGCCAGGGACAGCTGCCGCGAAAATCCCTCATAATAAGTAAATCTTGAGCCCATAAGCAACACGCATCGACTCTCTCTCTCTCTCACCCGCCAATAAAAATTAGCATTTTAATTGGACATCGGTTCTATTTACATTTTAATGAAAAAAAAGCTCTGCGCAGGAGGGATAAGGAAGGCGCCGCTGCAGTGGCAGCGAAAAGCATATTCAGATCCACACACACATACACGCGCAGCGAGGATGAGGGAGAAGGAAAAAAAAGGGTATAATGCGCAGAGCGAAGGAAACGGTTATCGAACGCGCGCGGTGTTTATCGTGTCCGTCGTGCGCGAGAGTTCGAGCTTTTATCGGTGTAGCCTTAGAGCTTGCAGCGCGCCTAAAAGCATAAAGGCCGAGAGGAAGGGAGAAATCGAGTACCAGGAACAGACGCCGAGGCAAATGAGCTCGCATCGCGTGACCACTTGGCGAAACAAGACTGAGAAGATCTTTCTTTTTTTCCCTCCCCACCTGCTACTTCCGTTGTTTCTGTCTTTCTCTCGCTTTCTGCTTCTTGTCCTCCCTCCGCGTCCGCCGCTTTCCATCCCGTCATGTTTATTTACCCGTTCCACTGCTTACGCGTGCAGTTCGCTCTTTTTACGCTCTTCGCTCTCGCTGTGTTATACCGTAATTGCTTCTCTGTGTCCGCTTCCGCACCAGCGACGGATTTACGTTCCGCTCAGAAAGTGCACGAAAACGTTAAAAAGGCAAATGAATCAACTCCTACCCGGTGTCTTAAATTGACCGGTAATCAACGTCACCCCTTTCTTCCTCCGCTGCGGCTCTTATCAATCTTATCCTTCTTAGGCCTCTCTCGCGCCCCTAAAATTCCGAGGGAGAGCCAAAGCTCGCATGTTAACGCGTTAACGCCTGCCGCGTTCGCGATTCCCCCGACAGCTATACGCTCGGCCAGAAACGACAGCCGCGGCCCGGGCTAATTGAACCGTGGCGGTAGCGGCGCAGTTCTACCCTTTTAATTAATGGACGACGTTTATACGCTCGCGCCCCTCTAATTCCGCTGGCCTCTCGGGGGTGGAGCAGCTGCTGCGCACTTTTATCAATATGTTGCGCTTTCTTTGCGGGGGAAGAGAGAGGGCGAGAGAGCTTGCGGGTGGTGGCTTGAGATTTCTGGAAGCTTTTTTTGGTCGATCGGAGAGCTTTGTTTATTTGTTCAATCTGTTCTCGCCCGTTAGGTAAGAATTTTTAGGCTGCTTTTAAGATGATTTTTTAATTAAAAAACTTCGATGCTTCGATTGTGAAGTGCAGCTAATGACCAAATGTCGGTATAAAAAGAGTCATTTCTTAAATTCATGGCATTTTCATCAAGAAAAAACCAAGAAGAATTTCGACTATTCCAGGCTAAATCGGACTGACCGCGATATAACGTTTCAACTAGACGAAATTGATCACTCTGACGAAAGGATATCTGGCATTTTTGCATGAAGTAGCTAATGCGATCGGGATTAATTGGCGCGCATTGGAACATAGGTCACGGAACTTCGCTCGCTAATGAAGCGTATACACAATCGCGAGCAGCGAAAAATTATGACAAGCAAATAAGCCTGTTCCGGACGTAACCGAGGACTACTAGGGATAAGAGTAAGTGCGGCGTATTTATTCTTTATTAATAATATATTCTACCTATTAGTAGTTTTAGCGAACGTTTTTCCGTCATTTGGCTCTCATATGCGCGAATCGACAAGGCGATTCGTGGTTTCAGGCCAATACGGTTAGGAGTGATTTTATAATAATTGTTAGACTGCCACGACCTCAGTAGGGAGTTTAGTCCACGGATTTTGAAGGTCACTTTCAGCGCGGAGAGGCTAAAGGGCCGATCTGTGACTGACAGGCCAGAGAGTCGAGTGGCGAGAGGCGTTCGCGCGGGCACATGACTGGGTGTGTATAGCTATAGATATAGAGGAGCGCGCGCACTGCTTCGAGTCCCTTCGGTAGTCCTCGGGAAAGCGTCTTTGTTCTAGCGGGGCCGAGTTTTCGGGGCGTTTAATGAGTAGAGCGTCAGTTCTCGGCGACAACTTGTGAGAGAAGGTTACCCCAGGACCTGATCGTTAGGAGATTTCAATAAAGTCATAATATCTGATCAACAATGATTTCATAGTTTATTTTTGAACCTTAATGTAGTCTTGTCCCATACAAAGCCGGAATCGGAAAACAATAAATTACGCAGCGCTGGCTTTGGTCTAAAATTATATTTGGCACGTTCCGAAATAATGCTATCCGTATTCAATGAGATAGGGGGAGCAGTCGATTTTATCGATTCGCTCATCAGGCGAATTTAATACTCTCCCGCTGATTATTTGCACGAAGCGATTGATTAAAAGATAAAGCAGCTATGAATAAAGTAAAAAAAAAACAACACTTGAAAATTCCAACGCGCACCGCGAAACCGGATATCACCTTGACTCTGCACCACGCAATCGACATTTCCATCCGCAATTTCCGAGTGTATCAATTGACAAGCCGAGAAGCCGAGAGCACAGTTGACTCCAAAGGGTGAAAAGTTCGAGTTTCAAAGAACTAAAAAAGGTGGAACGGTCGACGATTACAGGGAAAGAAGCCGCAGATCACTGGCTGCCTTCGCACAGAGATAATAAAAGGCCAGATACGCGGTGACGAGGGGGGAGAGACGAAACTTTTACAAACTCTTCACCGCGAGATCGAGTGACGCGTTCGGAAATCATCGATTTCATACTCCGCAGAAAAAAAGCGCAAGCCTCCATAAACAACAATTACCGAGCTTCCATTTTCCCGCTGAAACACAGCTAGAAAAGCAACGCCGGCGTTCCCCGGAGAAAAGGCATAAATCATTCGGCTCCGCTCAGCGTTTGAGTCGACGGATAATGGCTGGATTGTGTACAGAACCGTGCCGGGGAGCTTTCTTCCAGGCAGGAGGAAATAAGCCGAAAAAACCCTTCGCGGCAAGGCGAAAGAAGAATTTTAATTACGAAGAATCGACAAAGCCGGCCGACGTCCACTTTATCATCAAACGAGGAGAGAGAGAGAGAGAGAGGGAGAGAGAGAGAGAGAGAGAGAGAGAGAGAGAGAGAGAGAGAGAGAGAGAGAGAGAGAGAGAGAGAGAGAGCGCGCGAGAAGAAGGCTACAAGGGGGTGATAAGGAAGAGACAGCACCGGGATTGAATGAGCTTTTCTTTTTCTCTCGAGCGACAATGATAGAGTCGACCGTGTTACCATTGATTTAATTCGTTAGATACGGAGACGCGTCCATTGAAATGTTGAACAAACACAAAAAGCTTCAAATTCACCGCAAAACCAACCGAAGCTCGCGTCGACTACATAGTACACAGCCGGTCACGGCGATGTCCACTTGGCCTCGGTCTCGCCGACGAGCGGACGTCCTCTAATCAAACGGCGCACACAACTCCCACCGCCGGACTCATCAGCGTAATCCACGGACAAACGCGGCCGACTCGGCGAGAGCAGGTGCTACTACGCTCTCGAATTGTCGCGCCGAATCGGTAAATTGAACCAGCATTGATTGGCGCGATGGAGAGAGAGTAACTTCACTGCAGTCGCGGCCTGTGTAGGTATATAGGCGGAGGTGAAACGTAACGAAGCCGCAGGTAGACCACCGACGACGCCCGGATATTACTGCTAGCGAAGAGACTCGTCATTCGATTTGCTCAGGTGAGCTGCAGAAGATGAAGGGGAAACGAAGCTTCCTGAGTCGATCAATTTGGACTGTTTCCTCTGTATCGGTGTACGTATGGTTCTCTTTTATTTTCCACTTTGAGTAGCTAGTCTTTGCTTGCGTGTGTGTGCCGGAATAGCTTGACGTGGGGCGCGTTCGCTGGAGGATATACGAGGTGTATTTTTATTGATTCGATTGCCGTGTGTCGCTTGTTAGTGGCTGTCTATTTTTGATACCCATCGGAAACTTACCTATACTACGCTTCTTTCGACAATTCATCGCGGCATTTTTAACTGCGTTAATTTCGAACCGATTGTACAATAATTAATCGGCGTGAAACGTCATAAGCACGTTAACAATGCGCGAATTCAAACATCCCATAGCCCAGGGCAGCTCGTTATCTATATATACGTTCGTTTATTCCTCCCGTCACACACGGAGTTATTAATTAAATTTCGTGCTATCCGATAAATTTCATTATTTTCAATTTTATCGCGAAGCTGAGATAATGTAATACGCGTGCGCTAATCGATGCCCGTGATTTAATGGATGTCATATCGCGAAAACAATATCGCTCGTTCCATACACACGTGTAAACAATTGCGTTTTGCTATTAAGAGCGTCAACTGTTTTTATGAACTCGTATACGGGTATACCAGCGGATATTTTGATGTTTCATTAAGCGCTCGCGTGCGTTTATGAATTAACTTACGATTGATACGTTTTGCGTATATTATTATCGGAGATCGTTTTGTTTCGCTTGTGCTGCTCGATATTCCCCGAATGTATATTATTATCTTTCGATTAAAAACTCCTAATTGAAATAAGAAGCACGTTATCGATTTAACCTAATTTGCAGCGTCGAATAAACAAACAAAATAACAAACGTCCCGAATTCCACTAATTACGCACAGAGCCGTACACACAGTCAGCCGAAGAAATAATACGCGCGAGTGACTAAACCGCGCGCATCTGCTTCTCTTTGTCGCCTGGCTTGATCCTCCGCATTAATAATCCTCAGCCATTGCTTACGAGCCTCCTCCCATCATCCCAGCCGTTTATTTCTACTTTTGCGCTCGGCGCGTGTATGTGTGTATTGAGGCGCGTTTTCGCACCCCCGTGACGATCATTAATCGTCTGGGTTCACACGGCAGCTGCGGTTGTGTCTGCGCGACTTTTGCAATCGCGCTGGTTTCGTCGCCCGCGCCTCACTGATTCGATGCTATTCATTCCGCTGAGTCATGTGTGCGTGGGGGGATGAGTGCTTTTTTTCTCTACTCCCTTCTCTCATTTCGGACGGATCAGACGGCCGTGTTTATTCGTTATTTTTCTGCTGGTATTTTGTTTTTGTGTGCAAATGCGCACGATAAATATATGTGCTGTATATTCTTATTGAGAGAGTAGGATACGAGTGTAAGCAGCTTATTCGTTGTGGAACTTTGGGAGAAAAAATGATTGTAAAAACACGATTCAAATTATACGGGATAAACAGAGGCCATTATCGTTACGAAGTACGCATTATTTGCTTTCATTTGAGGAAGCTATAAAGTTTTTCAGTTCTTGGGCTTTTTATTTTTGCAGTACCCAATTAATAACAATAAATATTTTTACTGTTTATGCTCGAGATAAACACGACTAGTGAGCTTTCAACGAGTAGGAGTGAGTTTCTCAATAGTATAATTATTTCTTATTTGTTTGTACCTAAGACAGACGTAATACATTGCGGACGTTTCCGAATCAACTTTTATCGGCACTTTGATGGGCGTGTATTAAAACGTTACAAAAAACCGATTAGGAGGAAGCTAAGTGCCAACAACTTGGTAGCGTTTTTTTTTTACAACCGATCGTCAAATTTACTACAGCTCTCCCCGGACAAAACCTCTATCCGGCCGTGTAGCAATAAAAATGACGAGGCCAACAATTAAAAACCCCCCGAGCGCATCAAACATCCCCCCATACATCCTCGTTAAACCGTCGACAGTCTTACACACACACACACGCGCGCGAGAGAGAAGCATCACATAAAGAATCAAGCCAAACAGCGTAAACCAGGGGTCCATAAAAACCTCCCGCCGCTATCTTGCCACCGAAATTAACGGGAGCCAGCCAAGCGCTGACCCGAAGTAACAGTCCAGCAAATATCCCCACCCCCTCAGACCTCGCCCAAGATAGAACAGTCTCCGTCTTCGCCTCTTTCTCTCCCGGATAAACACAGAGAGCCAGCCAGCCAGCGAGAGAGAGAGAGGGACACAATGCGGAAAACGAGTGCACGCGCCTCCTCCAATTGACCGCAGCGGCAACGATTTTCGACGCCTCAGCTGCCCTCGGGGACGCAGACTCGCACGTATAGAGCCTCAGCAGTAGCAGTACTGCACGAGGCTCCGTAGAGGGAGAAGTTGTGCGCGAGCAGGCCACTGCGCCGCCGATCGAAGCGCCGAGTGGTTTGTCGAGTCTCGTGTGCAAACAGCCGAGATACAACCGCGAGGTAAACAACGTTCTATTCGATTGCTGCACGCGTCCATGTGTGCATGTGTGGGGGAGGTGGGGTACATGGCACCCCCCCCCCCTCGCCGCTTCGTCGTCCCCTGTCTTTCGCGGCCTGAAGTGGGTCAGAGAGAAAGAGAGAAGGAGAGGATTGAAATCCGACGGCGGGAAAATTAAAGAGTTCGCGAGACGCCGCGCACTGCGCCGTATACTCCCCAGGGGGGTTAGAGAGAGAGAGAGAGAGAGAGAGAGAGAGAGAGAGAGAGAGAGAGATGTCTCGCTGCCAAGGATGTGTGTATCCTCTGCAGAGAGAAAAAAACTTCCCGAAGGCGTCTATTCGATTTGTGTCTTATTCGCATCTTTTTATGTGCCGCGGGCGTATGTATGTATACCTGTGTGTCGATGTGTTTTTGTTTTGCGCGGCGGGAGGGGCGAAATTGAACGGATGAAATTTCGTCGGAAAATAAAACGAGAGGGCGGCTCACTCGCAAGCTATTCCAAACCGACAAAAAGCCTGAATATATGTACATATTCCCGAGAGCGATCGGAATAACAGACGGACGCGTTTATCCGACTGTTTACCAAGCGAGAGACAGACAGACGGAAAGAGCGAAGCTGGCACCTGTGAGTGTATGTGTGTGTGTATGCACGTGTACGTGTACATACACAGGTGGCATAATGAACGCTCCGCCGACTTTTGGCGCGGAGGGGAAAATATTTTCCCGAGGCAAACAGCGCGCGAGTCTCTGCTGCTTCTGTCGGCGCAGCTCAACACGACGAACATTCCAGTAGAGAGTACACACACACACAGCCGCTGAGCGAGCTAAACTAATTCACAGCACAAGTTCCGCGGAGCGACTCAAGAGCAAGAGAGAGGATTCTTCCCGGAATCGTGGCATTAGTATGTAAGTATTTCGCTGTTTGTCTGACGCAGATTCTCTAGAGTTCGACGGACTCGGTAAATATTTCCAGCTTTGGTTATGCGCGAATCGAATTTGTAACGCGAGACGCGTCTGGACAAACTCGGCCCTTTACTACTCGCCCGAGACTAACAATCCTGTTTGTTGACGAAAGAGAATATAAACACAAGGAAAATATTAAAAGAAGATGATATTGCAGCCAGCCAGCAAAGCCCCGACGTCGTTTGTCTTTCCACCCTCGCAATTAAAACGTTACAGCACTCTTAATTTACAGTGCACAGCCCTCCAGCACGTATTACACGAGCAAGAGAGAAAAAGGCCGCCCCGTACGGTAGCTACCTCTATTTATATCCGCAACATTTCCAGCGAGAAAATCCCTCTCAAACTCGAGAAGCTACACTGAGATCCACGTACACACGCAGAGTTCAAAAGAGTCGGAACACTGACGAGAAGGTGCGATCGTATCAGAGCCGAGGGGACGCGAGATGAATGAATGCAATCGCATGATTAACTTGTGGAAGGAGAGCCTCTGCTCCGATGTATACGTCGATGCGTCGGGGAGATAGCAAGCGCAAACGAGTTTTTCCTCCGACTTTGGTTATTAATTAAGTGTGATGCTGATAGTTTTATTAATGAAGTTGGTTGTTTTTGGGTGGCTGTGAGTGTGTATCTTGTTAGCGAGTGCGGTGCGTTCTATTTGCAGTGATGAAATGAGATGTCGAGTAAAAATTGCATTTTGCAAAAGTTACGAGAAAGCTTTTGGGGTCCGACGACGACGACTGCGGAAAAACACAAAATGGTCGAAAGAAGAAATGACCTCTTCTTCGCACAAATAAAAAACGCATATCTGTATCCGTTTCTGTCGGCGTTATAACGCTGTATATTAATCCGAAGATATATCGCTGAATTAATGAAGACAAAGGGTCACGTTTAGACGCAATTCCGATGCTATCGCATAACTCAACGCGCACTAACCAAATAGTCCTTTTTCCCCCGTTCAACCGTAAGACTGATCGCTCAAAGCGGCGACACATCTGATAAGCCATTTCGCCACGTCCACATCAGCCGCGTACAAACGAGACTCACCGTCTCCGCCAAAATAAAAAAAAATCCATCTCGATAAAATAACGAAGTATAAGAAACACAGCGGAAACGAAGCCCCGATACCCAGTTCTGCGAGGGGGAGGGGTACTAAGAGGTCGGTTTTGGAGCTCTGCCACGCCGGGAGTGCCCTCCTGTCTCGAGAGCTCTACTGCGATCAGTGATACCACAGACTGCAGCGATGACGCCGAGGTTGGTACTTGTGCAGCCTCCCCCGGAAGACGAGAGAAAGAGAGAGAGGGAAGAAGATGAAACAGGTGGAGGCTGTGGAGGGGAAAGAGTTAATATTGATAATCGCCGGCTGGAGTGGGGGGGAACTGAAGGCTCGAGGGCGTCGCGGATTTTTTAATTAACGGTGAGTCCCACCGAGATTGTTTGCACTCTCGGCTGCAAGTGCAGCTCGAGTGTGGAACATTATTGTGGCGCGGTTAGTTTGTTAACTGTTTTTGATATTGCGAAGTCGAGGCGAATATTCGTCAGTTTCGGAAGGTGTAATAATCGCGAGTCTTTCCATAGATTTCGCTTAATGAGTTGGACACTTTTAACTAGGAGGGATTCAAGAAATTCCTCGACGTTGTTGGCAAAGTTTCTAGTACATCTCGTACCAGGCGTTGGCCTTTTCTACACACAGCTATATACTCGTCATTTCTCGTTTACCAGATTCCTCCATGCATCCGCGATATCGAGTTAAGCAAGTTGGATATTTGTTGATCGTCGCGAAATCGCTTTGTTTACGTAAATGTAAGAGTGACGGCGAACGAGTCGAGCCGTAAAGTAGTTTGTAACCCAACTCATTAAGCAAAATGCATCAGGCTGCTTCTGGAGCGCGTTCGCTGCTTAAAATGCTCCGGAGCATCGTCAAAGCATTGTATAATTAATGACGGCAAAGTATCAAGTTTCGCAGTGGCGTTTTGTGCAAAGTTTAGTGGCAAGTTTTTCCGCACTAAAATATCTCTCCGCCAAGCGCTCCACAGGCTGTGCGCATGCGTGTGTTGCTAAATTTTATTGCCGAAACTTAGCCCTAGACCAGCTCTTTCTCTCGCAAGACTTAGGTAAACTTGGAGCAATAAAACACTTTAGTTGCACTACTAAAATTCATCTCGGAGTGAAGTCCTCTTACGCACTAAAGCCTGCTTTCTTATGACTGCTTTCAAGATCGGCTGCCATTAACTCTTAATCGTAAAAATTCCAGCCTGCATCTCCTTAATCAATAAACTTTTTTCTCCTCGAGCTTGTGTCTTCCGTACGATATTTACACAGCCAAACGGCATTTCGTCATCGTAAAAGCTCGCGAGCAGAAAAATACACGCATCAGTTATCAATGCGCACGAGGCTAATTCAGCGGCGAAGCTTTGATTAAAAACAAACAGCGTCGGTGAAATCGCTCCCCCCATTAAATCCGCGTCCTCTAAGCGAGCTTGCAATCTCTTACAATTGCACCCCGGCGCTTAATCGAAACGCAAGCTGAAACACACGGACGCTCGATCGTTACATCCTATTTGAAAATTGCATAAATGCAGAGGGAGAGAGAGAGAGCGCGCGCAACTCCCAGCGGCATTTCCTGCCTCGCCCCTTTTGATCTCGTGTAGTAGCAGCAGTAGCAGCAGCGGCGGTGCAGTTAACTCCGACATCGCCTCGGTAACGGCGAGGCGCATAATTGCACGCATCCGCGTCGCGCCGCACGCTTATGCACTTAAGCGAACGCCACCCGCCGTCTCGTGGCGGCGCATTTATGCGCAGATACGCTTGTGCCTGAGTGCACGTGCACTCGCTCGGACTGGTTCGCGTGTTGCTACTCCGCTGATGGTGAGACAGCTTTTCTCGAGCGTCGGTCAATGCGACGAGGTGTGAGAAAGTGAGAGAGAGAGAGAGAGAGAGAGAGAGAGAGAGAGAGAGAGAGAGAGAGAGAGAGAGAGAGAGAGACGAGATCGGAGAGTGCTGACATTGAAAGCGACGTTTGGAGGACTCTTTTTTCGAGGGCCTGCGGCTAATTGAATATTGAATTTTTGGAGAAGGAGTTTTTTTTCGAGGTCGAGAGCGCGAATTTTCAGCGATAGGTGAGGTGACTGATTTCGTAAGTGGATTATAAAAAACGCATGCGTCGGACGTTCGCTCTTGAATTAGTGGAAAAATCGAATTAATTATAATAGCACAAAGCGGCAAACATCCCGAAAGCCTCTGTTTGCACGAAATTCTATTACCCGTAGAGCTACTATATAAAGCGGCTTTTCCCATTTCGCGCGCGGCTCTCGCGAATTCCGCATAACGCAATGCGCGAAATAAAATAATTTTCCTAACGCGATGCTGCCTGAAAGCTTCGCTCAAAGAAAGAGCTTGCGCTGGGTAAGCAAGTCTAAGGTGAATGACACGGAGCGACCGCGAGTTCCAGGCTTGCATTTCTCGCGTATAGAACAACGAGCCAGAGAGACTTGTGTGCTGGAAGACGTGGGCGTATAAGAGAGAATGAGGCGAGTCGGGCGAAATTAATATGAGACTACAGTGCAGTAGCTGAAGGAAAATTAACGGAATTTCAAGTCTATGTGCTTGCTCGACGTCGCGGCGGCTCCGTCTGTCGAGTGGAGTTTCGAAAGCACTGTTTGCTGATAGAGTGTTGTAGTTCGGTTAGAATTAATACTGGATTACGGGAAAAAGACTGAGGGAAAGAGCTTTGTGTTCGTGCTTTACGTATAATTAGAAGGCTTGCACGCGTGCGCCTTTTGCAGCTCTGTTTTCTTTCCTGTATTTTTATTTTTCGACCGCCTGCTCGAGGCAGAAGTGCCTAAGCTTCCGCGTTTGCTCTTTCTCTCGCCGAGTACTGGAGGATTGTTAATGGAATACACTATTGCGAGCGAGCGTTGTGAGGATTGAATTATTCATCGCAGAACGTGAAGGATTATTAATTTCGTATATCCATCGAGCTTTCGCGAGAACTCGGTTGATAAAAATTAGCAAAGGGCACACTTTACGCGACTATAATATAAAGCAATTGTCAGTATATGCAAGGCACACGTTTCCGAGTGGCCAAAAATAGCGATATTTCAAAAAACCGCGCTCATCCAAACCGTAAACGTTAATTGCTTCATAAATCCAATAGATCGGTTCGCAGCAGCAGCGGCTGTGCTATTTTCGGGAAAAAGCCTATACCAGCCGCTCAGTACATCGATCCGATAAGTTCGGGCATAGCGTAGTGTGTGCGAGGCTCTATCTCGTGAAATACGGAAGCTTTGAAATAGCATGAACACCGATAACGAACGGAAGATTATTAAGTCATATCGAAAACAACAAACGAATTTTCCCCCGAATATATTATCTATGACACATACACCGACCCCTGTATAAACACGAAAAAACCCACGTTTTTTCATTGCGAAGAGCTGGCTTGATTACCTAGCGATCAACTGTCCGGCGCATCAATAGAATCCGGTCGCAGTGAAAAAATCAGAGTTTGGTCAGACAGTGACTCGACAGCTCGCTTTCGAGATTACGTATACCGACTGCCTTACACGCAGTCACGCTGCTAAAGTCTCTTTTACCCAGACTCTCTTTCTCTCTCTCTCTCTCTCTATCTCTCTCTTTCTCTCTCTCGCGTCTCCTAGCGAAAATCAGATAGGGCGTCGTCGAGCAAGCTGCGCTTACAGAGTCTGGCTGCGAATTTCCACAAGGGATGAAATGGACGAACGAAGGGCGCTGAAAAGACGCTTTGCAAGAGCGAGAGGGGAGACGGCAGCGCATATACGCCGGAGTGAGAGAGAGAGAGAGAGAGAGAGAGAGAGAGAGAGAGAGAGAGAGAGAGAGAGAGAGAGAGCGAGAGAAAGTAGGTCGATGTCCGTCAAAGGCCGCCAGCAGCGTAGTTTCTTTCATTCGAATGCCTTTTCCGGAAGCCCCCCAGAAGCCATCAAACTCTCACCGTGGGAGATAGAGAGAGAGAGAGAGAGAGAGAGAGAGCTTGTACACTTTTGGCGGGCGAGAGATTCGTTGCTGCTGCTGCTGCGCGAACTTGTGAAAAGTCGATGAGATTTTCGCGGCGCGGACTTGACAGTCGACTCGTGCAGCGGAGCTTTTTCTTCCGGGCCTTTATTCGACGCTAGCTTTTATCCGCTGACACGCTACCGAGTCTCAACTCGCGAGAGTGAGCTTGTAATTTTATGGAGTTTTAGAAGTCTGGTTTTCGTTTCGCTGTGACACACCGATCGAGAGATATTTCTGCGGTTTATGGCTTTTGGGTAATTAGTTTTATACCTTGGATTTTGGCTGTTCCTACATAAATTATCAACGTATAAGATAAACGAAATTTCTATTCATACGTTTCGGACAAATCGTTAATTTACGTATTAACTCGCTGACGATACCTATTCGAATTTTGTAAGTCAAACTTCGTATACCCGCGTGTTTACTGATGCGAAATTCGGAATCGATTTTCAATATCAGGGTTGCTGCTAACTCTGGCAATATTTTCCTGGTCGCGCTTGTTTACTCTCCTGGAATCTTCGATCACTTACTCGAAAGCTCGTGCGCGTTATGTTAATAAAAATCGCGAAATTAATATTTTTAACCCGTATGAGCTTCGGTATCTGTTACAATGCCGCTACCCTAAGCGGGTCTTGGGCGTTGTCGTCCAGATCGGACGGGTGGGTGCCTATCACCACTACACAGCGCGTCCTTAGGTTGCGGATAGAGGAACAGCCCCTGAGAAACAGGTTAGCTGCGAATAAATTGAATAAGCAGCCGCGGACAGCCGATAGGAACAGGCGTGGGTGTGATGAGCCCACACTGTCGAACGCATTCATCTAGAAACACTACGCAAGCACCACAACAACAAAAACACTTCACATTATCTCTTATCTCTCAATCTATCTCTTTCATCACACATTACAAAAATGGGCCAAAATCCTGCTGCCGAGGAGGATGCGGGAGCGATGATAACTGCCCCGAAAGGGGATGTGTAGAATGATTCGTCACCTGGTCTTACGCGGTAACGATGCCAGCGAAGGCGCGCTGCCTTGCAGGGGGGCGTTAGGATGCGAGAATGAAACCGTAGTGTGTCTGACGACGAATTGACACTGTCCTCGTCAAAGTCGGAAAGCTCTCATACTTAGTTCTAGAGAGGTATGGGGGTTATCACCTCTAGAACGGTGGACTCACCTGCGATCGGAACAGGATCCGAAGCGCGCGGGTTTAACATAACATCATGGCTCAAAAAAATCAAATCCGAACCAAAAGGGACTTAAGGGTCGGAACTTGGAATGTTCGCAGTCTATACAGAGCAGGTGCGTTTAAAGAACTCGTAAAGGAAGCTGATAGGTACAATCTAGATTTGGTAGCAATACAGGAATCGCGGTGGCCAGATGGCGGAGTACTAGCATCGGGTAACTTCACGTACCTATATGGGGCCGGGAGTGGGGGATCTCTAGGCACCGGATTTCTCGTAAGCAAAAGCATCATACATTCGGTTAAAAGTTTCAAATCCGTCAATGATAGGCTCTCGTACATCATTATCGAAGGTGAATGGTATAGATATGTATTTATTAATGTACACTGTCCTACGGAGGACAAAGAAGAAGAAGCTAAGGATCTCTATTACGAAACTTTAGAGCAGGTAATCGACCAGTTCGCGTCTTACGACACAAGAATAGTATTAGGCGATTTCAATGCTAAAATAGGTAGGGAGGAAATGTTTAGGCCTACTATAGGTAAGGAAAGCCTGCACGAAGCCAGCAATGATAACGGTATTAGGGTCATAAATTTCGCGGCGGCAAAAGATCTTATAATCAAAACTACGTGTTTTAAGCACAAGAACATACACAAGGCAACGTGGACATCGCCGGACGGGGCCACACAGAACCAAATTGATCATTTCCTCATTGAAAAAAGACGTCATACTAATGTTCTTGACGTAAGGGCTTACAGAGGGGCAGATAGCGACTCGGACCACTTCCTAGTAGTAGCCAAATTAAGAGCTAGACTAGTAGCGAATCAAAATAGTAAGCGAGCAAACAAGGTAGAAAGCTTCGATATTGAGAAACTACGAGATAGAACAGAGCGAATTAGGTACCAGATAGAAATTAATAACAGGTTTCAGGCACTTGAAGCAAACACATCGCCGGAGGGGAATGACGAACCGAATAGCTTATGGGGGGACATCGAAAAAACGATAAAAGAGGCCGCGAACAAAGTACTGGGTAAAAAGAAAAGGCCAAAGAGCAAACCATGGTTTGACGAAGAGTGCGAACTCTGGTTTGAAAGGCGCAAAAAGGCTAAATTAGATAGCTTACAAAATAGAAGCGATAGGACCGTAGAAGAGTATTCTAACGTAAGGAAACGGACGAGCGCGATCTACAGAAATAAGAAGGGGAGTATCAAAAGAATCTTATTAGGAGAATAGAAACTAACAGTAAGGAAAATAACCCCCGCGAAATGTACAGAGGGATTAACGCCATCAGAAAGGGTTTTAGGAGTAGAGCGCAATTGATGAAGGACGAAAACGGGGACCTCGTAACAAATGACAACGAATTACTGTCGCTGTGGAAAAATTATTTCGATAAATTATTAAACGTGCACGAAAATAGCGAAGAATTAGGGGACGAAATTCACACTGCTGAACCCCACGTGGAGGAACCGAGCTACCAAGAAGTAGAGGCCGCGATTAAAAAACTAAAAAACAACAAAGCCGCGGGAAATGACTCTATACCAGCTGAGTTACTCAAATATGGGGGCGTCGAGCTCACTTTCAAAATCTATAAACTAGTATGTGCCATCTGGAAAAATGAAACAATACCCGAAAATTGGAAGGAATCTATCATTATACCGATTTTTAAAAAGGGGGATAAGACAGACTGCAATAACTAGGGGTATTTCACTTTTAGCAACGTGCTACAAAGTTCTGTCAAACGTAATACAAGCTAGACTCACTCCATTCGCGGAAGATATAGTAGGAGATTATCAGTGCGGATTTCGGCGCAACAGATCGACGAGCGATCAAATGTTTACCATAAGACAGTTGTTAGAGAAAAAGTGGGAATTTTGCGAAACCATACACCAACTATTTATAGATTTTAAAAAAGCGTACGACTCTATTAAGCGAAGCAAAATGTATCAAATTCTAGTACTTCTCGGTGTACCGAAAAAACTCGTGAGATTAATTCAAATATGTCTGAACGGAAGCACGGGAAAGGTCCGAGTAGGCGGTAATTTATCAGAACCCTTCATGATACGCGATGGTTTAAAACAAGGGGATGGACTCTCTACGGTGCTGTTCAACTTAACGTTAGAATATGCCGTTAGAAAAATGCAGGTTAGCCAGATGGGCGCAACGCTTAATGGAACAACGCAGATACTAGGCTACGCAGATGATTTGGATATACTGGGGGATTGTAGGGAAACGGTAGCAAGAAACGCGGAAATCCTCATAAAAGCGGTGGAGTATACAGGGTTAGAAGTGAGTGAATCAAAAACAAAGTACATGATTGTGGATAAGCTAAGGATCTGCAGAGGGGAGGAAGATCTCAGAGTTGGGAATTTTACTTTTGAAAAGGTTAGCGAATTCAGGTATCTGGGTACGACCATAAATGATAGAAACGAGATTAATGTCGAAATAAATAAGAGACTCCATTCGGGTAATGCTTGCTTCTACGCCGTGAGTAATTTACTTAAGTCGAGGCTGTTGTCTAAAAACGTTAAAATAAGAATATACAGGACAATAATACTGCCGGTGGTTCTGTACGGGTGCGAAACGTGGGCCCTCACTAAGCAGGCGGACAACCGTTTTAGGGTATTTGAAAATAAAGTCTTGCGAAAAATATACGGGCTGCAGAAAGATGAGGAAACCGGGGAATGGAGGAGACTACACAATGATGAGCTACACAATCTGTACGCGTCACCAAATATTAACAGAATAATAAAATCGCGCAGATTGGGATGGGCAGGGCACGTAGCGAGAATGGGAGACGACCGTACGGCAGCGCGTGTCATGAAGGGCAGGCCGATGGTAACGCGACCTCTAGGTAGACCTAGACGTAGATGGGAGGACAACGTAAAAGCGGATCTAGTAGAAATAGGACGGGTGGGTGTCGATCGGAGAGGTGCATCTTGGGTGGGGTTGACACAAGATAGGGCAGCGTGGAAGGCTTGCGTAGATGAGGCGATGAACTTTCGAGTTCCAAATGCCATGTAAAAAAAAAAATGAGCTTCGGTATAGCGGAACGAGGATTTTACGTTTCAGAAGCTAATGAACTCGGTCGCCGTTTCAGTTCGCATATTACTAAGGGCTAGACCATTTGGCTAAAAACCAATTGCAATTATACTTAGGAAAACAGAAAGCTAATTGAGTCGAGCTTGTATACTCGGTGAAATTATACGTAACCGAACATTATACGATTCCGTTGTTTCGTTAACAAGAATTTTCAATGCTAAAAGCAGCCCCTTTGCAATATAAACAAGATATAAGCTTAACCGAAATTTCCGAAAATTAATAGTTTATACCTGGAATCATTAGCTGGAAAAAGTCGACTTTGCAACCGAATTAATTCAATCCGCTCTCTCTCTCTCTCTCTCTCTCTCTCTCTCTCCCTCTCTCTCTCTCTCTCTCTCTCTCTCTCTCTCCATTAAGCAAATTAGCTAGACAAAAAAGCTCGGTTTTCCGGTAAAAATAGAATAAAAATTCATTGATATCCAAACGAGAAGGATCATACAGCAGTAGGAGAGAGAGAAAGCGGCGAAAATAATCTCCGTTGACGAGCGAAAAGCTGCATGTAAGTACCGCAAAGTTGAGGGAACTTTTCGGCTCTATCTGGCACGTACATTAATCACCTTTGCCACACCGCCTAATCGCGAGATTGACTTTGGCCGATCGTTAACACCGCTCGCGATTGACCTACTTTACACACCTCTCTCTCTCTCTCCCTCTTCCTCTTCCCCTTCGTCATTCGTGCGAGATTAATTCCTACGGGACTAAATTAATAATGCGGGGGCTCTAATTTTAGAGTCGCTCATAACCTCAAAAAGAACAACCCCGAGGGGTCCGCCGCCGTTGCGGCTCTCGTGAATACTTGCGGATATAGTACCTGGCGTGCGGCGTGACGTCAAGTGTGCGATGGTTTACACATGAGATGAAGAAATACGAGTTGGGCGTAATGCTGGATTCCGAGTGAGATAATATTTTGATAGACACGCGTGTTCTGGATCGTTATTTAGAAAAGTATCGGTGAATCCAAATGACGATCAGACCTTGTTTACCAACTCTGTCTATCGAGCCTCTATATAATAGAGCACATAACGCAACGTCATTCTAGCTCCGCAAGCTTCTCTTCTTTCTCTATATATCTATATAAACGTAGTAGGAAAATTCACGCGTGTCTTTCTGTCTCTCTAAAAGCATATCAGCGAAAAAAAAACTCCCGACGTCGTACATATTCCCAGCCGCTCTTTTTTTGCAGTCATGCTTCATTAGTCACAGCGCGCAACTCGCCATCTGATGGACCAAAACATTTTTCATACAGTCACGTGAGGGGCGAAAGAGCAACGCGTATTTTCGCCGCTGGAAGATTTATTCGTTCGTCCAGCGCCACGCGCCAAAAAAAAAATGTATTCCGCGCCGTAATCCTTCTTTGTAACCCATCGTGAATTCTGTATCGCCAAGGCGCGCGATTAATTATTCACGCGAATATATAGAATCTAACCGAGGCACGATTACAGCCGGCGGCTCGGCTATAATCCTTCGAACATTAAATTTCGTCTTAGAAGCGCGGGATTTTTAAATCGCATAATTGCGGGGGAGGATTATTTCGAGTACGTGGGAAAATTTCTGAACGGGGCTGAGTATGCGTGTAAGTGAGTGTGTGTGTGTGTGTGTGTGAGAGAGAGAGAGAGAGAGAGAGAGAGAGTTTCGAGGGGGAGGAAAAAGTGGCATTCATGTATAACCTATTTAGCGATAAGATAACGTTTCTGGCGATGAAATATTATTCGTACTATGGCGCGCACGCAACTCAAGTGTATGTATACATGTAGCGTACGTATAGAGTAGTGGTATGTATAGCTAGTCGTCGGCGTGATTTTTATTTTTAATGACCACTCGCGCGAGACCTTCATAATTCAATATTACTGATGTTCCAGTTACGTATACGCGAACTAACTGCTCGTTTATGTATTGCTTGGATTAACACAGTGTAATAATTTGTCGGCTCTTGTATAATTCGCCCGCACGAGTTAAAGAACTCGCTGAATTATGCTTTCGGTCGGCTAATAAGATTGATGCGTGCCGCTGCGGATGGCCGCGAATGCGAAAGGCTTTTAAAATTGTAAATGCATTTTGCATTATGCATTATTATTATTATTATTATTATAACTTCTATTAATACGCGTTATTGGAATAAATAACCTTGGGGATGATCTATTTTAAAAGCTTGTTTATCAATACTTTGCGAACTTTCGATAAGTAACAACGACAATAATGATAAAGAAATCGAAAATGCGACTCCTGCACGAACCACCCTCATTTTTCAGGTGTATAGGAATCGCAGTGCGTCACACCGATACATAGTCCCCATCACGTCGCAATATTAAGGTCACGAAAAATACAGCACAGAATAAAGAGAAAAATCAACTTACGCGGCATGTGCGAAGGGCATCCGATGTGTAGCAGGCATGAGGACGGCGGTGGCCGCGAGGAGGGCCACGCTCCAGGAGATGGCATGCGGGGACCTCATCTCGCCGGCTGGCTGCCGCTGCAGGATAAATCTTCCTCGCCGCAGTCTCTACCTCTCTCTCCCTCGGCGACCTTAGCTCGCTGCTGCTGCTGACTCCCTCTTCTCCGCACCCCACGCCTCGCGCACGAAATAATTGCACACTCTCGTTTTTTTTCCTTTCTCCTTCCCTCTCTCTCCCTCTTTCTCTTGCACGGCCTTCTTACGTGCGTATCATTCGCCGAAAAGCCAGAAAGAGAGAGACTTGCAGCCGGTTCGTTCACCTCGATCGCGCACTCGTGTGTGTGTGTATATATGTGTGTGATTGTGTGATTGTGTGTGTATCGGATGGTGTGTGTGACACACGTATTCCGGCACTGCTTGGCTCTACTCGTGTGAGTTTCTGGGCGTGGGTATCGCGCCAATCATGTGTGCGACTCTTCTTCTCTCCTCGCCGGTGCGGGAGGATCCACACACTCGCGGCGAGCTACGCCGGTTCGCCGCGCGGAGGTCGACGTTTTCCGCTTTGGCAGTGCTCCTTCTTCTTCTTCTTCTGCTTCTGCTCCTTCAGTGTCTCTCAGCTCCTCGCCTCCCTGGCTCTGTCTCTCGCAGCGGGGGAAGAGGGGTCGAGAAGAAGCGTCTCCTGGGACAGTCACAGAGGAAAGTGGGTATGATGCGCACGAAGATGCACGAGTATAACAAACACACGTAGACAGAGAGAGAGAGAGAGAGAGAGAGAGAGAGAGAGAGAGAGAGAGAGAGAGAGAGAGAGAGAGAAAGAGAGAAAGAATGAGTGAGAGAAGGTTAGAAAGGCTACGGTGATACTGGGCGAGGAGGAGGGAGGAACAAGATTACAGAGGGCGCAGAGAGATAGATAGCGAGCGAGACGGGATGAAAAAAGCAACGCGAGTAACGATCTACGCCGGAGAGGTGTGAGAGTCGGGAAACAGGTGATACGAGGTGGGGTTGGGTGTCAATTATACACGAGGGCGAGAAGGGCAAATACAGAGTAAGAGAGAGAGAGAGAGAGAGAGAGAGAGAGAGAGAGAGGGAGAGAGAGAGAGAGAGAGAGAGAGAGAGAGTGAGAGAGAGAGAGAGAGAGAGAGAGAGTAGAGTAGAAGTCGAGGAGGGACCTTGGAACTCGTCGTCGTCGTAGTCGTTGATTCCTCACGAGTGTCCTTCTCCTTATCTATATCACCGCGAATACAACACTCTCGCTCCTGCTGCTCGTAACCTCCTCTCTTCGTCGTCCTCGTCGTTCTCGTCCCTTCGAACTGTATCACACCGCGCACGGACAAAGAGACAGAGATAGAGAGTGAGAGACAAGAGAGAGAGAGAGAGAGAGAGAGAGAGAGCAGAATCGCACTAGCAGTCGGGGGCGGCACTCTCCTACGAGTCGCAACAGAGGACACGGCGCAGCTGGGACTGCTGCGTAACTCCTGGCCGAGGAAGGCTCTTGAGGATGGCGCAGCGGCTGCTGCTCCTGCTCTCGCGCTGCGCGCTGCTGCCGCCGAGGAGGCTGTCGCAGCCGGGCGACGACGTCATTCTCGCTGCTGCCGCCGCTTCCAGAATCAGCACACTGATGTAGCAGCGGTACAAGTCGTAGCAGTAGTCGTGAAAGTAGCTGCTGCTGCTGCTGTAGGAGCACGTAGAGGAGGAGGAGGCACGAGGAGTAGTCGTCGCGGCGTTGATGCAGGCGTCCGCCGCCTCACTGGACATCTCAGCCTCACGAGACGCTCGCAGCCGCGCAAATCCGCGCTCGGGAGTGGCGGTAGCGGCGCTGCTGCTAGCTCGAGCTACCCCCGGAACGGAACGACCCGCGCACGCGCCACCCTACCCCACCCGATCGACGGCTCCGCTGCTGCTCGCGCAGAGCGAGAGACAGAAAGCTCTCTCTCTCTCTTCTCTCTGTATGTGTGCAAGTGTATCACTGCCGCTGCTGGCGTGTGCGGCGCACTGGGCTCCCGATATCGCTACTGCGTAGGATCCGGCGCGTCGATGCCCGAGTCGCACTACTGACCCGGAGGCTGCCGCTTGCGCGCACACGCACTCTGCTTCTCGCGCGCGGCTATTTTCTTGGGGGATGAAGTGTTTACGGGTCTGCAAGAGAGAGAGAGAGAGAGAGAGAGAGAGAGAGAGAGAGAGAGAGAGAGAGAGGGGAGCCACGATTATTGCGATTGATTTCGAGGATAGAATGTGGATGTGTGGGGCTGGGCTGCTGCGTGCTATGCTGCGGGTTATTCAATATTTTGAGAGAGAAAGTGGTGGGATTCCCTAATGAGCGCTGTGTTTGCGCGGCTTTTCATTTGCGCGAGGTTCGGGGCTGGTTTGTATTTTATTAGACGGTATTAGGAGAAATGTTCGAGTAGACGAAGGTCGAGTTTGGCCAGACGCGCTGCGAACGTTACTCGTTAAACGTTGTTACGAACAATCGCGCTGGTGACGATGGAACTGCGTATAATTGCTCCATTCCGGGGCCAGAGAAAACAGTGTAATCAGTTAAATAACACACGGTGAGAGCTCTTACCGAGTTTAGGAATTTCAGCGCCTGCAGTTCCGCTGAAACTTTATGCATATAAAATACAATTGACCCTGTTGCGGTCGGCCGCAGCTACAGCCTATGCAATTCTTTTTTTTGTCCCAACTTCGCGCATAAACATACCAGGTGTACGAATTCGGACGTTGGTTATGCGATACCGAAGAGACGTACGGGAAGTTCGTAACGTTATAATCTGTATTTATTATGATTAGCCAATTAACAATTATTTTCAGCCGAATTAACGACGAAGAAGCTTCGAATCATAGAATCCATTACCCAAACTCGTATTAAAAGCGTATCATTCAATTTTTAATAATAAACCAGTCGTCGGCGGTATAGCTAATCAAAGTTTCACCAACAGAGTAACAACACAATTACGGTAATTGTCAAGCTCGAGCTCACGAATAGCAGCGGCAACTGAGCAGCAGAGGCAGCGAACTATTACTTATTATGATAACCTGATAAAAGATGAACGCCTCGGCAGTCATTACCTCTTACATTAACAATAAACATCCTTCCATCCAAGAGAGTGAGGTCAACAAAGGCATCTTCTCTCTTGCATTATTAAATATTTAATGCGCTCGCGTGTATCTCTCGCGTCTTTATCTCCCTGCGCACCGCACGTACACGCTTTTGCATCTTTTCTGCGCGCGAGCCTTATGTGACTCGTTAAAAAACGGCGCTGCAGTCCTGCACGGAGCGAGGGCTAACGAGATTTCTAGTAAATTCTATACCAAGCCTTGTTTCCTCGTGTTTATCTTTCCCAAGAGAGAAAGAGAGACAGCGAGGCAGACGCTGGAAGAAAAAAAAGAGTGCTACACACACACACACGCGGAGGAAGAGAACTCGGCAGTGCCTTCTTGGCTGCCGTTCCTCCTCTATTTTTCCAAGGCGGCAGTGCGCCACGACCATGGTGCTGCTCTTGAGTGCGATGATGACGACGCTATGCAGCAGTATATAGTGTAGCTAGTTCTGCATTTCACTCTCGAGATTCTCTCTTTCTTCCGCTGAATGACGGGGTTTTATAAAGGTCGGACAGTGGCGCGCGCGCGGGATAAGGCCGAGCGCTGAAAAGCTGGCGACGCGCTTAATTAGGGGAGCAGTCGGTTTCGCCCTATCAATTTTAGAGACACTGGATGACTGGATGACGCGCTGCAGGCGGCTAGGAGGAAGAGTTCGCGAAAGTGTGTAATTATGCATGGACGGGAAGAACTAGCCCTGGGAATTAGCGAGCCATAGCTAGCGCGAGAAAAGTTGATGTTTAATTATTTCCGTTGGAAATAATCGCGCGGCTGAGAATGAGGCTGTGTCGACAGTTTTACGGGCTTCGCGACCCGCAACTCACTGCCGGAAGCTTCAAGAGCGAGCTTTTATTATGTAGCATAGATAGATCATAGATAGAGCCGAGCGCTTGATCGCTGAATTAGTAAGTTTTATTATAAGCCACCTCTAGAAGTATATATCGGGCGGTTAAAGTGTTTCGAATTCATTTATTTAGTTGCGCCAAGTTAGAATGCTTTTCATAATTTATCTTAAAAAGCCCCCCAGGTTCGTTAAGCATCGGCGGCGAACTTTGACCAAGGAAGAGAGAGAGAGGAGAAGTGCGCGATAGAAATTAAGTTTGTCGCGGGTGACGGTATTTTCGCTCGGCCGTTACCCATCAGACTAGACTTTGCGCCAAAGATGTTTGATTAGAAGTTTGGATATATGCTTTTGGGGGAGACTGCAGCTAAATAACGATATTCATACAATGTGCCTGCTCTGATACTACCGAAATCTACTTGGTTTTTGGTTTATTCAGTAAATTTTTTCAAGATAGTATATTAAAAAACAAAATTTTTTCGAGTTTTGTGATGTTTCGACTTAAAATCTTTAATGTTTTCAGCAAATGTCGTTACTTGTGTGAGCTGACGAATACTCGTTACAGCCGAAAAACTATATTTACTCCGGTAATTTCGGTTTCGTTCTATTTCTATTTCTGACACGAGGAGCAATTCCTTTTTCCATTCACTGTTTCGCGTTTTAATGTCACGACTGAACTTATACGATTTATGAAGCAGTTTTTGTTTTATCCTAGTCAGAAACAGCCGTCTGCTCAAGTTAGACTAAAATCACAACCTGGCACCTCCGTTACAAATTCGATCGTCAAAGAGAGAGATTTTCGGGAGTTCTTACGAAGCATCTAAATTATAATACTGTCAAATCTGAGCGTTGTTGTAGCATGAGCGATCCAAGTAGCAGACCCGACTAAACTACTCCAACAGTGGTGGAACACTGCCATATATACACTCTACGTGCAGATTATAATAAGGAAGACAGAGAAGTGTCTATGCGCCACCTATCTTCGCTGACGTGAAACTTGAAGAGTCAAAGTGTCACACGGCTAAGTACTCGGATTTGGATTTTGGCACTAAATACTATTAAAACTGATAGATATTCGGCTGAAAGATCAGTCATACATTTTTTTATTACGAAATTCTTCACCGCGATACCCACAAATACTTCGACCATCGTCTAGACCGGTTTTCTGTGATCAGAATATAACGCGTTGGGTTTTCCCAATCCTATTGAAATCGCAAGAGGGAAGAAAGAATAAAATAAATTAGCAGCGGAGTTGCAAAGGGTGGCGGCTCGGTGAGCATTGTTTTTGTGCACCTTGCACCCCCGTATTTATCTGGGATTTTCCAGATCGTTTTGGGGAAAACCCAAGTCGCTAGATACGAGGGGTGCAGTATCCCTTATACGACTATGGAGCTGTTTTCGTTGTAGCGTGCGTTGCCTACAAAACTTCAATTTTGCTTGCTGGGACAGTATACCTTACAATACTCTTCGTTGCAAACAATACTGTTATGTAGCCATATAGAGGTACGTGATATCGACAACCGGTTCGTCTTTTCTTGATTTTTACTAAAATTGTATGGCATATGAATACGAGCGTAAAAGAACATATAAAATACACCGAAGTAAAATGAACGTGAATGACAGCGACACTGTGGGCTATAAAGTCTGTTATAGTTTATAACTAAAATACGTTTTTCAACTTGAAACGAAATACACGTTCACATTATTTTTACAGCAACGCTCATAAAATTGCCTTATTTGCAAAAAAAGAAACGTTATACGATTTTAATGTGAAATACGTATTTCATTCGCAATGCGGTTTATATGTGAAACAAAAAATAAATACTAAAAAAGTCGTAATTCTAATTTTCATGTACCAACAGCCTACCTCACTGGACCTGAAAAGGAGAAGTTAAAAAACGAAGTTGCCCATACTTGCTCAACAAAAATCAACAATGACAATTTTACGACTGTTTATCGAAAAATACCGCGCAGATAATCTCCTCTCCGTTGACGAAACATCATCAAGGCTCCTCTCACTCAATACTAAAATCCAACGGCAGCGCGTAGCGCTGGTACAAAGCATTTTTCAATAAAAATTTTTATTCAATCCCTCGTCGAACTAAAAATATCACTCGCAGACAGAGATTCGTCATTGCTACCGCCAGCAGCCGCGTCGAAACAGAATATCAAGTAGTGAAACGCTCGTCGCGGGCGAAAATCGATGCCTGCCTCCCGCGCTTGATCGATGAACAACCGGCGCAGAGTCAAATAATAAAACAAAAAAAGAGAAAGAGAGAGAGAGAGAGAGAGAGAGAGAGAGAGAGAGAGAGAGAGAGAGAGAGAGAGCGAGAGAGAGAGGGCCGGTAAAACGTACAGGTTTAAAAGTTTAAGCGATCGTTAACCTTGCCTTTGCACGTTTTCTTGATAATCTAACCTACGAAGGCTACAAGAGAACAGAATTATACGCAAAAGCATGATGCCGAGATCGTTGGGCAGCTCCTGCTAAGGGTCGAAGCATTACCTCGAATCCGACCACAAAAATCGCTGATTTTTGGGTCTCACTTATCTGGTATTTCAGATACCTTGGCACCTTTTCTTGTTAATCTAATCTACGTAGGCTAAAAGGTGACAAAATTATACGCAAAACCATGTTGGCCAGATCATCGGGCAGCTGCTGCTAAGCGTCGAAGCATCACCTCGAATCCGACAAAAAAATTTTCGGATTTCTAGGTCTCACTTATCTGGCATTTTAGATGCCATGGCACGTTTTCTTGTTAATCTAACCTACGTAGACTAAAAGAGTACAGCATTATAGGCAAAACCATGTTGGCCAGATCTTCGGGCAGCTGCTGCTATGGGTCGATGCATCACCTCGAATCCGACCCCAAAAATCGCGGATTTTTGGGTCTCACTTATCTTGTCTTTTAGATGCCCTGGCACGTTTTCTTGCTAATCTAACCAACGTAGGGTAAAAGAGAACAGAACAATACGCAAAACCAAGTTGGCTACATCTTCGAGCAGCTGCTGTTAAGGGTCGAAGCATCACCTCGAATCCGACAATAAAAATCGCGGATTTCTAGGTCTCACTCATTGGGTATTTGCGATGCCTTGGCACGCTTTCTTGATATTCTAACCTACGTAGGGTAAAAGAGTTCAGCATTATAGGCAAAAACATGTTGGCCAGATCTTCGGGCAGCTGCTGCTAAGGGTCGGAGCATCACCTCGAATCCGACAATAAAAATCGCGGATTTCTAGGTCTCACTCATTGGGTATTTGCGATGCCTTGGCACGTTTTCTTGTTAATCTAACCTACGTAGGCTAAAAAATGACAGCATTATAGGCAAAACCATGTTGGCTAGATCTTCGGGCAGCTGTTGCTAAGGGTCGAACCATCACTTCGAATCCGACAAAAAAATTCGCGGATTTCTAGGTCTCACTGATTGGGTATTTGCGAAGCCTTGGCACGTTTTCTTGATAATCTAACCGACATAGTCTAAAAGAGAACAGAATAATACGCAAAACCATGCAGGCTAGAACTTTGGGCAGATGCTGCTAAGCGTCGGAGCATCACCTCGAATCCGAGAATAAAAATCGCGGATTTTTGGGTCTCACTTATCTGGTATTTCAGATGCCTTGGCACCTTTTCTTGTTAATCTAACCTACGTAGGCTAAAAGATGACAAAATTATACGCAAAACCATGTTGTCCAGATCTTCGGGCAGCTGCTGCTAAGGGTCGAAGCATCACCTCGAATTTGACCACAAAAATCGCGGATTTCTGGATCTCACTTATTTGGCATTTTGGATGCCTTGGCACGTTTTCTTGTTAATCTAACCTGCGCATGCTAAAAGTGAACAGAATAATACGCAAAACTATGTTGGCTAGATTTTTTGGCATCTGCTGCTAAGGGTTGAAGCATCACCTCGAATCTGACCCCGAAAATCGCAAATTTCTAGGCCTCACTGTTCGGGCGTATGACTCGAGTGATTCTTTTTTACTGAAATAATATATCCTATAGATTTTTTTTGTGTAAACGCGAACCGGCAATAAAAGGGCTGGAATAGAATTGTTATAGTGGGCTATGTGCAATTTTTTATCAGAAATCCACCTCTCTATAGCTTTTGTGCTCTGTAGATACATTACTGCGCAGTTGATGGCATATCCCTGAATCTTTCTTGGTATCTCTAAGTACGCAGGCTGTGTCAGTACGGGGGCTGTTTGCGAAATTGTGCAACAATGGGCCCGTTTATTCGCAAAGCAAGGTTGTATAATTGGTGGCTCAGGGGGTTCTATTTTGACGCATCCTCCTATGTTTGTCTGGGGTTCTCTCGATCACGTTGGGAAAAACCCAAGTCGCGTATTCCGAGGGGTGCATCACGCTGTGTCTGATTGTGAAGCTGTTTTTGTTGAAGTGTCATTTGTGAATTTTGATTGTTATATCGCAGCTCTCCCGATATTGAATAATATGCAAAAATCTCTATCAATAATCAGATTCTTTTAAAATTTTCCAAAAACACGATAATCAGCCTCGACGTTAACAGTCCAATGCAGAGACGCACAGCAGCATTCTCTAGTTATAATTAAGTCATGTGCTTCGCTCGTTTTCTTTCTTCTTTCTTCTCGGTTTTTATTTTCGCCGCCCCTGTACTCTACTCTTTATGTCGAACGCAATGCTTATTTAATTTCCACGAGAGCTCGTTCAATGTTACGCTGTTGCTGTGCACGTTTCACTGCACAGAGCGCGCGCCATTGTTTCTTTTCCATCGTCGGCATTTTATACATTATTTTTTGTTTCGTGCTAACGCCGATATTCATTCGACAGGACTGTACACTTCGCATTTATTTTTTCTTCTTTCTTGCTCGCTTGGAACCTGCTGCTTATAGGTATGCAGGTTTGCGGATGGATGTTGCGATTCGGTCTTTTTTTTACAGAGAGTTTGAGAATATATACGCTTGAATGAATGTCTACCGATGAGAAAAGCAAAGGCTTATTTCGATTAATAATACTTTTTCGAAGCCTTATGCTCGACAATAGAATCATAACTATACGTGTATGCCGTGCTCGATGAGCAAGACAGAACGCAATGATGCGTTGAAAAATCCGAAAAGACCGAATCCACGTGCGCACGCGTTTAATTGTAAAGGATCAGCTCTTGCTTGCAATAAAATCCACACAGGACGAGGATGATGCAGCAATAACAAGCGGCATAGTGGGGCCGGGAGGAAAAATAATAACTGCGTTAAAAATAAACGCTCGAGATTTGATTCGTCGCATAAAGCACTCGTGACAAGAATTTAATTTACAGCGCACAATACGCGGCTGCGGCGTTGGCCTTTTTCGTTTCGCGAGTATCAACGTAACCTCGCGGCTGCTGACGCTTGCGCGCGCGCAAAAAAGCTCTCTCTCTTTCTCTCCTTCTTTCTATCTTGCAATCTTTCACCATTATCCACGCGTTCATCTCTATTTCCCTGTTGACGCTGCGCCTTTCTTCCGCGCTTTTTCCCGGGGCTCCTTTGTTTTTATTTACGTTCTGGCACTCTCGCCCTCTTTATGTATTCCAACGTCTCTGGCCTTTCGATATTTTATTACTACCGACGGTCGTCGGAGCTTTTGCAAAAATGTTGCTGCTCCTTCGCTGTGCGCTGGAAAAATTTAATTAAAGAGCGCGCAGCTTTGGATTCTTTGGGCTGGGATGAATGCTCGCTTGTTGTCCTAAGTCTGATTATGAATTCTACCGAGCTTTCTTACTCAAATATTTGGCATTGGCGGAGAAGAAAGAAGGTATAATGAATTGTACTTAGTATTTTATTTTATACTTCTATTGTGTAGACTATATTATATAATTTAACAATTAAACACATGAATGACATCATCAACCCAAAATCATCCCCCTATCGTCACACCTTAGTTTCTATAAGCGTACATCCATCAGCAAGTAGCACACCTTCAAAGACCCAGATCAACCTCATCCCTTCCAATTCATCAGCTCCAAAACACTCGATCTACCGAAACAATATTCCCTTTCGCGATGCGCAGAATCCCGACCTCTCTCTCCCACATAGCCATTCACGTTTTTCCCTCTCTCTCTCTCCCTCTCGCTCTTCGCTCGCACGTCTATATATACTTTTCGGTTCATCTTGCCCCTCCGCGCGCGCGGACGGGCTGGGCAACGATATGACGGGCTGCTGCTGGGCCGCCGCGTGCCACTGTCTATTGATCTTGGCGAGCGTCGCGCGCTTCCTGCCTCCTCTCTCTCTCTCTCTCTCTCTCTCTCTCTCTCTCTCTCTCTCTCTCTCTCTCCCGCTCTCTTTCGCGTTCGTTATTCTCGCGTGCCGATCATGCCGCGGCTGCGAGCACGCACCGATGCTGAGGGCCAGAATAGATAGATTCTCGAGGTACGTAGGAATCTATTTGCCCGATTGATTGAGACCGCGTGCAGGCGACGAACTCTTGCTGCTGTGGAGAAGTGTTTGAGACGAGAGGAGATTTTGGGGGGATGTCGGAATTCTTAGCTAGTCTATATAGGGGGCGATGAGAAGGTGGTGATGCGGACAGGGATGTAGATTTCTAACTTATCGGCGAATGGCTTGATGCCGCGAGAGAAAATATGATTATTTGATTCGGTCTTCTGGAAAGAGGTTGTTTTGGACGAGGATATAGTTTTTCTTTGGCTTTTGCGCAGTATTAAAATTGTACATAAGTAGATTTGTTTATTGTACACAGTAGGGTAAGAAAGATCCACTACACTAATTGTGCATGCACATTTTTCAAGCTGCTTTTATTTTTTGATCAACTCGATTTTAATTGTTAATATAAAATAGTTTATGCAAAGAATGCAATGGTATTGAATATCTGATAAAAGTGAATTACATGGTTTATAAATAAATGCAAAAATATTTACTTTTTTATATATATTAGGTCATTTGAATAAGTTAGTTAATAATATAAGTTACAATAACCATATTTTCAGATACTATTCAACAGTTGAGAGCAGCACCAAGAGGAGCCTGTAAAATATAAAGTAAGTTATCGTATTTCATTAATCAACGCAATATATGAAGGATATTTTTCAGTAAGATCAAATAGTGGGTTATTACCTTGCAGACAGCGGCAGAATCATCGACACCGTTGGCGGTATACTATAATAAATATTCGAATTTCAGTATTTATTTTTTAGCTTTAAAAATACTCACGCTGGCGACGACCTGGTTAGCCTTGTCGATGACGGCCTGGCCGAGATTGAATGCCTGCAATAGAAAATGGTAATTTTAATAAAACGGCACATGATATAGTATTGAAAGTTATATGATATTAGATGCAAAAGTTGTAATTGAGGCTTTTTGACGTTAAAATGGCGTAAATAAATGAATAAGTATCTGATAATAGCATGATACAAATTTAAGTATCCATATCGTGAAAAAAATTGTTGAAATCTTCTACATTTTAAGTTTATAATTATATTTCGTTACATCGAACTTACAGTAGCAACTTGGAGAAGGCAGACGACGGCAACAACGAATGAGAAGAGAACAAAAGCACTGCGAGCCATGGCGATGGTTTTTTTATGTAGTGTGTTGTTACGAAAAAACTTGCTAACGATTCGAGTACTCAAATCAGTATGCTCCACTATTGACCTGGTCCGCATTTATATAAGTAAAATCATTCGTATGAGGATGTTTGAAGCGACTGCGAATTCTTTCTTATATATTCAATTAGCATTTATCAAAGTATAACTTCTTAAAAGTAGCGGCAAATTCCTCATAAGATTCGATTAATTCCTTTAATAAAATATGTTTGATTTCCTAAAACTAGAACGTAGTAGAATATAAAATGATTGTTACATACTAGTGAAGTGGTACAATAATAGGTTTGATGTTGACACTCGTCATACAGTCTTGAACACCTGTTCATTCATATGAGGTATTGTTATCACATTGAAATTAGGATATTGTTCGGTATTTCATTCCAATAATCCAATTGAATTCAAATTTTCACTATTTCACAACCGGAAATCAAATAGAAAAACTTGAGTGAATTCTTTAAATATTAACACTCTATAAATTGTTTGGTTTTAAAGAAAAATTCCCTCTATCCATGAAACTGGGAATCCTATAGAAAGTACTTACAGCGAAGTGTTCAATTTTTATTATTATATTAGTATTGAATGAGAAAAAATATTATTCCATTTCTAGGTAATATAAATGTTGAATTCAAAAACTAGTCATGTGGTTACATGATTATTTTATACTAGTACAAAATTAGATCTGTTAGCTTCCTGTTTGCATTACTTAAAAGTCTTTATCTTACAAACAGATGAATACTAACGTGATAATATGGATCGTGAGAGATGAGTGAAATGTTCTTATTAGTAGGTGAAAAACTTATATCCATATAATTTTTTAAGCTTTCGATTTTTAAGATTTTTACATGCATAACATATTACAGTGTGTAAACATGTTTTTTGCATGAATATTCAAAGCAGAAAGATAAACGCATAATACAACTCAAAATTCATATTTTATTTGTTAATATTCTAAATATGAACTTTCAAGTCATACGAACATTATAATAATTTGTCTATATAAATGTAATACGGGGGTAACTAATGAAGAGCCCAGGAAAATGTCAATACAGTAGTACGGCAAATTGAATTACCGACAAGTTATAGTTTCCCCCTGTGTAGGTAAACAGGCTATAGTTACAGCATTAATTGCTATTTTTCCCAAATTCATTATCCTACAAAAAGCGAACATCCATAGAACAGAACACGAGATAAAAAACATCGCCTCTGTGCGGCATCGCCTTCATTCAGAAAAGCCGGCCTGCTCTTTTTAATCCAATTGAACGCGCGAGCGCCATTTCAGACGAACACCAGAGAGAAAGGCTGAAATACGCGCGCTTACAGGAAGCAGTATAGCAGCTCACAGGCCACTTCAAGTCCATTTCTATAAAAATACTCGCACGCAGAGGTAATTCAGATGTCAAAGAGCCGGCTCTTCATCTGGCTTTGGGAAACGGGGCCAGCAGGCAGCAGTATAGGAGACCACCGTCGTGCTGTTTCGACGGCACAAATTTGCAAAGGTACATTGTTTATAACGTTTCTCTTGATGCATCAAACAACCGACGAAAGAGCAACGCTGAATTGTGATTTCGCAGCAGCGTGAATAGTTGATTAAGCATAATAGATTTTGTATGAATCCGTTAATATTTTATCTCGCGGATGAAGAATATTAGAAACATATGAGAATCGAAATATTTCATGATAATGTGAATTAGCTGTAAATGAATAGGATTTCATAATTATTATTTGCAAAATTAAAGGATTTATCTTTCAATGATTGCACACACTTAAAAGTCAAGAGACGGCTAAGGTGAGAACAAATAAAAACGAATGCCTACTCATATAAATTGCAAAAAACGCAATCAAACAAGCTCTTTTAGAAATCGATTCTACCACTCTCTAGGATCTTAATATCATCTCCGGGGTTGGTTACATCGGGGCTGTACAGACACGCGATACACCGGAAGATCGCTCCTGCGAAAGTCGATATATAAAGTATAGTCTTGGGGGGCTTTCGAAAAGTTTTTCGTGAGGCGATATAGAGACTGCTCACGCGAGCTTGCCGCCGGCGGGCTCTCGCGAAACTATACGACAAAGGGGGTATTAATTAATGACCAGAGTGCAGAGGTGAAGGAGCTGGATGCAACGCCTATTTTGATTTCTCTGCGTTAGGATAGTGATGGTTTTCTTTCGGACTTTTCATACCTGATGTATGTACTCGCTTTAATAGGATAAGTTAGTAGATAATATTCTATACCTTTTTAACATTATTAATCATGTAGAGAGCCATTAAAATTGATGTCTCAGATGTACTCCATCAAGAGAGGCTGGATAAGATATTCGCAATGATTATGGAGTATGAATTTGATACACTGAGACGCCTACAAAGGAGACTAATTTGGATGATCAAACGTACTCAGCTTCTGTTTTGTGTTAATTCAAAGGACCAAATGAAATAGTTTGAAAGAGCGTACCACTCAGAAATGTGTTCGCTATTTCAAAAATTATTAAATCGTGAAAATATGTATATTTTTTGTAAAACACGAATATAAACATTACTCGATCATTTTTATTGAATGAAAATTTAAATTAAATAATGCTGCTACAATTACGTCAATTAATTCCACAAAAAATTATGAAAAAAGTACTTTTTCAATTTAAGTTCCTACATTTCATGAAGATCAGCGAAAAAAGGAAGAAGAAATCCCACCGATCCCTTTTGAAATAGAAAGTTGCGAATCTTTTGCATATCAAGGAAAATTTGTCCGATAAGGAATTCAATCCGAGCAAATGAATGCTTGAATTTTTCATCTTCTTTCAATCTCATGCTTTTTCGAGTCTTTCTCTTATTTAACCTAAGCTCAAACAGAAGAATTTCTCGTACCATCGATTCCAAATATTAAAGCAATCTAGTCAAATATATGAGACTTTTCGACTTCTTTCACTCTCGAGCAATTTATGAGAAACGTGTATTTTCGGTACAACTGAAACCACTCGAAGGTGAAGGTGATTTCATCACGATACTTTATGTCAAAACAACTACAACTACAAACAGTACATTTTTAATCACGGCGCAGTGTAATTAATTCTAGCTTTGAACTCGTCGGTTCAAACTTCATTGCGCAGCTTATGCTTCTTGACTTCGATACCCGACAGTTTACAATCTCTCACGTATCATCGTTCACGTCATCAATGTAGTCATCATCCGTGTCAACGTGTCGAATCCACGTGACCTGATGAGATGCGAGATGGGTAATCAGGAGTCAAAGTTTCATTTCTCAAACAACACTGCCACTCACTTGCCAATTTCCGCCAAGGCTATAGTACGGCACAACCTTTTTTCTTATCTTCTCCTCTCGGATGGGCTCCGAGTGTCCGAAGTAAAAATAAGATAAAACTACGTGGGAATAGTCGGCAATGTTTGACGTACGATAAGAATTTCATTACAAGAACGACGATAACACAAAATCGACGAATAGTCATTTTTATACGAATATTCCTATGGCTTTTCAATGCTGCAAGCTCTGCGTCAAAATTGCATTTCGTTATAAAGCTCTCCTATTTCCCGACACGCAAATCTTGGTCTTTCGCTGTCGCCTTATTTCTGTCCCGCGGTCTTTAATCAAGTTTAAAGCCATAGGAACAAATAAAAGTCATTCGCCCGCAGAGATGTAAAAGCGTCGTCAAAGGAAAGAGAAAAGAGAGAGGGAGCGAAAGGAGCGCGTCGCCAGGTAGCGCACTACGACGAACATAATGGCCTAGTAAGAAAAATAGTAAGGAGAATGAAAGGGCGCGCAGGAAAGAGAAAGATGGAGAGAGAGAGAGAGAGAGAGAGAGAGAGAGAGAGAGAGAGAGAGAGAGAGAGAGAGAGAGAGAGGTGCAAGAAACAAAGAAAAATATAAGTGAAGAACGCACAATAAGATACAGGTGATCCCTCTCCATATCTGTATACACGGTGACAGCCTCGCGCGCAAATACAGCTATATGTACACTGCAGATCTAGGCCTGTGTATACCTAGCTAGCGGAGAAAAGAAGAAGGATATGAAAAAGAGACGAAGTGTGTTTGAAAGAGGATCTGAAGCAGGAGTGAAAAATGACGGAAAGAAAGAGAGAGCCCGGGATATACAAGAAAGGCGAATAAAAGACAGGGCGATGATGGCCTGCGTCACTTCTGCGCTTCTGAAGCTCCTCGCGCGCGCGGGAGAAAGATATAGAGAGCTGCCGACGCCGACACCGACGACGTATAAGAAAAGGATGCCGCCGTCAGTGCTGGCAGAAAAAAATTAATAAAGTGAAATCGCACCGGGGAAAAAGAAAGGGCGAGTATATAGAGTAAGCTGTGCGTGCGAGAGCTGAGGGAAGAATAACAAAGTCCGCGAAGGTATAAAGTGAGCGCCGAGATGGGAATAAAAAGCCGGAGAAGTTCGTCAACGGCATCGCGGGCTTTTTTGCGAACTCGACCTTTTAAGGAGGATGAGAAAATTTTCTATAATGTATTTGAAATTGCTTCCAAGGGTTTCAGGCTCTCTCTTCGTGAGGCTTTACTTCGATGTACACAGAGAAACTAACAAAGGACTCTTGTAGAAGTTACATAAGATTTGAGAGACGTACCTTTTGAAAAATGAAATCCTTATGCTCTATAAGGATGACGAAATTGTTGCTGCATTTATATCTATATTGTGGAATAGAATATAACGTTGAATTTTCCTCTTGTGTGAAAATAACACGTAAACAGTGTAGAAACGACGGTTTACGTAAATTGGGCGTTAAAGTGTCTGTATATTTTCTTTATAATTAAAGCAAGTCGGCGTGGATCGTATTATTTAAATTACATGGTATATATCGATAGATGTTTAATAAGAAAAGACCGCAATTACAAGATCGCAAAAAGCACAAGTCAGCGTTCTACATATTTAAAGTCACGCAATCATAAGTATATTCCTGAACCCGTTACACGTGCGAGTATCATAAATTACGTTCGCATTCTGAGAATAATTCAACTTTTTTAGGCTGCTTAAAAAAATGTGAGTTAGATTCGTACATGCAATAGATAAAATAAAACTGATAATTACTGTCGCTCATCGACGCATAAATTTCGAGTATTGATTCTTATCTTATTGAAACAATCAATGATAACAATATCGCAGGATACTTGAACATTTATTATATTAGACAAATAGATTTAATTTCCAATAACATCATTTACTTCATCAAAAAAATAAAAAAGCTCACATCACTCACCAACGAGAATTCGTTCGGTGCCAATAACGAAAGAGGAGGAAACGAAAGAATAAGAGAACGAAGAAGAATAAGTCGGCGAAATAAGAAAGAAAGAGTATATACCGGCGCGCGCAAGAGCGGCGGGTTAATGTCATGGTGCGCGGCGCGCCCTGCGGTGAGAAGATTGAACGATCCGGAAAATAGCGAAGGTTATTTCCAGCGATGCTATTTTACTCAGCCAAGGCAAAGGAGGCCAACTTCCATCTATAGCTCCCCGCTGCACTACTGCGCGCAAGTCGGTTTCGATTCGATATAATCTTTTTGCTCTTTCTCTCCCTCTAAATCTAACGCGAGCTCACAAAGTATTTCGTTGGCGCAAGGAAGAAGGGGGTATACTTATTTTCCATATTTGACATTTCGCGTAAGCTCGCGCCTTTGTCGGTGATTTTTACGGCTGGTCGACTTTTCAGGAGCAAATTTTTTGTTGTTTTTAAATTGACTCGCGAGCGCGCGCGATTTTATTTCGTTTCGAGAGTGCTCCTCGCTCTGACTCGCGCGTTTATGAGAAATTCGAGTGATAGTTTGCGCGCGACTAATGGTCGATTTTATAGATACGCTATACCGGGGCCGACTCGAGCCGTTCGATTTCGCGAAGGATTGCTTCCGCGAAGGATATTTGTTGTGCCGCGATGCAAAAGTTGAAACGATAGGGACGTTGTGTGTGAGAATCGATTCACTCAAAAGTCTAGGCATCAAAATAAGTTCTTGACTCAATCCAGAACTCGCATATTGGATGTCTAACGTTTATGGATATTGGATGCACGCGATATTGAATCTGGTCGTCTTCTCCCTTTTTTCTGCAAATATATCAACTGCGAAACAGTCGTGTCGAATAGTCCCTGCTTTTACCGAAACAACTCGGATCGAGGAAAAATTACGAATACGAAATGAGACATCGTGATCGACGTATGGACTTTTCAAAACTAATCTCGGCGTTTAATTTTCAACGAAGCTCTCTCACGTTCTCATCAGAGGATACTTTTGAAAGTTGTTACAAAGAACCACTCGGAACTTTCAATTCGGCCCGTGTTTGTGTTCGATTCGGTTCGCGGGGAAGCCTGAAGCGAAACGAAATGCGAGAAAACAAAAATTCGCGGTACTCGCAAAAATACGAACTTTGATAAATACGAGCTATTTCGCAGCGCAAATGAAATAAAGAACGTTTCATATTCGCAAAAACAAAATAAACCTTTACAACTTCATTATTTCCTATATAGCCCGCATAACTTCCCCAACGATCTTCGTTATATTTCCTTCCACATGCTCGCAGTTCAATTCGATAACGGCCCTCCAACGCCAACCTATGATAAGACGAGCATATCCAACAATAAAAGAAGAAGAAGAAGAAGCTCGCATCGAGACGAAAATCGAGCAAAAACCATGAGAATAAAACGGTAAACGAGTATATAGATACCTTCCTCCAAATCCGGCTGCACACAGGGCGTGCGGTAAATCCTCGAAGCATCTCTCGTGCGTTCGTTCGGGACATTTTCGTGTCAGTCGATTTCCGCTCGACGTGCGGCGATGCGTTAAGCTCAAGTGGCTGGAAGGGAGGCGAACGTGTAGCGCCGCACCAAAGAAAGAGAAATCGAGGCAGCTCTTCTAAGCCGCGAAGCAACAGGCTCGAAAAAGGGATGCGATGAAGGTAAGCGACTCACTGTGGTATACGTGTGTGTTAGTCAGAGCGCAAAAGTTTTGCCTGCAGCGCGTTTTGGGGAATTTCACGGCTGTGTGTGTGTGTGTATGTGTGTTGGTGAATTCGCGGTTCCGAGTCGAGGTGCAGAGATGCGAGGAGGTTTCTCTCCCGCTGTATAGCCGAGTGAGACTGCTCGCTTTTTCACGGGGATGCAGATTGCGCGCTTGAGTTCGGCGAGTTTATCCGATGAGCTCACGCTTGTTTGCGTTCAGGGTATTTCTAATATTTGTGCCCCGACTAGTGGCTCGGATTTCGGATACGTTTTATTTTAATATCTGTGCGTGAGCGAGACACTTTGGAAAATCGTTAAACTTGAAAAAGCAATATCCGAACGTGTGCACCTTTGCCGATACTCAAGACAGTATTTTCAAGTCTCGAAAGTTCGGCTGCTCCTCGAAAGTTCAAAGTTTGCAATCGGCTATCGCTCGAGGAGAAGACGAGTGGCCGCTCTCGCACTCGAGATAGACGAATATGTACGCCAAGAACAATTAGAAATTGGTGCGGTTCAGTCGCGATATGCAACAGGCCTCACCTGCCCGACCGCATCAGCATAGCTTATACGACCATTTGCGCGCGCTCGGCTCGCACTTGTCCGTCCGTTAAACCCTTTTGGTCTCTAGTCGGGAGGTTCGTTGTCCTCTCCTGGGGCGTGGCGCTCAACAGGCCTGGCGATAGGCCAATCTCTTCTTCTTCTTCTCTCGGGGTCGCCTTGGAGGTTTCTATTACTGTAGACTAAGCCGCTGTAGGTCTGCTGGACGCGATTACTGGTGTCTGGAACATTTCTTGTTGGGTCGATACCGTCTATCTATGCATTTTGCGATTGTTTAAATCGAGTGAATCGAAATTATGAAATGGATTCCGTCGGCGCATTTTATCTCGGAGCAGCGGACGAACTGGAGGAGATGTACAAGAGTGGCGTCGCTCTTTCTTTGTTATTGGTATAGAACACGAATTGCATTCTTCTTGAGTGTATTTAAATCGATCTGTAAAGCGATTACCGAGAATATCGGTAAAAAAGAATACTCCAATACGATAATCGATGGACACAATAACCGAGATTTTTTAAGAAGTCTGATTTTGCGATGAAATTCCATTAAAAGTATAATTATTTCCTGTAACATCGCCGAGTTTTTCCTTATCATTGTCGAATCCGCGCACTGGCAAAAGTTCCACCTTTTTCCGCAAACACACGCGTCGGACTCTTGTAAAGCAAAAAATAAAAAAAAATCTGCAACTTTCGCGTACACACGCACACAACATGCGAAGCATTTTCAGGCTAATTTGTGACTCCGACGAAGTAGCAGCAGCACGCGAGTCAGGAGTAATCCGAAAATACCGGAAAGTCAGAAAGACGCGAGCCGGACAAGAGGAGGAAAAAACTTCCTCGCTCGCGCGGATAATCCGCGTATAAAAAAAGTGCTCGAGCGCTTTTTATCTCTCGAGCGACTCGCTCTGCACCCTTTTGCCGTTTCTCTCTCGCACACGCGCTTTCTTCTCTCTCTCTCTCTCTCTCTCTCTCTCTCTCTCTCTCTCTCTCTCTCTCTTTCTCTCTCAGCGTACATAATCTCTCGCTGAGTCTAACTCTCCTCTAGAGGACATTTTTTCTTATATTCGTAATTTCTCCGGGTCTTTTAACACTTTTTACCCTCCCTAACTCTCCCCGTGTGGACAAATTCACTCTCAATTAGTCCATCTATGTTAAAAAAGTTCTCGTCCACTTTTCTTGCGGCTCTGTGTACTTCTCGGTTACTCACTCGTGGGTGGTTGGGAAATTGAGTGCTCTCGGGCTTACTTTGTCCGGAAGATTGATCTCGATTGAGGAAACTATTAGACTTTAGAACTTGGAAGGATCGATTTTTGGAGAATTATTTTTCAAACTACCCTCTGTATCTTTTTTTGTTTAAAACGAAATCAGTGTATCACGTCTGAGAAGCTGCTCCGTATAATGTCTCGAATAATTCTACGTAATGCTACATAATGCAGTTCGGGTGTACTAGCAGGTTCTTAAGTAAATTGAGACGGCGCGGATGCGGTTCCTTCACACACGCGCTCACGAGCTAATGTTCTCACATTCTTCTACCTCCGCATACCATTTATATAATCCTATATAAAATCCTCGTGTACTACCACGCGATTAACGAAAAAAAATACACGCTGAGAATGCTGCGTTTTTAGCTTTTGTATACAGCGCTCGTCAGGACAACAAGCGTGTCACGAGCCTGACCATATCCAAGTCTCTACTACTAGCCGTTCACCAGACAGCAACAACTTTCTCCGAGGAAGTCCCGCATTATTTCACGCTCTCGTCCCTTGTCAACAGAACTAATAACGAGGTACAAGCCAAAGTGGAGGTCTCGCAAGATTGCCGGCGTCGAGTATACGGCAGCTCCTCGGAGGGGGAGAGAGAGTGAGAGAAAAGGAGTGTCAGGCCTTATCGCGGACGATAAATAGCGGCGTGGCGTGTTCGCCACCTCGGTGGCGAGAGCTGGCTCGCCTTGATTGGGCCGCGATTGCGGCAGCAAGTGGTGAGCTGTCTTGCTCTATCGTTTGCTCTTACCGCCGCGAGAGGGGCAGGTTAACAACGACCGGCTGTTTTACAGGTCCGAGAGAGCGGCCAAATTACTTTTATCGCGATTACTTTGGGACGATCGTACCTGTACGAGTTTCGAGCTTCGTTGCTGCAGTTATGGATCGGGCCGAGTGATATTTTAATCTAGTGAGGGTTTTGGTGACGAGGATACCTCGTTAACTGAATACCGACGACGAAAAAGTCAACTCTAGCTTCTGAGCCCTCGAATTACAAGTAATAGAGAATATCTCTTGCGCCGTAATTAAAAGCTCCGGTCAATATTGACCGCAGACCAGCTGAAACCAAACAAGCTCGCAAACGTAACCCAAGTGGCCAACCTCGGCCGCGCAGCACTAACGCGCTGAATGTATATACGCAGAGAGTCGAGAGAGTGAGAGAGAGATCCCGCAGCGTTAAACTCGAGAGGAGCGCGAGATTCAAACATTTTACTTCCGCAGCGCACACGTCTTCAAGAGAAAGCGAGAGCAACGCAGACTATAGCACAGTGTGCTGCTCTTCCTCCGGCAAACCTCGAGCGAATCGGCTTAATGAGACTTATCCCAGTTAACGCGTGTGCGCGAGTAGCGCTGCACGGGAGCTCTAATTCGAGAGGTGAGTCATTCGCACTGCAGCTGTGTATAGTATACACCGCTGTTACGCAGACAGACAGACTAGCAGAAGATTTTACGGCCTTGAGGATTTCATCTCGAGTGCGTATGTAGACAATCAGATTTGAGAGGGATATAGAGGAAACTCGGGGGCCAAGACCCGGGAGACTCTTCACGCGCGCGGAATTCTATGTACGCTACAGCAGCTTCGTATTTTTTTTACTTCTTTGTTTCTTTTTTTTTCGCGCGTGGCTGCGAAGATTAAAGTGCCCTTAATAATGTCTGCGCTCGCGCTAAGGCTTTTTTTGCAGCCGGCCGCGCGCCTCTCTCTCTCTCTCTCTCTCTCTCTCTCTCTCTCTTGTGTAATTTCGTGCAAAATGGGAAAATGATGAGGTTCGCGCGCGCGCCCCAACGTTCTCTTTCTCGGCCATACTGCCAACCTAGTTGGATTTAGGATAATAATGCATGGAGTTTTTTGCAGCGGCGCGCAGCTATGAGGTAATTCGCGGTCGAGATGACCGAGGAATTTTAGATCCGCATGAGCGCACGGCTTGAGAAGTTTGCGTCTGCGATAATTTTGCAACATTATATTTGCCTTTACTTTTAATTCGATGCGGAGTATTGCGGCTGAATTGCTTGTTTCTGATAAGGATTTATCGCGTTGAGTTTGTCCGATCTTATTGAAACCGAGAGAGAGGGGATTTGGATGAAAGAGCGAAATAAATTAGCGAAGCGTAATCGCAAAGGGTGGCGCAGAGGGGTGTGTTTCGACGCGTTACGCCTTCGTTTCTCTGGGATTCTCCAGATCGTTTTGGGAGAAACCCAAGCCGCGTGGAGCCGAGGGGTACAGCCTTCCTCGTGCAACTGTGCAACTATTTTATTGAAAGTGAGAGGGATGCGCATCGATTTAGACGACTCAGAAGCCTAAGACATACATTCTATGCGAATTTCGATTTTTTTAAAAGTGAAGTTTTAAGCTTACTCTACTTCTCTCTTATTTATTTCCATCATATCAGCAGGTACGGTTTTAGCGCTGCTCTCGACAAGATAAATTCATGCGAGCTTTACAAGCAGCACGAAATTAGAGCTTTGAACTCGTAACAGCCTCACGACTCCGCGACTGAATAGCTGTGATTCACCGACGCACTATCCTTCCACCGACCCGTGCATCAGCATGGTTGCGTAATTAACGAACTGTTTGTTGTGGTTCCATATAACCACGAGGAATCAACCGTGCTAGAGATTTTTCGAATTTCACACTCTGAAGCTTTTCACTGTATCCTTCGTAACCAAGTCATTTTTTTTTACATGGCATTTGGAACTCGAAAGTTCATCGCCTCATCTACGCAAGCCTTCCACGCTGCCCTATCTTGTGTCAACCCCACCCAAGATGCACCTCTCCGATCGACACCCACCCGTCTATTTCTACTAGATCCGCTTTTACGTTGTCCTCCCATCTACGTCTAGGTCTACCTAGAGGTCGCGTTACCATCGGCCTGCCCTTCATGACACGCGCTGCCGTACGGTCGTCTCCCATTCTCGCTACGTGCCCTGCCCATCCCAATCTGCGCGAATTTATTATTCTGTTAATATTTGGTGACGCATACAGATTGTGTAACTCATCATTGTGTAGTCTCCTCCATTCCCCGGTTTCCTTATCTTTCTTCGGCCCGTATATTTTTCGCAAGACTTTATTTTCAAATACCCTAAAACGGTTGTCCGCCTGCTTAGTGAGAGCCCACGTTTCGCATCCGTACAGAACCACCGGCAGTATTATCGTCCTGTATATTCTTATTTTAACGTTTTTAGGCAACAGCCTCGACTTAAGTAAATTACTCACGGCGTAGAAGCAAGCATTACCCGAATGGAGTCTCTTATTTATTTCGACATTAATCTCGTTTCTATCATTTATGGTCGTACCCAGATACCTGAATTCGCTAACCTTTTCAAAAGTAAAATTCCCAACTCTGAGATCTTCCTCCCTCTGCAGATGCCTAGCTTATCCACAATCATGTACTTTGTTTTTGATTCGCTCACTTCTAACCCTGTATACTCCACCGCTTTTATGAGGATTTCCGCGTTTCTTGCTACCGTTTCCCTACAATCCCCCAGTATATCCAAATCATCTGCGTAGCCTAGTATCTGCGTTGTTCCATTAAGCGCTGCGCCCAGCTGGCTAACCTGCATTTTTCTAACGGCATACTCTAACGTTAAGTTGAACAGCACCGTAGAGAGCCCATCCCCTTGTTTTAAACCATCGCGTATCATGAAGGGTTCTGACAGACTGCAGTAACTATAGGGATATTCCACTTTTAGCAACGTGCTACAAAGTTCTGTCAAACGTAATACAAGCTAGACTCACTCCATTCGCGGAAGATATAGTAGGAGATTATCAGTGCGGATTTCGGCGCAACAGATCGACGAGCGATCAAATGTTTACCATAAGACAGTTGTTAGAGAAAAAGTGGGAATTTTGCGAAACCATACACCAACTATTTATAGATTTTAAAAAAGCGTACGACTCTATTAAGCGAAGCAAAATGTATCAAATTCTAGTACTTCTCGGTGTACCGAAAAAACTCGTGAGATTAATTCAAATATGTCTGAACGGAAGCACGGGAAAGGTCCGAGTAGGCGGTAATGTATCAGAACCCTTCATGATACGCGATGGTTTAAAACAAGGGGATGGACTCTCTACGGTGCTGTTCAACTTAACGTTAGAATATGCCGTTAGAAAAATGCAGGTTAGCCAGCTGGGCGCAGCGCTTAATGGAACAACGCAGATACTAGGCTACGCAGATGATTTGGATATACTGGGGGATTGTAGGGAAACGGTAGCAAGAAACGCGGAAATCCTCATAAAAGCGGTGGAGTATACAGGGTTAGAAGTGAGCGAATCAAAAACAAAGTACATGATTGTGGATAAGCTAGGCATCTGCAGAGGGAGGAAGATCTCAGAGTTGGGAATTTTACTTTTGAAAAGGTTAGCGAATTCAGGTATCTGGGTACGACCATAAATGATAGAAACGAGATTAATGTCGAAATAAATAAGAGACTCCATTCGGGTAATGCTTGCTTCTACGCCGTGAGTAATTTACTTAAGTCGAGGCTGTTGTCTAAAAACGTTAAAATAAGAATATACAGGACAATAATACTGCCGGTGGTTCTGTACGGGTGCGAAACGTGGGCCCTCACTAAGCAGGCGGACAACCGATTTAGGGTATTTGAAAATAAAGTCTTGCGAAAAATATACGGGCCGCAGAAAGATGAGGAAACCGGGGAATGGAGGAGACTACACAATGATGAGCTACACAATCTGTACGCGTCACCAAATATTAACAGAATAATAAAATCGCGCAGATTGGGATGGGCAGGGCACGTAGCGAGAATGGGAGACGACCGTACGGCAGCGCGTGTCATGAAGGGCAGGCCGATGGTAACGCGACCTCTAGGTAGACCTAGACGTAGATGGGAGGACAACGTAAAAGCGGATCTAGTAGAAATAGGACGGGTGGGTGTCGATCGGAGAGGTGCATCTTGGGCGGGGTTGACACAAGATAGGGCAGCGTGGAAGGCTTGCGTAGATGAGGCGATGAACTTTCGAGTTCCAAATGCCATGTAAAAAAAAAAAAAGCACTGAATGTAATGAGTAAATACATTCGTACGTTCGCTTGTTTCAACAAAAGTCCGGAAAAAAAAGAAAAGCTTCGCGCGAACGGAAAATTAGCACATTTTATCATGTTAAACGTTTCTGCGAAAAATTTCAATTCGTGAACAGCGCAGTGAAAAGAGTATAATTCGCAGAAAGAGCTGTTGTGAGCCTTTTTGAAGTTCGCGCGATTGCCTCTGTCAGAATGCGCATTAACGAAGTGCAATTAACTGCCATTTTCCCTTCCAACGAAGCCACTCAAACGAAAATGATAATCCGAGAGCGAAAAAAATTACTTTCCGACAATGCTCGATAGACTGCATCGAAGAAGAAGCTTCCGAAGTCAATTTTTATTCTATCTCGAGCATATAAATCACAAAAGACTTATTACAGCAAAGCTGCAGAGAACAATAAAGCAAGCAACCGCCTTTTACCCTCGAACGCCTCGGAGAACCACAAGCTCCGAAGAATACGGCAAGTTTCGCAGCTCGCCACCTCGACGCTTTTCATTTCGCGCGAAGCATCCAGTGACTCGGCTGTAAATTAATCGCGGCTAGCTGTAATGAAAACTCGCCGGGGAGCTTTTTGTCATTGCATCCAGCGCCGCTGGCCGAGCGACAATTACGTCATGCAAATGTACCAGAAAATGAGCAAATTAGTACAAACAACGTGGATCTCGTAATTTGTCTTCCCCCCCTCTCTCTCTCTCTCTCTCTCTCTCTCTCTCTCGCGCTGCCTTAGCCCAGGCAGAAGCGCTAAGTTTATCAGGCTCGTGTGAATGCGCGTCGTTTGCGCATTTAATCGTCCATGGAAATGGTCCCGTCGGACGAAGCGTTGTGTTTCTCTCTCTCTCCCTCCCGAGCTTGCAAGCTCTGTCTCCGTTGCACTGGTACTGCTGGCTCCGGGAGAGATTCGATCTGGATGCGCGTTTCCCACGAGCTCGCGAGATCGTTAGCACCTCGCTTTGGAGAGAATTAGATGAACACACGCTGGTGAGCGTATAATATCGCTAGAGAGCTTTTCCCTCTTTCTTTCTGCACTCGCGTTAACGTGAACCTACGATCGAAGATGGCTTTCGAGTTTTCTCTCCGCGAGTACTCGCTTGTTTCGGAGTCTCGTCGTCGTTGAAATTCAACCTGATCAAGAGAGTCTTTAGCGACAGATTTCTCATCCGACACGTCGGGGCGTGAAAGCTCGCACGTACAGACACGGGAGCTGGCTTGTAGCACCTCAAGTTCCAGCGTATAACTCTACACAAAGCCGCAGCCTCTATTCACCGTATTTCTCTCCTCTACGTGCACGCATTATCTTCGATGTACATCTAGTTCACGTGTACGCGAGGATTTACACGCCCTTATAGCGAACTGTAAGCAGTGTGCGCGCGCGCGCCTGCACCTAATCACAGCTGGGGCTTTAGGGGGGAAACGGATGACTTGCCTTGCATTGGGAATAACCGAAATTAATGCAGCGAATGCTTACTCATTGAATTTCTAAGCGAGTGTAATGACGTTAAATTCGCATAATTGTAGTGCTGTATATAAACTTTGTTTTCACGAAAATTGAGTAAAGCTAGCTGGTATTAGGTTACGGGTCATTGTGATTCCGAAAGCGTTGGCTCGGGTGGCTCGTACAAAGCGATATTTGAAACGGATCAAAAATACTCCAAGCACTTGTGTGTCTGTCTGGTGGTTGAGCTTCCAGTACAAGTGAATTTCGTAATCTCTTGGGATTAAAAGCGAAACTCGAGCAGGTGCCAAAAACACAATGAAAGGCGATTCAGCTTCCGTTTGCTTCGAGTATACAGCTTGGTTTCTATTATCCTGTTGCCTCGCTTGCTCACTTTATGTAACGTATAACGGTAAATCTCAAATGCTCGATTAACCATTTAATTTGATTACGCTCGTTGAAAATTCGAAAATAAAACAATCGATCCAGTTCAGGAATGCAGCGCAAGCTCCTTATAAGCTCCTTCGCGAGCTCCTAGCCGAAGAGCATCTCTGGCTGCTGGCAAGTCGAGATACGCAACTGCAGCAGCAGTAGCAGCAACACTACAGCGGCTTCGCGTCATCCTCCCTTTGAAACTCCAAAACAATCTTCAATGTAAGTATAATCAAGTGTCATATCGCCCACCACTCACCTCTCGGCTGCCGCGCAAGTTAAGCCTCTCGCGCGGACTGTTCATTGCATCAGCGGCCACAGCCGCACCGCCAGAGTTAATCCCTTCAAGTACAAAACTTACCATCGCGAGAGGCTGCCACTGTACATAGACACACAACTTGCCTCTTCCTTGCGCGCACACACAGACTCATTCAAGAAATCGCCGGCGAGGAGGCCGCATCGCGTTCGCACTTCCACGGTAATTGCCAATCAAGTGTAATTAATTCAATAAGCCAAGTTGGGGGAAGCATAGCTCGGCTTGACTTGCGGGAGTAGGATAGCTGCATTATGAACGATCGCGCAGCCGAGGCTGAAGCTCCGAAACTCGCTCGAGTCTTCGGGAAGCTATACCGATGCTTCTGCTCCTTGGCTAATATGCTGCTTTGAGCGAGAGAAGCCTCTTGGTTTGCCGAACTGATAATAATACACTGTGTCGCTATGCGCCGAGGTTCTGCATCTAGAGAGGAGCTGATGAGTGCATTAATGGGAAGAGTATTTTCGTGGATGTTGCTGGTATTGTTAGTCACGTAACCAGTGTTGACTTTGAAGTTCGGTTTTAGTTTTGAAAGTGGGTAAATTATTGCGTTGAATATTTTAATGAATTGTCAGTATAGTAATAATTCGATAACGAGATAATTTTGACAAGAGTTTCAGGATAAAACGTTTATAAACGCCAAAGCAAGTAATCATTATCAGTAAGTTAATTACTGGACTAAAAACATCTTTTTGTAAATGCTACAGAAATGAAAACGAACTTTTAAAACGATGCTTAATGTAAAAGCGATAGCGAAGCGTGAAAAAGGAAGAATGAGAACTATGGCCGCGGCGAAAAGGGAGAAATAATGCAGAAAGTAAATTAAAAAAAGACAATAAAAATGAAAGCATAAAGGATAGAATAAGCAAAATTGTATACGCAGCTATAGGAAGTGAGTAAAACTTTTATGAGCCAATGGAGTGCCAGGTATACGCTTTTTTCTCTTTCCCGCTGGAGAAACGCTCTTTTGATGAACTGTAGTCTCCGGGTTTTGCTTAATATTTTAATAAATGGACGCGGAAAATTACGAAGTGTCAGAGATTGTCGTTAATAATAACATGACTCCGTAATAATATCTAACTTCAATTTCTCTCTTAATTTAAAAAGACTTCAAGAAACATTCACACGGGTCTATCATCAAAATCACAGTACCCTATAGGTTAATCCAGACAAATTCCACATACTTTGTACGCACAAATCGAAAGAAAACCCATAGCGTCGCGCAGTCTCTTCGGATTGATTTCGCGCCATTCATCGGCGAGAATATCATTATCGGAAAGAGACTCGGCGCGAGGAATCGTATAGTCTGATTTCCGTTATTAAATAAACCGACGACGCGACACACCAGACGATCGCTGAATACCGGAGATCGTTCCTACTGCTGCTACATCAGCGTCCTTGATCCGATAGGGCCCCGGGGAAAGTGTGCCGACGAAGACGACGAGGCCGATATCCGAAACGAAGTATTCTTCGGAGCTGATATGCCATGTATACGTTGTACGAAAATTTATCCGACAAATGTAGACAAATGTATTACTCAATTATATTTACAAACGCAAAAGAGAAAGCTCAGCGAAAAAGCAAACTGAATAGGAAAAATTCTGCCAGGATCCCATGATTTATCCATTTCAAAAAATGTCATGTAAAACTGCGCGATCAATGTTTGCTAATTAGTAAACTGGAAATTTTCGAACGGCATGAATCAAAACATTCAGTTTTAAAATTCGTAAGACGCGCTGCAAGTTTTACTCAATAAAGGAATCTTTAAGAATAAGAGTAAGAAAGAGTATCTTTGAGATATCTCTCTGAAAGGTGTCCATAGGAGTTATAGAATAAGCGGCTTAAGCAGAAATACAAACCTAACTATACAATGCTTCAATTCTCCCAACTCTATAGAAGAACTACAATTTCACATAAGGAACTATAAGTAACTGGGTTGGAATTATTCAATAACCATATATAATATCCATCGTTCTTCTCCTGGAATTTCCAATAAAATAGTACCACCAGCTCAGAACAAAAAAAAAAACAGATAGAGGAAATGGCGCACTCCTCGCGTCGAATTTTTCTCTCTTTCTCTCTTCACGGCTGAGTGGCTTTAGACTCGCGATCTCCGCGGTAGAAAAGAAGAAGGCGAGCACTGCAGTCACCGCATGTACGTGGCATGCGTGGCGCTTCCGATGACTCTCACCTTTCGAACTCGCCGTCGAGAATGTGCATTATCGACGACGACGACGACGACGTAGCTCATGCATAGCGATTCGAGCGCGACGATGGCATATATTTTCTCCCTCTTTTTCCTCCCTTTTCTACTGGGAAAATCATAATTTTTCATTGTACGTCTGCGCCCGGAGAGCTCGCTTTTATGCCGGAGTCAATCGAGGATGTGTCGTTATTTTTGCCTCTCGAGTAGTTGCTTCGGGTAATGGACGGATGACGCTCCTGTTATGGCTGAACCATTTTATATTTTCTAATACAAAATCGCTCTAACACAGGGCGCCTAACTTTTTAAAACTGCGTCGAGCGTAAATTCAGCGAAACTCTCGTGCACTACAGCGCTCCGACAGTGTGTGGCCTAAAAGTTTAACGTCGATACATAATTTTTTCACCGGAGCCTCCGTTGTTTGTCTTTGGCGTTTTCGCGCCAAAGGAGAACGGAGCAGTATAGCAGAGCGTCATCCTCTCTGCGACAGAGTGTTATAGTACCCACTGTTCTATTTGCAGGCCGGGGTTGAGGCAGGTGAACCCGTAGAGGCTCTCTCTCCCGTTATAGCCTCTCGCATCGTCTGAATAATAAATGCAAGAGAGAAAGAGAGAGAGAGAGAGAGAGAGAGAGAGAGAGAGAGAGAGAGAACTGCGAGTGGTCGCAGATGCGCCTAGGCTTAGAATGCACTTTGCTGCACTGCAGTCGCCCGAAAATGACTCGTCCCACATCTCATCTTTTTTTGCACTCGCGAGGCCTCTTGTTATGCTCGCGGATAACGCGAAGATATCGTTGAACTCGACGGAACGATTGTTTGTTATAAAAACGGAGTAGGCCCTTGGCGATGCGAGAATATCCGATCAAATTTATAAAAGCTTCATAACACTGTTGTTTTTACGGTTCGTTGCCGACGCAACAAACGCGAAATTATCACTCCCTAATTAACCTCGAGCTTAAAACACACTCACTCTTGTCAATACCCGATACACACCTCTATTTCATTTTCCATTCGTTTGTCGTCCAAATGCGCAGCTAAAAAATTCAATCCGCGCACATTAGTCGTCGTCGTTGCTTTTCCGCACACATACGCGTGCACTTTTTTGCCTACGAGAGAGCAGAGCAGTCCAGTTAGAAGAGCCCGCATAATTGTCATGCGAATTATGCAATAACATGAATAAATTGCGCGACTTTGGTCAACTCTTTCATTTGGCCTGTGTGCATGTGTGTGTATGCGTCGTTGCAGTCCTTTTTCAGACCTCTTTTTTTGTCGGTGTTCGTCTCTCTACCTGCGTCTCTGATGAAATGTTGCATAAATATGTAAGTTGGTTTGTTACGGCAAAAAACAGTATAGTACAGAGCGCGAGGGAGCTTGCAGGGAGAAAGGAAAAAGGAAGAAGGAATACTCCACGCGTTCTGTGTGTGCTCGCTACGTTCGCGTCTATAACGAAGCTATGTAATTTTACGAGAAATACGCTCTGTAAATCCTTATTTTTCGTTTTCGGACGAGCAGCCGAGTTTACACGCATATTTCGAGATGAACTCGATTGCAAAAACATGTTACTTCGAAATTACTCACGCTCGGGTATAATAAACATTGAAAAAAGTTATACCTCTCTCGTGCATCCATTCACTCGGCTCGCATTTATAGTACGACACTCGAGGGCACATCGTGTCTCTCGTCCGTCGGCTGAAAATTCAAAAAGTACACATGCAGCAGTATTGATAAATAAATAATCCCAACTCGTCCGTAAAATTAAAATGTTTTGGCTGGCAAACAGCAGCAGCAGCAGAGGTAGAGTAACAGAACGAGAGTGAGTCGACCCAAAAAGTCAGAGTAGCGCAGGCAGGCAGGGATCGAGCGACATAACATTGTCGGAGTGTCGCGCAAACGTGACAGGAAAGTCCAGAGGCCCAGCGACGAAGTCGACTGCTGCTGCTGCTGTTGGCGCACGAGTGGAATCCAAACACGCGAAACTGCGTGACCCGGCACGCGCGCAAATGCATTTTACCTCTCTCCCTTGCGCTACCAATGCTGCTGCTGCTCTGGAGAATTATTTTTCTTTGAGCGACGCTATATGCGCTATAAATATTTCCTCGTCGAGAGAGAGCTTTTGAAATCCCGAACTGCCAGGCCGAATCTTATATGTAGAGGAGGATACCTTTGGAAGTGTAAAAATGCGAAGGCCGAGGAAATTTCTCGCTTGCGGAGACAGAAGGAGAGAGAGAGAGAGAGAGAGAGAGAGAGAGAGAGAGAGAGAGAGAGGGGAAGTGAAAATGTCAGCGGGTACGATGATGCATGCGTGTACTTTGCTGACGCGAGGAGGCTAAGATGAGGCTGCATTTTTCACGGGAAGCGACGTCGTTTGTTTAAAAATTTTTCGCAAGGAGAATAACGCACATGGTTGCTGTGCAATTAACGATGTAAAACAAGCCTGTTTACGCGCGCTCAATTGCTAAATAATGAAAATCACGAGTTCTGGAAAGAGCAGAGTCTTTAAGATATTTAAAGCAAACTTATTGGCATTCAGTCGGCGCTGCTTACGCCGCGCTCCGACTAAATACTAAGTCGGTTCGAGCAAAAATTTCTCCCCTCGATATATATATATATATATGTCGGGCACATCAGAACCGAAGCAGAGTAAGAAAGAGGGAGAAATAGAGCGAGTAAGTGGAGCCGAGGGCTATACGAGTAAATCTATGGAAAAAATCGGTCGAAAATAAGTTTTTCAAAAAGGTGGCAGTTCGTTTTATTTTTGTTTATGGAATCTATGCTATCGATAGTTGAATTTTGAAATATTTACGAAACAAAAATCATTTTGACTTTTCCATCATGTTATGAACATTGACCAAAAAGAATTAAAGGTTATCAAACTAATTGCAGGGAAATAATTGTAGCAGCATCGAAGGGTGAGATACCGCTTGTAGTGTGCGTTTGTATTGTCCGTCTCAATAACCTGTATAACTAGCCTGTAACTTTATAAAGCTCAACAAAGCCATCAAAACTCACCACGTCTACGAGAACGGGGAGGATTTAACCGAGCACTCAAGCCTCACTACGTCCACGAGAACGGGGAGGAATCAAATATTATCAGCCTCACTACGTCCACGAGAACAGGGAGGAAATCCGCACAACAAGCAGCGCTGTCACAAAAAGCCAATATAGACGCCTCAACCCGGACAACGAGACATCAACTACACGGAGGATGACTACTGTCGAAGAGACCAGAGCGTGAGTGTGTGCGTGTATGTGTATTTGCGCGCGATAGGTTAGCTTTACTATAAACGCATCCATCGTTAGAAAACTTTCGACCCTGAACTCTGTTTTACAATAAAGCGATAAGTGATTTTCATTTTATTTATTCACGAGAGTTTTATTTATTTCGGAATCCCTCAATTGAAAACTCTCTGATCATAACACGCTATATATCTAGACTAGGTGTGAAGATTGTGATGAGCACGAATATGTTCATTGGCTGGAGACAGCTGAGGAGTTCAAGCGGTGCGGTAAGGTTCAGTTTAAAACTGCTCTGCTTTGCAAATTAAGCTCTGATCTGCTTAGCTACATATACTCAAATAACTTTGATTTCCAAAGATATCCAAAACCACTTTTCGGCGACGAATTGGAAAGGTATCATACCGATTCTTTTTTCCAGATTTCCTCGTATATAACATATACCTCGAGAGTAGGCAGATCAGAAGCTCGTGTGTGTATGTGTGAGTGAAGGCAGGCGCATGCAAATAGGCCAGCGGTATAATTTATACCCGTCAGTGAAGTCGAGCGGGGAGGATATCCCAGGGATCCTCTATAGCTATAGCTCGCACGCGTGCGTGTTTGTGTGTGCTCGCGTTTACGAGGCGATCTGGGAGACCACAGAGCGAGAGAGAGAGAGAGAGAGAGAGAGAGAGAGAGAGAGAGAGAGAGTGAGAGAGAGAGAAAGAAGCACCGGGGAAAAAGCGATTAAAGCCTGACGCGCAAGCTCGAGCGATTGGCCGCGCGCGTACGCGGAGGGTATTCGTCGTGTTACACGATGGACGACGCACCAAGTCCTCGTGTCCCGGGCTCAATTGTTTGCTAAACGACCGGCAGGAACTGCGTGACTTTGCTTTGTGTATGCGGATAGAGCCTGCGAGATGGATTGATGGGAGATTTTCTTGAGCTGCTGCGCTTTGATGAGTTTCTGTTTATTGCCTTGATCTGTGATTTTTTATATTATGTATACACAGTATTGTTCATATTTCGAACAGATCAAGCTTGGGTAGATTATAAATTATGCATTTGATTCGCAAATCGTATGCTTGAAACACAAGCATGTCGAGTTTGCGACTGATGGAGATATTAAATTCAAACTGTTGCAGCCGCAACGATGAGCTATGCGTCCGTGGAATGAAAGTTAAAACTTCGATTTTTTGTTTAATGAAATCTATATAGTTGTCGAAATTTACGGCTCATCAAAACTTTAGTGTCGCTGCAGAGATCTCTCTCATTTTCTTTAAAAGTAACATTTCGGTATGCTATGTAGCGCGGAGGCACTTGGAGTGCGCTGAAACTGGCACGAACTTGCTATTACCATGGAGAGCCTGACCAATATTATCCGCGGGACCAGATCGAAATCAATTGAAATTGTGGACCGGCCGAAATCCGAGCTATGCAGTGGAAAACAATTACGCACATAGCATTAGTTATCCAAGCAGAGGAGATATACTACTGCGAATTTCGATAACTGCCGGTCGTTATCAATTTTCAAGTACTTTCGTCGTAAAGTATAACGATCTGCGTTAGTTATCAATATCATGCTGCAGCGCGTTTTTTGAATGTGAAATAATAGATACTCCGATATTCAGCGATCGCTATTATTAATGATATATTATTAAGATATTGTATCAACAATTTTTTTGAAAATATAATTATATTATATTACTACAATTCAGTACGCAGCCGTATCAAATCTTGCTCGTCCCATTTTCTCCGTCTACCAATCACATCGAAAAATAACACAATACTCCAGATTCTCTTTGCACATATCGCGTGCTTCTGACATGCCGCTATTGCTCGAATTGACGAGAAGCGAGCGAGCATCACTTTACTGCTGTGGCAACTTCTCTCTCTCTCTCTCTCTCTCTCTCTCTCTCTCTCTCTCTCCTCATGCTCATAAATAACGCGAACTCCCTATCTGACTCGCGCGTGTGCACCTATTCCTGCCTTATTTCCGCGTCCCTCTTTTCCCTCCCCCGGACATACTTTGTAACTTCGAAGTCTTAAGTAGGCGAGATGGAGGAGTGAGTCGGAATACGAAAAACACAGCACATCCGGACGAAACGAAAGAGGGCGAAATCCCACTTCTGGATAGCGATGGAGACGGTGATAACGACTCGAGCTTCTACGAGAGAAACAGAGAGAGACAGAGAAAAGGTCAGGAAAATATAAGAGGGTGATCGAACGTAAAATGATACGGAAATAGGGTGGGAGAGTCTGAAGAGGATTCGGAGATGGCGAATGTGAATCGTCCATTCGACTTGTGTGTCTGCTTTTTCTTTCCCGTATTGACTTATTTTTTTACTGGCTGGCTTTTTATATGGATTTGGATTGTGTGTTATACGAGAAGTTGAAAAATTAACGAAGGTCAATATTTACATGCATCTCTAGCTGGTCTGATCGATGATTACTTTTACTACTCATCAACACGACTGAACTCTATTTGATGATTCTGCTAACAGACGAGTGCTTTGAAAAGCAATTGACATTGATATCTTTGAAATTCTAAATTCTAAATAATAATATTGTTGCTTGTAAACTAATTATAGATCGAATACGTGCATGACACTTAAATAGGTGTAAATTGTGGTTAGAGATTTTCTCAAATCCAGCAAGATCTACTTAAAGTATACCTGTAGGTGTATTATCGCACATGAAATTACATCAAGGAACATGCGAGGAGATTGATACTAAAAATAATTAAATTTGAATAAAAATATACCACCTCCCGATCGCACACATACATCGCTGCGCATTATACAAGAATATTTATAAGCCTATATAGCGGCTATAAAAGTCCAAAAGTGCTCCTGCGAGAGACATTCTTAAATGCAGGCTGGATTTTTTATCTTTGGAATAAGTAGTCATCAATCTTCTTACTTCCGTTCCTTCCATTTAATAAAAATCGTGCGCGGCTACAATATGCAATTTGAGTCTAAATGATTCTAACATCACGCACGCCGTATTCGACCGAAGAAAAATGGATCCAACCTTGGCAAACACACGTGAAAATAACGATTTAAAATGCAATCCTACGCACAACTCGGAATATTTTACGATGCAAAAGTACTTAAAACATGTGTGCAGAAATATAAAATCTATTTACATTGAGTTTCAATTTTGAAGTCGATGTGTGTGTTGCGCAGTTTGGAGAAATGCTTTAAAAATTTACATAACACTTGCCTTCGAGCACCTTTCCGAGCCTATACATTTTAAATCTGTTTTATGTTCGTTCCCCGGGATATGTATAAGTCATGTGACTTTGCAATAAAATGCAGTTTCCGGTAGGTACTGCGCCGACAGGAATACACGATTAAAGTAGCAGAGGAAACCAACCACTATCCTACTACTTTTTTTTCATACATAATTCAATCTCAACATTTCAATTAATTTCCCGCCGAAAGATCTTGTCCGTTTCTTCATTATGCTATACGTATCCCTTAAATTCATAATCTCACCGAAAGTATCGACCGCAGATATCCCAGCGAACTACGTAACTTTTTCTCTCTTGGCAGTGGTAGAAAACGATCACATAAAACGCCCGTTCCCGAATTCCAAAGGCGCAGTTCACATCTCACGTATAAAAGGAGAATTTTTCCGAAAAAAAGAAACAGAAACGAAGCGGCTTTTCCGGGCTGTGTGCGAGGTGGGGGGCTCGTAAAAAAGTCACGTTTTAGCGAATATCGATGCACCGAGCGTAGTTCGGCCGTGCCAACCAAAAATTCTATCCTACGCAGAATGGCAGGCAGGCAAGCAAGCAAGCAGGAAAGGTCACACAAGTAAATGGGTCGAACGTGCGGCAGTAGTATAAGGAAACGAAAAGCGGAAACGGCGAGCTACTCGCTCCTTTTTCCTTCGACTCATTTTTCGACTATTTTTCAGGCGAGTTTCGGGCTACTTGTGATTCAGGTGGAGAGATTGATCGCGAAAACAGAAAATTTCTCTCGGGCTTATATCAAGTGTTTTATGCGTAATACAAAAATGAGACTCGACGTCTTACTTATACACTCTCGCGAAGCATTAAGTATCCGACGAAAAGTAAATCTCTCTGGCGTGATATCCCTCAAGTTTAAGACGGGCGAGTAGTTTCAAAATTTCCAGCACATAAGTAGACGATACGGCCAACAGACAGTCAAGAAAAATCACAAGATATTCCCCCAAAGAAGTTACTTTACTCCGCACACATTCAAACTTTGGCTTCGGTACACGTAGCCGCGAGTGAGAGAGAGAGAGAGAGAGAGAGAGAGAGAGAGAGAGAGAGAGAGAGAGAGAGAGAGAGAGCAGACGAAGAAGGAACGCGGAGTAGGTGTACGTGGGTAAGGAAATGGCAAAGGAGAAGATAGAGGTGAAAACGTAGGTGTAGGTGTCGGCTTGTGCCGCATCGCGCATGCAAGGCGCCGCAAATGGCCTTGCATCGGAGTTTGAAAAGCAGCTCTCTCTCTCTCTCGCTCTTACTCTATTTGGGCCAAACTCCGTGTGCGGCGCGCCTTGCTCATTTCGCGAGCGCCACTATACTCCGTACAGCCACCCCCGCTTTGATTATTCTGAAAACGCTGCTTGCATCTTTCGATTTCGCGATCCCATTAACCGATAGATTGGCTCCCCCTACTTCCTCTCTCTCTCTCTCTTCTCTCCCTCTCTCTCTCTCTCTCTCTCTCTCTCTCTCTCTCTCTCTCTCTCTTCTTATTATTCCACGGAGAGACGAGAGGCTGTTTTGTTCCCGCAGAATCGAGTGTCGCATTAAAAAAACCGAGGCAATACCGCCGGCTCACTGATGCAGGAAATTATCGAGTTTTCAGGGTTGCGCGCTCCACGAAATGATGATGGCTGTGCCGGGGATGTGTACAGTATATAGCTCTCGCTCTAGATGCAATTTTGCTCGGAGCAGGCCACGAACGCCGAAATTTCAAGAAAAACTTCTTGACTCGTCAGATTTTTAAGTTTTTAATTTTTTAAACCTCCACCGCAACAGCGTGTATTTTTCAAGACGAGACATTGTAAACACCTCCGAAAAAACTGAAATTTAAATTTCATTCCCAGTCTATTTTTCACTCCCTTCTCGAAATTTCCGCTCGCATACGTGTGCAAATCACAATTTTTCAGCCGAGGGAATCTAGAGCGTCACTCGCGATTAAATTACACTCTAATAATTTCCCTTCAACGGACTCGGTTAAATTTGCGCCTAAAATTACACCCTGGCAGCAGTAGGAGCACTCGTGTGACTGCAAGAGGAAAGAGGGGGGGGGGGGTGGGTTGCGCGTCAGTCTGCGGCCGGCGATGAGGGGCATTGCTCGGATTCCGAAAATAATGAACCCACTACTCGACGCGGACGAATTGACCTCGTGAGAATCGAGTGAAAGAGGAAGTGTGTTGTCGTCGTCGTCGGCTCTCTTCACGAGGCATGAACACCTGACGTTTTCTAACGAACGCGCGTCATCGGCAGTTACGACGACGACGACGACTATAAGAGGAAAATCGTTTACACCGATTTGTGGGTGGGATCGATTTTCCGGTTACGCGGAGGCTTTCTATATTTCGAAAATCGTCAGAGGTTAAAAGCTGCTTAGGTGCGATGAGAGAGCCTGACGTGTATGCGACACTTCGCCTATACTATACCGAAAGGTTTAAAGCACGTGATTTATTTTTGGACTCGCGAGCCCGGCTTCACGTGTATTTTCGGCCCTTTTGATAACTCGCGCCGTGATATTTTGAGCAAACGGATTTTCATACAAATCCGCTCGGGCTTCCTGCGCGTCAGCGGGATGCTTGGTTCTAATTAAACTTTTGAAAAGATGTCGCTGCTCCACAGAAAATTTTAACATACATTTCCGCAGCGAGCTGTACATACAACAACCCATATATATGAAAGAAACGTCCCGGCAATAACCGAAAAAGCATATTAACTAAAAACCACCACCCGGTGTTCGCAAGCCTATACATATTTCATCCCAGCTGCGCGCGGAGCTTTCGCAAGCTCTCTCGGATCCATTTTCCTTTGTGCATCGGCCGGGGGAGAATCACCTCTGGGATCGAGTGCACACACAATAACAGCAGCAGCAGCAACAACACGGCACTGCACAAGCCAGCCGGGGTAGTTGGTCGGGTGCACCGGAGGGTGGCGCCAGAACTCGCACGGGCCACTTAGGTCAAGCGAGATGACGTCACGGGCACTGCCGACTGCGTCACGGCACGCGGAAACTCCCCACTCGCGCAGCTGATCGATGACGCGACCTTGCCGACCCTCGAGAGTCTCTCTCTCTCTCTCTTGCTCTCCGTACCGGGGAGAGAAGAAGGGAGGGCGGAAGGGAGGGGGAAACGGACCAGATCCTGTCCCAGAGCTCAAAGGGGCGGTGGCTGTTTCTGCAACCTGGCAACCCTGTCTATATTTAGAATCGCTCCGCTGCCGTTCTTTTACGCGCTTGCGATGCTCAGCCTCTCGTATACGTACACGCATCCATGTGCGCGCGCGCGCGTCGAGCCTCTTCGTCGATGTAGCGCTGCATAGAGGTAATGAATTTCGGGTTGCATCCCCGATTAGCGATTGTGATTCTGATTGAATACACCGCTCGCTCTCGCGCGCTAATAAATCTCGGCCCCAGCTCGACAAGTTGCATAATCGATCGTCCATTATTTGTTGTCGAGACCGCATCGCTCATCCGATAAATTGGCTCCGCACCTGTTAATTACCAATATTTGCGGAAGCCTCGTTACGGGATTCCGGATCATCGCACGCAAGCTTGCCACGACACAAATCTTAGATGCAAGCTTGAATTCAGTGTGTGTGTGTGTTTGCAATTGACCGTTGCGCGTATACGGATCGTTAATTATTTACACGACAGTTCTAACGGAGCATCCAAAGGGATAGGCCTACGGAGGCCAATAACCGTTATCACGGCTCCAATAACAAACTAATTAACTCCGGCTCTCTCTCCCTCTCTGTGCATACACGCATACACTGTTATGCATTCATATCGACAGAGCCATAAACATTTTCGATCAGTATATATACGTCTCTCTCTCTCTCTCTCTCTCACTCTGAGGTATATAGGTTAACTGCTCAATCTGCATCGTCGTACGCGAGGGTGACAAAAGCATAAAGTTTAGCGCCGTATGCCCTCCTATATACTTTCGCCTGCGCTGCAAGCAAGCGTCCTTGGCTATTTGTTTGGAAAATCTGTCGATCAAAGGGTTATGCTAAAGTTACGGGCGGGCAAAGGATGGCTTTTTTGCGAGTTTTCCTTGGGAAAAAAATGCGCTTGCTTGCACTCTGCTCTACTTGTTTTTTTTTTTCGTCGAAAATAAACAGACGACGTTGCTGGAAGATTTTTTACACGAATATCGGTGTTTGCGGGACTTGCCTTCTGTTTATACTGTCCGTATGTATATATGTGAGTTTGTGCTAGGCTTTTGAAAAAATTGCAAATAATTAATCGATTTTAGAGCGCATAAAAGCTCGCGCATAGACCATAGTAAATAAACCCTATATCAAACTGCAGATATGAACATGACAGATTTCACGTTAAATAATCCAGGCTGTGCGGTCGCATGCGTCGTTAGCAATTATCGATTTAATTCGATATTGCAGAAGCTCTAATGATATTGATACAGAGCGTTAGCTAATGTTTAGTTCAATGATCGTAACGTAGATAACGCGATGTGCAACATTGAGCGGTATATTATAATAACGTCGCGCCATTAGCGGCTCAATTCACCCAATCCATAATGCACATCCAAGCTACTATTACATGAATAACTTCGAAATAAAAGTTAATGTATAAAACGCGAATTGGGATATTTAACGAAATACACAAACACCGCAATTCAGGCTGCGTTCGCGGAACATCGACAAATCGACACCCGTCTCGTCGACGATCGCCAAAAAGGCCGAACAATCATCAGCCGCGCTGACTGGCCATTGTAAAGCGCCATTGGATCGAAATAATACAGAAATGCGCATATTAATCCCAGAGGCCCTGTGCGCGATCTAATCTCATCCGCTGCTTCTACGACCTATAGTCAACGCGCACACACATACATACAAAACGGCCTACATCGGGCCGGCGCGCGACGCGCGCTAATTAACATGAGAACAGAGAGAATAATTACCAGAGAGCCATTGAAATTCAGGCCCCCAGTGCGCGTTGCAGTGGTATGGCACACGAGAAGCGCACCAGCGCTCGCGCGCGACTTTCATTAATCACATGCAGAAGCGACGTATAAACTTCGCGAATGTCCGGCATCCCCTGTTTTCTTTTTTTGCCTCAGCGGCACCGGCATGGACTCTGCAGAAGAGAGAGAGAGAGAGAGAGAGAGAGAGAGAGAGAGAGAGAGAGAGAGAGAGAGAGAGAGAGGGAGAGTCGATGGAATATCCGCGGAGAGCAAAAAAGCCGAGAGGCTATACGAGGAGGAGCAAAATCGAAGATTGATTCGCCGAGCCTGGCAATTTAATATCTCTCTGCTGTGCGAGCTACCGTTGATTTAGAGTCTCCTGATGGCGGCTCGCGGATGTATGGCCCCAGCCGAACGCAAACACACGCCTGTTTGTTAATTAATTTAGCGATCGACTGTCCGTCTATAGGTCCGTAGGCTGCTGGTCATCAGTATTATCGATGAGACCGTCAGAAATCGAAAGAATAGGCCCAATTATTTGGGATCGTGTTCGCGTGAATAGAGAGATATAGAGAGAAAGAGAGAAGGGGGAAGTTATACCAGCGCGAAGCTCTTTGTTGAACTAACGATAAATTGGCACGAAAATCGTCGGTTTCGCTCGTAGTGTTTGCCGACGGATGCGCGCCGACGTTGAGGGATGAACGCTTTAGTTAGCGGTCGTTTGTTTTGGTTAAATTTTTGGCCGAGGAGAGCATTCGCATTTCGACTGATCGTCGAATTTTAATTAATCACGCTTTTTTTTGGCACGCTTGCAGCGTATGTGACGATGAATGTTGGATAAAGAAATGGTGAAATTGAGAATCAAAGGACGTTGATGCTCAGGTGCAAGTAGAAAAACTCCGGTTTAGTCAGACGATTTTTTAAGGAATTACGCGTTGCCGTGTGCTTGTCAGCTGTAAAAATCGTTCTCTGTATATCAACGTAATATTGAAAAGAAAAAGTCAAACGGGGTCAGATAGCATCGAAGGAGGCGCAAAAATCATCGGTAAATTGCACTCGTGAGATTTATTGCTAATTAGCGCAGTCTTGTTGGCAGTGTTGTAGTCTCCCCTTGTACGCGCTTCCTGGCAACACGATACTCGTATACACACGAGCCTCCAATCTATCATATGAAAAATAACTTCTCGCCGTACATCGAATACATTTCGATATTTTTCATTTGACGCACTACCCAGTTTCGAAATTATGAAATCGCCGGGCGGTTACACGAGCCAATGTATATGCCCTCCTCTCTCTCTCTCGGCTAATTTGGCCGAACATGCTCGGTGTACACGAAACAATTTCGCATCGCATTGATATAGTGCGTGTTTCTGTTATCGAGGCCGGGCCGCACGAAAACTAATTGATTAAACGCTGATAATGGTTTACGAGTTCGGGGGAGCAACTGGCGTTGCTGCTGCTACTTTGCGACTTGAGCGGGAATCCGAGGCGGTGTTCCATGCCGCGAACGCGCTAGTGTGATTATGTGATGAGAACGTTTAGTTTTTTCACTTACCTGCGTGAGTTGATGTTAACAAAGATGCGTTTTTCTTAAAAAGCTCGAATCAATCTCGTTGGAATGGGTACGCATACAGATGAACGTAATTCGGTGAAAATTTCAATAGTTGTTAAGTTGAGAATTATTTTTATTTTCAAGAGTTTGAGGCTGACTTATGTCTAAAAAATAATTGGACCATTGATGCTTTGAAATATACTTAAAAAAAAGACTTTGATTAATAAAGTAAAAGTCATCCATCATCACAAGAGCTTTATGAAGTTACAAAATAAAAAACATGCAGTATTCTTCTTTTAATAAGTGAATTGAGAAAGTATAGATAAGAAATCATAGGAGAACAGCATATTTGAAAAGTTTACACTGATTGTGAATACTTTATTACATTTAAGGCAGAAAGGAGTAGGAAAATGTAGCATTTTTAGAATAGTACGTCAGTTATTATTTACATTCAAATAAACGATCGTGTATTGTTGCAAATTCGACTTGGCTTACAAATTGTCGTGTCACTCGACATATGAGATTAGTTGTCGATCTTTATCCAAACAGATATATTCAATCGAGATAACTAGAGAGACTTGTGTATGTATTTTGTCGGTCGGAAGACATCTTTCATGCTTCAAATCTCTCTTATTTCAAAAATTCTCTCTACTTAGTATAGGAAAAGAAACGCGATCGTCTCTTTTCCAAGATATAATCGACTGATAATCGACTCGCGTTCGTTTGTTCCAGTACAGAGTTGTCGCCGCTTATTTTGCTTCGCAAATACAGTACCAGTCACAGAGCCTTGATCGATTGGCTTGTATCTCAGTATAGGGATCGTGACGCGTTAACGTCACTGATCAGTCTCACAAGGTATCGATAACGATTGTTTTGACCCTGCTTATTTCGTTTTGTTTCTTTCGATTTGGCAAAATGAGCAGATGACTTTTATTAATATAACGTATATAGATGCATACAAAAATTGTATAGTTTTCTTTCCTTTTAAGTTTCAAACAATTTTTATGCTTTACAAAATTCTTTCTTTATTGCTGCTCGTGTCAGAGATGGAGTGAACACTTCGTGTAGCATCAATTCAATTTTCGAAATCGACATCGGTAAAACTGGTAGCGACGAAGCATTTACTAATCATACATGAAAAATATTTATTAAAAAGGTAACAGTTGGTTTATCAATTGAAACATGAGATAAAACATTGTATCAATTCATTGCCCTCAAGAGCTGGTAATGCAACTTATTTGAAATTTTTTGTCGGATAACCACTTCATCATTCAGTTTTCATTTATAACGGGAGTTTATTATACAACAGTCGCTAAGATAGTACGTAGCTTTGCGAGTGTTTATTTCTCTGTATATTTCTCTGTGAATGTACACATTAAAATTCTCTCTCTAGGATTCCTCGATTCTTCAGTTGACACCTTAATTGTAGTGTACGCACCATAATTGTTATTGTTTTTTTTTTAATTTTCTTTATTGATTTACATCATGTATTACCTCCTTACCTTCTTAACTACTGTACTTTATTCGATAGTATCATTAATCGTAATAAGAAATTATGAAGATATGATAGATTTAACTCGTGTTATCGGAATAGCCTGCATATTTGACTACTACTCCTTTTTTTACATGCATTTGCTTATTTTCTTGATTAGAGAATCAATATAAAAATAATCACAACATTGTATAATTACAAAAGAAAACGCAGTTTTTGTTTTTTATTTATTTGTATTTCTTGTGTATATTTGTGACAAATACCGTAAGTTTATACGGATTACGATGGGTATACACTTTTATTATAAAACCTATTTTTTTTTTATTGTAAATTGTGAGCTTCTAATAACAACACTTTCAAATAAGTGAGATACTTGCAGGTTGAATGAAATATTTGCTTGTATCGATTTCTTATCGTCGCTGGTATTGGTAACAACAAAAATAGAACAGAAAATGTTTATTTAAATTTGTATGCATACATTTAACCTTCAAAAATGAGTATTTGTTTTAACAATTCGATAAACCACTCTATTTCGCTGCAAGTGGTATAGTTTAATTTTTATGATACTTTTTATTCATAAGACGCATGTGAACTTTATAAAAAGACGCTTTTTCCATACAGTAAAATGAAGGAAGCTTGTGGAAAGTGTTATATCGTATATTTGGCACGATGAAACCTCGCTTGGAAACTAGAACGTCATTAACGCGTCGGCGGCAGTGAAAACACGAAGTGGGTGCTAGCACAAGGTGATATTGCGAGAGAAATTGAAACTCACACACGCACGCGCCTTTTTTACTCACTTCTCATCGAACTGCGGTGGGTCAGATTGTATAAAGAATCGTCAATATATGCACAAAACGATATTTGTATTTTAGACGCGTTTAATATTTTTCCTTTTTCTATTACTTGTTTCGAATATAACACTCATAATATCAATTATATCTTAGTCGAAAGCTACTTACTTTCAGATTGTTTTATATTAGATTTTATTTCCTTACGAGAAGTTTTAACGAAAAAATAGATTTTATACAAATGATTATTATAAGTCGTCTCACGCATGCGTCAACAGTATTTTTGATCAAACTTTTCTTATGCGATTGCACTTTGCGATCCGAAACATTGTGTCGATTCTTTAATTGTAGATTGTATGAATCTTAGTTTTAAACAATTCGTCGTGGCTATTGAAAACCAGGTATGTAATATTGTATACCTAATACACTTTTTCGAAACCTATCAAGTTCTGAAAAACATTGTTTCTTATTTTTCATTTTTTTATAAGAAAAATAAATCTTCGTTAACCAACTTGAAAATGGAAGTTTTAAACTCATACGAGTATTTGCATACTGTTGGAGTACAAAATAATTAAGTATTACTACATAAATTGGTTACTCAGGTATCCTAAAAGTATAAAACTGCAGTGTCAGCGCGTTTTCACTATCGTATATTTGCCTCCATGCAACTTGTGCTTTTTTATATTAACTATAATGCGCTCATATATCATTAAAGTATGTGTAACGCAATTTTACATTTAACATTCAAGATAAAACTACAAAGACGTCCTCTGTGTCAATGCTTAATGCTATACAACTGATAAACCTCCCAGCTCTCATTAAAAAAGTAATTTTTATTGCATTTAGTATTTTTGTTGTGAATTTTTTTATTTGATCAGTTCGAAAATATTATGTACCATAAAATACTAAAGGCTCACAGTATAGTTATACTAAAAAAGTCTCGAATAATTATAATCACATCTTTCTAGAGAATATCGTATCATACCAAAGATTATTTAACATCTTAGCAAAGTGGTTTATGGCAGTTTCAAAGAAACATGAATTTGGTTCAAAGTGTTTTATCAAACATTCGAGATAACAAATTTCTTAAAACTAACCCTATATATATATATATATATATATATATATATATATACTTCAATTAAGATCCATTTTCAGTCGTTAGTCTAAAAGTTTCAAAAGTACCACGAATAAAGTTTGCTAACAACATTTCACTATTGCGGATTATTTTTAAAAAATAACCATATTCAAGATTAGTTTTGCTAAATTTGCATCGACGCCAAGGACAATTAGTCAAATGTTAAATTTATTTAATATTCACGCTCACGATTAAAAAACAATTTGTGGCGCTTGATTTTTGCACAATATTTCTTTTCTTTCACTCACGACGTCAACTTTTATTTTTTTATTACATTAGGATTTACAGCGATGGTATTAGTAATTGTGTTTGTAATAATCATAATGGAAATAATTGTAATAATAAAAGAATAATAATAATCCCCGTCGTAAATATATATATATATATATATATATATATATATATATATATATATATTCATATATATTATTCATAGCAATAACTATCCACAGTTAAGTTCCACGATTTGTCCGATTGGCTCGTAGAAAAAGCGCCGAGTCTTATGTGTTTTCTCTCAGTGTAAACTCCCGTGTTCTCATCAATTCCTGTGCGCGGAGTAAAGCAATGCCACTCTTGATTCGCATACGATATATTTCTTTTGGATTATCACTCAAATCTTACATCAGTTGCTCCTCAATTTGTCACATCGTCTTTTCTCCTCGTAACACAGATTTCGCGTGTCGTCAGGCATTATTACCTTATCTCACCCGTTAACACCTATGCGTATCCGTATACACTCTTCGCACACTAGCTCATTCGTTACCGCTTATGTATGTATAATTTTTATTATATACTTACACTCACACAGTTATAACAGTTAAAACAAAGTTGATTTTCTCTGTAAACGGGAGGCTGCGCTGATCTCGATATTACACAACACACATGCACCAACCCCAGGACCATCATTCTACGCCTCTTTGTTTAGCTTGAAAAAGTCCATTTTTTGATTCTTTCGTCGCACTTCGAGTTACTCGTGGTTTCTTACACTTAAGCTATTTACAATGTACAAACGAGCTCGAAGTTTCTACGACTCACTTGTTACTCATCACTATCATCTATTGTTATAATTATATATAGTTCTTAGTGGCGAGTTTCTTGAGCGATGCGATTGGCACGGCCTTGATTGAGTTTTCAGCTGCATCGAACGTTTACTTCAACGGATAATGAATGCGATTGATTTGACATTTGAAATTTTCTCACGACATCGATCGCTTAACAATACACTTTGGATTGTATTGTTGTATAACATGATTTTACGATGACGTGGGTCTTAATTTTGAGAGAAGAAATATTTTCATTATTCGTTTCAAGCAAACGAACGGCTTCTACTTTGTACTTTGGCTTGATTTGAGCTCGCGATTTCTGAGTCTTGTGATTTTTGGTCGTTTAATTTGATTGAGTTTGAGTAGTTTACCATCAAAATAATAACACATCTTACTATTTCCTTTGTATGCACTCGTTATTAAGGTAGCTTGATTTTAGATCAGATTGCGCGCTAATTTCAACATCAGTGTCACGTTTATCGTGCAATTTCGTTTAGTTTTCACTACCTAGATATCAAATATTGTACAGTCATTCTATCACTAGTTTTCATCTTTATTAGCCGTTTCTTTTACTTTATTGTTACAGGGATAACACTGATCGCGAAATTAGCTGTCAATCAAATCCGAGATAAAGTATTTATAGACTTCCAAGTTTTGTCACTTATTACGTGTTATTACATCATACCTAATGCATTACTAGATTCGAATTTCAAAAATATATATCATTTATTATAACACATCCTTTATACTGTAAACCATCGATTTTTGCTATTTTCGCTCGTCAATATACAAAAAATATTCATTCTTATATCCCTGTACATTATTTAAATATGTTGTTTAGGAACAGGATTGACCTCTCGAAACGCAAAAATTCAACTGAAAATCATCTCGCTATATAAGTATATCCAGTTTACACTCCACTGATAAAACATCCGTTATATATAGTACTTCTAACGCGTGTTCCAAATTAAAGCGAAATTCAAAATCCTTGCAAAGAAACCGAACGAATCAACAAAATCTCAGAAACTTGAGTAAAACCGAGAGCTCAAACCACGACCAAAGCCTTCACGAGCCGTCGTCCATGTCCTCGTCCTCACAGCAGCTGTAGACCTCGCACTCGTCGCCCTCGCAGATTACCTCCATATGCTACGAAACGTATTCGGGCCCATCGAGGCTATCCGCGTGTTGCTGAGTCGCTGCCCAGTATCCGGGCGACGCCGGAGCCCAAGGCACCGCGACGTCGAGCGTCGAGGCGTTCAACCTTTGCTGCTGCTGCTGTGGTGGTGGCGACGTTGGCTGCTGTTGAATGCGCTGCTTGGGTGACTTGGGCGGAGACTCGGCAAAGGTGACGCTGCGTCGAGGTGGACGTCGCGGGGGCGGCGGTGGTGGTGGCGTCGGCAGACCCGTGGGCGGTGGCGGCGTCGGCACCGAGATCGAAGGTGAGCAGCTGCTCTCGGCTATCGTGCCGAGACTACTCGCCGCGCTTATTATACCTGCGTGTGTGTATTGCTGTGCACCTGGTCGGCCTCGGCATTGCCAATCGCGTTCGCTGGAGTGTAGTACTGGAAAAAGTCGAGATCGTGGGCGGTTAGATTTTTAAATTTGCTTGGGGGATTTGCTGTAGTGCAGTGTGAGAATTTAATTTGTGTCTATTCGCTTTAGTCGTTATACATATAGTCATTTTATTATTTCAATTGGATATATTTCTGTTATCAAAATTTTTATGTATCGTATATGATAAGGATGCAATGAATTGATCAAAGTGCTTACGAAAAATCGAAAACATCAAAGTAGAAACATTATGCGGTGGTCGAATCGTTAATCAAAATAACCAAAGAAATCCATCAACAAGGAACAGGAATAATAATCCGCGCGAAGAACACAAGCTTATATATTTCATTGAGAATCAAGCGGTCGGAAACTTTCCTTCAACAACTCGTCGCTTCCGATTAACTCTGACATCCCTTTGATCAATCACATTGCCAAGTGTGTATACATCCCTTACAAAGGATACTTCCAACATGTATACACAAATGTATCAGTGTAATCGTGTGTATAAGCACAAACAAGCTATAGAAATATACAAACACACACGTACACACAGAGAAACACATTGCACATAGTGTATAATATACAACACAGCTCACACAGCACTTTCCAGGCGGAAACGATCATTATGTACGTCTTAGCGGCAAAGCCATGCAGCACTTGCGTGCTCTGCAAGCCAATTAGTGTCTGTATTCTTACATGTATAGTGCGGCCGAGGGACGGATGAGGGACGGGGAAGAGCAAAAATGCCTGGACAGGGCTGCGGAAATCAGGGTGTCGAGGAGGCTCGTGCGGGTCGAAGCTTATTTTTGCTCAAGAGCTGTGCAGGTCTCGAATGAATACACGCGTGTCCATTAAATACGCGTGTGTGTATCAAGCTCTTGACTTGAAAATTATTTGCTTTAATTAGTCAGGGCTTGTTTTTTTATACATTGGCATTTTTTTTCGTTGCACTTCAGTCGAAACATGCTTGAACGTGTATTTACTTTGTATGTGCTGCGGTGAATTATACTTTCGCTAGGATACTAATTATGCATTTTTCGACAGTAGTGATCTAATTTGAGATGTGTCTGAAATTACAGAATTTTTTACATATTTATGCATAACTTCAGATGCTTATACTTTTCATTTAAAGATTTAGATTGATGAAAAATTTTAATTATGAATTGTATAAATATTTAGCTGTCATGCAATTAATTACTACTGTTTATTCTTATTTGTATCTTGTATATTTTAGAACTATACGCCAGATCATGATTTCTAGATTTGTAGATATCCATGCTGTAGTTATTTTATCGTATCATTTTTTTAGTCTATTTGAAGAAACTACAGTGTTCGAAAAAATTGAAGTGTTGTGCACGTTATAGTAAAATTCTTGAAAAGCAAATATGAAAAAAAATAGTAATAAGCAAACTATAATTTCTTGCATAATGGAGATAAAAATCATGCAACTAAACAAATATTATATTTTCAACAAAAATTTATCTGCCCTCCTTCTTACACAAAATCTTTTTTAAAAATCGTGGAAATAATAAAAATGAGAAAATAATGTCTATTTAACACGTTTAATCAAGTGACAACAATAACCCAGCGAGGTAATTAATATATAACGAGAAAAAAAACATAAATAGAACGTATACAAGAACAAAGAAGCCTGTCACTTTCATGAATGGTGGATAGACAGTAGAGTGACTCTAAGGACAAAAGTATGAAATAAAAAGAGAAACAGAGAGACACAGGGACGGCAGCACTGAATCAAGGGCAAGTACTCACTTATGGTCCCGGGCAAGGTGCATGCATCCTCCGTCTAACTCTGCAGTCCGTACCACTAGAGACAATAAATAAAGAGTAGAACCAAAACGATAGCACAGCTCTCTACCTTTAGCTTTTTTCCACCGCGCGCGATGTAATATTCACTTATATATAATAAAACGATGATTGATTGCAAAACAAAAAAAGTAAATGAGCAGAGCGCAATGAAGAGACAAAACAACAGGATGTTTATGATACTGCGAAATGAAAGAGAAATGAAGTACACGTTGAGCAGGATGATTAATACGAGAGAGGAATATGTAGAGTGTATAGTAAATATATAAGTATGGATACATATTTATATAGAGGACGCAACATCCAGATGCACGTAAGTCGAAAGCTTTCAATTGATATGATAATTACGCTTGTATAGTTTAGGAAAGTTATGATAATGTATATGAGTTTCGATGCAATGATGGTGTGTATTGAGTTAACGCACTGATTATGTCACTACTGTTCTCTACTTCCTCTAGTAAACTAAGATTATCTGTTATTATTTACAGTTTTTGTACAAGGTTGTCATCAATGGCTTTAATCTTCTTCAATCGCTTGTAAGAAACATACGCGAATTTTATTTTACCTTATGATACATAATTACAAAGTACAGCCAAACTATCAGTATAGCAAGTATATAAGCAAACTCAAACACTGTCATATAATCAGTGCATTAATGGTAGCCCGGTGTATATATGCATAGAGCGCTTTATTTTCCCGTTCCGTCATTGATTTCTCCCACATATGTTTGCCTTATATCCTTCGACCGACCCTCGACACCAGGCCGTGAGTCACCTGTCGGCTCTATAACGCGTATAGGTCGAGTGCCGGTGGCAGGAGAGATACATAGCATCAAAGTTTACTCAGCTAACTGCATGCCAAGCGTATAAATCTATACACGTATAGTTACAAGTGTGATTATACTCAATTACCAGCCAAGCGTCAAAAGAAGTATGTCTACACGCTCTCAATGACTTCCGCGTTTGCCTTTCTTATTGGCGCTTGAGCTTGCGTTGGATAATATATGTTACATCAATTTAGATATAATCGTTTATGTATAATATAATATGTAAGTTCGGTTTTTGCTTTCTACGCTCGCTAGATGCGCTTACGACAATGAAATGGTATTTGTTAGTAGCCATAATGAAGCGTGATTCAGCGTGAGCATAATATGCGAATATGATGAATGATAATAGAGAGAGAAAGAGAGGACGTCGTATGACTTACCCGGCCGTTGTCGTAGTCTCGACCGCCGCCAATCGTCAGGCGCGCCTTCGCCTTCATCGCGTCGGAAAGAGGAATCTAGAACATTAGTTTCTTAATTTACAGTTAGCTTGTGAGTTATAAAGGTGTTGGTAGAATTAGAAAATTTGTCAACACAAAGGGAAATGCTTTTCTACCATCTACATCTACCACTACTTGTAATACTCATTATTTATAAATAAAACAAAATAATTTCCCTTTGCATCGCACAATCACGATCCGTACCGATGAGCGACTCACTTTCGTTAATTAATTTTTACTTTAAAGATAAGCCAGTATTTCCAAGGCTTACGAGAGAAGCTAATTTAGTCGTATGAATTAACGAGAGCAATTAGTCCTCATCAGTACATCCCGCTAAGTAGAAGGCTTAGAAGCTTACCTTTGCCCTGGTGGCTTCAGTGTGCGACTTGTAGCAGAATTCCACGAGGGCGACGGCTAGGGCGAGTAGTAGACCGCCGATTAGAATGTAGAAAATTCCGGCAACGTTACTCAGCGACAGCTCGTTCCTCGACGTGTCCTGCTTGTCGCCGTGTCGACACTCCGTTCGCTCGTACCACCACTTGTTCATCAGTTTGGCCAACTCGCCGCTCTCTTTTAATGACAGCACGGCCAGGTTGATGCTGTCTCTGTAACAGGAGATTTGAAAAATTTATGAATTCGCTTTAAGCCATTTTTTTTATATTAAAATGGTTGCCAAGGATAAGCTGCTCTTCTCGTGCCCAGTCCTAATTACTTCATACTTAGAATATCTCCCAAGCATTTTTTGCGTAATGACGTGGAAATAAAAATGCTAATTGTAAAAAAATAGTCGTTAAAATTCGAAAGTAGCAGTGAAAGAGCAGGCGAGATTTTTACGTTTCAATTATGCGCACGCTACGATAAAGCGTCCATCCCACTCAAACTCTCGATTTTTCAAGTATTCCGATATCCACCTGCATACGATATAATTTTTGAAACGTGCGCATCGAATCAAAATATATTACTCGCGTTGTTACCGACACACACGGAGACTTGTCCACGGCCGCGAGCTCTGATAGTCAGACGCTCCAGCGTAGCACCTATCAAAAGCTGCTACGTATAGCTGCGACGCGGCGATTGAGAGAATCGTTTCGCGGTCGACTTTATCTCACCCTCAGTCGAGCGGACTGGTAAAAGGTGAGGTCCAGGGAGAAGCAAGATGAATCTTGTTTCGTGACCTGATCGCCTCGGAGCGGGCTGGCTCTGAAGAGAGCAGGCCCTTCGCGGTCCTGGACAGGCCGTGTGTTATTTTAAGTCCGCGCCAAATTGCGAAGATGACGACGTGTCGCGCCGCGTAGTTATAAGTTAAATTATTGTAATTGGAGCAAATGCGTGATTGATGTAATTTTACCTGCGTAGAAAGTGCGGCTCGAGTAGGAAGATCGCCATGAATGGCATCATCATAGCCGAAAAAGCCGTACTAATCTTTTAATTCCCTTCATGCCTGGCACAGGCACGTTTCCCGACCCGGTAATAAAACACTCCATCTGTAGAGCAGACAACGGCTCTTGGGTTTTTCCAAAGCAGGCCCGGCGTAGTGACGCAGCAACTACACCCCCGACCGGCCCAAGCCCTTCCTATTCCCTTTCCAGTCCCACCTATAAGCTCGATTTCCCAATACGAAGCTCCGTTACAAATTCGGAGGCCTCGCCTACATCCCTCTCTCTGTCACGGGTCCTCGTGAACACTTCGTGCTGTCGAGGCGACGAAGGAGACGGCAGATTCGACAGGACCGTTAAGGAAGAAAGAACTTAAAAATCTCTCTCCAAGAGTGTGCCAACTCGAAAATAGTCTATGTTCGAAATATACTAGAATAAAAAACTAACTCAAACGCATATTCATTCTGTAACTTGATTTTTCTTGTGCCTTCGCTCATTCACGCGGGAGTGGAATAACACGCGTCGTAAAAACAAAAAGCGCAACAGAAAATTTTACGAGCGAATTCGCATGGCATTGCGGGTAAAGAGAGATATAAGAGAAAGCGAGTTAATTTAATTTACCTGAGTGGCGAGCCAAGTGGAGTGGCAATTCCAAATCCCTTGGCATCGAGATTCCGTCCAACTTTCATAGTGTCGCAGGGCTCTCGCTCGTTTATATAGTCGTTTTTCGGGCTCTCGATCAGTAGGGCGTACTTTCCCTTGCTCGTTCGCACTCGCTGGATGCCCTCGTCGTACGAGTTCACGAAGACCTGTTTGTTCTCGTTCATGAATCTCCACATTTGTTTGTAGAGCTCTATTTGCGATCTCTGCGGAAGTATTTTTTTTGTTCTCGTTAGTATTTATACAAACAGGCGAAAGCCAGTGTTATTCGACTATGTATTACTTTCGAATATAGACGAGTAAATCTAAGCTACGTTACGCGAGACGATACGGTATAATCCATCCCTGATCAAATGTCCGATACTCTATTGCTTCCAGCAAGTTTCACTTGTCGGATCAACGAAATTCGTCATCCGTAATCCGTTAAAGACCGAATTAATACTTCAAACCCTACGAATCCATTCTTGTTGTACGTCACTCATTGTCATAATCAACTTATAGAAAAAAAACTGACTCCGTCGCGCTATAGGAATGCATTCCGGCGATCGATATGCCGCAACTTACCCTGAAGAAGTCCCAAGTGGAGCCATGCTGTAACGTGCCGTAGTGGACCTCGGTCTGGGCGGCAAGATCCTCCGGCGAGTTGATGGGCGTCACCATGCGCTCGACGGTGAGGAACGCTGCCAAATTGGCAGTGTACGACGAGATCAGGATAAGCGTGAAAAACCACCAGACACTGCCCACGATGCGGCCCGAGATGGATCTGCGTCGGGGGACAAACAAACAGTGATAAGTCCGACTGATACATATGTGCAGGGTCTTTGCATTGTAAAATTTCAAGGACGCTAAAAACTCGATAATGACGAGCTTCACGAAGCATCGAACCCGGAAGAAACCCCATCCTCGCAATATCACACGAGACTTTCGAGTTCGTTTCGCGGCTGTCCTGGCACCGCGATTAATTTACATTTCGGGCGAACGCGAGCCCGCCCTTGATTAATGGTTCAAATATTCCCGCAGCTGTACACGTCTCTCGACCGCGCACTATGAATTGTAAATTCCTTAACCCCCGTCCTCCACTCGTATACTTATATTCGTTCTTCTTTGGCAGACGCGATCCTCAGCAGCAGCATATAAGACACTTTATGCAGATTTTCATTATTAAATAGGCGCCGCGCGTTTATTACCGGGTTATACAGCTGATATGCCAAATGTTATTTCCATGGGAGGCAGCAAATCTGCCGAGGCTATCGCTGCTGGCTTATTCCTGCAGAGCGTGAAAACGGACGATCAATGACGCGGTCCATTGAGAAAGCCGAGGTGGCAGTAAAATCGGAAATGGGATTCGCGGCGCGATATAGGTATATAAAGAGAGGCTGCGGTGATTTTGAATCGATTTTTATATGTGGCGTTAATTGCTCGATGTGGATTTTTCAATTTGGAAAACCTACGCAGGAGTCGAGCTAAGATTTGAACTTCGCACTCGATGAGGCACTTAACACTTAAATGCAAGCTTTGTTCTCTGACCTCTCCCTTCTTCCAATCAAAAGCATAATGAGCGCCATCCTAATGAGTACTGCATACTGCGTGAAACATTGAAGCTCTTGCGCAAAATGCCTGAAAGGAATGCCAACTGCGGCTAATGATTCTCGACGTCGACGTGAATTTACCGCCCACGGGCTTTACGTGTACACTCAAGTGAGATCAGAAAGAGCTAGAGAGAGAGAGAGAGAGAGAGAGAAAGAGAGAGAGAGAGAGTGAGAGAGAGGGAGAGAAGAGGAGGGAGGGGGGAGTGAGAGCTAAAGGGGTTGACTGAGCAGTAAGAAAAGCGACCTATATAGGACCCCCGGCGCTTTATAGCCAACTCTTGAAACAGTTTAACAATGTATAGAAGGGCTTAAGGAATGAGAGCTTTTTGAAACGCTGATGATCTTAAACTTATCTTCATCAATTACGCGCCGGTAATTAATTCATTTTGTATGCGTAGTCTCGACGGGGACGTTTATGAAGGTGTATAAAGCTATCGACGCTGCGGTTGAAACTTAAGGTATATTCAATCGTGTAATCTGTGCAACGAGAGCAATGGTGTATGCGAAGTATACTTGCTTTTGAATTATTGTTCGAAACTGAAAAATTCAACTGGAATCAAATAATCAGACTCACCGTGGCGAAATGTCGCAGCCTTGCTGCATGATTGCCCCAAGTGCAAACCACAGACTGTTCAGAATACTGAAGTCGTTGGCCATGCTGGTGTGCTGGCCATGGGGCGAACCTTGTGCACCGTGTGAATGCTGCATTGTGCCGTCTCGAGAGACAAGGCTTGGATCTCGGCTCGTTCCGAGCGTCAGAACACGCCACTCGTAGGGTGAAAATCTGAAAAATGTAAGATGCTTATTAACTTCAATAAAAGAAAAAAGTTCATTAAACAATGTATTTTTGTATGAAAAGATATCTACGTCAATGGTAAGTTCTATTCGTGGTCATTAGCATTATTATACCTTGAAACGATGAAAAGAACGATTGAAACGCCGATGTAGGAGAAGATGACGCAGACCCAGATCTCCTTACTCAGGGGATTAAGAAAGCTGAAGACGCCCGGATTCTGCTTGACAGGCTTCTTGATCATGATGCTGATGCCCAGAGACATGAAGGGCTTACTGAAGTCAATTACTCTTTCGCGCTCTGATGTAATCGTCATCGGCGCGATAGCGATATCCGCTTCCTGGAATAACAGGATTTCTCGAAATTTAGTATAATCAAGTTTGTCAAATTAAATTTTTCGCTGATTCAGTTTACACTTTTATTCGCCATTTTCTATTGTCACAGTTATTTGTTACTTCAAAAACCAAGTAACTTCAATGATTTTTCACCTAATCCACGCCTGTATCGCGCGAACCAATTACCTCGCGGTAGAATTTTCATAATGTCCTCCGCAGTCATTGATTTTTCGCAAAAGAAGAAAGCGCTCCGCTGTTCAGTCGGTAACCCTCAGTCCATCAATGAATAAAGCAGGTAACTCCGATTTCACCCCACGATAATAACGTTCCCAACCCTTAACATATCCAGTTTCGGATCTCCCCTTAGTATCGTCAGATGGAGACTGAGTCGTTCGCGCGCCTCGGAAGCTCGCAAGCTCGAGGCCTCTGTTGTGAAAAAGGTGAAGCCTCATCAGCCCTTCGGATAAAACAGCTTTTCACCGGCTTCCGCCGCTGCAACACAGCCCAGCGATCAATAACTAACTCCGGGCTGCTGCCGAACCCTCGCAGCCTCTTCCCACGTGATGCGAGCACAAGTTTCTTGTTCCCTTTTCTTATCCGCAGCTGGGCTGCCAAAGACCGTCGCTACGAGCTTGATTGCTACGAATTATTGTTGAATTCCTTTTGGGATGCTTCTTTGTTCGAACGATTAAGCGCTGGATATGGAGCAAGGATTTTCGTCGTTAAACTGGGCGTTCGATTTTCGCGTGGATGTGATTTTTCGTTCAATGGTGATTTTCGCGTTTGAATTTCGAAAGAGATATCACGGATAGGATTGGCTTCTTGGCTATCAGAATCTCCATGCGTCATCGGATTGACTCAATTATCATTATCGCTGCGCGGCCGTTAATGATTATCTGAAGCTACAATAATATTAGACCACCCGCATAGTTCGTTGGCGGGGGGGGGGGGGCTTTACTGATTCAGAAATTCGAGAGTTCAGATAATGTGAGATTACAGCGCTCAATATTCGCGAAGCTTCCCTCCTTTACGCCCTACATTCAAATGCAGGCTTTCCGATAAGCTGTAGCTAAGCTTATTACGTGGCTGAATGTCACAAATTATAGATGGATTTCTCCTGTCCGAAGTTGTACCCACAATTCCTCGTATATTATTGTACATTTTATCTTCAATTTCACGAATAATACAAATTTACTAAATAAAGTGTTTCGTTTTAAAATATCCGCACAATACTGATGCAAGGATACTTTACTTTTCACCGCAATACCCACGATCTATGTGTAATTATTAACGTCGTTTGCAACGTTATACGAATCTGCATACATTTCCAAATTCGACAATATCATTGATTTATTCGCACACCGATTCCGCAATATCGACGCGACAAAGCCAGTATTGAATTTCAGTTATAGTAAAGCGCCGCGAAATGTATATGCATACCTATATATATATATATATATATATATATATATATATATATATATATATATATATATATATATTACATATTATCCAAATCCATATTTAGTAGTTTCCACAGAGCTAAAGCTAATTTCCTTGTTCTGATGGCTTCGAAATACTAGCTGAATTATAATACCCGCTTCGTTCCAATGATTCGCGCAAACCGTTCATTTCTCCGTAATAGAATTTAAGCTCTCTCGTGCGCGCATTATATCCACAGGAGGTATAAAAATTGACGAATGTTTCCCATTCGCCTCTCGTGTGTTTCCCTCTGCGTCTAACCCCCGTGGAAGGTATGTAATATTCCAATAGCGGCTCCGCACCCCATCGGTTCCTGGGCAGATTCTCCCGAATAATATCAGCGAAACGAAAATTAGAAAAGAAAATTGCCCATTAAATTTCGCACCCCTCGAATCTCACGACTCTTCGAACCGTGAACTAAGGCAGTATATACGCACACAGCGAAGCTCGCAACTTTCTCCCCCAACTCGTCGAGGCACATCCCGATTCCTTCTCTCGCTAATCTGAAGCTAAGGGTCTTTCTCTCTTCTTGCCTGCAAAGCTTTTTTCTCTCGTTTTCTTTCTCTCTTCCAACCGAAAATACATACTTTCCCATTTTTACGAGGCTACCCCAGCTCGTATTTTCGTTAAGACGCGAGCGACTGGCTGTTCATTAATTTACGAAGATTGCTAGAGAGGGAATCGAGCGCGTCACTGCTTTCACGGGTAAATTACCTTTCTGATCAGCTCCCCGACCATGCCGTCCCAGCCACCGGGAACTCGTGGATTTTCTGAGCCGTATTTCCCGTCTTTCACGATCTGCAGGTCCCCTGGAAGAAGAAGAAGAAGAAGAGGAAGATATGAGAGAGCTTCGTCGATATCATTTCCGCGTTTCGCTCGACTTTATGCTCGGCTAACGTTTTATTATATGGCCCGTTTATACTCTCTCGCGCCACACTCGTGTTTCAGTTAGTTGTAATGTAACTTTGGCTTAGCTAAGTGCTGAGAAAGTTTTGTTTACGACATCGAGCGAGTATTACATAGTTGCGCGCATGTGTGTGTGAGTTTGCGTGTAGTCTCTGGCTTTTAAAAAACTGCGCTGCACGCGATGTTTTGACGAGGAGATTGGGCTTCTGCATTTAAAAACGTATTTGCGTAATAAGAGTTTGCTTTTTAGGGAATGTCTAAAAGTTTCGGAATTTTAGAATACGCGGGGCTATATGTGATACATGCAAATAGGCACGTAACTTTTTAACGACTCTGTTTGCAAGCCAAAATCGAGTTTGTAAACGGAAGCCGTGCGGCGAGTATGTAAAATAGACGACGACAAAGTTATCCGAGTGGATTGATAATTTTTGCGCAAACACTTACAACTTATATTCAATTTTTTGGTGATGAGGTCAGCCAGATCTCGACAGTATCCCTCGTAACGATCCTTCATCTTTTCGGCTGGCTTTCCGTTGTCGAATCTTCTCTCCATTATGTACGGCTCCTCCTGCAAATATCGAGCGAAAACACGTTTTTTTTTTCGTTTTTACAAACGTTATTTCTTTTTTAATTAAAGTGAATACAGCAAATGTACACTCACCACAATCGTCGTGACGATGTAAGTTTTGTTTTTCAGAATCTCAGACTTTGGATGACGATCGCGTTTGGTTGGAACTACCTGGTATCCCGATATGTCCCTCCATTCAGCGACCTTAGAATAATTTTTAATTATGACTGATAAAATTCTAACATAAACTATAATTTGCGCTTCGATTAAGGCCAGATATCGTGAGAGTGAAAAAAATACACATAAAAGTTTGAAAAGTCTCGAAAGGGTCAATTCGAGAAGTCTGGAAATCGAATGAGTCTATAAAGCTCTACGAGTAAAAGCTCACCTTAACAGGTGCACTATTGACCGTCATCTCGACGACGTCGAGGGTGTAATTTTGGCGTCGACCTTCGTCGTTGAATTTAATTTGGCCGGTGAGTCCCTCTGTTTCCACCTGGAAATCGAACGATAGATCGTATTGAAACGGTTCAATAAGAGACAGTGAACATCGTGCGCGCGCGGCTCTCGCGATTTTTCTTGTTGTTACGAGAGCCGGATTCCTAGTATCGACACTTTTCTACCATATAAAGCTCTCTTTCTCTCTCTCTCTCTCTCTCTCTATATATATATATATATATATATATATATATATACACACGCTCTCCTTTTAAAGGCTACTTCCTTCATTCTCTTCATAGCATTTTCCTTTTATTTAACATTTCCACTGCAGCGTCATTTCACGTACGGCTAACATTTTATTAGGTCAAATCGATGAATTACGCGAGAGAAAATAAAAGCGGAATTTAATGCGATACTTTCAACTTTTACGTTCTTTTCGTCGAGCAATCTCAAAAACTATTCCCTTCAGCCCGGAAGAAATAGTTTATTGTGTGACGTAAAAGCTCAGGAGCATATGCCTCGCGCGCGAAGCTTTCGTTTCTTTCTTGCGCGAGTATATTCTCGGTTATTTCGCACATCAGTTTTCGCAAAATCAACAACGAACGCGTACATCAGCAAACTAACCTCGTATTATGCACTTCGGTGAACGTTGTAATTTTATACGCGAAACTCATTTCGAAATGACTGTCAACTGATATTACAGCACAAATGTGCCGTTCTCGCTGAATATAATTTTAATCAACAACTGAATATTCAATGGCGATTGTTTCAATAATATAGCGTTTCTCTCTCGCTGCCGCGAGCAATTCTCAGACGAGTAACGAAATATTCGAAATCGTAACACGCAACAAGCCAGTACGCATCAAAGTAAGATTGAGTCACGTATACGCCGGTATCTCCATTCAAAATTTTGCCCGCCTCGCGCATGTCAAACATCCAATCTCCCTTTCATTTTTCCAAACCTCCACGATGTATATGCTCGCGCGCGTAAACTCCCATTTTACTACTCTCCATATATATATATATATATATATATATATATATATATATATATATATATATATATATATATATATATATATATATACCTATGCAGCAGCAGCGGCGGGAGATTCAAAAACTTCTCCGATTTGCGATCTCCTTCCCCCCTGACAGATTCTCGCGCGCAGAGTCCCATTATCCCCGAACTTTTGCTATCGACACGTATCTCCAGCAGTGCAGCGAAATTTTTCCGAAAACTCCCTCGCTATATCTTCTCGAGGAGGGGGAGAGAAAAAAAGAGAAGAAAGCCTATATCTAGAGAAAGAAGCGCGCCAATTAGCGTCAGCCGCAGACGTCGCGCGCGCGTGTTTCCGCGGCGCTACTTTAGCCCCGGCGCCGCGAAACAAAAAGAGAGCCGCCGCCGGCCACAGACTCGAGGCATTTCCGGCGACGCGAGGCAAAAATCATTTTCTTAGCCGAGCGCGAACGCAACCCTCTCTTCCCTCGTTACGTTTGTTAAATAGCTCGTTGACGTCGCTAAGGGCTTGTCATTGCTGCTGCTCCTGCTTTTTCGATCCCTGGTTCCCTTTTTGCTTTTCGAGTTCATTGTGCAAACTGCATGGTGGCTTTTGCGGAACGGCAACGAGTTAGCGCGAAAAGCGCGTGCGTGTGCGAATTTTCAAAGTTTTGAAGACCGTTGTTGTAGTCGGTTGAGTTTCGTTCGGGTATTTAACTTCGTGGCGAGTTTGATATTTCTTTGCTGACTGTGGGCATTGTTAGGAGATACTGGGAAGAGATGATTGTTGTATTGTCGGAATTTATAAAAATCTACCCTATCTTATTCTCTCAGCATTTTTTATAAATGTCTTTCTTTTTCAATATTCAAAGACAAGAATTACATTAAATTGAAATTGACATCTAATAAAAGAACACTGACTTGACTTGTTTGTAACTAAAGTCACTTTTCTTCACTTTTATCTTGATTTAATTGATCCTACACTAATATAATACAAATTTTCGTCCTTCTTACCCAATGTTTCAAATGATTCGTAGAAAACCAATAACAAGTGCCTCTACAAATATCGAGCCTATCGTGATTTTTCATTCAATATAATCTTTACACTCTCTTTCATTTAAACGGTCTCGAAGTTTCCCTACGCCACTACGACGCCGCGCTCTCCCCAACTAGATTATGATCGTCCAAGATACACCCATATCCAAACAAACTTTCACATCGCACGCCGAAAATTATTAATAATTAAAACAAATGCCCCGATAATGCAGCTAATTATAAAGTTTCACGCGCGCGAATCTCCTTTTTTTTCGCCAACTACCGGTAAAACTTTCGCCGCGCTGCTGCTCTTGTCGGTTCGGAACCAAAAAAATCCCGAACTTCTTTCATGGAAGCTCTCCCTCCCCCTCCCCGCTGCCGGTCCGCGCCGACAGAAACAAAGTTAGCCTAGCTTTTCAATTAAAGGAAAGAGCGCGCGGCTAAAAAATCCCCCGGCAAAACTGCAAAAAGTAACGTTCGCTTATTTTCAATCGAATCAATTTCCGCGCCCGTGTACTTTCATAAAAGAAAGAAAGCCTCCTCCTCCCCCTCCTTCCCTCGTCCGCTCGATCTCTCCCCGATATTCGGGGCGGCGCATTGTTTTCGAGCAAAAATTCACAAATTGAAGAAGAGAAAGCGTATATAACCCTACCGACGTTTCCGTTCTGATTGTGTTTGGTTTCGATTGAAAAGTTTTTCTCCGGAACTAAAATTTTTCCCTCCCTATCGGATTGAGGAAAAGAAAGAAACAGAGAGAGAGAGAGAGAGAGAGAGAGAGAGAGAGAGAGAGAGAGAGAGAGAGAGAGCGGCACACAGAAGTTTTGGCCGTGCGACGACGAGTTTCCACTGTCACAGGCTTTGCCATGGCTGTGCTGTGCGAAATCAAATTTTGCGAAAAGGCCAAGGCAATGCCTCAATATTCCTGCATAAATCAGTACCCTTTCAGGAGTCCCCCTTCCCCCTCCACCACACTGTGTCTCGGGCTCTGCGCGCTTATCTATGTTTATTTCAACGCGTATTGTGGATTTATACGCGCCAGCGGACTTTATATAGACAGCCGGAGACAGGCTCGGTCTTTCCCGCTGCGCATAATATGAGCGACGCTAGTAAGAGAGAGAGATAGTCGACGATGCGTATACAACTCTGCTTTGTTTTGGTTGAACGTAAACAGTATAAAAGATTAAAAAAGATCGTACTTCGATAACAAGTTTGAGCTCTAACAGTAGCTGGCGCAGCTTCGAATTTAATCATCCATCCACGAACTATCTCTGATCTCGTCAAAGCAAAGCCACAATCATTTAAGCTGTAAACTCAAGCTCCCGTTCCTTCCTGCCTCTCTTGCGAATGATGAAATAACTTGGCGAAGCAACACAAGCTAAACTATGCCGTCCGACTCTTACCTTTCGCAACAATCTGGCGATCTTCTCGCCCTGATCCCAGTGCGAGACCCAGCCGTGGTTGGACTTGCAGTCGAGGGTAGCGTTGACCTGCTGTGCACCGCCGGACGTACCACCGGTTCGGCGGTCGTTCTTCTTGTCGGTCTTCTTTCGCACGTACTTGTTCAATCCGTCGACCAGCACGAAAACCGCGTCGTACATCAGAGCCGCTTGCGCCTGTGAATGCACAAGTAGTTTCATAAACACGAACCGCAAATTTTTTGCTTCAACGTACGATATAAGCTCGTTTTAATCCACAGATACGCACACAGTCGACAAAAGTTAGAATACCTCCGACAAATTATTATAGTTTAATCCCGCTCCGACGTTTTAGAAAATATACCGAACATCGGCCAAAGTTAAATCCCGGAGTAAAACTTTATCCTGAGAGCTTCTCTCTACCGAAATGCATTAGGGAGCAAACGACAGTTCAGAAAAAAAGCACCACTGCGTACCGTGATATAAGAATTAAAAACAGCCACTCCGATTGCTGCAACACATTCGGAATCACGAGCGCGAATAAATTCGGAGCCGTAGCGATTTAAAAGCGAGCGTTTAAAAACTCTTAGCGGAAGCGCCGCTGACTCGGCTAATGCCTTTTGAAAACGTAGTTTTCGCAGAAAGAGAGAGAGAGGGCCTGAATTTTCATAGTCCATTCGGTGAAAGACAAGCTTTACACGCGTGAGCTTCGTATAATTGCTGCGTGCATCGCGATGCCGGGAAACGATACTGTGGCCCGCGAGAGCTTTTGACTTTTTCGGAGGTAAATACTGTCACGGAGGCATACGGTTCGAAATTTTCGATTGAAGTTTTTCATAATTTCCACGCGGCTAAAGTATACTGCACTGTGCGTGTTTGTGTGTGGAAAAGAAAAAGTTTCGCGTTTGGCCGTGTTTGAACAGTCCGCTACAATGAAGATGTTATCGAGCTGACAAGCCATTTTTTCTAATTCCCAGGACGGCCCGTAAGTTCCGACACAATAACGGGCTGTCAGGCTGTCTTTTGCTCTTTTTCGCGGGCGCGCAACAGTATATATACTGCAGAGAGAAAGGCATACTTACGGAAATGGAATCGCGACCGGCGCCGGGGTACTGGGAGGTCTGCAACTGGCTCCAGCCCTCGAGGAAGCTCTTGACGTGGCGTCGGCTGCCGTCGACGATGCGGAACCCGGTGATGTTGATGGCACCGAACTCGATCACCTCGCTCTCCCAGCGGTCGTCCATTATCTGATTAAGCCCAAGCGACAAGGAAATGCCGAACAAACTTTAGTCCGCTGTCTGCAGTCGCGTTGAGTATATGTATGTGTGTGTGGATAAGCACGAGGCTATATGTATGGACAGGGTCTGTGTTGTCTAGAGAGATAGACTCGTGTTTGCACAAGGTTTCGAAAGGGGTATAGTGCAGCTGTTTGCATTGTTTTTGGGAAATGAAGTTAGTTGTACAGCAAATGAAACGTACGCTTATTAGTGAATTTCGTTATATATTCAAAGAAAGCTTGATCGAACGCGTATTGTTATTCAATATTCGATAATAATTTTCTCCAGTTAATCATGAATAATATGATATTATTCTTTTAATATTAATTATGCTCTTATTTAATTGAATTTTGTACAGCGTTATTTATTTCAATGACGCTTACACCGTTCGAAGAAAATATGCGAATGAACTAATAAAATGTTTGTGAAATAATTACACTACACGGAAACTCGTTTCATGAAAATCAGACCAATTTTTGCGAGTAACGCGTACATTTATTTAAATAATATCCGAGATATTTACGCAGCTCGAATTAAATGGTGAAGTCGGCAAAAGGGGAGATAATCATCCTTTCCGGTGTAATAACAAAACGTGAGTATATTTTTAAATTGATTCAATAACAATAAAAGTCATTTAAAAAATGACAAATACCGCATAAAATGTAAGATCGATAAGGAATTAATTTAGAGAGGACCGAGAATTCTGTAGAAATTCTTCTCAAGCAAGCGGTGAATAGATAAATGAGAGTTATGAATTCTATGTCTTCGAAGACATATCGTACCATGGATCCATATGCACGAAAAAAAGGCTTACAATATTTTCAGCGATCCTTGCATGCATTGAATAATTGTATCAATTAAAAATCAAACACAATTTTCTGTTTGTATCAAACGGCCGTTCGCTTGTCATACACGCCTTGCCCTTAGCTTCCGCTCTATCTCTCCTAAATCTCGTTCTAATTCTCCACCCGAGTTCCCCGCTGTTTCCACGCACAACTATTTCTCAACCTCTTTTATTCGCTCTTATTTGTCCGCGTGCTCATGTTCCAGCGCCTGTGTTTTCGCGATCGAATCTCGCAAGCTATAAGCCGATTAGCGTCAATCGTCGAAAAAATTGGAAAAGGAACGGAGCCCACCGGCTTATCGCTACGTATACTATGCTGGCTTCGTCCGCTTTCATATACGTATGTTTTGATACAATAGAGATTTTCCGTTTTTCTATACTCCCTCGAGATTTCGTCGGTCAGAGAAGTTATAGGCGCGCGGCGAGCGAAGAGAACGATGGGGTATGCAGCATTCGTCGGTTAATTGAAAAGAGCGCGGGAACAAACGTTTGTCAGTAATTAAAAATAACGCAGCACGCGTATTTTTCTCAAGAAACGTGCACACACGCGCCGATTATTTCCATTTTCCAGCTGTCAATTTCGTTAATTACGTTGAGCCCCCTCGGTATAACAAAATGTACACTACGAGATGCAAAGTTCGCAATCAACGCAGCGGCGCTGCTCGCGAATTCGCGTTCGTTTAGCGGCGCGTTACGTTTTTAATTAAAACGAAAGCAAAGAATAAACGCTCCGCCGGCGTCGTTTTTTTTTCTTTCTTCTTATCGCAGAACTATAACTCTGGAAGTTAAATTTTTTCCGACAATAATGACGAAGCTTGAAAAATAAATAGTGAATTGTTGTAGCGGAAACGTGCGCGACATTGCGTTAGGTGTGAGTGCGAAGGGTTAACGATATTTGTATAGCTATGATGTGTGGAGTTTTATTTTATAAGGATAACCGGATGTACTTACCAATCCGCTGAGGAGGTAGTGATAGGTGCGTCGGCCAAGGGTTACGTCCCTCACGTGATTTACGACGATGTCCTTGGCCATCTCGGTCGGGCAGTCAAGTACGACGTATTTGTTGCTCCATCTGTATATACAAGTTTACTTTGTTATTTCGATTATTTGTAGAGAAAGAAGTAATTCTTCTACATTGACTCGATCCCTTGGTGGTTATTCAAAATAGAATGATCTTGGCTCCATCGGTCTTCCCGAGGCAACGGGATTGCCTCGGGAAGACCGATTGAGCCAAGATCATTCTACTTTGTTATTTCAATTCAATTCAAGGAAGTATTACAATAACGATGGTATATGTCGACGATTCTGAAGTTATTTTTAATTAAATGAATAATTCAAGTCCTTCTTTTGGTCTGACCGAAGATGCTTTTAAAGTTACTTTAAGCCATAATAACTTCAGAAACACGTGGCTATAAGAGCACCTCAGGAGTTCAAAACTTCAACGAAGTTATGTCTTATTCACCTAAAAGCCTTTCTCCCTTTGTGCTCCCGTCGGTTTGTTGTTTATTTTCAAAGCAAAACTCAATCGTTAACTCTATACCAGTCATAAATCGTGTTCCGTATATGAATATAAAAAAAAAACGATAATGACCAGAGAATCGAGCAACATTGGTACAATTAGACAGTCCCATTACAGCAGCCGCATGATTAAACGTGCTTCAATAAAAACAAGATCGCAAGCATGACGTAATATTCGATAAACTATATTCCCGATTTCGCAAACCGACGCTGCACACATGTGGGACTTCGAATACCACCACTATACGTTCATACCTGCAAAGCTGCATCTATGCATACCCACACGGCGCGGTAACCGCCATTCATCCTCTGCGCAAGTACGGCAAGTGATTTTCACGCACACACACATCTATATATACGCAGCTATAGCATCGAGCGAGGAGAGAGTAACTCTCGCGAAATGAGGAATGAGAACATGCCGTTTAATTGGTGTATCGAATATCGAATCAACTGATATATACGCCGATGCAGCCGAGGCCGCACGTGTAAACAGTAATCTCGAGCCTGTGAGGGTATTATCGTTAGTCCGGCTAATACCGCAAGGCTTGGCCCAGTCTAGCGACCCTCCAACTCATTGCTGATTAGCCTCGCGGCATTCGCACGCGATGAATCTCCGGTTGAGACGCATAAACGCGTCCGGTGTTCCCCGGCGAGCGAGGATCCCGCGTCTCTCTCTCTCTCTCTCTCTCTCTCTCTCTCTCTCTCTCTCTCTCTCTCTCTCTCTCTCTCTCTAGCGCGAGATCAATCGAGCATAAAAGCTCGGGTTCCCTGCGCATTGTGCGCTTGGTTTGAAAATTTCATCGGTATTTATGTTGCGTTGGATTCGGATTTGTTCGCTTTTCGGATTTTTGAAAAAAAAAAACTCTGAAAGCTTCTTGAAACGGTATTGGTATGCATAAACCTCTCGAGCTCGTTTCGTTACTAATGAATTTTGCAAATGAATCACGGCGAAAGGCAGCATAAATAATACAGAGTTAAGAAAAAATGAAGGCGTTTTTAGCTTACCGACTAATTTCTTCGAGGCTCCGCAAAAAGTCGAGGGCCTCGGACACATTCTGTATCCTCTTGACAGTTTCAACCTGGAAAGTGTCATTTCCGGGCTTCAGTCCTTGATAAATTTGCTGCAAGCGCAGGAGCCCTGTAACAAAAATTAAAAATATATTCTTAAGTACTTCCCAAGCAATTTATTAACCGGAGAAGCTTTTAGCAAATAAAACCCCTCGTAAACAGGGTTATGTACGCTCGCTTGTATACAACATTTTACAAAACTTTTGATGAATTATTCAATTTTCACGAAAACATAAAACAGCGTCTAGTTTATTCCATCTGACGTTTCCATCAAAACAATCACGAAGAAAAACCAACTACGACATCGTCTCAGCTGCTACCACGTCATATCGTATACACACACACACACACACACACACACACACCGCGAAAATCCTCGGGACAATGCTGCGGCTCACACCTTGGAGACGCGACGTCGATTAAGAGGAGGCGCTTTTGACGCGTGTAGTACAGCGCGGAATAAATTACCCCCCGCGAGTGTCGATCCGAGACAATTCGGTTGGGAGGTGATTGATGAAGGAGAGGCGCGCGTAAAACATCGCGCGACCGCCTTAAATTGTCTCGCGGGACACGATCGAAATTAATGATGTGGAAGAGTTTCATTTTTCGGAAGAGAAAGGCACTACGTCTTCTTTGAAATTTGCAGCGGGAGAGTGCTATACTGGTATGCCTCAATAGCCTGCAGTAGTAAAGCTGGAAAGTTTTGACGGGGAAATTACGCCGGTGATTATTTATTTATGTTAATGACCGCGCGATGTCGCTTTAGCGGAAGACACAAGTTGTAAAGTTCTTTTTTTTCAAGTTCGAAGTTTCGCGAGTCGTTGTTCCGAGTTTATGATGGACAAGGGGTAATAATGCTCGTGTAATGATTCATCGTTCGATGTAACGCTATTGTTAGAAAGTTTCAGCGTAAGTGTAAAGATTCTAACGTTATTTCGTCAATAATAAAAGTAAGCAATCCCTCAGAAGCTCGAGCGTCCCTTTGAAGTCTTCGTCTCTTTTATTTTCCCTTGACTTACAAAGGAGCGGACAAGAAGTTTTTATTGGCAAACAAACGTCGGTCAGTTCCTGCAGCCCGCTATGCAGCAGCTTGGTACATCAAAGGAATCAATAAACCGTCAAACGCTCTGATCGATAGCTCAAAGAATATATCCCCACAGGGCTGTATTAACGCCCTTGTCTCGCCGAGAAAAGCAATAATTCCAACGTATCTCGAGTAAAAAAGTTACTACTGAATGTTTCGAAACAACCGAGCGTTGCGTAGCTCGTTATTCCGCCCGAAAGTTCAGCCGCGCGCGAGCGTCTCGTCGGTGAAATCAGGAAGAAAAAAAAGCAAAAGCCGAGCTTCAGCAACGTACACAGCAGCGCGTCGCGGAGTGTCTTTGCAAAGACAAATTCCCGTTTGCGAACCACAGGCAAGAAAATCGCTCGCTCTCGAAAACCTGAGCTTGCGCGCGGGGGCAAAAAATTTGCCTCACGTCCGCTGGAAAACGTCGTAAACGCTCTCTTTTCTTTTTCTTGCTCTGTCGCGCGCTCATTTCTGCGTCTCGAGACAACGGCAAAAAAGCCGCGCACGAAACTGGAAGAGCGGAAAGAAAGAGTAGGAAGAGGAGGCGAAGGAAGAAGAAGAAGACGACGGTCTCGAGAATTTCGTCGGGGCGGTGCAAAAGCCGCTATATATAGCGGCTCGATCAATCGTCAAAAAGACGCGCGCGCGCGCAAGAGAGAGAGAGAGAGAGAGAGAGGGAGAGAGAAAGAGAGAGAGAGAGAGAGAGAGAGCGTTGAAAAGCGACAGGGTAGAGAAAAGAGCCGCCGTGAACGCAATAAAAAGCCCGGACCACGGCAAATCGCTCTTTTCCTTCGCGCGAGCGAGCGAGCGGTGCACGTAGTGTAGTCGCGCATTCGCGAGCCAAAAGGAAGATATGAAAGGTCCGGCGCACATGTGGTGCGGTTGGGAGAAAGAAGAGCTGGAGTCTGCGGACACGATCGACCAAGTCGTGCAGCCAGCGGTTGAGGAAGAAGAAAATGATAGAGAGAAAGAGAGAGAGAGGATATGTGGCTTCTGGGATTCCGCTGTTGCCTCGGGCGCTATCTGCTCGATCCGGCGCTGAACGCTGGGAAATTTTAGCTGGGGGACACGAAAAATTATACTCGACTATCTCGATGCGAGCGGAGGAAATTGCGGGGGAAGGCGAGGCGATGATTGGGATACGAGATTTTCGGACGTTCGAAGTGGATTATCAGGGGTCGTCGGCTGATTTGCGCGTGCGAAACAAACACAACGGATGTGGATTTTAGTATAATATATTTTATTTATATTTAGTATATAAATAGATGATTCTGGTACGGTATAGGCGTTATAGTATAGCAGAATAGAAACATTTTTGAAAATTGATTCTTGGAAACAAAAATCAACCCATAACGAGGCACCTGCCATAGCTCATCTCCAGCATCATCATCACCGCGCAAAGACGCGTAAGCTGACCTACCCGAAATTCGGCCTCTCGCAGCTCGACTAGCTTTAGTCTCTCTGACTCCTGAATCTTCGACTGCTAACTCGCCGACATGTTTTCGACTGCTCCTTCCCGACGTCTAACTGCGCGAGCCGCGAATCCCCAGGATCTAGCACAGACACACGCACACACACACACATGCGAGTCGCGCGCGCATCAGTCGCAGAAACTGTAGGACGACGTCGACAGTGGGAGCTCAGCAGCCCCGAGCGACCGCAAGCCTTGTACACAGGATTGTTCGCATACCGCCGTAGTCGACTAACGCCGCCGTGCACTTGTCGTACTGTCTCTCCTCTCTGGGGGGGTTGTCTCGAAGCTCGCCCTCTCCTCTCCCAGCTCTTGCTCTGATTGCCTGCTCTCGTCTGTCTGCTCTGCAGCTGCGTCAGCGCTTTGCTCATTGACTGGCTTGCGCTTGCATTTCCCGTCTTTTCACTCGTTCGGTGCAAGGCCGAGTGCACAGGCTAATTATAAGGAAGCCCGACAAATTAGTCGGGTTAACTGGGCGAACTCGCATCGGCCCTCTGGCGTTCTATTATCGAGAACGTGTTTTTGGCCTCTGCTACGGTTGACGTTGTGTCTGTGTGTATATGAATTAAACCTAAACGTATATTCCACTTGCCGAGAACGGTTTTAGCGCGACGATAGTTAATTTCCCGACGTTTCGTCAGAATAAAGCTCCCGGCTAAGAGCGCGAGTTAACTCGCGCAGCTGCCAAAGCTCGCTAATACGTACACGCATCCGCGCCACGACCGCAAGCCCTTTTTACCCTACTCTTCTCCCACCTTCTTCTTCTAACTTTGCAAAATTTCAGCGTAATCCGGCCCTAATACCTCCAACACTGCTATAGCTATCCTCTCCCGCGCGCTGCACTTCGACTCCATCCGTTTTTCCTCCTCCTACCCTGCTCTCCCTCTCCTCTCCCTTATCTCCTGAGTTACACGCCCGAATGCGCCTGCACACTCGGCGCACTCGTACACAAAGCGAGCGTAATTGCCGCATCCTGGCGCGCAGCCCGGCAAAATGTCGAGCGTTTAACTGCGACTCGCTTGCGCGCGCGTCTGCTATATACAGTCTGCTGCAGTACAGTGTGGAGGTGAAACTCGCGCGCTGCACAGGGTTTAGAGAGAGACGCACCAAAGCGGCCGCCGTCTTTTACCGGAGCCTTTTTGCTACTACCCGCATACGATTCCGCCTTTCTTCGCCGCGTACAGTTCTCTGCTTCTTCTGTGTATTTGCCGCGCTGCGGTGATGATGGCGCGCGCGCACACTGCAGCTCTCTCCCAGAAAGAGAGAGAGAGAGAGAGAGAGAGAGAGAGAGAGAGAGAGAGAGAGAGTAGGCGAAAAAGCCAAGTAGGCAAAGTGGCCGCGAGTATTTTCGCTTTGCCCCCTTTGTCTCTCGCTCTCCCTCGACGATTCCTCTCTCTCTCTCTCTCTCTCTCTCTCTCTCTCTCTCTTACTGTGAAGCTACTTCTTCTACGTCTTCTTCTTCTTTATGCTCGCCGGAGCTTTTTAATGGCCGGTAACGACGGATGAGGGCGCTAATAAGACCCCCTGCGGTTGTCGCTAACTGCGCCCGCTTAGGACGCGCAGGTATATTTTTCGTATTAAGAAGCGAGCAAGTCTGGAGGCCGTGATTAGCTGGAATTTCGGCGGCTTTCGCATCAGGCTCACTTAACGAGGGCCACAATCAGCGAGAGCTTGAGAATGTTTGTATTTTCTCATGGTGGTTAACTAAACGAAGTCTTTTGCATAGGTATAGGCTGATGAATCTGCAAGGCAATTCATCAAAATTTTTCCTTTTTAACCAAATGTAACTCGGCTGTTGGATTGCCTCGACAAACATCGAGTCCCTAGGCACAACAATCCCAGACGCAGTCGCAACTCATCCGGAAACAAACAAACAAAGCAACAAACGGGCACACCTGGACACGCTATGCGTTACGCCGGAGACGGACTGCGAGTCCACAGTGGGAATACATCGACAGCAGGGCATCGTAACTGCGTAGAGAGAAACCGATGCTGTTGGCCCCAGCTAATTAGCGACGCCTCGGTCCAAATCACCCGAGGCCATGTCACAAAGACGCTCGCTGTTCAATTTTTTAAAGCATCTTCCACGCGCGTTAATGTTTATAGCTTATCGGATCACTGATTCACGAACGCCTCGTTAAGATTAATCTCTGTACATTCGCTTTGTATTTTCCCTCCGATTCTACCCCCGCTTATTATGATTAGCTCTTTAGCCGTCTGTCCTTTGCTCCGTCTCTCCTCAGTTTTAATTGGAGAACTGGAAGATGAACCTGATTTAGGAAAGTACTGTTACCGCGCTCCGCAGGGCTAAATGCTTCGCAGCAGCTGAAATGGTCTGTAAATGGCGTGAGATGAATTTCGCGAACGCGCCAGACGGATAAAGAGTCTAACCGACGGAGCTGCGAATAGACGTTTCATTGTGCCTGGCAATTGCCGCCATGAGCAAAGGTCTCTTATCGCAATTTCCTTGGCGTTTTGCTGTTTCGTCGGGGATGCTCCTACGCGCCGCGCTGCTTTCTTACTCGAGAATTACCGTGCGCTCCACTTTGGCCTTGTGACTTTGAACCGAATTTCGGCTGTTGGAAGAGTGCGCGCGCGCAGCATGTAATCGTAAAGGAGAATCTTAATCTCGCACGCGAACGTGTTGAGAAAAGTTTCTAATCGAAATCTGAAACTTGGAAATAGTTTTCTTAAGTCAAAAGAGCTGTCTGCTTCGCGCGTCGATAGTGTTTCTGCTCTATTGTGTTTTAAGGCAATCTTGTTGATTATAATTTCTAACCAAAGTGAAATTATAAGTTTAAAAGTTTAAAAGCTTGACTCGCTGAGGAAACATAATAATGTTTCTCGCGTTATCTTGAAATTCAAGACAAGACCAAGACGAAATCGTCAACAAAATTTCGAGACGATACCAAGGCTTTCCGTTTTTTAATCGGATTGTCAACGTCCATAGATTCACATTCATCATTTTTGGGTTCAAAACAGTACCCCTTTTTCATAGAAGTTTCACTTCGTACTTTAACAAAAATACCTGATGGAAAGCCAGCTTTACAATCTCTTTGCGAGATTGGCGCGATTCATGCCTTTTCAAACAGTTATAAGCTATCCCTAATTGCACTAAAATTGAGAGGAAACACTCGCGAACCATCGAATATATCAATAAATTCACATTTCCATCGGTATAACAGTACAAATATATACATACAAAAGTCCAAATTCAAGGACCATTATCCTCGTCCTTTTTCCCACGTTCAAAAGTTTACTGACGCACGCGCGTTATTGTAATTCTCTATACGCTTTTTTCCAGTTCTCGTGGTCATTGTCCTCGTCGAACGTTCGCGCGAAGCTTCAACGCCACGCAGTGGAAAAAGTTCGCATGATTGTCGTCCGGCGAGCTTCGAAGCTTTGAACTTACATCCGCTCGTTCCATCCCACGAAGATCCGACGTCCACTTTGCCCGACGACCGTCCACTCTCTATATATAGAACGCATATCCTGCACTCGATGACTCTTTCCGCTCTACTGCCGCCATTCAATCCGCGCGTTCAATTTTTTTTTTTCGTCGCGGTTGATCTCGTTCTTTTGCTCCCGCGCGTCCGAACTCGTTCACTCTTTCGTACTCCCGCTCGCTTTGTGCGCCGTTAATTTCTGGACAATTTTCAGCCGGGCTTGCGTCGCGCGATCGATTCTCCTGCCGGCGGCTGCAGGGAATCATTCTTATACGAGATATACCTCTATGACTTTTTACAAGCATTTCTAAATACGTACGGCTGATCATTGCACGTAAATCCAACGTGATTAATCCCCGCCGCGAAATTACCCTCGCTCGATTATCCTAATCCCCGTTAAAAATTCTCAGAACGCCTAACTACCTCGAGGTTCAAAAAAAGCTCGAAGCGTGCGACAGTCAGCCTCACCGTGCTTGCAGTTAGCCCGATAAAAATTTTCCCGTCTTTCTTTCCTTCTCACTCACCCTCTCTCGGCAGCTGTAACTTCGAGCTCGTTAACTCGTTCATATCGTTTCTCGCGCGGGCGGGATAAAAAGCGCCGAGCTCGCATCCGGCCACCTTTAATAGTCCTTTTTTCTTTCTCCCTCACGGCGCGTCCTCGTATTTTCCGGTTTACGTTCGCCAGCCAAAAAGCGCGCGCTCACCGTAACTCACGTGAGTATATACAGCGACGGCTGCGAGCGTCAGGTACACGCACACGACCACTACTACTACTACTACTACTACTACTGATGCGTGTGCTCGACTCTCTTATAACGCGTCAGTGCGCGGGGCTTACATGCGGCTTACGCTATGTGCTGCGCTCCAGTCATGCACACGATCGTCAGATGCTGGCTGGTAGCGACGGCTGTCTTCAGAGGTGTCGAGGCGTATGGATGTGTTGGGGCAGGATTTTTTCTTTTTTAACGGCCTGTGCACTGCTGCCTACGGGGTTGTTAGCTCCGACGGCTGTGTGCGTTCTTTTTGAAAAACGGTGGACTTCAGAAAATGGCGCATAGGAGGAATTTTTCCAGTTGGTTATTTTCAGAGTAAAGCGAGTCGGATGTGAGAGCTCGAAAAGATAACAAAATGAATCAGACGTCGTTACACATCCCCGCCGAATTCGACGCAAAAATGTCGCCCATCTGTCGGAACAACGTGTACTCGTGTAAAGCTCAGACGCGCTTCGACATTGACATGTTCCCTCCTTCGCGTGTAATATTTACGAAGCCTTGCGGGGCTTGCGAAAAATTCACCGAGAAACACGTCCGCACACATACACTTTTTACGAGATCTCTTCTTTTGTGTCGCGGATTAAAGGAGGGTGACTTTGACGGATCTTCGCGCGCGCGAGCGCGTCTGTCTTGGAAAATATTAGATTAGATTCTCGCGAGTCGTAAACCTGAATTTGTAAACCCTTTTCTGAAATAAGTTTACCCGGTGTGTACTAAAGCTCGCACGGATGAGCTGTATAACTTTTGTGCCTTCTTTTTATAGTACGCGAGGGCTATATACGACGCGGTGCAGCACACGACGAGGAGATTTTTGCCCATCGGAGCTGGCTTCGATCGGAACTTTTTTATTTGTTCTCCTCGTCGTAAGTTATATATTTTATCCGAAGCATGAAATATGGCGCTTCACGAGTGCAGGACGTATGATTAATGGCTTTTTCGGAACGGAAAAACTATAATCTTCGCGGAATTTTCCTATCAGAGAGTGTTCGCTTTTTTTCTCCACGTCGTGTATTAACCAACAGATTTCGCTAACTGATTCTCGCGATACCTTTTTTTCTCTCTAGAATACATTGGCTCCTTTTTCGAAACCGTTTTCGACAGTTTTTCAAAATTATTCAACGTCCTGGCTCGCCAGGCGAAAAAAGCTCTAAAAATGTATGAAACCGAAAAATCGTGAATACGTAACACAGAGTGAGAATATACGAAAGCTGAGACGAGCTGGCGCGAGAAAACGATCGATCTTCCTTTGGCTGGCGGTTCTGCGAATGAAAGGGGCCCTTCGCGCCAGTGGTAGAGCTGTACGCAGGTGTATAGCGAGTTTCACCTGCAGCGACGTCGACTACGGGAACGACGGCGAAGAAGAAAATGAGCGAGCGAGAGAATTAGGTACAGAGAGCCGATGTAAAGAGTAAGCGCGACTGTCAGACAGTGACGTTGATATATGCCGTACTCGTCGGAGATTTGATTTTATCATTCAGTCTTATCTGCACAGATAATTCGTTCAAATTATTAAAATCACCATTGGTCGAACAATGGTGCAAGACGAAATAAGCAAAAATAACAGAGCAATAGACTCAGATAAACGGTGGAGGGAAAAGAAACAGAAGAGGCGAGAACAAAAAGTTCGAGAAGCCCTCGAGCTTTCACACTGCGAAAAGTAAATCATTTAAGGGAAGTAAATAAGGATTTAAAGAGAGTGGACTTTACAGCTAGCAGTTACGTGTTTTAAACTGTCGCAAAGAGCGCAGCATTGTCGCGCGTGCGCTGCGAATAAATTGCCGATTTATTTTTCGTCTCCGCACTCGTCGCGACGCTGTCTCGCGCACTGGCAATTTATACTTCCGCGGAAAAATCGCGGTTTAAAGTGTGTCGGGCTAGGAAAATATAAAGCGCGCAGATGTTGGAACACGGTTGGAATTTTTTTTTCTTGTTTTTATTTTACGTTTTAACGAGTCCAAAAAGAAACACACGACGGCGCGTGTTGTGTTACTGCATTGAAAAACAACGTTCTACAGTCGAAACGAGTAACCAAATTTTTGATTGGATTATTATTTTTGTTTTCTATTTCTAGATTCTTTAATTGAAGGCTTTTGTTTCGAGCCTTTTGTTGCATTCCTATATCAATGGATCACTTCGAAGTGGATCGCTATAGCAAAAGCTTGGTAAATGGAGTTACAAGAGGTATATATATAACATTTTATAATCAGTTGAACATCGAATGCTTTGGAAAAATGAAAAATAAGTATTGCCGAACAGAATTTTTTAAAATTTTTAAATTTGTATTTGCTAGATTTTGACGATTGTATAACTTTTAATCATACCCCTTTTGAAAACACACGCATAAAGCCGACCGAGTAATGCGCGACAAATCCCTCAAAATTCATCGGCATTCACACAGGGCGCAAAGACTAAAAATTCCCCGCATTCGCTTCGAAATCACGCCGTAAAACATAATAAACGCGTCAGGCAGCGGTGGCACGTTCGCCTCAAAATTTCGCGAAATTCCGTGACTGCAGCTGAGCGGCGATTTTCATAGGAAAAATTTCACTTCGCCCAACCACGCTCGCTTTTGCGCGGCTGGCAGTCGCAATTGCAATTTCTCTATGAAATTGCGATGCCGACGCGAGCGTATACGCACTTCCATAAAAAATTATGCTCGTAATTTTGCGGACCGGCCGGTAATTTCCCGGTAATTTCCGCCAATTTGCAGCGCGCGTCAACGGACTGAGTGGTCGGCTGCAGTTTTACACCCGCGCACAAGCTCGCGCGCGCATGAAATCGTATCCTAACCTCGACGCGAGAATTTTACCCTGCTTTGTTTCGCCGCGATGAAAAAATTCTTTCCGCGTTTTTCATTGTTGATTTCATTCCAAACAATATAAACTAGAAAAGAAAGCTAATAATTCAATTTATCTAGAATCACACTGGCTATTCGTTAAACAATTTAGAACAAGCCAGAATGGAGCAAAAATTTCTCTGCGCAGTGTGTCGTATAGCCAAATTCACGTTACACGTGAAAATTCAATTTACCCCGGATGTTCGCATTTTCCGCTCGACCCTAGCGCGCACCATATATATATATATATATATATATATATATATATATATATATGGTGCGCGAAATTTAAAAGCAAAATTAAATTCGCGAACGAAATGGATACTCGTGTACACTTTACTCACGCTTACACCACGCACACATAGAGATGCCTAAAAGAGAAAAATACATACGGTGAGTTTAGATGCTGTATTGGTTAGCCCCGGAATCACCCCTTCCATAGCGATGCGTACATACATATATCTATAGTGTGTGTGTATATATACACACACACATACGAGTACAGAGTTTGGGTCAGGTTCGCATTTTCGCAAATTAGTAAACCGATCGTGTTGCGCGCCACTCGCTTATTATTCCCGGGATCGTCGAGTGCTGCAGCGTACCGGCGAATTTCGATACGGATATATATATATATATATAGGTATGTGGTTGTATGCGGGGCAGAGCCGATTCCGGGAAGCGATATATGCTGGATAATGGTCGGAATAAAAATGCGAGCGAGTACGCGCAGGGGTGAAAAAAGCGGAGCCGCTGAATTTTTTCCTTGGAAATTTAATCCGCGGCAGTCACGTACGAATTGATACGCGAATTCTGATTGAAATTTTCGGGTAATGTGTGTACGCGTTCGTGCGGCTGAGGCTGATTTTTTTATTTCATACTAGCTCACAAACGTCATGGATGGTTAAAGAGAGGAATTTTTCGACGTTTCGCGTTTTATTGCGTTTGTTATAAAGCGAGTTGATTAATTAAAGGACGCTTCCGCTATTGTACTATGAATTCTGCTAATATAATGCCATAGTATAATGGCTGCTTAATAGAATATGGGAAATAGTAAATGAAAGAAGCTAAGTTTGAGTCAAACGTCCAAGACGTATTTAAAAGTAGAGAAAAATATAAAATACTGCAGGCGACAATCCAATCGTGTAACTTCCACATTCGTTTTCAGCGATTTTCTTATGCTGCAAATATTTAATTTCGTTTCTGGTTCGACAAAAACAAAACTGGAAAACTTGTCTTTAACGATCTACACGATCGCAGATATCCAATCCTACGGCAAACAACAAACAATAGACACACCGAATATTCGAGCCAAATAGTTAGCAATTTATTTCTTGATGTCACATCGGATTCCACCACAGAGAGCAGCCGAATACCAAGAACACTAGAGGACGAACAACGCGCACAATAGACATTTCGATTGAAAAGTTCTCTCTGTCTATATCACGCGCGCGCATATTCCTTTCAGTTTCTAATCTCTCGCATCGAGACTCGCATCGTCCGCAGTATCCCCACACGCCGGCTCTATTTTTTTCATAACCAAAGCTTTGGCAAAGCGAGTGAAAAACTGCGAAATATTTGAAAAATAGAGGAGAGTATTTCTCGCTTTTTCCGACAAAAATTGGTATAATAGAGCGTACTGACTGTAAATTAAAATTCATACATGCAGAGACAGAAAAATGGCGGGAAAAGCGACGGAAACATGGGAGAAGACAAAAAGGAGTCGCAAAGAGATGGAGAGATAAAGTGCGAGAGATGAATTCGCGCTCGCGGTCGAACGAGCTATAGGTGGATGCACACGCTACTGGAATGAAAAGGGACGAACGCATGCGAGTCAACTAGTATTTTTTATATCTATATTATATTATATGGCAAAAAAGGTCAGTCAGAATGGGTTATTTACTAGAATTGATTTACCAATTTGCAAATCGATACATTAGTATATTTCATAAAGCATTTTACCTTGATTGGAGTCGAACGCGATAACATTTTATTTTATACAGGATCTTATCTGTCTTGCCAATTTCAAAAGCTAGCCTGTCACACGGCTTCTATATTATGACGGATGACATACAAAGGTATCAATATATCTTTTGCGTTTCTACTGAATTTTGATTTTTCCGGAATAAAGTCAGATTTAGTATGATAAATGCGCGTAATACAGCGGGAGTGACTTTTCTCATTCACGGCGGCAATTTCAAAGAATGAATGAAGCGTGAATTTTGAATAAAAGCATACAAATTAGATCCAGTGACATTGGAGATCGATTCGGCATTCGACATATCTCCGTATTATTTACAAATTAAACGAAGTCAACAATTAACTTTCTTTGTGAAATCGTTACTATAAGCAACATCACATCCAATTCGGCGGATCCAATCGCATAGATAACAGACGGATGTAGTTGCTGATTTTCACTTCCGAGCAACTTTCTGACAAATAGAAATTTCAATTTCTAACGAGTCTCAAATCGAATCCGCCACTTCGAACACTCTCAACTTGTTTAAACTCGTTACTATAGAACATTCATGGCTTCGTTTACATGCAAGCTTAGTAAGCGCGACGCTGGGAATCCCCTTCGAACAACCTGAAAAATCGAAAAAACTGCACTTGAGAGCACAATAGCACCCTAAAACACAATGTCCACGTAATAAAAAGGCCCGTCAACAATGGAAAGCTAGCAACTCCATTAAGGAGCCGACCACACAAAAGAATCGAAGACATATCCCTTGATCGTCCGAGTTTCGAATAAACTCCACCCAGGCTTGAATTTGCATGGAGTGAGTGACCCGTACTTGCTTCTCTAGACCCTTAAATCGAGCGTACCTGCGTTGCTGCTTTTTGGTACGAGACGAGGTACTCGAGTCTCGTCCCTATATCTAACGCGCATTGTGATAGAGTCTCGACGCAGAGTCGAGGTATCTTTAGCCCTGCGAGAAAAAGAGTCACTGGTCTGGAGGAAGGTCGAGAGTTGGGATGTGGAGAATTGAAATGTGGGACAGCAATGACAAGGTGGATGAATCTTGACGAGTACGATGTGAGGACAGTTTAAAACTGGAGTTATAACAAGGAAGATAAGGTGAGCGGAAGTAATTTTTAAGTTTCATGTAGATAATTTTTTTTTTTACATGGCATTTGGAACTCGAAAGTTCATCGCCTCATCTACGCAAGCCTTCCACGCTGCCCTATCTTGTGTCAACCCCACCCAAGATGCACCTCTCCGATCGAAACCCACCCGTCATATTTCTACTAGATCCGCTTTTACGTTGTCCTCCCATCTACGTCTAGGTCTACCTAGAGGTCGCGTTACCATCGGCCTGCCCATCATGACACGCGCTGCCGTACGGTCGTCTCCCATTCTCGCTACGTGCCCTGCCCATCCCAATCTGCGCGATTTTATTATTCTGTTAATATTTGGTGACGCATACAGATTGTGTAACTCATCATTGTGTAGTCTCCTCCATTCCCCGGTTTCCTTATATTTCTTCGGCCCGTATATTTTTCGCAAGACTTTATTTTCAAATACCCTAAAACGGTTGTCCGCCTGCTTAGTGAGAGCCCACGTTTCGCATCCGTACAGAACCACCGGCAGTATTATCGTCCTGTATATTCTTATTTTAACGTTTTTAGACAACAGCCTCGACTTAAGTAAATTACTCACGGCGTAGAAGCAAGCATTACCCGAATGGAGTCTCTTATTTATTTCGACATTAATCTCGTTTCTATCATTTATGGTCGTACCCAGATACCTGAATTCGCTAACCTTTTCAAAAGTAAAATTCCCAACTCTGAGATCTTCCTCCCCTCTGCAGATGCCTAGCTTATCCACAATCATGTACTTTGTTTTTGATTCCCTCACTTCTAACCCTGTATACTCCACCGCTTTTATGAGGATTTCCGCGTTTCTTGCTACCGTTTCCCTACAATCCCCCAGTATATCCAAATCATCTGCGTAGCCTAGTATCTGCGTTGTTCCATTAAGCGTTGCGCCCAGCTGGCTAACCTGCATTTTTCTAACGGCATACTCTAATATTAAGTTGAACAGCACCGTCGAGAGCCCATCCCCTTGTTTTAAACCATCGCGTATCATGAAGGGTTCTGATACATTACCGCCTACTCGGACCTTACTCGTGCTTCCGTTCAGACATATTTGAATTAATCTCACGAGTTTTTTCGGTACACCGAGAAGTACTAGAATTTGATACATTTTGCTTCGCTTAATAGAGTCGTACGCTTTTTTAAAATCTATAAATAGTTGGTGTATGGTTTCGCAAAATTCCCACTTTTTCTCTAACAACTGTCTTATGGTAAACATTTGATCACTCGTCGATCTGTTGCGCCGAAATCCGCACTGATAATCTCCTACTATATCTTCCGCGAAGGTAGTGAGTCTAGCTTGTATTATGTTTGACAGAACTTTGTAGCACGTTGCTAAATGTGAAATACCCCTATAGTTATTGCAGTCTGTCTTATCCCCCTTTTTAAAAATCGGTATAATGATAGATTCCTTCCAATTTTCGGGTATTGTTTCATTTTTCCAGATGGCACATACTAGTTCATAGATTTTGAAAGTCAGCTCGACGCCCCCATATTTGAGTAACTCAGCTAGTATAGAGTCATTTCCCGCGGCTTTATTGTTTTTTAGTTTTTTAATCGCGGCCTCTACTTCTTGGTAGCTCGGTTCCTCCACGTGGGGTTCAGCAGTGTGAATTTCGTCCCCTAATTCTTCGCTATTTTCGTGCACGTTTAATAATTTATCGAAATAATTTTTCCACAGCGACAGTAATTCGTTGTCATTTGTTACGAGGTCCCCGTTTTCGTCCTTCATCAATTGCGCTCTACTCCTAAAACCCTTTCTGATGGCGTTAATCCCTCTGTACATTTCGCGGGGGTTATTTTCCTTACTGTTAGTTTCTATTCTCCTAGTAAGATTCTTTTGATACTCCCGCTTCTTATTTCTGTAGATCGCGCTCGTCTGTTTCCTTACGTTAGAATACTCTTCTACGGTCCTATCGCTTCTATTTTCTAAGCTATCTAATTTAGCCTTTTTGCGCCTTTCAAACCAGAGTTCGCACTCTTCGTCAAACCATGGTTTGCTCTTTGGCTTTTTCTTTTTACCCAGTACTTTGTTCGCGGCCTCTTTTACCGTTTTTTCGATGTCCCCCCATAAGCTATTCGGTTCGTCATTCCCCTCCGGCGATGTGTTTGCTTCTTCAAGTGCCTGAAACCTGTTATTAATTTCTACCTGGTACCTAATTCGCTCTGTTCTATCTCGTAGTTTCTCAATATCGAAGCTTTCTACCTTGTTTGCTCGCTTACTATTTTGATTCGCTACTAGTCTAGCTCTTAATTTGGCTACTACTAGGAAGTGGTCCGAGTCGCTATCTGCCGCTCTGTAAGCCCTTACGTCAAGAATATTAGTATGACGTCTTTTTTCAATGAGGAAATGATCAATTTGGTTCTGTGTGGCCCCGTCCGGCGATGTCCACGTTGCCTTGTGTATGTTCTTGTGCTTAAAAGCACGTAGTTTTGATTATAAGATCTTTTGCCGCCGCGAAATTTATGACCCTAATACCGTTATCATTGCTGGCTACGTGCAGGCTTTCCTTACCTATAGTAGGCCTAAACATTTCCTCCCTACCTATTTTAGCATTGAAATCGCCTAATACTATTCTTGTGTCGTAAGACGCCAACTGGTCGATTACCTGCTCTAAAGTTTCGTAATAGAGATCCTTAGCTTCTTCTTCTTTGTCCTCCGTAGGACAGTGTACATTAATAAATACATATCTATACCATTCCCCTTCGATAATGATTTACGAAAGTCTATCATTGACGGATTTGAAACTTTTAACCGAATGTATGATGCTTTTGCTTACGAGAAATCCGGTGCCTAGAGATCCCCCACTCCCGGCCCCATACAGGTACGTGAAGTTACCCGATGCTAGTACTCCGCCATCTGGCCACCGCGATTCCTGTATTGCTACCAAATCTAGATTGTACCTATCAGCTTCCTTTACGAGTTCTTTAAACGCACCTGCTCTGTATAGACTGCGAACATTCCAAGTTCCGACCCTTAAGTCCCTTTTGGTTCGGATTTGATTTTTTTGAGCCATGATGTTATGTTAAACCCGCGCGCTTCGGATCCTGTTCCGATCGCAGGTGAGTCCACCGTTCTAGAGGTGATAACCCCCATACCTCTCTAGAACTAAGTATGAGAGCTTTCCGACTTTGACGAGGACAGTGTCAATTCGTCGTCAGACACACTACGGTTTCATTCTCGCATCCTAACGCCCCCCTGCAAGGCAGTGCGCCTTCGCTGGCATCGTTACCGCGTAAGACCAGGTGACGAATCATTCTACACATCCCCTTTCGGGGCAGTTGTCATCGCTCCCGCATCCTCCTCGGCAGCAGGATTTTTGCCCATTTTTGTAATGTGTGATGAAAGAGATAGATTGAGAGATAAGAGATAATGTGAAGTGTTTTTGTTGTTGTGGTGCTTGCGTAGTGTTTCTAGATGAATGCGTTCGACAGTGTGGGCTCATCACACCCACGCCTGTTCCTATCGGCTGTCCGCGGCTGCTTATTCAATTTATTCGCAGCTAACCTCTTTCTCAGGGGCTGTTCCTCTATCCGCAACCTAAGGACGCGCTGTGTAGTGGTGATAGGCACCCACCCGTCCGATCTGGACGACAACGCCCAAGACCCGCTTAGGGTAGCGGCATTGTAACAGTTCATGTAGATAATATAATAAAAAAAATATATAAAACATGAAATGGTAATATCTAGATGTTGTACAAATAATGATTTCAGAGAGCAATGCAATTTTACGTGTCACTTGTCGATGGTCTACGTAGCCGAAAACACAAGAATCTTCGTAAATAAGAGTCTGAAATGAAAATAAATTCAGAAGACAAGAATGTATTTCAGCTCGATAGTACTCGGTGGTCTTCTATCTTCCAAACGTCGCGGAAAATCGCGAATGACCACGAAATGGTCGTCGATACAATGAACGTTACATGTCTGGCTCATCCTTTATTTGCCTTTTCTCGCCGAAGTCGCCTTTATTTCCGCCCCGCAAGCGCCACGAGGAATTAATATCATTACTGCTGGTTTTATCTTTTGTCGTTGCTTAAGGCTTCTATATTTTCTCCTGTACATGCCCTTTTCCCACTGATTCATGGCGTTTTTTATCGCCCGTAAATATATGGCTGAGCTCAACGAAGTATAAGCCAAAATTATCGCTCGAAAATGAATTTTACGGCTGTTTCAAAGCTACATTGGAAATTAACCCTCGCGACCATTACAGCTGCGCGAACTATTTTTTCCGCACAGCAGATTTTTATCGTCACCTCGACAGCCGCAGCTATATTATCTCACATTGAAATTCACTTCGATGAACGAAAAAGTCATCCGTGCGATTTTCGGGAAAACTTTTCACGTCCGAGAAAACCAACTTCGTTTCATATCTCGCCGCATTTGCATGAAATTTTATAATTGAAAAATTTTACATTCCTCATATCTAACACGGCACTTACCGCGCCGGCTCTTTTTTCATCGAGCGCAACTTTATACTCCTCACTCTCGTTTAACTTTTACTTTCTCGCTCCTGTCTCTCCTTTGCAAGATGTGCCTTCAACTACTTATTTCACCGCTTCAAACCCCTCGCTCGCACACTGCCGGTCGGCTAACTTCCGATGTCCTTCGTATTCCATAACTTTTCATCTCTCTTCTTTAAGCTCTTCCTTGCTTTCTCTTTTATTGCCTTTTTGTTTTTTAAAAGACTCTTTTTATGTCTTTCAGCTTTTTATTATAGTTATCCCACTACTTATTATGTTTCCCCTCTCTCCCTTCTCCTCTAGCGCGAGCCTTTTCTCTCTAGCGCGTATAACTTTTCAAGCATTTTCAGTGGCAATCTCATCTTCTATACTTCACTTGATGCCGCTGCCGCTGCCACCACTGCGCTGCATTTCGCGAGCGAGCACTTTTTACTCTTATACACAAGTTTTTCCACGCTCGCGTTTCATATTTACGCCGGAATAGCTCGAGACGCTGCCGCCGTTGCTGCCGGGGTAAAGATCGCGAAGAGAAAGGAGGCAGAATGTTTATGCTAAGGCGAGCCATTAGAATTTTCGTTATGAATATGTTCCTTGCTTCTCTCTCTCTCTCTCTCTCTCTCTCTCTCTCTCTCTCTCTCTCTCTCTCACTCTCTCTGATTATGTGTTTCTATGGCAATTCAAGTAATAGATAATGTATAGGTAAGAGCCGCAGCGGATTAACGACCGAGCTATGTGCGCCGAATAAATTTTTCTCCGTGAGAAACGAAGCAAAGCTTAATAGCAAAGCAATCAAGCGCACCGATCTCTGAGCAGACGCGTAATCTTACTCGCCTTCGAAATGTCTCGTAAAGCATTTGGGCTACAATATACAAACTGAAACAGTCCGAAACGCAGTGGTATACTGCCAGAATTTCGATGCCTACATATTACTATTCGCAACAATACAGCTCGGCGCACGCGGTTATATAGCAGCAACGGCGGTAGAAACATCGCGCATACTCATTATTCCTTCCTCCATTTCATCTTCATCACCGACTGTATACGCACACGCCAGTCCGTCGCTCTCTCACTTCGCGCGCATTTAGAAGTGCATTAACTGCGCGATAACTCTCTCAAGAACGCATAGGTAGAGCGCGGTGCACATATCCCGATAATTTGCGAGCGCTACATCTGTCCCGTGCTTTTATTTCGTAAATAAAGCCCCCGCGCGCTCGCTGTACGTATTATATATTTCGTATAAAATATGACCAAGAGAGAGTGAGAGAGACGAAGGAGCAGAGCGACCGCGTCAACTTCCTTAGAGAGAGAGAGAGAGAGAGAGAGAGAGAGAGAGGTGGAAACTCCTCGAAATTGTCGGCGACGTACTTAGGAGCCATTCCCTTGTCTAATGGACTCCACCCCCCACACACAGCCACGTCATAGGTGCCATATTCCTCTCTGCAGCTACTGCTCTATAGTACCTCTCTGGCCACTACTCGCTATATAATTGCGAGATCAAACAGCGAGCAAGAGAGAGCAAAGCGAGATAGAGCGCAAGCATTGTGTTTTCATAAAGTACTCCGACGACGCGATTGCCGTCGCGGCGCTGTACTCCGTCGCGCCTTTGAGACACACGGCGCAGCAGCGCCTGAGTATAGCTCTCGCTGAGGAGCTTTTAAATTGTTTCCCGGCAGAGGCTAAGTACCAGCCAAGTTTGCTCTCGGCTTGGAACCCCGTAAACCCAGTTGGCGATGGTCACGGAAGATATTGCGTGTGTCGGCCACCGCTGCTGCTGCTGCTGTAAGGGCTTGCGCTTAGAGTTTTATGGAGTGCCACGCGAGGATAAATGTGTGTATACGCGGATTTGAAATTGATGCCGTAGTGCTTCGTGGTACTATGCGTATCGATTGGTAATTTTCATCTATGATTTTAAATTCTCTCCGTATTGATTCTCCTATAGCTGTAACATTATTTCTCCGCGTTGTTTTGAAATTCGAGACGGTGTAAGAGAAGCCGAAGGGCCCAATGGTCGGAGTTAATTAGCTAGCTCGACAAGCTTCGTTAGGAGATTGAATGAATTAATCAAGTCGAACGGCTAAAGACTCGAGGAGAGTAGAGGCGGCAAAATTCGGAGGTTAATTATTTCGAGGTAATTGCTCGGTACAAGAAAGTAATTGCGCCGCGTAAACTACGGTGGCGCGAGAAGAAAGGAATAGTGCGCCCGGTAGATTGGCTGTGTAAACAACGCTCAAAGTGATAAGCGCACGGTCTTTACAAGAGCCAGCGAAGAGTCTCTGGCTCTGCATAGAAATGGAAGCTCCTTCGTGCTTTGTTCCTGTGCACTTATTAGCGTATTTTTGGGGTGTCCACTAATTATTAAACCACTGCCTAACACTCTGTCGCAATTTCGACGACAGTTCTGGAAAATCTTGAACAATTTCAAAAAGCCAAGCGACCCAGAATTCCTGGATCTCCATTAAAAAACGCAACCATCAGCAAAAATCCGTCATTACACATTCCCGCAACGCGAGCACTTAATTACTTTTACATTTACACTACTCGCAAGCGTTCGCTTTCGCTGTAATTGCCCGGCATTCACAGAACTACACGCGGCATCTCTTCGCTCTTCAGCAAGTGCCGCTGCAGCAACACACGTATACAAACAAGCACACAGAGAGGTAGATTCACGGCTAGTGCCGAGGGAAATTTGCGAGGCGCGCCTCATCCACAATGGCACGCGTTACTCGCAGCACACGCGGCGGGTCACAGTTCCTTGGAGCGCGACACTAGCTCTCTCTCTCCCTCTCACGCTTCCAGAAATAAACTCGGTTTACTTCGTTAGTTGATTCTGGAGTATGTACATAGATTCACTTTTACTCGTTTGAATCGCGCGCGCATAGCAGAACTCTTTCATCATCAGCACCTCTCTGGTGTAGTCGTGTACGTGTGTGCGTGTGCAGCGTCGATCGAGGAGGGAACAAGCGCAACTTGATGGCTCGGAAGTTTCCGCTTTGGTTATACGAGCGTCAAAGGGATTTTACAGGGGACTTTACGCACTTTCCGAGAGCGCTGCTCGTATATTTCGCGTTTATGTAATTAAGCAACGGCTGATGGTGTAATTACAAGTTCAGCTGCAGCGCGCGACGGAAGTTTCGACCTCTCTTCGGAAGACCGTTTTAGTTTTTTTTTCGCTATTTTTAATTTTTTTTTTAAGTATTTTTAAAAAGTCTTGTTTCGAATTAAATGACATCGCGTTCGAAGTATAAAATATAAAAATTGATTAAAAAAAAATTACAGGCGCAGAGTAATTCCGCAGAATATAAAAGCGAAAATTGCGACGAATCAAGTTTAAAGCTGCATCCAGAAGATATTTGCAAGATTGAACCAAGGGCGTCCTATTTTCGAAGAGGGAGAGAATCTTCGCGGCCTCTATACTCTCGTCCCGGAAAATATTCTTCGGCGAAGTGCCATATTCGCCCCTCTGAGGTTCCAGCTCGAACCAGCTCCTTTTGTATCTTACTCTTGAGATGTAATCGCTCTCATCTATCGCCCAAAGTGCTACTACGACTGTGCTCTCTAGGTCTATTGTACGGGAATATCTAGTTGTTATTGTTCGATCCACGAGATAGCAGTCAGGGTTATGAAGATTTGAATCGTCGAATCGTAATAGTTATACGTATATATATGCTGCGCTCATGCATGAGGGCCGATTCTGAATGTCTCGTTTATTAGCAACGTTGATGAAAGCTCGATATCGCGATCTTACGAGATTGTACTTACACACATACGCTGATATGTACAAGATAAAGCGTCTTACCTGTAACAGAAAATAGAAAAGTCGGGATGAGTAAAAGAGTTTGGAAAAAGGAGTAAACGAAGGCACATCCATCGTATAAAATACAGTGACTTGCAACCCAAAAATCTCTTCCTCCCGAAGTCAAAGAATAAATACTCGACCCTGGTAGGCAAAAGTCAAAATTCATCCCCTAAATATTTGGACAGTCGGCGGAAATAAAACAGCCGTTGATCACCGGCAGCCTGCAGGAACGCGGTATAGCTCGCTTCAAATAAACATCAATCAATCAATTCGGGCCGCTGGCGTACACAGCGCACCGGAGAGCGACGATTCCTCAATATCTCTCAGCCGCCAATTTGTTCCTCTCTCCCTCTCTCTCTCTCTCTCTCTCTCTCTCTCTCTCTCTCTCTCTCTCTCTCTCTCTTCCCCCGCGAGTCATTTACAAGAATACCACGCATATATAGCTGTCCCTGGCTCCCCGGTAGATTAAACATATAAGCCGTTGAAAAGGCCGTGTTTTCTGTTTCTCTGCGGCAGACAACAATACCCGATACGTCAGCCAGACGTACGCGCGCCATTAACTGAAATTCAAGCCGACATAAACACCTCCACTCTATACCCATACGCCCCCCTTCTCCCCGCCAACCGTATCGACTCAACAGCTGCACCGGCGGCGGTGGCCGCGTAAAACGGAAGCTACCCGGTCGCGCCTGATGCACGTTATCTAGCTATACTTGCGTGCGTACGTGGGTGGGTGTGTATATTTGTGGGCCGGAGTCGAGCCAATTAAAAAGAAAGCCGGCAGCCGCTGGAATTGCCTGTTTAACGAACCGAAATCTCTTGCGCTCCGCCGAATTATTCGATTTTATAGTTAATATGTATGTGGCTCGCGCAGCGCTACGGCTTTATTGAGCTTTCGTTATTTCGTCAGATGCTCTTTCGTTCGAGTTAGGCTTTGCGGCCGGTTCCGTGTATGTGTATGTGCGGATTTATGCGATGTCGTGAGCGAGTCTGCGACTCTTTCCCTAGGAGAGATCGTATTCTATATAGGTATTGTTCTTTTATGAAATTGATTTTTCTTAATGATACTTTCATCTTACAGTCTTTTGAAGTTTTATTGAAAAAGCTTATTAGACGACTTGTCAGAGAAAAAATTGATTTCACTAAGGGAAAACTTTGTTCGCTAAAAAATAACGTATAGAGTCTTTAATCAATTTCAAATTACAAACGTACACTCATGTAGAAAATTATTGTTTGGCAAAAACCTCACCGAATATTTTTGCACATGCTTAAGCAAACTAACCAGCTGATCAACAAAATTACCCTCTAAAAACAAAAGCTTAAAATAGAAAAAAATGTCCCTAACTACCTATAAAGCGAAAATCCGAACCACCAAGGCACACATACACACAAACACACTTCGAAAGCTGTCGACACGCCCACCCACGTTCGCATTTTGCCAACGTTAAACTCATTTTGCGAAGCTGAAAAGCGGCGCCAAGTCCATAAAAGCCATAAATTGCCGGTACGTTCGAAAAAAACCATATAGAGCAATATATCCACCGCGAGGTGATTCACTCGTCTCGTCAAACACTGTACTGATAAAAAAAGGAAAGCTCCCGCGATGCTTCGAGCTTTTTCGAATAAATAGTCGAAAAAAAAGGAAGGCGAAAGAGGAAGAGTAATTAAATGAGAGACTGTACAGCTAGTGCTGCTACTTCAGTCGAGGTCAGGAATCCAGAGGATAGTCACAACGAGTATACAACGGCGCAAGCAAATTTGCTTCAGCGTTTAATTGAAATTCTTGTTGCGATGCCGCCAAAGCGGCTTGCCTAACGTTTGTCGTAATGTTTTTTCATAGCGAGATCTGCTTGCGGGATTACCTTTTGATTGGCTCGCTTTGGTTTGCCAAATGGCGCAGGAATATCGCTCATTAGCTTGCTATATATAGTTCAAAAACGTGTCGGAGATAATGGGATTTCGAATAGAGTGTGATTCAATTCAAGTGCGCTTTTGAAATGGTTTGTGAGAAAAAAAAATACAACGAAAACACATTTTATCGAGGAAATTCGAAGCTCGTCGTTGAAAAAAGTATCCGGAATTTCTGCAACGAATGAACTGCGACGCGCGAGTGAAAAGCCATATTAATATTTCGAACATCGATATCCGATATTCGTTTTCATCGCGAAGAGGATGCTTGTTGAAACAATTATGCGAATTCGTAACTGAAGCATATCCACGCTGAGAGCCAAACGAGGGAATGATACTCCTTTTATGCTTCAAAAAGTCTATTTCCATTCATTAGCGCGAGCTCGAGTATTGAAAAAAAAATAATAATAATAAACTCGCGCTCACAACGGCACTTGTATCACTTTCGAGCCTTAATGAAATATTTTCAACTCTCGGAGCTCGTACTCTCCGTCGATATCGAAAAGTGCGTTTTTTTCCTCCCACCCATGCGTACAAGAGAGAAAAAAATCAACAAGCAGAAGCTTTTTCCCCTGCTCGAAATCGGATGTATCGCTGCACCTTATACAAAAGCGATGCTCACCCTCGCACACAAGTATACCCGCTCGCTTTTACCCGCGTGTATATACATGTGAAAAGTATACGTATGCGTACATCTATAGACAAGCAGGAATTTCTACGCAGCTCGCGGGGTATACAGTTTCGCATTGAGCTAACGCTTCCATTAAAGTTATGAAAAAAATACCTATCGCTCCAACGCGCGATACACGACGTGGGGGGGGGGGGGGGTATCCTTCAAAAAGCACGCGCGCATGGCCGAGCGCTATCCGCTCAGCGTATCTGCCGACTCCGCTGGACAGGGAAAAAAAGAGGCGCTCGCTCGCTCGCGCGCGTATAGTTTTGTGTATTATGAGCGAGTGGCCGCAGGGGGTTTGACGCGACCCGGCCAACTCCGGCGAGAGCCGTTGATGTGATTTTTTTCGCCTCGGGTTTTATTTTTGTTTCGTTTTGTTTTGTTGCTATATGTCTTCACGCGCTGTATCGAGAGAGCTGTACACAGCAGCGTCGGGATCCGTAATCGCTTTATGCGTCAAAGGTCGCGGATTTTCCCGACGACGTATTTGCTCAAGGAACAAACCTGGATATGGAGAGGACGTAAATTTTTTTGTTTGCGAAGTTCAATTGTGCCGATTGACGACGCATATAGCGAGACGAGCGAGAAATTACGCGGAGAGATATTTTCTCTTATTTTTTCCATCGATCGACTGCGGGTTATGGAGTGCGTCGTATAAGTTTGTTCGCGCTTCGTTCTGTGCGGAGAATGTTGGGAGGATATTTCGAAAGTTTGATTGAAAATAGTCTGGTGTGCAGGAGTTTTTTGTCCTAGGGATTCCAATCGAAACGGCCGGCGTTTTTGCCTTCTCGAAGGCACGGCTTTGAGGATGATGGATTTTTTGACTATCGAATATTTTCGATACACTGGAGAGTATGATATCGAAGCAGATTTTGAAGGGAATTTTTGCTCGTTTGATTGCAAATTCAGTTACACATGCAAAAACGAGTAATACAAGTTATTTGTTCTCGAGTACCCTTTCACGTGCACTAAATTTCAAATCTGATATGTTAATCACATTTACTCATGAGTTAATATTAATAATAAATTTACCAAAATTCATAAATAATAGCAGTGAATGATATTTTATCACTTATAATACCAGATAAACAAAAAATTATAGATTTTGGTCTCTGATTACTGCATAAATGAACTTTATAACCTCAAATTCTGGCACACGGAGAAATTCTTAAAATAATGTTTACTATATAATGTAGTAATTTCTAGTAAACACGTAATAAATTTTAATATAAGTCTAACAATTTTTACTATGAATATAGTAAAAATCGTCATGGAGCGAGTATGACCTGCCGTTACTATCTAATATAGTAATTTTTCCTACATATGCAGTACATTTTAATATATAGTTCTCTCATGCACCCTTTTAAAAAAAAAGAGAGAAAAGTCAGAAATTGAATTTACGCGCATTTAGCTCTAATTTGAAATAGCGGCATAAACAAATGAATTACGAGAGTTGAAGTTGAGCAGCCGAGAAAATTTACGGCGTATATAAAAATGTTTTAATGGATACTCACGAAAACTCTCAGCCAGTCGACTGCTGAATACCCTTGTACAGCCATAAAAATATTCACGACTAATTTGAAAAAATGAAAAAGTTATTCGATCTCGTTGAAAAGTACGCATTTGCTTGGTTTTCATGCAGCTGTATTCAAAATATTCAGTTCGCCATACACGGAAAGAATTCTTCAGTAAAAATTACCGGAATCGCACGGTAATCGTGAGCCGCCGTGTCTTTCCGAAAATTTTTATCTGACCCAAGATATTATTTATCTTGCTCCCCGTAAATTTTACTGAATCGGCACTGTACATTTTTTGATGTCGAAAATGTTTACCGTGCTGCAGAGGAAATTCATGCGCGGCCATGTGCGTCATCTGCTTCTATAACCTCCAAATCTAACCCTGATGTACGCTCGTTGAATCCAACGAATTTCTCGATTCAAAGTGTGTCATATACAAATAACCCTTTATATATCAATAATACGACGTTAAGAATGCACCACGAACATGTATACAATAAAATATCATAATATAGGGGCTATGGAGAAAAATAAAAAAGTACCGAAAATTTTACTATGCCGATGCAGTAAAAGTGCTCTAGATGGCAGGCCGTCCCTACGTTACTGTGCTAGCACGGTAATTTTGATCCGTAATTTCTATGTAAATTTTATTGTAAAATTCTTTCCGTGTACACGTGCATATTTTTACGTATAGCAATTATTCTGGATATTCGTTTCATGCGCGTAAATAACGAATTCTGGTAAGAGTAAATCAGATTGGATTCTGGGGAGTGGCCTCGGCATATCGCTTTTCGAGGCTATCAATTGTTTTTTAAAATTTTTCCATAAAAACCGTTTGTTACGGATTAAATTTCTGGGTATTTGTCCGCTATCGAACCATGATTAATAAAACAAAGGATAAATAAAAAAAAACATTTAACGCCCATCTCTACGATCAACGTCTGCGTTCCAAAAATCCTTAAAACCCCAGTCCAACTTCAAGCTTCAATATCCTCACCGACGAAGACCGATTAAAAAAAAAGCAGTCCAGTATCGGGCGCATGAGCTTCGGCAAAGTTTCCCTGCATCTCTCATCCGCGCTCAAGGCTTTGTATATAAGCGCGAACTGCCTCGAGGCAGCCAAGGATCCAATATATACATGTATACCCGCACGCAATGGAAGCTCGCGCCGCGCGTATAACTGCTAAACTGCATTAGCGCGCTCCGGATCTTTCGCAGCTCGCCTACTCCTCGCGAAATCGTTAACGAACGAGCACAAACTAGCGCGCATTTGAATTGCCAACTGTTTGAAAACCCGTCAGCCGGTAGTACAGTCACATTATTGGATAACTTGTCTAATAAGATTGCCAAGCGAGGTGAGATGCGCGTCGCTGCCACATACGCGCGTGAAGGATGTATGCGCGAGAAATGCTGCAGTCGCGTCTCAGTGTCGGTTTGCGCGCGAAGCTGACGACGTGACACGCGATATCCTCGAGCGAGCGAGCGAGAGCTTCTTCTCGTGACACGGCCTTACCTTCTCATCGAGTGACAGAGAGAAAGAGCTGCGCGAAGCTCAAGCGAGACTGACGAAGAGCAACGCGGAGGGACTGTATAGTGGTGGTAACGAGTTTTCTACTAAATGAGATGCGCGAGATTCTGGATTCTACCTGACGTGTTCGTTTAGTACACGTGCGAGAAGACGAGAATTTTCACGGATGCTGGGAAATGTGCAGGAGACGTGCTTGCAGGAAATATATTTAAAACAAAAAATAGCTTTAACAACTGCCACAATCGTGAATGTTATTTCTTTCGTTTCATCCCCGCATTAATATATTTTCCCGCTCTCGCGTTACACGTTATATTACATGCATTCGCGCGCAGCTCGGCGTGCTTCATTAACCCGGCTGAGCGCACTAAGGTCGCTGCGCAACGTCGCGCGCACTCGTCAGGCTTCGCTCGCAACAGACGATTACCCGGCTCCCGTTCATTCGGGTGCATAAGCTCGGCTTAATCAATTTAACTCGGTGCCGGCGTCTTATATACACGCCGAGAGCCCGACAGCTCGTTTAATGCTCGTAGGGAGTCCTTCGCGCTCGAAATGCTCAGAAAGGGAAGAAATTTATGCTCACACGCGCGAACGCAGTGACGGCGGAGAGAGGTGACGCGTTACCGCGGTCGAGCGTGTGCCAGCCGATGGACGTGCGCGAGAAAAGGCTTGAGGCCCTTCACCAGATCTGCGAGGGAAAAGGGTAGGATAGGGAGGTGTCACGTTCTTTTCTCCGGAGTCACTGGATTGTTACAAGGTTGTTGCGGGGTTTTCTGTTGTTGTTGGATAGGAAAAAGCCTTTGATGGGATTATACTTTTGCTTTTTTCCGATATGTTATATTTTTCTCGGCGTTACACACCGGTGCCAGCCTCTGGGAATTTTTTTATCTGGATGTAAAAGTGGATAAAGATAACGAATATCGAAGTAATTTTTTCTCGAAATTCCTCGTTAATCAGATTACGATTACTATCTGAATAAAATTAGCCAAAGCTAAACTAATCTCAGTGTTTTCAGCAGCAGCGGTGTGTACGCACATTTTCTAACAATATTATCCAGATAACCACTCCTGACTTAACACAACCAATATAATTGCTTCTAATTGCAACTTTGTTGTTTCATCCTTGATCATAACTTTCCGACTGTTTGGATCTAATTATATACCCTATAGTCGAAAGCCGAATATTTCCACACCTATCGCGCGGCGCGTCCATATATTTCTACCCCGGATCCTTTGAATAAACCCACAGTATTCCTGGCAAAATACCCCTTCTATTATGAGACTGAATTATTCATCAACAATCGGCGGAAACCAGTGGGGCACAGCCACCCTCGACCAAATATTTACCAACTTCATTGCTTCAAAATTAATCGAACTCCGCTTGGCCCGCGCTCACCGCATTAATTTCCTCTCGGGAGTAAATTCCAAAATTGGCGCAAAAATCCCCCTCCTCCCAACACACACACGTGGAAACCAACGCGCACTCGCTTGCAGAAATTCCTCAACAAACTGAGCGCGAAATTATTAAACTCCGCTGTTTGTATAATCATCGAATAATACCTCGGGCGAGAGGGGAAATTAATTAAATGCTCACTCGTAACTTTCGGACTTTGTTAAAGCCAGCCAGGCTCCAAGCGAGAGAACGCGAACGTGTGATTCGCGTATACGCAAAAGTCACCGGCTGCAGATAAAGGGCCACGATTGACTCGCTCCTCTATACTGGCGGCCCGGCCGTTTCGCAAAGGCAAGATGGAGCAATCTCGACGCGAAGGCGTTCATGACGTTTATTGTTGCAAGAGTATGGGCAATAGAGCCGATAGCGCGTCGCCATCATGAATAAATCAAGCATCGTAAAAGCGCCGCGGCGTTTGTACTGCAGATTGTAGCGCTCTCGCGCGCTCTTTTCTCCCAGTGAAGGATTTAGGAATTTTTGAGCGATTGTGGCGCACTGTCGGTAAAAACTTATCAACCGAGTGCAGCAACAGCGCGACTCGTCGGCACGCGATTACGCGAGGCGTCGAAACGTGTCGGCTGCAATCGGAGACCCGTACATGCGTTTATACTATTTCATGCGTGATATGCTTTTTTTACGTACCTGAAAGAAAGCATATTGATGCACAACATTTAAAATATCGCAGGGCTTGTTCGATGAAGTCGAAGATTCTGTATGCATAAATACTTTTGTGATAGTTTCATGCACACAGAAAACCGGGTTATGTGTAAGGTTATATTCGTATGACACTTATCGTACTATCATTCGAATATATTTTGCAAAAGCAAAGAATCTTTTAACATCGAATAGTCTCAGAGCGATATTAAATGATAATAAGAAGTGAAAACAAGTAATTATAAAGTGCTAGTGATTTTACGTCGATGGAAAGAAAGTTACGAAAATTCAAAAATCTGAAAACCTAACTTTTAAGACGCTTGGATTTCTCCATATTTTAATCCAATTTTCTTAACAGTTAAGAATTCTTCTTTGTGTCAAGGATTCTTTTCTCTCAGTGATACTCTTTAACGTTGATTGAAGCTTCGAATAACACTTTTTTCGCATAAAACGAAAACGACACTCGATACTCTCGGCGCAGCCTGAGGCTGCGATAAATGGCCGGCCGACGGAGACTAAAGTGCCGAAAAAATTCGCTCAGCTTTAAAGTAATTTGCATGGTTCGCGGGACGAGCGGCTCTGCCATCGTTTACACTCTTCGCACTGGCGGCGATTGTTGCGCTTGTCGAGCGTGAAACGAATTTCCTTGCCAACACCTAATCGGTCGACCACACACGAATCGAAGTCTTTTTTTCTTTGTCGGTGTTTGCGGACCGAACACGCGGCTGCGTGATTGGGTAACATTAAATAACGGAGCTTTTTAGGAACTTTTTACGTTTGAACGGATCAAAACAGTACGACCGTTTATTTTTCGGGAAGAAGTGCACTCGGTCTTTATACATTTACGAAATCGTTCCTGAAAGCTTTTTAATCCTAAAACACTGCTTGTTTTCTAAAACAAATTTTTAAAACAAGTAATTTTAATAAAAGCGTTCTAATCTCGCGCGCAACCCCCATAAGCTGCAATAAACGCATTCTCTTCTCCAAAAATGGAGAGAGAGAGAAAAAAAAACAAATTTTCGCAGATCTCGCTCCACGCACTCGTAGATTAAATTCCAAAAATTCCCCCTTTTTCGCGTCGTTATCGAACGCAAAAAGCATATCACGAGAGCGACGTGTACGAAAATCTACGATCGCCATCTCTCGCGTCGAATCATAGCACGGCGCGGAATCAGAGAAGCGAGCGACGCTGATCCGCCAAAAATACGCGTCCGTGGTCTGCGCGTATTTATGGAAACGGAAAACGATCGGCGCGCACCGGTACAGGGTATACTACACTCTGCAGGAAAATGTCAACGACAGATTTTCACTCTGCTGAATTTTCTCTCTTTCTCTCCCTTGCATGTCACCCTTTTCGTTCTCTTTATTCTTTATTATACGCCTCGTCTGTTTTGCGCGCAAGCGACGCGATGAAAACGCGCAACGAACCTCTCTCTCTCTCATCTCTATATCGCTTTGGTGAAACCATACCGTTCATGTGGGAAAGAGACCGAGTGAATCTGCACTACTACTACTATACTCGCTGCTGAAAGCTGCAGTCATCAAGGGTCGCGTTCTTTTGGGAGGGCGTATTACGCTTTTCCGAAGGGGGGTTATAGATATGCGCACGTATGCAAATGTCAGCATTTCGTATACAGCGTATGTCAGGGCGAGTCGAGTGATTGGCTGTTTGGAAATTTCGTTCGAGTGTATTTCAGTTTTTCATATACGCGTAATGTCGTGTTAAATTGAATACGGCGTACTTTGGCGTGTAATTTTGAATGTTCACCTTTACAGCCGATCACGAACTCGAAATTAGCGCGATTCTATATTACAACGAGTACATCGCGATACTATAACTCCACTCGAAAAACATAATCAGCGTAATCCTCTGGCATAACATAGTCGAAGGCATAACAGCGTCGTTTTTCATTATTTCGCGCTAAAAGCGTTCAATTTTCGAACCGAGTGGGATTTGCAAATGCAGTGTATAGCAATCTCTCGCTGGTATACCCTGGAGAGTCGAAAATGATGAGCGAAAAGGCGAAATCCTCCTATACCCAAACGCCGTTGTTTCCTCGAGAGGTTTTAGCCATAACGCACTGCATTTTCAAGATAAATATTTAGCAACGCGCTAATTGCTCCTGGAACAAATACAATACCGCTCGGCTTGCAGCGCTGGAAAATACTATCTCGATCAAGTACGTATTGTATCCGGAACGTCCGATTCAAATTTTAATTATGAGCAACGATCCGATGTGATTTGCGTGGGATACACGCAGCGAGTGTAATTGCAATAAATTTGTGGGCTGATCCGGTTTTAACTGCTCAACATATTCGTGCTGCGGTATATGGTATTAGCTTTTGTTCTTTGGCCGTGGGAAATTCGCACTTCGATATCTTCGATCTCAAAATTCTCTCTCAGATTTCCCCTCCGGACCTTCACGTCGATGAAGGTCCCTGTATATCCTCCCATCAATAAACCCGAATCTCGGCACCTGGCACATTCTCTCCTCCCGCATAGCATCACATAATTTCAAAATACCCGCGGCCGCCGTGCACTCCTTACATTATTATACCTTACTCTCGAGAGCAGACGTATAGATACACTCGGCCGGATCCGCATCGTTCCCCGATGCAAATCCGGCCAACTGCAGAGTATATACCGGCAGTTATAGCCGAACATGAGAAATTAGCGAGCAAGCGAGAGATGGATGCTGCGTCGGCGGAGATATGGCTCGCGGAATTTGATGCTCGCTTCGGCTACGTCGCTAAGATAATAGATATACACGCGGCCCGCCTATGTACGTATACACACACGATATAGGGTTGGCGGAGAGTTAGAGAGAGAACAGTATGTATACATCGTGCCGAGACAGCAGCTCAGCGTTGACGACGTCGAGGAGACGTTCTCTCTCTCTCTCTCTCTCTCTCTCTCTCTCTCCGGCAATCGAGTTATCCTTACGCAGGCTGCGCTCGCACAGTTGAGCCTGTGATAACCTGTTCATCCTCCTCGCGCTGTTCCTCCGCTGCTGCTGTTGCGCCATTACTCAGATTACAGGTTGCATTAGTGTGGAGAGAGAGAGAGAGAGAGAGAGAGAGAGAGAGAGAGAGAGAGAGAGAGAGAGAGAGAGAGAGAGAAACGGGCCAAAGACTCCGACGTCTATCGCAGACGCAGACGTGGCCGCGATATTCTCATTCGGGTAATGCACGGCTAAGTGGATGTTATGTGCGCGTGCCCGGCATCCCGCCTCAGTCGCTGCCTATAAGGTTCTTGATCTCTGCTGTGTGTTTATCACGTCAAGCGGCCGGATGAAGGAGGAATGCGCGCGCAGTCCGCGTGCGCGTACGTATACTTGCTTTGAGTCGAAGGAGAGAAAGAGAGGGGGGGGGGAGAGAGAGGACACTTAGACAGATAGACAAACAGTTGGAGGTAGATTGATTGATTGATTGATTGATTGATTGATTGATTGGGTGACTGATTAATGGCTTAGACCTGGGGTGTACGCTCTCTGAATACGCGAATTAAGGATGAATTAGACGACGATATGGCTGTATTGAAGATAACATACGCGTGTGTTCACGCAGAGCGACCGTATATATGTGTAGCCGCTTTGAGCCTGTAACGGTGTAATATTCGTGTAATTGTTAAATAAATTCGATTCGAAGAGAATTTGGTGTAACCGTTCAAAGAGCCCTCGAAGTTTGTAAACAGAATTAATTCGGATAAACTATTGGATTTCACGGATATCATCAGTGTCGATTGTACTTCTCTGCCTTGTCTTCAAGATCAAATTGTGGTATCGCTCACTGAGCGTTCTGCCACAGGAATTTTTAAAGAATAAACTTTTTTATTCTTTTGTCTTACTCGTTGCTATGGAGTAACAGCTGTTGACGCTTCATTACGCTTTTCTGTGCGTTGAAAGCCACACGTTTAACCTTACTCACTCTCTGCAAATTTCTGATCATCACCATTTCATAAAAGGAAAAGAAATCGAAGTCTTGATCGATCAGAAAATAAAAGACCACGTCAACGCCCCCATCATCGCACTCCGGAGCAGCCTCGACGACGCTCACGCAGCAGAAGCCCACACGGATCGAGGAAACGTCAGCGTGATCGACGAACCTCAAATCATTCCTATGGGAAAAGGAGTGCCAGCTACGCCAGAGGTTGCTTATCTGCGTATAGGCATAAAAAAAAAGCCTAGGAAGTCGAGCAGTGCGCATGAACGATATCTGTCTGAAAGCGACCACGAGCGTCGCCCTCGAGGCTCGCCGGATCGTGGACGATGCTTGCCTGAAAGCGATCACGAGCGTCGCTCGAGAGGCTCGCCGGGTCGTGGACGATATGATGTAAGCAGCCCATCTTCACGGAGTCCCAGCGACTATTCTGCTAGCTACAGCAGGTCGTAAGTAAGTCGCAGTTCGCGCAGTTTTTCACGCTCGTCAAAGCGGAGCTCGTCAAGCTGCACATCACGCTCTCCTTCTCCTTCGAATATTGAAGGAAGTACACGAGATAAAGGTCAACAACAGAAAAAGGTATCAAAGTCCAAGGACAAACCAGGCGAGCCCTCTTCAAATAACGAAAATCAGCCCAAAGCAAACTCTCAATTGCTTAATTTATTGGGCGAGTCCGTCCAAGAGCTGGAAACAGGACCTCCTACGCATGAAGAAATTGCGAAAATATGGCAACAAATTTGCCAGAAAGGTTTCTCAAAAGAATCAAAAGAAAATTTATTCAAAAAGTACTTGATTCCGGGAAATTGTAGTTCGCTTAAAGCGCCAATATTGAATTCAGAGATTAAATCAGGAGTTAGTAAAGCGTAACCGAGGACTACTAGGGATAACAGTAAGTGCGGCGTATTTATTCTTTATTAATAATATATTCTACCTATTAGTAGGTTTAGCGAACGTTTTTCCGTCATTTGGCTCTCATATGCGCGAATCGACAAGGCAATTCGTGGCTTCAGGCCAATACGGTTAGGAGTGATTTTATAATCATTGTTAGACTGCCACGACCTCAGTAGGGAGTTTAGTCCACGGATTTTGAAGGTCACTTTCAGTGCGGAGAGACTAAAGGGCCGATCTGTGACTGCCAGGTAAAAGAGTCGAGTGGCGAGAGGCGTTCGCGCGGGCACATGACTGGGTGTGTATAGCTATAGATATAGAGGAGCGCGCGCACTGCTTTGAGTCCCTTCGGTAGCCCTAGGGAAAGCGTCTTTGTTCTAGCGGGCCCGAGCGTCAGTTCTCGGCGACAACTTGTGAGAGAAGGTCACACTAGGACCTGATCGTTAGGAGATTTCAATAAAGTCATAATATCTGATGAACAATGATTTCACAGTTTATTTTCGAACCTTAATGTAGTCTTGTCCCATACAGCGATGCAACGTAGAGACAATTCTCAAGTATTAATTAAAAATTAGCTAGGTTCAGCACTCTCAGCTATAGCTAACGCATTATCGAAATTGATGTCGGAAGATAAAATAGATATCACTGATGCGATAAAATCAATTTTTGTACTAATAAGCGATGCTGGTAAATTATTATCAGATTTACACCATCAAATTTCGGTATCCAGAAGGGCGCTTATATCTCCAGCACTAAAACAACTAGCGATCAGCGTAGCTGACGAAACCGAGATCGATGATTTTCTTTTTGGTCATAATTTTTCCGAAAAATTAAAGGTTGCGAAGGAAGTCGAGAAGATTGGGAATGACGTTGCAAAACAGGACAGTTTTGAGAAGAGATCCGAAAACTATTATGGGCCAAAAAACTACAACGGGAACCAACCCAAACAACGAGCCGATTTAAACTTCCGGGGCCCCCTCAGACGCAACACGACATACTCACGCTATTCGAGGGGGCAGAAACGACAATACAACAATCGGAGCCAGAACAAGAACTACAGGAAGAAGTAATCGAAGACGTGAGTAAAATCGGAGGTCGAATTGTATTATTCGAGAAATCTTGGCAAAAAATGACCAGTGACCGTTTCGTTCTCTTGTGTACGAGGTTATAAAATTACGTTTAGTCGCAATGTAATACAGTCTAATATACCGCCAGAACCATCTTTTTCGGAAACCGAGAATTTACCATGCGAAAATTCAAAACTTATGTTACTTAAAAAAGATGCAATATCGATATGTAAACCTAGCCGTAATCAATTTATTTCGACTTACTTTTTGCGTGAAAAATCAAACGGAGATTATCGGTTTATTTTGAACCTCAAAAAATTGAACAAATTCATAAATGCTCCACATTTTAATTTTTATTTATGCTGCGGTTGTAGGACTTGTACGCACGTAAAAACGTATTTTTGTTTTGCTGTATACAGAAAAATTGATAAAATAAAATTTATATCTGATTGGTTCCCTAATACCACCTTATCTTTGGAAAAATTAACTAAAAAACTTGTAATACTACTAGCGTTAACCACAGCTAAACGTGTACAAACATTATCAAAAATTAAATTAGAAAATATCAAGAAAAGCGAAAAAGAAATAAAAATCAAAATACCAGATAGGATAAAAACGAGTAATAGATTAAGAGAACAGCCATTGTTAAAAATTCCGTTTTTCACTGATCAAGAAAGTATTTGTCCCGCGAAAACTTTACACAATTATATTCAGAAAACCGCAACTCTCAGACCAGCAAACGAGAATAATTTAATTATTACATTCAAAAAACCGTATCATTCTGCGACAACGCGATCTATAAGTCGGTGGATAAAAGGATATTTTAAGAGAAAGCGGCGTAGATACGTCAAATTTTACTGCTCATAGCACGCGCCACGTGTCTACGTCGGCTGCTGCTAGGACTGGAATAAACATCGAAACTATTCGGAAAGCGGACGGATGGTCGAATAATTCTTCGGTATTTGCACAATTTTATAACAAACCGCTTAACAACCAAGAAGAATTTGCGTCTTACTGTACACGTACAAAGTTATAACTTCTTATATGTTATTGAGTTAATTAAATAATTGTTTTTGAATAATAAGAATTGTGTATTTACATTATTGACTTAAGTGCCAATGATAAATTGTAAAAATTGAAACTTTAAACATCTAAAATTTGATTTTGAGGACGAGGCAGAGAAGTACAATTGAACGATCGAGTGAACTTACCTGTAAGTGAAACCTCGATCACAATTGTACGATCTGCCTTGTCCGAAGAGATCAAACCCTCCCTTATATTAGTAACTAATTAAGAATTTCCCTCCCAAGAATTTTCACAATTTGTAAGCTTTAAAACTAATAAAGCGTCAACAGCTGTTACTCCATAGCAACGAGTGAGACAAAAGAATAAGAAAGTATTCTTTAAAAATTCCTGTGGCAGAACGCTCAGTGAGCGATACTACAATTTGATCTCTTCGGACGAGGCAAATCGTACAATTGTGATCGAGGTTTCACTTACAGGTAAGTTCACTCGATCGTTCAATTCCAAAGACTTCTATGTAACGTTAATTTTGACTGTAAATCCATCCCGTCGATACCGCGAGCCTGCTGCTGTTGGCCAAATTGAATTTCACTGACAGTCGAGTATTTTGTTACGCGAACTCGACGTTGCGACTGATGGCTGAAGTGAGATTGAAAATTTCGTATGTGCTGTTTTACGCATCGAAAATTCTTCGCATTCAGACATGCGATCAAGCGCGACAAGTAGATTACATTACATTCGACGCTAATACGTTCGAGCTATGCTACTGTGTGCCATTAGGGTGAGTAAGTCAAGCGCGCGCGAGCGATGATATCTGCAAAGGGTGTAATTCACCATAATCGTCCGAGAAATATGCCCGTCATTAATAACGCAATTCTCGACTCCTCAATAATCACACCAATAAATCCAAAGTACAAGAAAATGAATTTCCAAATCCATCCATCACCCGAGTGTATGCCGAGACAAGAACCAGCGAGACGAATAGAGAGGGAGAGAGAGAGAGAGAGAGAGAGAGAGTGAGAGGGATGAGCGTATACGACGCGGCAACACACGTCTACATTTCGGCTGATTCGCAGTATCGAGCGGCGCTACACACTCGGGGGAGTGAGAAGGAGATAGCAGCCGGAAAGGGAAGACGGATTGGTAAATTGATGCGGAGACGGCTACATAGATAGATGGATAAACAGAAAGAGAGAGAGAGAGAGAGAGAGAGAGAGAGAGAGAGAGAGAGAGAGAGAGAGAGAGAGAGAGAGAGTGAGAGGGAGAAAGCTATACGCGAGTGGGTATGAAAAATAGGAGGAGATCAGAGATGCGTCCGAGGGTGTGGGCGCCGGAGGAAATGTGAAAAATCCGCGCTAAGGGTCTCGACTCCCCGGCGCAGAAATCGTTGACGGATTGGCAACGCAGACTAGTGTATGCGAGAAAGAGAGAAAGAGCGATTTCGTTTATTAGCTGTTCGGCCAAAACGTATCGCTCCGCTTTTGACGTTGTAAGCAAAGGCCCGGAGATGTTTCGTGACTCTGGTATAACTCGTTTTGTCGGATCGGGGAAAAAGGGGATTGACGTATTTCGGCTTTCACGTGCGTTACATTCATAGGGGGTTGAGGACAAGATAGATGTTTGGGACAGGACGTTGCTTTTCGGAGACTTTAATAGTGCTTGCTGGATGGGGATAAGTAGAAACGTCCGAGTACATCAAGACGATCTTCTTTTCCAGAATTCATTTAAAAAAACTGCCCTTTTTACTAAAACTCTTTGTATCATCATGCAACAGAGTCAAACTAAATTTGCCCATCAAATTCGAAAGGAGAAGCGAAAATTTCATCAAATTCCACAAAGCAGTAACGCCAACGCTCGAGCTCGTTAATTACCCTTTCAGATATCATTTAAACGAAGCGTACTCTCTAAATCTACAAGAGTGATTTTTTCACTCTTTAAAAGAGTGATCGGCTATATAACTCTAATTTGAGTCATTATATAACATAAATCACTCTTAAAAAGTTATTTTCTGTGACTTTCAGAATAGAGTCGTTAAAATGACTTAAATTTATCGAGTGATAAGATTTTCTTTGTTTGAATCACTCGGTATCGAGTGATTCGCGGCGCGCATGACACAATAAAATTGACGCCGTTCATTTCAGTTAAAACGTCGACCTCGAGCCTTGATGCTAACAGGCAGTTTTTATGTTTAATAGTGATGGCAATTTCTTAGTTATTAACTAAATTCATTTACATGTATGCAGAATGTCGTTGACCTATAGCAAATTACCAGAGGTAAGTGTATTAAACTTATTCTTTTGGTGTTATAAGCTCGGTCAACGTTTTGAGGTTATGAGTCGACATCAATTCAAATTCTCTTCAGGATACGTTAACTGATTGCGAAGTTTTGGCTAGCTTCTTACTGACAAAAGGTGTTCCTGCTGACGTTGTGGATATCTTGAAGGGTAAATACTTTGTCAAATTTAAATATTAGTCTTACATTTTTGCCTAAAGAAAGTATAGTACACTTAAAATTCATATTAAAAAAGAAATTTTCAAAGAAAAACCAATATTTCAGGCTCACTGAATAAGTCTGACAACATTCGATGAAATTGAGTCCTTTTCGGTCCCTCATTTACCTTAACCTATAACATTTTCTGAATTAATAAAAAGTTAAATATGGATCAGTAGATTTGCTGTAGGTGTCATGATAAAGTTCATGGTATACAGGAGTTAAAATGTCATTATCGTAGAATCCATGGTATAAATATTTCTGAGAATCAAAGTTCAGGTTTTAGATGTTTAAATGGAGTTTGTGATAAACATTTTCTTCGATATTCTTCCTTGGTTCGTCACATTAAAGCCCATCATATTATTCCAGAAGCGTGCTGAGAGCTTCATTAGCTTGTGTTTGTGCTGATAGTCTGGCTGCTCATCAACTTTTTGGTCTGCTTAGTCCTTCTGCTCGACATTTTTGCAGGTTATGTATGATCAAGAGACATGATTTGTTATCAGGTTTGCTTGATCACTTTCAACCTTGAACTCGAGAGTTGTATGAAGAACGTGTGCAAAAGGTTAAGGAAAATCCTCAAGCTATGACATAAACTGGTGTCAGAGAAAACAGTTGTCTTCATGAATCGAAGTACTTTCATTGCACGGATAACTTTGTGTTTGATCCAATGCATGATATTCTTGAAGGGGCTGCTCAACTCATCTTGAAATTAGTCATTTTTCATTTAACTCTTTCTGGAGATTATGATTTTGATATCGACACCTTAAACAAAAGAATTCATTTGTTTAAGTATAGGATAGAACAAAAAAAAAAAAACCATCTCCAACCTTCTTAGCTAATTCTCTTCGTAACTTGAAAGATCATACCATCCCCCAAAAAGCCGTACAAACTTGGTGTTTATTGAGGATATTTCCATTTCTTATATCAGATATAGTTGATGAGGATAACGAATACTTACAGATTATCTTGCTGTTAAACAGAATAAATGAAATTATATTTGCTCCAAAGTTACATGTAACTATTTTATCCTATCTTGGTGAGTTGATTAAAGATTTTAATAAACTTTTCCGTCAACTCTTTGGTGCTGAAGTTGATGCTATCAATAAATTACACCATTTGACACATTATCCGCAATGTATTCAGAAATCAGGGCCATTACGCCAATTATCTTGTTTGTTATATGAAGCAAAACATAGTTTTTATAAAAGACAAGGATCCGTATGTTGCAATTATCAAAACATTGCAAAAACTCTTATAAAAATGAGTCAAATATGCCAAACAGCAACTTGGGGAATGGGTGATCAAGTGCGCCAAAAATTCAAATGCTTCTCACAAAAATGTGTAAATTGTAGAGGATACCTTAAGTAAAGATCACTTAATTTTAAAAGGGCTGAATAACGATACTCAACTTTTGAAAACCAAAAAGATAGAAGTTTATAATATGCAGTACAAAGAAAATTCTATAGTTGCTATTGGTTCAGGTATTACGACAGATGAAGGAATGCCAGTTTTTGGAAAGGTTAAAGAAATCATTGTTCACAATAATGAAGTTTTGTTATTATGTGCCAAGTGTCCAGCTTTGTGGCTTGAAGAATCGTTAAATGCATACTGCTTTGCTGAAGGTTCTGAATTGATATTGATGAACACGGATGATCTTCCTGACACAAAGCCCTTTAGTTTATGGAAAGATTATCAATCAGAATATTTATATATAAGTTTACGTCACTTACTTATCTAAACTTTTTATTAATAATGAAGTTAAATTTCAAAAACCAAACTACATTTCTAAAGCCAACTCCTATGCACACTTGACTTTCCTTGTGGAAATGTCGTCTGCTACAAATCAAGCAGAAAACACAACAAAACTTACAGGTTAGAATGCTTATTTGCTGATGATAAGTGAGACAATTTGATGAAAATCATTAATCTGTTGATTACATATGCACTTTTATATTAAACTATTATTTTATGTGAGCCTTGTATTTAATGCATTATATGTTTTAGATGAATTGGTCGACGACAGGACACTTCTCAGATTGACAGGCACTGATTTGAGGTTAATGAATATTAAAACCGGACCAGCATACAAGATTTTGGAAATAATTGAAGATTCTTCCGCTATGGTGGTAAGTTCTATATTCAATTATATGCATTTAACAAACAATAAATGATATTTTTATTACAGGAGTGTATTGTTCAAGAAGATGGGTCCATTATTGCAAGTGAATCAAACAATTGTACTGATGAAGAAGTGTCTCAAGAGATCATGCAAAAACCGAGCTGTTCAACGGATTCTCCTCAAGCATCAGTTTCAAAGTTGATAAAGGTATTTTTTTTAACCTCATTTATGAATATGTACACCTAAAGGGCTTGGATGATAATAACTTTGAATATATAGAAAGAAAGTGAGTCTACGGACAAAACTTTATGATGTTCGATCATGGATCAAGGAATTGGACAAAGAGAATAAGTCAAAGAAAAGTTTAGTAAAAATCTTAGATTCAGGTATTGTGAAAGATGTGGATTACCAAGCTCTTGTCAGAAATGTTATGTCTCACCTAAAACTAGAATGTGGAGATGCGTAAGATTTTTATTATAGTTATATGTCTAATATTGTTTATTAATAAATTAAAATATTGATCATTTATTTCAGTTATCCGTCTAAAGAGATGAAAACTAAAGCAGCAAAGTCGATAATCACTTCTTTCCCAAAGCTAAAATCTACTACTGGTTGTGGTTATGTGAGTATTCGTATTCATGATTATTTCATGTATAGCAGGAATCCTTATATCCTAAGTAATAATTGTTCTTTTTTGTAGGAACATTTTTACAATGAAAAGTTGTCTTCTGGTTTTCTTGGGTGGAGGTTAAAAACCACGAGAAAGACATTAAAAAGTTCTGAGAAGAAAAGGACAAGAGGTAAGAAGAGACCTTTGACAGATAGTTCAATTGTACAAGTTGAATTGAGTTTAGAAGATTATGAATCAAAAATACGTAAACACATTAACTAATGTCAATATTATGATTGCATTAATTATTGATCCATCAACAGGTTTCGGAGTTGCAGTTCAAAATGCCTAATGACACGAACAAGTTTTCAATACTACTGTTAATGGACGAAACCAGATCTAATAGGCAGCAATGGATAAAAGATCCTGAAAACCATTTAACGCTGAATGAAATTTTGAATAAGTTTCCACGTTTTACTGACTTTAAAGGAGAATTGGTAAAAAAAATTTTTTTTATTTAGTTTTGATATAACTTTTGACATTTTTTTCCTCATACTTATAAATAAGTTTTTTTTATATTTTGATTTATAGATACTTAGAGAATTTCAATATCAGATCACTGACAAAGTCACTTTCTTGGGAACGTTCCCATCGTACTATGCTCCACGGATTCTGAAGTACTGCAAAGTTACAAAGCCACAGCTTTTAGATCAAATACGATACATAGCAGATCCAAACATGAAAGCCCTTCTAATACTGCCAAATGTCTTGCCGAGTCCAAATTACATGAGAAGAAAGACCAATGTAAGTTTAAAATCTTTTCAATAAGTACATACATTATTATCTTGGCTATATGGGACAAGACTACATTAAGGTTCAAAAATAAACTGTGAAATCATTGTTGATCAGATATTATGACTTTATTGAAATCTCCTAACGATCAGGTCCTGGTGTGACCTTCTCTCACAAGTTGTCGCCGAGAACTAACGCTCTACTCATTAAACGCCGCCGAAAACTCGGGCCCGCTAGAACAAAGACGCTTTCCCGAGGACTACCGAAGGGACTCGAAGCAGTGCGCGCGCTCCTCTATATCTATAGCTATACACACCCAGTCATGTGCCCGCGCGAACGCCTCTCGCCACTCGACTCTCTGGCCTGGCAGTCACAGATCGGCCCTTTAGTCTCTCCGCACTGAAAGTGACCTTCAAAATCCGTGGACTAAACTCCCTACTGAGGTCGTGGCAGTCTAACAATGATTATAAAATCACTCCTAACCGTATTGTCCTGAAGCCACGAATTGCCTTGTCGATTCGCGCATATGAGAGCCAAATGACGGAAAAACGTTCGCTAAAACTACTATTAGGTAGAATATATTATTAATAAAGAATAAATACGCCGCACTTACTCTTATCCCTAGTAGTCCTCGGTTACGTCAGGAACATTGGCTGAATAAAGAATAAAATTAATTTTTTTAGGATTCAAAAAAAATCAAAGAACAAAAAAAAATAAAACTTGAAGCAAACTTTGCAACTAAGACCATCCCTAATGGAAATCTTTTGCGAATTGTAAAAGTAATGGTTTTGAGTTATATCAAAGTAATTTTTAAACAAATATATACTATTTTTATTGATATTTTAACAGGCTAATGATGACATAATGCAAGCAGTGACCAACACAAAAAACAAAGATCCTGTTCAGCCTTTCCTTATTTTCGTTACGGACACATGTGAAAGAACAGGAGAATTTTTTATCAAAGCTGATAATTACAAAATAGCAGTAGGATCCAACATAATGATTGCATTTGATATTGTTGTAAAGATGCACTACGTGTTTGATCTCCAGTTTTCACCTGACCTTGAAATCTTTTATAACTTTATAGTATCTAAAGTTATGGGTTTAGACACCACAGCAAGATCTTGTTGCGATGCTTTTGACACTACTCTACTTCATTTAGAAGAACAGACCCTCGAGTAAGTTTATTTTCTCAATAAAATCTAAATGTAAAAAATTTATGCGTAGAAAGATTTAACTAATTATTACATATATTTTACAGTGATGATGTCAATCAAAGTGCATCCGAACAGGATGAAGATGAAGACTTGTAATTTAACTCAAAGATTATAATGTGAAAAGTCGACCAATCAGGTTCCAAAGATTATAATTATTCTTTAATTATTCTTATAATTTATCTTTCATACAGGTTATGAGCAACTGTAATTTATTTTCTGAATACAATAAAATAAAATTATTTTTGAGGTTATGTAGCTTTGTGATATACCCTTTCACTAAATAATTTGAGTCATTTTGTCACTCTTCAGCTTTGAGTGATAATAATCACTACTTTAAAGTGACTTTTCACTATTGTAGATTTAGAGAGTACATTAAAAGAATTTCCCGGCATAAAGCGTCCAAAAAAGAGTAAACGAGCAGTCAGACCAACGAAATTACCTTTCCTTTGTGCGCTATCTCGAAACGGCACGTGTGAAAGTCCGCGCCGTCATGAAGAGTAGAGAGAAAGACAGATCCTTGTGCTGGTAAAGGGTGGAATAATGGCAGCACATACACTGCACACGAGTATAGCCAGAGGTAGGGATGGACGAATTACGCGAAATTCGCGGATAGCGATATCCGTCGCGCATTACGCTGCTATTAACGTCTGCCGAATTTTCGCGACAGTGCATTACGAAGAGGGGCAGGAGGGGGGGGAGGTGCTATAGTATGCAGCAGCGACGGTAGCGCCAAGCGTGTCACAGACGCGATTTCGCAATTACGCCGTATTATCGAGATTATATTCCTGATTTATCCAGAGTACTGTATGCTTCCGTACGTATAGAGCGCGGTCATCGGGGTCATTATTCATTACTTCTGTTTCGCAGGTGATTTTCAGCGGAGCTCGGGTGCGTTTGTATGGGTGTGTGACCGATAAGCTCGGAATAATCGCTGCCGATTGGTTTATTTAGTTTTATGGTGACTTATTGCGTAAACAAGATAACGCTGGGCGCGTGGCACCGCTCGGAAAAGTTATTAACGAGCAGCCCTCTCTCCCTCGTGCTTCAGCGACGATAATTAACGCTAATGTAAAACGTCATGGTTTATCAACTCCGCGCGTTTTATACATCTTGTGTATGTGTATGCGTATAAAGTGTATGCTAATGGTGTGGGAGTATGTGCAAAGTGTGGTGTAATTGTTAGCATAGCCGGAAATTTTAATTAAACTTACGCTCGAACGAGCTGAATATAGCGTTTCATTATAATGCGAATGTTTGTTAGTAAAGGTAATGAATGTTTGATTACACAGATACAGTGCTTGCCGTGAAATTGTTTGTTGCGGAGGGAAGGTTAAAAATTGTTTTTTTGCCTGATTGGATTTGTTTTATACATACGTATTAATCTGGCTGGTCATTCGCAGAAATGAAAATATTAATCAAATCATATATGCCGAGGTGAATAGGGAGAAAAAGCTCCTGTCCTCTAAATAATAATATCTACCTGCTATAATCATGATTATTCCATACAACGCGAGTTTATTCGTAAGAAACTCCAGCCACGTTGCAGACGCTCTCTCCCCTTTGCGCATAAACTTTCATTAACATAAACACACATGCGCACGTACTACTCGCGCAATATAATACAATATCTTCCATTTCACGCGCGGAATCTTCGCGTCTCACGCGCAGCTCATCCTCCCTCATACATACCCGGGGACATCACTTTCAATATTTCAAAGCGCCGAGCATAAAAGAAGAAGCGCCCGCGCGTGAGCAGAAGAGAGAGAGAGAGAGAGAGAGAGAGAGAGAGAGAGGGCGACGAAGAAGAAAAAAAAGAAGATACGCGATATGTCGCTCCTCCTTTTTTTATATGCGCCGGCACGTACGCCCTCGCGCAGATAAAATTTCCAAAAGTCATCACGTCGCGTGATTTCTGCATCTCCTATTCCTTACCCCACGCGCGTCCGTATAAGAATTCACGAGACGCTGGACTTTACGGCCTCGTAAAAACGTCTACTCGTACGCGCGCGCAACTACGAAGCTGTTGTCGGGCGATAATGACAAGCGTTATGTCTACGAAAGAAGAAGCTCGACACGGAGGCGCAGCTTTGTCGGTGCGAGCATTTGAGTATGAGGAAGCCATTATCGCGACGGGCGAGGGGTGAAAGAGCGAGTTACGCAGTTGAACTCATTTTGCGTACACCTCAGTCGCTCACCTTGTATAATCGTTTTTCTGCTCTTTTATGAACTCGGAGGACGAAATACACGAAGTCGATGATTAGCGAGTTAATGGAGGCTGTAAACATTTAGCTATCGCCGCGAGAGTCGTAAGGAAGTTATTTGGGAAAATTGTAGGTCGTTATTTCCGCGCGTTATCTCGTACGCGAGAGCGAGTCTTTGTTTACATCTTCCGCGAAGCAGGTATGGCAGTTAATTTTTTCTCTCACAGCAGTTGCTACTGATGCGTATACCGAATACAATGAGATTCCGTGCAGGATGACGAAAATGTCGCGCACTGTTGCGCAGATTTTCGTGACGGAATTGCTCTTGATTGCTGGAAATTGGTGTACTGATTTGCGCTACCGTGATAATAGTGTACAAAACGCTGGGAATTTATTGCGCAACCGGTACTACTATAAGCATTATGTTTTGTCTGCAGTTGAATTCGGGATTGAATTATTCAAATTATCTCTCGTTCGCTGTTGTTGTGGTTCAGGAATGTTTAGATAGGTCAAAACAAGTGATTCATCACTGTGGAGTAATAGTTGTAGCGAAATGTTGCAAATGCTGAGAATCGACGTAAGTGTAGTATTCGCTTTATTATGCATTTTATTACGTATGTCGGTGTTAAATGCTTATAGAAGTTACATTCACTCTATATAACAGTTCTTTATTTACAAACTTAATCAACAGCGTATACAACTTAATACTATTAAATCGACGTACTCGAGTACATCGCTAAAATTTACCGTAGCATTGAAATCTATACTAGAAACGTTACTAAATCGATTTTAAAAATAACAAACGAGTGTGCTTAACGAATAAAAAATAAAATAAAATAATACCTGCAATTACGCTAAAAACCGTTCGATCGGTGTCGATACTACAACATTTTTCCCTTGCAGCGTCGATAATACGAGACAAATAAAATTACACCAACACTTTACTCGCAAGTACCTTGAGTATTTCATAGAGCGCGAAACAGAAAAAAGAACGTTAAAGAGGAGAGATTCACGACAAACAATTTCAGACGCGCAATATCGCCAGGAGCGCGAACATCGTCGAGTGTCGCATCTAGATCCCGTTTTATACTTCTTACCATCGGCGTGTCTGTACCTACTGCGCCCGTTTTTCACGACCGTATAATAATTCTAATATTTCTACGCGAATCTCTCTTTGAACATCGGAGTTTTTCAGCTGCGCAGCATTACCGCGCATCGAAAACTGATCGTCGCGCATATACGAGTTCGCCATTTCACAATAGCGCAGAGGTCGCATATCGATGCCACGTATCGATATTTATCACTACTCAGAGCGCGCGCAATATCGCCCGAGAGGATTTACAGTCCATCGAAAAAAAAACGAAAAACCTGTTATTCCGTAAAGCGAAAATAACTGTCCAGCTGAACTTGCGATGTGTGCATATATATATACGTGTACATATACGCAGCAAGTGTATATAGTAGAGTACGATGCGAGAGATGTAGAGGCAAGGCATCCGGTCCGCTACATCGATCGTCGGCTGCCGTGCCAGCATCGGGAGAGCTATATACGTGTACACTGGCGTGTGCGTATATAGGTATATAGGTATACAGAGGCGTGGAGTGCGGTTCACGGGTCGCAGCGCTAATAGCGATGCTTCGATTCACTTATCGTCGACTGCGTACTCTTTCCGCGCAGCTCCATTTGAATCTCTTCCAAGCTCTTGCCCTCGGTCTCCGGGACAAACAAGTAGATTAAGAGCCAGAGGAAGGAAGTTACGGCGGCGAAGCACCAGAAAGGCACGTACAAGCCGTAAGACTGCTTCAGGACCTGAGGAAGGAGAGCGAACTGTGGATATCATGTGTGTAACTCAATCCTGACGATTGCTCGCGTCGTTGTCGAACGAAATCGAGCCAGAGAAATGCGCGAACGGGCAAAGATATTCTTGCGCTGAGATGCACTTCGTAGATTTATCCATATAGTGAACGTAACTTCATCGTTTCGTTATCGGATCAGCCGGTAACGCATTAAGGTAGCTGGTCGGATAATATTCTCGAAGTTTGCCGCACAGTGTAATGCAAGGCTTTTAACGCGTCGCAAACTAGTTTACAGCGCAAATAATGCAACTCTATCACCCGTTGCTGGAATATCTTTGCCAGTCGCATCTCCCGAGGAAAGATAACGAAGCGACAACAAAACCGTACGTTACCTCGTAAATCTTGACGACGAGCAAGCTACCCATGGCGTAAAACACCGAGCAGTACAGGGCGGCCGGGACCTTCACGTCCATCGGGAAGACCTCGCTGATGTAGCTCAGCGGCAGAGGATTCAGCGCCACCCCGTAGGCCAAAGCGTAAGTTATGATGAAGACCGTGGGTACCCAGTTGATGCTCGATACGTCAACTCCCCAGGTTTTGAGGGTGAAGAAGCCGGCCACGACCGACAGACTGACCACGGTAACCGGTGCGGCGATCAGCAGCAGCATCCTCTTACCGGTTCGCTTGACCAGAATGACGCAAGCCAGTCCCGCGACGACGATTGCCATCCCAGAGCCCAGAACGCAGACGTCTGTCGACACGCCGAAACCTGCCTCCTCGAAAGTGTAGGACTGGTAGGCCAGGATGGGAGCCGCTCCAGAGAAGATCATGGCACCCAACAGGATGCCAGTGATGCCGAAGGCCTTGCGGCTCTCCACTCTGACCACTGCCTCCGTCAGCGATCGCCAGAAGCTGATCTTGCCGGTTTCCTCGCTGGACACTATGCGCTTGATCTCCTCGAGCTCTTCCTCCACGTCCTCTCGGCCCAGGGACCATTTGAGCACGCATTCGGCTTTGCCCAGCCGGTTCTTCTTGGCAAGGAAGACTGCGCTCTTGGGCAACCACATGAAGCTCATCAGGAACATCAGCGGGACCGTCACAGCCATAAGAGACATGGTCAGTCGAGACGTCCAGAGTCCGATTGCGTAGATCAGCAGCATACCGATGTTGATCCAAACTGCCAGGGAAGCACTGAGTGGACCCCGCGTCTGTTTGGTGCTGATCTCCCCGAGGTACATCGGGGTAACGCAGTAGGTAACCCCGGTACCAACACCTGCGAGAAAACGACCCACGTAGAAGGCGAGGTAGTCCTGGGCACAGGCAAATGTGATCCAGCTGCTGATCTTGGGTATCGCGGCGATCAGCATCGTCCACTTTCGTCCCACTCGGTCCATCAGCATGAGCGGTATGAGCGAGCCGATGCCCACGCCCACGTACATCAGGTTGATGATCCAGGTGCCCTGCTCGGAACTCACCCGTACGGGGTCATCGTGTTCTAGCTTTGGGATCATCGGCGTGCTCCAGCCCTCGTGAAAGCCACTGTCGATGATCAGCAGATTACCTAAAGGGGCCGAGGACAGGGAGAAGAAAATCAAAGTTCGATGGTAGCCGTATTAGCTGAAAGGACCCATAATGGGTTGAGCATAAGCCAACTGAGCTGGTCCTTTATACCTCGAGCCCATTTGATTAGTAATGGTTTTAGGATGATTGCCGGAGAGAGAGAGAGAGAGAGAGAGAGAGAGAGAGAGAGAGAGAGAGAGAGAGAGAGAGAGAGAGAGAGAGAGAGAGCGCGTTTGCCGTAGCTTGTTAGGAGATTAGTATCAATTAAGGCGCTGCAGCAGTTAAGGTGAGGCCATCGTCGTCGTCGTCGCCGAACTTGGCTCTCGAGATTACGTGCATTAAAGATGATCTTTAATCTTGGATGAATGTAATCGCTGAGTGGCGCTGATTTGAATGCAAGATGCGATGGGTTTGTTTTAGCCGAGGAATGACGTTGTTGACGGTTTTTGCGGAATGTGCGAGCTTTGATGGAAGCTTTCAATAACGCGGTTTTATTAGTTGGCATTACTGTCGCAATGTTAATGAAGGTTAGCCCACTGCAAATGATGACTAATGCTTATTCACGAATAATATTGTACGAACGCGCATAGGTCGAAATGAATCGCAATCAACATTACATTCTGATTATATTGCGCTTTCGTCTATGTTAAATTACACACACAACTCAATGTAAAAGCCGCTTCAAAGCGAAATTATTATACCAAATCCCATGTATTAGTCAGCGCGCATACGAAATAGTTTGAACAAGCGGTTACACGCATCCGTGCTCATTCGATCGTGCAGTAACGATTTGCAAAACTAAAGCACGAGTAAAATCGACATGTCGTCCCACATCGCGTCATCTGCCATATAAATTGACGCCGCGCAGCCTTTTCCCGCGCACAAAAGTTTCAATCAAAAAATAAATAAAAGCTGGCGTGCCGCGTTATTTCGCAAATGCTCGGGCCGTATATTATGTACAAAGCGAGGACATTCACTGTAAAAAAAATGCAATCTAAAGCGTTGTTTACTACCGCGACATTCAATAAAAGGACAAATAATTGTTCGGGTTTTATACTGCATATACACACGAGCCTCGGCAGCGGATCCCATCGGACGAGGTGCTGCTATTGACGACGTGAGAAGAAACGTATACGTTTTAACTTTGTCGCCGACGATCGTAATATAATTCAAGTCTAATCGATTTTCGCGATGGGCCAGGCAGTTAAGAGCTCCGCGAGGGGAAAACGGGCCAAGTCGTTTGCTTTTATTGTTATGCCGCACGCGGCCGTGGAGATCGTTTTCTTCGCGCCGCTCCGTTTCTTGCTGTGTGTGGATTTTTCGACTTTTCGCGTATTGCCTCGTGTAAATGAAATTTACTCGCGCTTCCTGTTTTGCATTTCATTCCTCCGAGGGTGAAATTGCCGCAGAGAGGTGTGTGTGTGTGTGTGTGTGTATGTACTTACAAACGACGCCGATCAGCACCTGACGTAGGAGCGAGTAATCCACTTGGGCCTTCATTGTTTCTTCCTTTGTCTATCGTCTAGCTGTTTATTTTCATGTCAAGTTTTTGATGACTACAGGAGAAGAGACGTTGAGATGTTTGAATAGAATTTTTCATTTTGTCAAAGCCATTGTGATGTTGATCTTTTTTGACGTTTAATGGAAACGCGGGTATATAATTGAGGAAATTACTTTACGATGGAAAAAAATGTTTACTTTTCATGAATCTGGCATTTTGAATCGTTCGAATCACACGTGCTCCCGTATACAGCTTTGCGTTACGAGGTTGTGATTAGACTGCGTAAACAAAGATAACCAGAGAGAAAAATAGCCGTTGTTCTCCTAAGGCGCTTCCTGTTTATCCGTTGTAATAACTCACTATCAAACACGATCCGGGGCCTTATTTCACCGAGTGCAACACAAATTAATAATGTATTTTTCTAAATACACAGCGAATTCAAGGCGATAGCGAGAGCGATATTATCTCCCATGAATCTGCATAAAATAAGACGAATGCGCACTCTATCGATCGCCGAGTGCACTCTAATAGCGCAGTGAGAGAGACACACACTCCTCGACGAGAAATGGGACGCGACCGCAAATAAGTAGATGAAAATTTAACGGAAGCGTAAAACTAAATTTTGGCACGACGCGCATCGCCTTGTCTCCGCAAATACCGCAGACGAGAGGCGAGGATAATTAGAACGTGAAATATTCGGGAGATAAACTGCGTCCGCGCAGGTATACATCGAGAAGAACAGATGGAAATTAAATTCTTTGCTCAAAGTGGATTTTCCTGTTCTTACATGAATCCTTTTAATTAATACATGCATATATGAATAAAAAGAAACTGAATAAGCGTCCGAATTCCAATCTCTGGTTTTCCCAGGGCTGGCCCATCCCATTAGCTCTCGTCATCTCGAGAGCGCATATAGAAGCGAGTAAACTGCACTATTTGCCTGACGCGACGTTGCCTCAAAAATCCCCTTTCCTTATAAAAGGGGATTCCTCTGGCAGCTTCCAATATCGTTACGCCACACGGCGCGCTTGCTTTTTCCGGCTGTCTATTCAGAGAAGCGAACGCGCGAGGATCTTGCCGTGGAATCGAGTGAAAAATTTGAATCCTTGAAGCTTTATTTTTTACTTCACGAGGATCGGCTTGAAGCTTCATTAATGGTAATGAGTTGGTAACGATGTAAACCTGGCGGATTTAAATTCCTGGAAAAAAACGACGATTGCCGTAATCGCACGCGGGGAAAAAAGTAAAAATCTCACAGTTATTACCATGTTATCTTCAACCGATCTTATAAGAGTTTGGATTTTCAGAAGTCACACTCAAAATTCTCACTCGTTAAGTAAGTCTATACTTCTAACGCGGATGAAGAATTAAAAATTCGATTTGAAACGTTTTTCACTGTTTCATCATTTAAAACATCGTGCTAGCGAAACTTAAGAAGCTATATCGCTATAATCAAGCTTGCCGAAAGCCGTGAGAAACTTTTATTACAACGCGGAGAACTTCAAGCATATCCATCGACTCATCGCCAAAGTTTCCGATGACTTTCTACATTTAACCCCCGCACATAACAACAAAACATATCGAAAGCCATAATTCCACGCGCGAAATGCAATCTACCGAAAAGTTGCATCATCGCCAATACCCAAGCTCGCGCACACTCGAAACTGTACCACGAATTTCGAGCGGTAATACCCACAGCGAAACTCGCACACGCGGTACATACACGATCTGCAAAAAGAGAAACTAATTAAATCCCCTCGATAAATATTTCAGTCGCGTGTGTTATCGCGCGCGAAACAAAGCCACTTAGCGCGTCGATCGGGCTTTAATTTACGCCCGCGGCGCGCTGCTAAATTCGCGCGTACGGAAAAAGCACTCGATGCGATGATGGCGTGCTGCGCGGGTATACCCCAACTCTGCAGGGCTGCGACGGTCTCATTCAAAATAGAAAATAACGCGTCCGCGCGCGCGAGCTTGGCCACTTCATAAAATCCAGCGCTCGCCGGCGGCGCATCAGATGGGCAGCCGCGCCGACGTCCGGACGAAATTTCCGGCTGGCACTTAACTATCAATAACCGGTTCGTTTACCTCGTCCACCTGCGGCTGCATTTCTCTTCGTCTCTCTGTGTATACGTGTGTGTGCATCAGCGCGAATGAAATCAGACCTGCGTGCGATTTTCGAAAGTATGTTCGTTTTCACCCTGTACGCGCAGCTGGGGTGTCTGGATCATCAGAGGAGAATTTCCGCTCCGCACACACAAATCCAAAGGGTAAACCAAATCGGCAAACAATAAACGATAAACCCATTCTTTTCGTTCACGGGCGAATAAATGTGTAGTGTACACAGGGTCCATCGCAAATAGCAAAGCGTGCTTTAATCGACGAGCAGTTTGAAAATTCAACATAATACAGGTCCCGCGCGCTGTAGTTTACACAGGACCTTGCGGGTCCGCAGCGCACCAGAGTAAATTTCGGCGTTGAATTAAATGGCAGCGTCTTGAATTGTTAAGCGAGCAAATTCCCCAATGGCCAAAGCCCGCGTCCAATTAGCATATACATCGGTTATACAACGCGCGCCGCATTCTTTTGTTTTTTCCGATAACAAATCGCAAAAACCGTGAGATACACGATTCCTCTGCGCCGCGGAAATCCGATGGTAGGTATCCAGATAGACACATCAAGCCGGATGATGCGGAGCTCACCATTACCGGCGGCTCCGCACGCGTATAATTAATCAGGTGCGCTCGCGTCGCCGACAATCGGCCAGATTGCTACCGCCGCCGAGCTAGCGAAGGACATAAACGTCGAGGCTAGTTCCTCTCTCTCTCTCTCTCTCTCTCTCTCTCTCTTGCGCACATGTCTGGGAGATACGAGGCACCTCAAGTCGGGGACGAGCATTGGGGCTCTCGAGGCAGCTGCAGTAAGTGCACCCTCGTGTGCTGCGCGCGACCGATCTATATATAGAGCGGCTCGTCGTCGCGCATCGCTGCCACCCCCTCGGCCGCCTCCCCCGAACTGCGGGAGATATGTGGCTTGGAATCTGGTTAGGAGATATCCACTCGGCTCTGGAGGCTTAGCGTCCGCCGCCGCTGCCGCGGGAGAATATAGGGTTGCTGCTGCTGTTGTGGCAGTATACAGGCATGAGAATTCGCGCTTTCCTCTCTATCGCGCACGTGGATGGCGTTCGTGGGGGGATTGTAAGTGTGTAATTGTCTGCGAGCTGTCTGTCGAGGATGTATTAAGTCGACGGCTCGAGTTATCTCGAGCTTTGATTCTCATTCGATGAGAGAGTCGAGAGCGGGTTTGATGATGCGAGAGGCTTCATTCGCTGTGCACGAGATTGACTCGTATATTTTTTTTCTCAGATTGTTGGACGCGTGAGAGATGTAGCGCATTGTCAGATGCAAATCCGACTAGTTGCAATGAATATTAATGACTTCCCCAATCATCTCGTCTCGCGCAGACATGCATTAATTAAGAAGAACGACTAGAGGCGGCAGACATTTTTAATCAATTGATTAAAGGAAAATCTCCGAGTACACTGCGGGCCGACAACAAATCACAACACGGAGTACGAGCCGAAAGTGCGCTCCGTATTTCACAACCGCCAATCCACTCCAAAAAGAAGCGCGGGAAACAAAGCAGCGCAGCAGTATATACAGCGCGAGACTATCGATCGTCCGGCAGCAGCGCGCCGCCGCGCGTTTTGTACAGCGGCGGCGGCAGCAAATAGTAAAAGACCGATCGACAACGCACTTAATCGCAATTGCGTTGTGTATATGGGCCGCCCGGCGGTTTTCCAATTCGTGATATACGACGCTGGGCGTAAGTTGACAAGAAATCAATACACCGTGGAATATAAAGAAGCGAAACAGCCGCCACCGAAATAATCCGGCTTTTCTCTCTCTCTCTCTCTCTCTCTCTCTCTCTCTCTCTCTCTCTCTCTCTCTTTTGCCTCCGACAAAAGTATAAACACAGCACCCGCGTGTTCGATGATCGATCGGCGCGCATTGTTCTTGAACGCGAGCAGCAGCAGCTTTTCTGCAAAACGCGCGAACGGAAGTCGATTGGTTTTGCCTCTGGTCCGGGGGTCGTTAGTGGCGTCGCCATTCTTCTCATTGTCCGCGAGCGGCGAAACAAATGTTTTCAGGCCTGGGCCAGTTGACCGTAAAACGCTGCACGCGGACACCGACACTGCTGCGGCTGCTGACGGTCCATTGTTTTCTCTGTGCTGCTGTATAGCGGCATCGAGAAAGAGAGAGAGGGAAGGGATTTCAAGGGTTGTACGTAGGAAAACTTGAGAGTTCGGCTAACCGGACGATGCTCGGCTGTTACTACTTGAGCGGAGAGATGGTTTTTTGAGAGAAGTTCGAAGAAGCATGATGAACTTTATTAGGGGAATTTATGGAAATTGATATTTTGTAGAAAGAGAGGTAATTAAAACGTCGGTAATTTTCAAAAAAAGGGGTTTAAAAAAATTCACCAAATTCCAGTCATTAAAATGACATCGCAAGCCCCGTATTATAGGCTTTATCCGCAGTATAACACGAAATCGTCCGAAAAAAATTTACGCTCGAATAAAATACGCCGTACATATTATACCTAGCAATTCCACAAAGCTATAACACGAAACACGCGCGGAAATTATTCGATATAAAGGCTTTCAAACTAATAACCGATATTTGACGGAGCCAGATTATTACGACCCCCTTCGTACAGCACGTATACTTTTTCGTGTTATTCCACGCGCTGATGATGCTGATAGGCCGAACAATCCACGAAGGCCTTTGACGTGCCGTGATTTTTCACCCTTAAAAAGTGCGCGCACCAATATTAGATACGCGGCCACAACAGCAGAGGCTGCAGCTTACGGCGCGACACATCTATATATATATAGAATATCTCAAGAGCGCGTCGCGCGAAGCGATTTGCCCGGCTGAGCGTATTTAATTACCAGACACATACGCGAGCAAGTCGACAAGCTATACACATAAACGGGATTTCGCGCAGCGCAGGTGAGCTCTCTCTCTCTCTCTCTCTCTCTCTCTCTCTCTCTCTCTCTCTCTTCGCCAGTGATCGAGTAACGTAATTTCGTTCGAATTTTGCGCCGCTGTACTCTGATTAAAAAGCAATAAGATAATTACGTTCGTAGTAATGGAGAAGCGCGCGATCGCTTTTTTCCATTCTGGATTCGCGCGAAAAATCGGCCGGCGTGAAGTGGAATGATTTTGGAACGCGTTGCCTCGAAGGTTATTGCTGGCTTCGAGAGTGTGATTGGCAATTAACTGCGTGCTTGTTGAAAATTCGGTCAGAGCGAACTGGCTGATTGATTTCGAACGGCAGCTGTTATTAGTTATTAATCGTGGGATTAACTCCGATTACCGAAAATACAGAAGTTAATTTGATGAGAACACATTCGTGATTCAGTTATTACAGAAATCGTACATGTAAGTAAACGTAATTAAACGCATATATGGTGAAAAATAATTGTGGATTTTCAATCCCCGGTTTACAGCGTATACAAACAATGCTCGCGCGCGCGATATTTGACTGCACGAGAATCATTATGCGTTTTATGGCTGCCGGCGAGCATTAATCTTGCGATCCGCGAAGAAGCAATCAGGCAAAAAACTGAAACCCGGTAAATAAACATTCGGAAACGTACTGCGTCAGCGACCACAGCGTGGAATCCGTGGTGCGCTACTGCACAAAAAGCTGATTTGATGAGGCCGCGCGCGCGCACGGCCGAAATGACGCTTTGACTCTTTTGGGATTATTTTTAATATAAATATATTCCACGAGGCGGAATTTACGAATGATAAAAACGTTCGGTTTAGCCTCGTGTCTTCCGTGAAATCGATCGAAACGCATCGAAGCCTCCTCCTTTGAATACCGGTTTTTAAAAAAATATTTACGATCCAAGCGCATTGAAAGAGAATGTCATAAATGCAGCCCTCCTCGTTACGCCGAGAAATTTTCTAAAAAACATTCGGAATTCCGAGTATCTCGATTAAAGCGTCGCATTAGTGCTCGGCTGCAATTGCAACACGATGGAAGAATTCAAACTGCACTTCTTTATATATCGTTGATCCAGAGCTGTAACGCCCGAGGAATCCTTTTCCCTTTCTCTGTTTCTCTGTCTCGTCGTCACGCTCTGTCGCGCGAATAAACGTCGGATTAATTAAAAGCCAGGAGTACATGCCATGGACGTGTATCAATTACCACGTCGACGTCAATCGCACTTGTCAGTCGAGAAAAAAACCGAAAACCTTGACTATTAATGAAGCCGATCGATCGATCGCTGCACCACACAGCAGCTGTAATTTTCGAATCATACATGCATATGCACTCATATAGAGCATGCATGCGAGCTGCTTATAATCGTTATAGGAGGAGAGAGAGAGAGAGAGAGAGAGAGAGAGAGAGAGAGAGAGAGAGAGAGAGAGAGAGAGAGAGAGAGAGAGAGAGAGGTCAGTGGCGCTTGAGATCCAAGGCCGCAAAACTGGATCCGAGCTGCAGAGCCAAAAATCAACGCGGCGGCAATAACAGTGTCACGTACGCCAGTTATGTTTCGTTTTGCTTCGCTGCCGTGTATCAAGGCGATTTTTCGTCGTACGAATCCGGTTTACGCGTGCACAGCGCACTGTGTACGCATTTAACGAGGCTTAGTCGGACTTTTTCTCGATTGATAAATTCCACGAGAGCCGCGTGAAAGAAGTACTCACCGCGACTGCTAAGCGTGAATTATCTGTCGACGAGCTAATTTTAAAATGATCGTGGGATAGGCTGTTAAGATTGAGATGCGCGGCGAAGTGAAAAAACTTGATTAATTTGGGATATCGTCTGGGATGCAGATTTCGTGTAGTAAATAATGAATAACTGTTTTTCAATAAGCCAACCGGTGTGATTGCTTATTGACCTTTTGATAGCCGAGGTGGTTTTTAATTTTCGAGCGTTTGTTATATACTGGATTCGACGAATCTGCGGCAACATTGTTATCGGTGTGCTATATATTCTCTAGTTCCGTTAATTTTTAATCATCAATTCGTATACAGCAATCTAGTATAATTGGACAGTTGACGAGTGCTAATTGGAACGGTAATAGGTGACAATTATAATTTACATCGGTACTTATGATTCGGAGTATGCATACGCGTTTTTAAATAATTAAATGATGTCGATTGTGATGAAAGCGACAACGTATAATCCGTTTTGTATATTTTAAAATGAATAATTGATTGATACTCGAGGCATAATTCATAGTCACTGGACGCAATCTAAATAATGATAATTGTATAGAGCAGAATTTAGTATATACCATAATTGAACGGTCAAAAACCTTTTAGGCCTAATCTTTCTATTCGTTCGTAATCTTGATTTGCTGTCAAATTGAATAATGACGCTGTCAACTTCTTGGAGAGTTCATGCACTTAAAATTGCTGTATAAGTATGATATCTTTCCGCGAGTAGTAAATGAGCTTACATTCAGCTAGATATATACAATAGCTGTGAAAGTGAAATTAAATTTGCGCTATTCAAAATGGAAACAAGTTCAATCGAGATAATCATCGTTCCACCATAGAGGATTATTCCATTTTGTTGCTCAACGACGTTCCGAGAGTCTAAGTTAATTGTCAACAGTAAATCAGTTATTATGAAAACAACAATGTATCAACCGACGCGAGTATACGGAAGTATCCCATAAATCATTACCCCACTACTCTCGTACACTTTACAGATTCTAAGAAAGCGACGAGAAAGAAGTAAACATCGCGTAAACGATAAGATCCTCATGCATGTTTTACTCAGAGGAAGCTATACCCAACAAATCGCATTAACATCACAATTGGCTTCAACCAAAAAATCACTAGCTCCTCTTCCGATCAAAACTTACTGTAAAACCACGATCTCCTAAATGAGTATATTTATCACTGTAAACAAGCGTCGATCCGATGTTCGCTCACACTCCAAAAAAAGCTCGAACTTCGAATTTCGCCTCCGCCAAAAAGAAGACAAGCAAACACACAGTCACACAGCGTGAAACAACGAGCGTACAACAGTGGCACACGACTGACCGGTCGGCATAATCACACTCGCGTGCTGTAGCAGTGCAGGATCGGCGGCAATCTCTCGCGGGCTCAAGCCACGCGCGCGATTATATAAAAAAGACGGCAGTCCTGGAGCCAAGAGCTTATCCGCGCGCTCTTGCGATCCCCACTACCTCGGCCGTGAAACGACTTGTCGGGGACATTGATATTGACGACTTTTTGCGCCCGGACTTTTCCTCCTGGATGTGTATATTAAATGCACAAGACGCGAAAGAGGTATGCGCGTTCCACCTCCTATGACGCAGTGTATACGGCTGGAGAGGTGGGAGTCCCACGAGAACAGAACGTCGGAATCGCGATTAAGACGTGTGACGCGTTGCGGTTTTGATCTCTGACGCTGCTGATGCTCGCTTCCAGAATTCGAGAACTGGTTTTATAGTGCATCGAGAGTATATACCGATTTGGTTCGATTGGGGGAGTTCCTCGTGCAGCCAATGGGTTTATAAATCTTGCCGATTACGAGTGAATTATTTTGTGAGATAATTGTGGAATTATACGTTTTCGATCGTTGAATATAATTGAGATTTTTTTTCGATTATATTACCATGTCAGTGTTTTATGGATTTTACTTTATTAATTAAAAATTTATCATAATACGATGCGAAATCGAATTAATTGAACATTTCAGCCCGCAGGATATTTGACCAATATCATTATTAAATTTTCGCAAATTTCAGTACACACGCGGTACTCAATCTCATACAGATGGTACAGAATATTTAAAAAAACTCTATAATATAGAGATTAAAACTCCGGGAAAAAGTCGTCTTGGCAAAACACTGACCAGCCATTCTACTCCTTCCCAATTTGCCTCGCAGCCTGTAGCGCAGTTGGGCGCGTCATCCCTATCGGAGTTATCTTCGTTAAAGTTTATCCAGGGTTTCCGTCTGTCTAACGCAGCTGCGAGGATCAAGATGCCACTCTGCTGCTGTTCTTCCTTCGATCTTGTGTATACACATTTACACTGATGCGCCATATCCTCTGCCTTAAAAAATTGGGTAAATTTCGCGCCCACGCTTTGCCCAATTGCTAAATCGAGGACGACGTTCCATCTTTTTTCCTCTTGAAGATAATGCTGATGTCTGCAGACAAACACGAGTCTTCAATTAGAGCACACCGAGAGACGGTATTATTTGCTCCAGCGAGTATTTGCTCTTCTCAGTGTATAATAACGAGTCATCACACCGAAGGAAAAAAGATTCTTCTTCACTGCACGTGTATTTGTAAGAAAACAAGCAGTCAGCATCGCAGTCGGAGAGGCGCACTTCAATCAAAGCTTCCAGAAGGAAATGTCAGGGAATTGCTCTCTAATTAAATCACGACGGAAACACTGACAATCCCAATCAAATCAAACATTCAATAAGCTCTTAATAGTAGTACACGCTCAGTGAGCTCGAATTGATTCCTCCCCGCGCGCGCGCAGAGTTCCTTCCCCCAAAGTCACTCGGTTCAATGAATCTTTTATCCCATCCTTACCGCTGTATCCGAAAGTATAGCGCCTGCCACAAACTACTGCCCCTAAACAACCCTGTTTCTCGCATTTATTACACCACGCCAGCACTGTATACACGTAAGAAGCTGAATCCTTCTCCCCCATTAGCAAAAAAAATGAAAGATCTCGAGCATCCAATTATCATAGTTCAAGTCGCTCGGACTGTGTATATATAGCACATCCATTCGATTATCCGGGACTGCGCGAATTTCCTTTTTTTTTTGCTCCCGACCACGCGGCGGTTGTTCCGCACTGCGGCGGTCGGCTTTGCATTTATTGGGAAAATGCTCCTGGGAGTGGGAGTATAGCCACGGCGGTCTCCCTCGAAATGTAGCCCAGATAGCGCGACGGCGGCGAGCCGGTCCCTAAAGTATATTTGCATTTGCATTTGGTAATTAAACTCCTTCCCAATTCCCGCGCAATATCCTCGCCATTTTCTAGCCCTGGCCGCTCGGTCTTATCGAGCTTCCGCGGAGATTCCAAGCGCGCGAGCTTGATTCAAGGATCATTTTTTTCCGGAAATTAAGCTCTCTGGTATTCGCAACGCGAACGCGATGTTTTATTTTCTTGCCTCTAAAGTGTGTCGTTAACTGATTGCCATGTGTCGTAATGATTTATGTGCGCATGAAAAGAAGTTCTAATTTCGCGCGCTACTATAACACGTGACACGAGGGATAATGAACTGCATTAAATGATAATGCCGCGAGATAAACGCTCGCGTGTCGCAACGACTTCGATTATTGAGTGTTTTTTGTTCGACAGCTTGTGATACGAGCCTACATTTGTATTTTATTTGCGTGAGAGGTCAATGCAAACTCGTATACAAAGTGCATACGACTCCATCAAACGGTTAATCGCTGCGCATGTTAAACTCCATCCCGCAGCGAAATCGTAACAGCGAATAATTGCCATTTTTTTTTATTCAAAAGCGTAGCCTTGCCGCGAAAGTTCCGGATTAACGTATTCGAGCCGGTGTTTCTCACATTAATCTTGACACACTTCGAACATGACTCGTTGTTTGTACTCTCATGAAACGTTCGCGCACAATATAATCTCTTAATCCGACGCGTATAATAACCCAACTTTTTACGTAACCTGACACAAATTTTATTTCCCACATATAATACACATTCACCTTCTCCATTCGGCACATATCCGTCCTTGATAACCCGAAACCATATCGAGTATACAGAGTATATAATAACACCGGAGCGCGGTTAATGTCCGGCCAAAGTTCATTCTTACAAAGTGCATCGATTAATTGCCACCGCGACGCGCTTCGGCGTTAATTAAACGGCCTCTGACAGCTCATACTATATTATGTTACATACCCGCGGATTTTTCGGCGCGACGAAAAATATATATCTACATTATGACCTCCGCGAGTTTTTCATCGATGGCCGACCGCTAATTTATCATTTATGCGAGCGGCAATAAAGCCGCGCCCAAAATATTACGGTATCCCGGCGTTTTTCTCTCCGAGCAGGCGGATTTTGTTGTTGCGGGAGCGACCTTTCAGATGAAGGTTCCGACTCTGCGGGTATAGTACAAGCTGTTATTGGGTTTTGTTATTGTGAAAAATTCGATTTCCGGCTTTTGCAGACTTTGGTGCAGGTATATACAGACGAAATTGGAATGATGTGTGTAACCTTTCGTACGTCACCTGCGTTCGACCTTGAAGCTTACTTTGTATTCAAGTTGATACTTTTTTCTTCAACGACTATAGCCTACCGTGTGAATGGACAAGGTCGGCATAACTGCAGTTTTGTTATTGTGGATTTACTTGGAAGTTCGAAGTTGAGGATGAGAAGAAAGTAGCAGTTACATAATTCATAGAACTGAGTACTACCGCACTGAGAGCATTACGTACTTAACGCAGTGGAGTATACTCTATATTTATACTTTCCTGGAACTTCTACACAAGCGTGTCTTATTCCATTAAATTCCCATAAACATCAATTTTTGTCGTCTCATGTATGTGTTATACTTGTCAATTATTTAATACATTTTACACTCGTTCCTACAAGCCCTATACCTCCACACATTTCCTCCGTCAAAGTGAACACATCACCTACATAAGCTCCTCAAACTCTCCCACCACCGTCAGCGACAGTATCGTGTCCTCGGGAGAAACGACTCTCCCTCTATATATACACACGCCTTGTGTGTGTGTATATATATTGCAGAGGGAAGCGCGTGAACCGGCGCGCTATTAATCACCAGCTGGCACGTGGAAGCTTCGGTATTTAACGGTAATTAAACATCTATGACTGTGCGCCGCCGCCGCTATACTATACACTGTGCCGCGCGAAACTTTCGCCGTCCTTGCAACGGAGGCGGTCAGCTTCCGTCGTTAGCCGAAGGAAGCGGCCGGCTGCCGCCGGAGATAGGGAGGATATGGAAAGGAGAGAGAGAGAAAGGACGAAAGTTGGGATGATATTAACGAGCCCCCGAAACTCGAAGCTAAATTGCAAGATGCTGGGTCGCTTATACTTTTTGGCTTTGTTCGGCTCGGTCTCGGGTAGGTTTATTGAAATCTTCGAGTTTATACGCGCTCGATAATTGCCGTGGAGGATAAAAGTTGCGGGGAATAGTGATTACCGTAAATATTAATTGCTTCATTGTTGTTTTATAGAAATACCAAGGTTTCGATTTACTGCAGGATTTGTACGTAACGCAGTTTTACAGGATGTTAGCGTATAACAGGAATTTGCATAATCACCCGCGTTTTGTATTCTAATTAAAAAAAATATATGTATACATACTGTTTTTAATCGTGCTTATTAATTTTATTACATCTCGGCGAGTGCAACGATTTTAGAAATTCAAATTATCCCTCGTTTAGCGTGAATTCTCATACGACTTCATCTCATAATGCGCGCGACTGTTATGGGAACAAACGGATATACAAATAATATCGTTATCTAATGGCACACACGTGCGATTAATTTGAATAAAATTCCATATAGCCATCGGATATAATCGTTTCATCGGTATATTAAATCACTTTGAATCATACGCAGACGCATCGCTCGGCTTCATTAGAATTGATCACAATTAGTCATAACTCTCGCAGTATACGGGAATTCCATTTATATTTATTACTTCATTGTCCATCAAGCGATTATCATCGATCCATTGTTACGTGATTATCCTCGATGAATATTTGAAAATCAAATTTTCAAACTGACGGATTTGACATCATCGCGTGATTTTTTTCCGTCCCTTTAAACCACCACTACACACACACGCCCAAATCCAGACAGACAGTGAGATATCCAGTTGACGCTACACAGTCCTCTCTCGCTCTGATTCATATTAATGGTGGGCGCTATTTTCTCGTTTAAGTCGCCGGAAACGCCGGTTATTATTCGTCCTGAAGAACGACCAAGCGCTCGAGATCGCTTTGTCATCGAGTACGCGCTGTTTGAGACCGGAGAGGGAAAATCGTTGTCTCCTCTCTCTCGGCGACGATTTTTCGGTGATTTTGTGATAGTAACAGCCGTATAGTAGGGAGAGAGGGATTAATGGAAGGCGGTAAAGCTCGTGTTATTATTTAATAAATCACTGAGTACGAGTTTTCATAAGGGAAAGCCCTCGTTAATCTCTCGCTCGTTCTAAATGCCGCGTATTTTGCTTTGGTTATATTGTCCGCGCGCTTATACGCCGGATCTTTCGTATATTCTCACTTTCATTTCCGCCGCTCGACGATGTATATACACGCTATGTAGCGATGATACATTGAGATACACGAGCGCGCGTAGCTTCTCGCTTTGAAGACACACACGTGCAGCTGGATTTTCGCGGCTTCTCGTAGTTGCGGTTTTATCGCGATGAAAAAAAAACTCAGGTTGCGAAAGGTTATATATGCGCAATGAGTATATAGGTAATCGTATACGAGCAAGGTCGGAGAATGTAATTCGTATCGAATTATGATGAAATTATGTCGGACAATTTAACCGAGGCGAACTTTTGTATAATAATGATACAAGAAGTTACCGTTGCACTGTGTGCCATGTTTTCAAATGCTTCACACGATTTCAACTCGAAAAAAGTTCATATGATGCGCTGTTTCTCTTCTCTGGAAACTTTTCCAGAACCTTAAAGTAGGAGGAAAGTTGAAAATTTCACTTCGGAACTTTTCGCATTTTCTTGTGCGAAAATATAATACACGCGCGCATTTAAAACCAACATAGCTTCGCTAAGAGGCTGTATACACACTCTTCAAAAACGAGCTCGTGAAAGAGAAGAAATACGAGAACGCAAAATTTGCAAGATATATCAGAAAGCTCGTCTCGGCGATTCAAAATACCCCCAAGTGACGAACTTTTCAAATCTTCCGGCAACTGCGAAAATTAACGACTGACCTGTATTGCGAATAAATTTTACGTTCACGGCGAAGCAGGACAAAGCTGTGTGTATACAAAGCAAATTACAATTCTTTCACCGTTAGAACTGCGGCCCGCGAATCGGAAAATAACTTCCGAAGCGCATCTTCCTTTCCGCAAAAAATCTCCCTCTAATCTTCTTGTGATATTCGAAAACGCGCATGCGCTGCAATACTGATTACACAGGCGACTTTTCCTTTCTCTCCGCGGGGTTTCCAACTCTACATCTCGAAAAAAATGGGCGAGAGATAGAGCCTCTCTCGCGGTAAAAGACATCCAATATCTTGAATAAAAATTGCATATTCCAATCTTTCCGCTTTCATAACGCATTTTTTTCCAGGCCTCATCGGTCTGCAGGGAATCGCGGCACTCTTGCGTTCGGCCTGCTCTCTTTCTCTTTCGTACGCGAAACCTGCCCTCATACAGCCACGGCTTTAGTATGCAATAATCGTTTGAAAGTCCCGCGCACTATATGCATTCGTATATTTTTGCGTTTGCCCGTCGCTGGAAAGTTGGCCGCGCGAGACCTCTAGCCATCCAGCCAAGGGCCGAAGAGACGCGATGGAAAAAGAGAGAGAGGTAAGCGCGAGACGCCGGGGCTGTAAAAGACTTAGAGGGTCGGGATGAGAGAGAGAGAGAGAGAGAGAGAGATAGGTTGTAAAAGCGCGCGTTTGTATGGGCAAGATGAGCGCGGAGAGGAGAAAGGAATTCGTGTCCTTCCAGACGCGTTTACCCTTTGGAATGTTAAGGGGCAGTGATTTTTCGTCAAGCTTTGAAAGGCCGAATTGGGAAGGGATGAATCGGTGGCTCATGTGCGTGGTAGTCTATATTTATGTAGTCTTCAAAATTTCGAATCGGGAAGCGCTTACATTCCGGCTTTTGTTGAGAGGAGGATTTGGCCTCCGAGCTAAATTTTTTTTGCTGAAGGTTCCTGATCGAAAATAACCCCTGTGTTCGTGATTTATTTAGAGAAAGCTCTAATAATCTGGAAAGAGGGTTATGACGTTTCTTGCTTTCATAATTTCCATAACGCCTAGTTATAGTCATATTAAATAAGAAATCCATAAGAATAAAAGTCACTGTATTTTACGTGATCGATTTTCATGCAGAACAAAAAAAAAGCTCAAACAAACTCACCATCATGCGAGTCGTACAGGTAGATGATTTTCTTCCATCCGTAGTGTCGCACCGTGTCGATGATTGCGTGATGGTAATCCGGCCGCATGCTTATGGCAAAGTCGAGAAGACCGGAGGACGGTGTCAGGACCTGCGAACACATACCACACACGCCCAGCGGGTTAATCTCTAGCCATCCAGATTTTCCTCGTCGCTACGCCCAGTTTGGCCTAATCCGCCCGCTATAGCGGCCTGCATCCGCACAAGTGAATGCTAAACACCGTCGCGTGTTTATTGCCTCGGCGGTACACGCGACGCGAGGATAGATTAAGGCGAACTTTGCACGACGAGCAAGAATTAGATCGCGAAACGCCGGCGACGATAAGCCCCTGTGTATACTCGGTCCGAGCATGTGTTCGTGTGCGCGTGGGAGAGATGTGTGCACGGCTGTAGGAAGGAGAGGATTTTCAGGGTGTTGCAGGTGAAGGATTAGGGGGATTTGGGATGCATTGATTTTCTAATTATTTCTTTGGTTAAGTCAGCTTTTGTTTGCGGATTTGCGAGCTCGATTATTATTCATCGTTCATTAGAGCTGGTGTTTTGTGCGTTTTTGTTATCTGAATGGGATGAGGAATACTTCGAATGAATGCTTTTATGAGAATGCTTGACGTTAATGAAAAACTGATCTCCAGATTAATAATAACAGTGAAATAAATCATATGCGTAATCAAAGAAAGCTAAGAAATGTATGGCAATCATAACACACACACTAAAATGCTTCATCACTTTCACAGCATTTTCCAAGTATTTATAAGCGAATAAGCAGCTAGAATTTATCATAACGATCCAGCTAAGGTCGTTAATTATTGTGCAAATGAAAACTACGCTTCTTCGCGCAATTTTTCATTAACCCGCCTCGCGCGCGCGCGATCTTAAACTTCGCTGTGAAATTTTTGAAAATTACACCGCAACAGTAGAGAGCTGGCGTTTCTTAATTTATGTAATTCCTGCCAGCCTCGAGCGCCGGGCATCTCTCGTTCATAAAGTTTGGCGCGGCTTCTTCCTCGCTGGATGCAAATTTTAGCGCTTCTTTAACGTATTTTAAAACATCATCAGAACGATTAAAATTTACATTCGCCTCGCCCCGAGCTCCGCGAGTTTTTGTCTTCAGCGCACGTTTAATAGCCGTCGCTATAGCCGCCGCCGGCACTGGAGCGAAAAATGAGGCTCGTTGTGCAATAATAATACTTCCAGCGCGCGCAGGTGTCAGCCGCGATCTTTCTTAAATGATTTAGCGGCGCACTTGTTACGCGACGAGCGCTGCGGTGAATATAATCGCCATTGTGTGCATATAGGCGTAAAAATGAAGATGCAATGATTCGCGATTAAACGATGAATTATTTCTTCTCTCGATTAACATTTGCTCGATTGTGTGCAGTTGATTTACCTTGTGCCGCGCGTCTTCTTTTCTCTTCTTTTCAAATGCCTGCACACACGCGACCGCGCGAGCGATTATCTTGTTTTATTGCGGCGACGCTGTGTGATTAGAAACGGGAATGATATTTGCATATCGGAACATGGAAACGATTACGTTTATACGTTTTAGTGCGTGATTCAGGCGGGATTTTAATCATCGACATAATTTCGAAGATTATGGGTCGCCGGCGGTTCATACATGATGTTGTAATAACGACTATACTAGTTTTCTTATCTGCTACATCTTAGAAGTAGTAAAATTCGCGATTTTGAAAATTTATCTTCGGTCTTTATATCAAAGTTGCAAAATCAGGTTATTCATCGCGGCGAATATTATACGTATAAGTGTGGCGTCATTGCAACAAGTATTCAAGCGATTCCTTTAAAACTTGACTGATTCAAGAAAAAGAGGTATGTGCACCAACATTTCAATGTTATGAAGTTGGCAAACAATGGGAGAGAAGAATAAACGATCTTGATTTTTTTTCTGAAACTGCGAGCAAACAATGTAATTTAAAAATTCCATAACTATAGGAATTTCATTAAACTTGAATGTAAATCTTAGGTATTGCTGTTGTGACGGTAGTTTATGAGTTTCAAATTAAAGCAGTATATTTCACTACAAGCTCAAGAATGAAATCGCACGAAAATAGCTTCTTTTTATATCCCTTTTAAAAGAAGAGTTGTTGAACATTTTTGTTAAAAAAAATATGAATTTTAAGTTTCTAACTAAGGATATTCTCGTGATTTTTTGCTACAGGTTACATAATACATTGTTCGTCTAAATTTAAAAAACTTAAAAATTCTCACCTTCTCCGGAAACCACGGAGTAACGAATGGCATCTGGAAGGTATTGCTGTACGAGTGCAGAATGTCGAAGGAGTCGGGGTTCACAGCTCCGATCAACGAGTATACTCCAATGGCGAAACGGTCGCATACTGCAACAGAAAAAGAGTCCACGTATAAATCCTCGGGCAATTAAAACTCGGCAAAATGAATGTGGTCGAGTGCATTCATAACGCTAAAAAAAGGAAGAGGCCAAAGACGAAGGAAGACAGGTCGTGTAGCGTTGTGTAAAGAAAGAAGGAGGAAGCGGAGGATGCAGGGCTAAAATGCGTCGCAAATTAGCATGACAAAGGCCTTGGGTCTCGACTTCCATACGCGAGTAAATTGCATCTCCAGTATAACTTTTATTCTTTTTATTTTGCCACCCCCTCGGCTCTTCTTTTCACCGAGCATATATAGATATGTACGTGTACACGAGGGTGAGCTCGAGGACAGGAGATATAACATAAGCGGATCGTTATATTTTACAGTAGCTCGTTTCGCTGCGACGACAATTATTACGGGTTTTTTTTCCGTCGTCGGGATTTTTTGCCCGCGCGAAAGTCTCTTGTTCTGTTTAAATGGGTTCCTGCGCTGCAGTAGAACATATTTCAGGCGCAATTCATTTACTTATGTAAACGTAAATTGCCTATGAAGCAGTGCTTTGGTTAACGAAGTAATTATCGTGACTACTGCTGTTGCTGCTTCTGTGTGCACACGTGTTCATCAGGAATAAATCAAAGACAAGCGAGCCGTAAATATTGTAAGTCGTAGCAGTGTTTGCCTTTTCTGCAGTAATGATGGAAGGTCAATACGCTACGTTAGATGAGGTTAAGTAGGTTTCACTTTCTTGGGTCAAACGACGATGACTATGCACTTTTATGTGAAAGAAGACCTAATTAAAGAACCTCAATCGCAAAGCACAGTCAAAATATCGAAAGAACAAGTCACTCAATCAACCTCAAGCAGCCGCGATCACTTCGTTTCTTCCCACCGACGCTCAGCTGCTTATCAAATCCCCCTTTTTTTAATTCAACTATGTAACCCCTCTATCTCGGCTTTATTTACTCCGTCGCTTAATAATGGCGGAGGAGCCTTAATTGCCTCCCATCCTACGAGAGACGCTTGCTCAATAAAAAAAACTGAATTAGGCGCGATTCAATTAAGATCGTGAAACTCCTTAACAAAATCAGGCCGCTAAGAACGAGCTGGAGAGCCGGGGTGCGAAAACTCGTCGAGCCGTCGTCCCCTCGGAGATCGAACACAGAGGCATTTCTCGCCTCTCTCTCTCTCATCCTTTTTTCTTTTTCTCCCCCCCCTGCCCCTCTCTCGCAAACTCCGACAAACTAACGCAATAAACGTCGCGCGTCAGGCGCGGAAAGCGGCCGGCTAGCGTGTGATCGAAGCGGACGCTTTTTGCCCGCGCGTTTCCCGTGTGACGTTTCGAATTAATAAACGTAGGTGCCGAATGACATAAAGTACTTCTGCAATAAGGCTGCGCTGAAAAATCGCCCGACGCGGCTTTCTTTCTCGCTTTGGAATTTTGAAAAAAATGTCCCCCGGCGCGCACGCGCGCGAATTGCAGTGACGTGATTGGGATTCCGTCGGACAGTTTTGTATGCTAGTTTGTTCTCTGCGCACTGGAACTACGAATAGATTGATAATATTAGTGCTAAATTTAATAATGCATATAGCAGATCTAGTTGGTTTCCGTAAAAATACTAGAAGAGCTTCAAATTCCCATCATCTATTATTTTCGCTTCGTCGGGTTTCTCGTAAAATCGTATTTTAATAAAGCCGCATCGCTTCTGCCGCGTCGCGTCTCCGCTATTTCAAAACGAAAGTAAAAACACGGCACGACTAAGAAAGCAAGCAAACAGGCACGACAGCAGCAGAATCCCGGGGTCTCCAGGAAATTTTCATTCTCGCATAATACCCAGTAAAAAGTGGATGTAGTATAGCTGACGACGTCGTTCACGCAGGCGAAAACACACGTTTTCCGTCTTCGTCTCTCTAGCGAGTGCAACGAACGCGGCGACGTCGTGCTAAGGCAATTATCTGAAAAGCAGATGGTTCGCTCGATATTTTTCGTCTTAGTAGCTCTCTCGAGACATTGTGCGCGCGTATGTGTGCGCGCATGCACACGCGTGAGAAGGTGTACACAGGTATAGGGAGTGGAGGCTCTCATTTTCCCGGTTGCCCGATCCTATTTGATCTCGTCGTCTCTTGGAGGCGAGGCGCCATTTGCCGGCTCCTGCCTCAAAAATCCTCTTTTCTCCTAAAGGGGATTCCCCGACGCTGCCAATATCGTTTCGCTGCCGCGCCGCTGCTGCTGCTTTTTCCTTCGGTAGTGGCTCTCTCTCTTTCTCTCTCTCTCTCTCTCTCTCTCTCTCTCTCTCTCACTCGCTCACCCACTATCGCCTGTAGGTATGTATAGGTATATGTATGCATAGGACACTGTGGTGGCGTCAGATCTACGGGGAATCACGTGGAAAATTTAAATTCTGAGAGCCTTTTCTCTTAATGTCTCCGGTTTTATTCTCGAGATTCGAGAGTGGAGAGAAAAAAGTTTTGAGGAAAGTTGTGTGGAAGACCGAAGAGGATCTCGGCTCTCTTTATTAGTCGCGCTTTGGTACGCGCTGTTTGTTGCCAGAGTTTATAATGTGCGTTCTGGAGACTATACGTGTGGTATATACATACCGACGATTGCTCGTGCTCCGAGAAGCGAAGTACGACATTTGTTCGCGGTGTATTTCTAACTTAATATTCATTGTGTATACAATGACCATTGGATTTTGATCAGGCGTATTATGCGCTTATACCACGAAGCTAACTATTGAATCCGACAGGATGACAAAAGCCTTTATTCAATTTTATGAATTGCTATTGTATTATGCCATGAGCAGGTATCCGTATCACTCCGAAACTCAATTCATCAGACTTCCGCATATACTCGGCACACTCGAGGCAGAAAAAATGGAGCACAATCGCTCGTGTTCCATCCGAGAAATGCTCTTCCCCGTTCATGTACGCGTATATATATATATATATATATATATATATATATATATATATATCAACCTACTCTCTCTCTCCGCACGACGCATTTATGCAAACTGGCTCTCTGCGGTGAGCTTTGGAGGAAATTCATACACACGAGAGAAGAGAGAGAAAGAGAGAACGAGCTGCAGACGAGCGAACGAGATAATCGACACGTCCGTTGGAAAAGACATGAATAATGAGCTCAGTCGCTGACGAAGAGGACGAGAGTCCCGTTTATTAACTCGTTTCACTTGATCGTTAATTGAGACTCATGCGCCTCGTGTGACGCAGCACGAAAATTGTGCTACTCGTCATTCTCGTTTCTTGCACTCGAGCAAAATCAAGAGACGCTCTTGACGTGCGTGCGTGCGGTTTGAAAGAATTCGCGGCTACTGATTCCTTTATTGCGGCTACGCTAATATTTTCAGCGCATTTGATGGAGCATTGAATTCAGCGATGATTATTATTTAAACGTTATAATTCTGCATTAAATCGAATGTTTCGCGGAGTTTATAGGACTATTCATGTGAATCCAACAACATTTACGGAACACCTGCAGTCGAATTTCTGCTTAATCAATATGCGATTTGCTAGCTACAAATAAATAAATTAAATATTGAATGAGGGTCGAATTCCGCGAATTATGGGTATTTGCCTAAAGAAGATGCTAAACAGTTACAAATCGATATAAAAAATTGATTAGTGCAGATAGAATAATGTAACATGATAATATGAGACGATTTTTCTCAAACCCATCGCTGTGCCCGCCAAAAATTTGAATAAGCTTATCATACCCTTCAGTGCTTGCAATTACAATCAACATTCCCAAGGCATTTCTTCCAGCTCTCAAAATAATTCTTTTGCTGCGCCTGACGCTGCCAAAGGCGCGTTTCGCGCCGGTAATAATGCAGACACAGCCGACGGGCGCAAAGAGGTGCTGCCGTAGCCGCTGCAGCAGTGGTAACAAGCCGGTAGTGGCCAGCCTAACGGAGGCATTTATCGCCAGAATTCTGGCTCTGCCTTGGGGGGTCGCGTTTATATTCATAAGCATAATGGAAGCCGACTGATGATGTATACGCGACTGAGCAGTGGTCAAGGGGCACATGTGACGGTGTGTGTGTATGTACGTACGCGTCGCCCCTTTGCACTTCTCGTCATTATTAATCCTGGCCCCACATTCCGCCCGGCGGTATTCACCGAAATTTATCGGAGGTGCGCTGGCTTCTCTCGTCAGCCTGTCATCTCGCTTATCGCTCGCTCTCTCTCTCTCTCTCTCTCTCTCTCTCTATATATATATATATATATATATATATATATATATACCTTCTATATCCCACGCGCGCGCGCTTGTTTCTCGTTAGTCGCTCTGAGGCTTTATACACTCCGGAGTTGTGTGTGGGTAGACCTGTCTGTGTGTGTGGCTGCAGTTTATCTGGGGCGCAAGTTGAGCCGACCGACGAAAAGTTTGGAATTTTTTGGTTAGCCCAGACAGAGCTGGGTAGATACAGCGCTCTCATTAGCAAGCCTGAGTTGACGCGTATGGATGTCGGATAATATCGGGAAATTGAGTACTTGATGAGGGGGAGTTTATTGTCGATAAGGCTTGTTTATCCTATATATCGGCTTTCTATACGAGATACTTATTTTTACAACGTTCCTAATTATCTATTGAGCGCAACCACCATATGGATCCAAGTGAATCAATTAGTAGCGATACTCATCACGCTCGATAGGACGCGTATCAAGCGTCTTGTCGCAGACGTACTCGAGTACGCAATCAGTAACCCAATCACACACTTATACGGCCCCTTGAAACTGCAGACACATCGAGCCTTCCTCCAGCCCTGAACCTGGACACGCAGGCAAATATTGGCTTACGCAAACAGTCGCTTGCTCGCTCGCGCACACATATTCGCTTACGAGCTCTGCATACGGCATTGCGGCCCGTCTCGCGTACATAAACAGACGACGAGGCGCCGGTGGCCTAGCCTCGTACGCACACACACACACACACAAACACAGAGCCCGTGCGAAAAGTCTGCACACATGCTCCAGCTCATATCGCAGCTGTTACGAAGGGCAGATCCTCGCAGCAGCAGCAGCACAAGCTTCGGATAGTTCCAAGGGTGAGTAGGTGGCCGCGCGGGAAGTAAGGCGTTGCAGCAGATGGTCGCAGAGTTATCGACTCCATATCGGCACTAACTAAACAAGTTATCTTCCCGTTATTATATCGGCCAAGCGCACACACGTACACAGGCACACTGTTTCGCTCTTGGCAGGGGGGGGGGGGAGGAGAGAAGCGCCCTGGTCTGCTGCCGAACGCTGGCTGCTGCAACGGCGGCAACAGCGGCGCTGTGCTAATGATGCCGGCGAAGTTTGCGCAGTGCCGTAGACAGGCGTTATATCTCTCCACGACCGCGCGCACGATAATAACCGTACAGCGGCGATATTGATCTTCGAAAGAGGACAGAGAGAGTGTGTGTGCGAATGAGCGAATGAAGGGATAGAAAGATGGATGGATGGTTAGGTAAATAGATGGATGCAAATGTAGGGTACGGAGGGTAATTTCCCTTTTGCCTGTCGGCGGAGCTTCAAAGAGAGAGAGAGAGAGAGAGAGAGAGAGAGAGCAAAGTAGTACTTGGCGGAAGCAGCAGCCGCTCCTTGATCAAATGGAAGAAGTCGCATCATCGCTGCATGGTCCTCTAGCTCGGAGGAGCTTCCTCCTGATGGCGTAAGCCGATTTTTACATTCACGGTAGGGAAAGGCCGTCTTAATGAACTTGACGTCGCTGTAAGAGGATCGTCCGAATGCTTTTCCTATTACTTTTCCCTCTTCCGGGCTTCTCCATCCTCCTTTTCCTCTCAGGGTTCGCATCCGCCGCAACAAACATTGCTCTCGCGAGTAGTCCCTTCCAGAGACGTCCTTCTTTTATTTCGCTCTCGTTCCGCTCTTCCAGCGCGCTAAGTCTTTCTTTCATCAATTTTTTATCCTCATCTCCCGCATTCTGTAACCGGGTCTGTTTGTTTGGTCCAGCGCTTTTCGCCCTCAAGCTCATTCTCTTCAGCTGCAATTCATTCGGCGAGTTCTGTCATCTGCTTCGTGCCGCTCGTGATCCCTTTCGCGGGTTCCGACACTTGATTCCCTGCAATTATATCTCGCGACTTCAGCGACGTCCATATAAATCCTCTTATACGCTCTTCCGGTGTATAGTGTTTCGTGGTATAAAGGCCTTCCCTTACAAATACCGCCTCATCCTTCTTTATTTCACTTTTGACTGCGAGCTCGTCGAATCCGCGCCAAATCCTTCTTTCCCATATACTTTGCCACGTGCTGTTATTTATCACCATTTATCAGCTTACTCTCTTCCCCTCCCACTATCGCTCGCAGTTTCTCTTTTTCTCTCAACTTGATTTCTCTCTTCGAACCAACTTATTTCCTACCTTCCATCTCAATTCTTCTTCCCAACGCGGGTCTGCCGCAGAGAGTCTGTGCTCGGCAATTCGACAAAAGGCGATTTGCGAACTGAGAGACAGAAAGAGAGAGAGAGAGAGAGAGAGAGAGAGAGAGAGAGAGAGAGAGAGAGAGAGAGAGAGAGAGAGAGAGAGAGAGAGAGAGCAACTAAGTGCCCGCGCACACTAGAGCGCCAGCGTCGTTAGCCTGGCACGCGTACTATCCCGCTGAATTATTGATTACTCTTGCGTGCGGTTCTGCCTCGATAGATATCGAAAGAGAGGAAATTGTAGGACTTTTATTAAGCGGCTTTGCTAGCTGCCGCCGCCACCGGCGGTTCTTTTCTTTCTGCTCGATATGCCTTTTTTTCTCTCTCTCCCTGGGCTGCGTATTGGCTTTTACGAGGCTGGCAATTTTATTAGCGGACCCCAACCGAGCTGCATTCATCGGAAGCTCCTACTGCTGCTGCTTTGCTCTGTAAGGGCGAGCGCGATCGTAAAGGTATTTCTCATTTGAATGGAGCTTCGGAGGAAGGGGAGGAGGTGCGGAATATGTGCGGTGTATAATTGAAAGCGAGCAATGCCGTGTTGTACGGCTGTTTTATGCTTGATAAAGTTTTAAGCACGTCGAGTTTTATTTATATATTGGCTGGACTTACTGCGGTAATGAATCGACGGTATGGCGCCGGTTTTTTATAGATTCGATTTTTTTTTTAATTTTGTTTGCCCTTTATATTCCGTGTCTAATGCGGTGTTCACCTTTACAGAGTGTTCGTTAATTAATCATGCTATTAAATTTTTTTTTAAAGGCTTGAAATACGTCCACGTACGGATAATAATTATTCTCCCGAAAGAAAAACAGCAACCCTATAGCGACAACGATAACAATTACACGAGCGCAAACGCAACAACAATAGCCGGCGTCGAACCCAATTATATCTCGTATCGCAATTAATCAAAGCCACGCTCCAGCACCTACTGTGTCTCGAGAATATTATGGTATACAAGCAGTATAGCGGAAAGTGGAGAATTTAAGCCGCGAAATCTCTCAGGGAATCAGAGCGTGTGTTTTGTTTCTAATTATTCTAACGAAGCTTATATCGTCGCGCCGAAAAGGACGCATTGTTTGACGCTCCTCGAGCTCTGCAACAAAGCTTGCAAGCTCTCGCACGCTTCGACGGGGGTCAGGTGCGAGACGAAAGTCGACGCGACGAGGTCGTTCGCGCGCTTAAGCTGCAAGCGACGACGTTCCCACGCGACTTTAGCGCAAGAATTGGAATGATAAAGGAAGCGAGAACAAGGTTAGCCTATCGCATGTGCATGTGTGCGCTACAGGTTCAGGTCCGGCCGCACTACGTCAGCAGAGGGAGGTACAGGGAAACAACTAATTCCAACTAGCGTTCACGGACCATTTAACTTATGCCGGGCAACTTGTCCTGTCACGCACATTCCTATTTGTGTCCCTTGCACGCAATACCTTACTTCTCGTCCCCGGCTCGCGTGCTCACACGTGTGTGTGTGCATTCGACAATGTTATACGCGCGACGTGCTTATCCGTCTCACTTTCTATTGCTTCCGATTTCGCTCCTTTCCACTCGGCTGCGCTTTCGCCCAGTCGTATCTGATGCTGCTCTGCGTGTACGTTTAGCGAGAACTGCGAGGAGGAACTCGCGCGAACTGGATAACGCAATTTCGCTCAGCGAGATGAATCACGAACGCTTTTCTTTTGCTCTGTAGTAGTTGTTTTTTTTTTCGTCTTTACTGCGATTCTTTTATTTTATTACACACAGCAAAATTAATTCTATGAATCCTATATCGAATCCCATCGAAACATTGTTAATCATGCGAAATTCAGCTCGCGTACCCCCGCCACGTGAAAGTGCAACGGCAAAGAACGAAAAGTTCTCTAAACTTGGCCCCAAATTCTCCGTGGCCCGAGAGTTCAGAGCAATTTTTCCACTCTGTATCGCTATCGCTTTATGTACATTTCCATTTCGCTGCATTCCGTAGGTGTATACCCTCGGCCTCTTTCGGTAGTCTGGCTTCCTCTCCCTGTACGTGCACCACAGCAGCATCTCTCCCTTTGTCCTCTTAGTATGTTACCCATGCTCTCGCTTGGCTGGCGGTTAAGTTCATGTGTAGCGCGAGCTTCGGGAGGGCTTATCAGTTTATCGGCGCGGACCGCGGCTCGGTTCCCGCCAACTTCATAATGACCTAAGTTTCAGCGATCGGCTGATTATCCCGATTACGTCTTGTGCTTTGTCAGATAGTCGCTTGTGTACGTGCGCACCAGTGTCTAGCTATATATACGACATCGCCGAAGAGAAACAAGGACGAACTTTGCGGTTATTCGCTACGTGTGACGGTTGAACTGCTGCTGCGTTTGTTTTGATAAAAACTAGCGAATCCTTTGCTGATGGTGTTTTTTTCGTTTTGAGGTACTTTCAAATTAGCTTCTGGAAACAAAGTGCTATACGATGACGTCGCGCGCACTGGAAAGCTTTGCTGAAACAAGTTTCTCGTGTTTATACGACCGATCCGTTCACCTGAAATTCCCCGTAGCGCCAACTCGTAAACTAGACATTGACGTCATACGAGACACTTGTGTTTTGAGCGAAACTTTAGACTCGACGCTACGATAATTTTAGATAAAATTATATTTAGAAAAAAACTCTTCGTAATTGAGGAAAACCCGTCATTTAGAAAGTTATGCTCAACATCTTGTACATCTTATTCAATGAGGAAAAAGAGAGAGAGTTTCGAAAAGTGCCGAGGTTCAGGGAAAAATGAAAACTTCAACTCGCTTGTTCTCCTCGTATTAACCAAGTCAAGAACGAAACAAATGCGCATTTTATCCATTCCGACTCGCAATTGAAAATCCTCCCTGTGCACACGCCATCTCATTCGCCATTCACTTCATCTCTCCCGCGCTATACATGCACCGCCCGCGACCAAATTCACCGAAAGAGCATCAATATTCCAGGGCCACTCTTATACCTGCGCGCATCTCGCCAGAAATCCCCGGAGTGGAACACACGCATACGGGTGGGCGTTTATACGTGCCGCGATAGAGGATTTCACTTTCTTCGACGTCGACGCATTTTTATAACTCGGCGACGCTGACGAAGACGAAGCCGCTTGCCTTCCCGCACACGTCCCGCGGGGAACTTTTCATCCGGCGGAATGGTCCCGGGCCATTATTCTTCGCGCCGCACGATATCAGGCGGCGCCTCGCGCGTAATAATGGCCTTTGGCGTGCAGCGATCCACGCGCTGCGGCAGCGCGCACGTATTCCTACGTCTCCGTTTTTCAATTTTGAGGTAGGCTGCTGCTGCTGCTGTTGTTGATGCTCGATGCGAGCGAGACGATTTTTTGGCGTGGCAGATGAACTCGGCGTGAATTTTTGAGGAACGAGGTGGTATGATTTATCGAGGTTGAATTCGTTTGAGGAAAAAGAACGTTTTAACGTGTAAGCTGCAGCTTCATAATGGTAGTAGAAAATGGAGTGTTTCCATGATAGTTGTTATATATATATATATATATATATATATATATATATATATATATATATATATATATATATATATATATATATATATATATATATATATATATATATATATATATTTACATACACACCTTGCACGTGGTGAATCTTGTTTATCCGTGCAATCGCTTGTGCATTAAATTATTTATTGTTAAAAACGAAATTCAATATCAGTCAATCATTAATTTCATTTGAAAAAACAAAATCCACTTCCATATTGCTCGAGAGTTACATATTCCAGAATTTGATGAAATGTTGAAAAAGTATCAAAATTGATTTCTAACAAACGTAACACTTAGCGTATCTCCGAATTTCCATCGTAATTTTTCAGTACTGAGAAGCAATAGATAAAAAAATTTCGCTTCAAAGTAACCTTTCATCGAACGTCGGCAGCATCGAGTGAAAACTGAATTTCCGCTCAATTATAGTCTCTATCCATTACCGACTTGAATACACCGCCAGTGCAAAAAGTCAAACAATTCACAATTTTGACCATGCACACTCGATTTTTTTCGATTTCGAGAAAAAAAAATTCCGTCCGCGTTCAGATAACAATTTTTTTTTCGCATGTACCCCCGGATTAAAAAAAACCCTACTTCGGCGCTTCCAATCAAATCTCCATCTCGATGCACATCCAGAAATCAAACTACCAAAAAATCCAATCCTCCGACCAAAGCAAACGGAAAAACAAATGAAAAAATAGCTTTATTAGCGGCAGGTTACCAAAAAGACGCTGCTGCGAATTATTCTCTGATATCGCGCGCGACATATCGCAATAAAAAGAAGCGAGGCTCGATCCACAGAAAATACCAATTTGTTTTTTACACAGGCCGTGTATTTTTTCTCCTTTCCTCTCGCTTTCTGCCTCTACATAGATGACAAGACATATCAGTGGCGCGCGAGCACACACATACACCGGGGGGATTTGGTTTGCGCGTTGATGGATTCGGAAGTTTTCGGCGCATACACGTGAAAGCCAGTGATTCGTGCCCGGCAACCACCGGCTTCGATCTCGCCGCGGACCGCCGCTCGAATAGCCGTGAGGGTAGGAAGGGGGATTCGAGTTTCTGTCGCGCCTCGGTGTATCGCATAATTTGATATGAAGCCGCGGACTGCACTCCTGCTGCTGCTGCTGCTGTCGGTGCCATTTTGACGGAATGTGGTGCGGGTTAATTTGGTTATTAGATCGAAACCGGAGGGGGTTTTCCTGCCGTTTGCACGCTTAATTCGTTTATATATGATCCTATTATATCGTGATATTGATGCAAGTGTCGGTAAGAGTGTGTGCCGCTCGCGATTCGATTTTGGCTGAGCCATTGTTGATTTTAATTGACCGTCATTAACGTGGAATTATAATTGAGTGTCGTCGTGATGCAACGCGTAAAAATGAATTTGAGCTTGTATAGCCGTGATTTAACTTTCAAACTTTTTACCGATACAGTAAATGGACTCTGCTGTAGTTCCTTGTAATAGTTAAGCTAAAGTAATTGCCTATCATATAGTAGCCAGTGCACTCTATGCCTCTATGCAATTATCGAATGATGCACTTCCAATCAGTCAGAATTATTACAGTTTCCCTAGGTGTATTCCACGAATGGCCCAGCGGAGAAAACTTGTTGAATTCACACGATCTCGAAACTTTCCACAAAATTTATTAGCCATTGTTTTGCGAATGCGCTAGCTTCATTCTATTATAGAATAGCCGCGATGAAACGAAGTTTAGAGGCAAACTCGATATCGACGCGCGGCATCGATTCAATTATACACAGCACAAAAGTAAACTTCTTCGGTGTGTATACACGTTTACATCGCACAATAAAAGTTATTTTCGTTATACATCTACATACCATGTACCAATCCTTTCCCTTCCGTTTGTGTATACAGAAAACGCGAAGTAATACGCAACGGAAATTATACCACGCTGTCGGTCGAGAACGATTCCGATAATGCACACCGATTGGTCTAAAAAGTTTCCTGCTCGCTAATCAGCAATCTCATTTCAATTATCCCACAGAGTTATACGATCCCTCCAGGAATCTCGAATGCGTAAAAACAAACACAGCGCTGCAGTCCACTGTTTTTGCTCGGACTTTAAGAAATACATAATGAGAGAGCATGCCCGGCGCGCTTTCGAAAAGAACACTCAGTCGTATTAAGTTTATAACGACGTAGAACTGTAGGTTCTAGCGCGAGCCAGCGTCAGTAATACCACCACAGACTGTCTACATAGACGGTATGAAAAATTTTAAATCTGGACGGGACGGCAGTAGCCCTTTCACTGCTACGTACAGCAGAAAACCAGGTCGATCCGAGATTCACGAGGCCGCCACGTTAACGAGCACAGCTCCAGTGCCAAATGTCGTCGTCAACGGCGGTGGTCCGTCGGCTTTCCCCGAGGTAAATTAAAGCGCGTCGTTAGTAAGCGAGCGAGCCCCGAGAACGCGGGTAGAGACGAGGAAGTGAGAGATGGAACGGCGAGAGAGGAGCGAAAATAGCGGGAGCACACGAAAAAGAGTTTAAAGAGCCAGTGGCTCTGCAGGGGGTAAACAAATTATTGACGCTTTTGCGACCGCTCGGTTGGAAAAAACGTCGAGGTTTTGCCTGTGCACCGGGTGATTACTTTGGAAACATTGTGATTTAGAAGCGCGTTGTTGTGCGAACATACAGTGGAGTGTTTAGAGTGTATACTCGAGAGCTTTTCTTATGCTGTATAATTGCGCTATGCAATAGTTTCGGATTATTAGCAGAAACTTATATTTTTCAATAGTATTCGAGTTGAGTAATTTGTTCGACAAGAAATGTAATAAGGTACCCAGTAAATTAATGTTGTTTGTCCAAGAAAACGATAAAACTGCGAGCGAAGGAAGTAACACGAGACTGCCCGTGATGAAATATTTTACAATCCGATCTGCGACAGCGGGAACAACTTTTTTAATGCGCGGAATAATAAAAAAACTATGGATTACCGGACTCGACAGAAGGAATGAAAGAAAAACAGAGAAAGCGAAATAATTATACCGACGATCGTCAATCAAAGCTCTAACGAATAAGGAGGCTGAATGTAACGAGTCCATACAGTATAGTATTGACGATTTCTATATTGTAAAACATTCAAGAGATAGAATAATAAAATCTATGTTATTACTATTGTTTTGAAACAAAAATTATGACCAATAGATTTCTCTCGTATAAACAACACTGACAATCGTAGCTGAAGTCCAATCGCTGGTTCATTAAACAAAATCATCGCACAGACTGTGCAAACTCCGTCGAACAAGTACTAGGACAGACTCTCGCGTAAAGCCAAGTTTCATAACGAAGCTCCAGCAAAAAAAAAACGCGAAGCGATAAGGGAGATAAGCTTCCGAGGAAAAATGACCGAAGGATAAAAAGTATAGAGCGGCCGGTCGGGAGGAACATAAGACCGAAGGGATCTCTCATGCCTGCCATGATAATAAAGATGACGCAGATAATAACAGTCGCGGGCGGCCACGTAGTTAAAATAAAGAGGTGGAGATTGCCAAGTTTCATTCATCAGCGTAAAAAAACTTCTGAAAGTGTATACGGCCGAGCAGTGAAGTGAGGCGAGCTTGAGTTCGCCCTCGTAAACAGCTAGAAAGAGTGCGAGAGAGAAAGAGAGGAATTAATTACTCCCCCCTCTACCGGGTTAGATAACACAGCACCTTGTATGCTGCGGCTTATATAACGCAACACTCATCGCTTGAGACAAATGGACCCCTTGCTCTTGAGCTGGCGATGTAGTCCGTTGTGTTTCCAGTTTTTCTGACATACCCAGTGTAAATCATTAATTGCGACGTGGGATAATGAGCGATGTTGTGTTATTCTGAAGATGGTTTATTCTCTTTTCGATTTTTAGTGACGGTTTTCGTATAATTGAAAAGCTATGTCTGAAGAATTTTTAGAGAAACTTCTGCATTTTAACTGAAAAATTTAGTAGAAACAGGCGACTGCGTTTGGGCGCGATCCATCGCAAAGCACGAAACTTATTTCAAAAGCAAGAGACTGGCATGGTTCGTATCCTCTTTTGCGAAATAAATCAAGAATATGCGTCGTATAACGTCATGCAAATCAATATTTTCGCTCGAGCTCGGAAAAAATATTTCCCATCTCGAAAAATCAACACCGTAGCTCACCGACCTCCTGCCAGTCCTACCTGCTACTTACTTCCTCTCTCTTTCTCTCTTTCTCTCTCTCTCTCTCTCTCTCTCTCTCTCTTCCTCTCTCTCTCTCTCTCTCCGCATGAATTGGATTTCCGCGTCTCGTTCATATTTGTTTCTCGATCTTCCATTTCCTCTCTCTCTCTCTCTCTCTCTCTCTTGAGGAATCCCCTACGGGCGAAATTGGATTTGTAAGTTTGGAGACGCGAGCGCGCGACCTCTGCTTTACATGTTTGGGGATCTCGAGCTCGAGCGGATGGACTTAAAGAAGTGAGTTTTCGCTTGACCTCGAGAGCGAGGAAGCGACTATATCTCTTACCGGAGGCTGAGGGAAGGTAAAAAAAGTTGAAGGAGACTGTTATATGGCTGTAGTTATATATGCCAGAAAGCTGCTGGAGAGCGAGATGTATCTGGGACGAAAGAAGGATAGAACATATAGGGGACTAAAGTGGAATGAGATGAAGATTGAGTAATCGATTGATCGGTGCTTCTGATGTTCTGGATCAATTTCGTTTTTACTCGTCAGAGGTGAATCAAAATAGCTGATGATGAAACGGATTATAATAGCCGTGTTCATTCTGTACTTATACAATGTCAAAATGGTGAATTTTTTATTTTTTATTATTAACTCCAGTTTATTCTTTTTATTTTTGTATACATGTATGTGTATTTCAAAGATTTGTATTATTTACCGATGCGCTCCAACGATGAAATACAAGCATTCATTTGTTAGTACAAATAAAACATTTGATTCAAGTATGAAAAATTGAACAAAAAGTCGCTGTACGCACGTGAATATGATAAAAGAATAACAGAAAGAAATGTGCATCTGATATGTATACCGAGCAGTCTGAGAGAAAAGAATTAAGTGACAACAGTAATGGAAATGATAGGTAAAGAGATTTTCTTCGCGAAAAAAAGAGAGTAAAAGAGAGAGAGAGAGAAGGTTAGTCGGAAGAGGAAAAACACCAGGAGTTAGAAAAGATCGAGAGTTCGCGTATACAAATGGAGACGGATGGTTCTCTTGGCGCAGCTGGCATAACGACATCACTCGCCGCTACATGTTTCACCTGCATCCACTTCAATTTCAATTCGATTTATCGCGAGCATTCGTATGCGTATCACATCCGGCTCCTTTTTCCACCCGCACACTTTCTCCAACTTCCTATCTCTTTCCCTTCGCTTCGCTCCTTTTATTTTCTCTCAGAATATTTAAAATAAATAGAATTGTATGAAGTCTTTAATGAATTTGTGAATTATATCCGAAAACTCCATTCGACTGTGATCTGAGGGGACCTATCTGATAACATCAAAGAATTTATTTCGTATCTAGCTTATTCTCATACTCGTATAGATTATACTTTTCTGTTTGACTTATTGTCGTATCATCTTCTATTTTATAATAATTTTTGTATTGAAATTTAGAAACGTATGATCGTTAAAAAACTTTGTACAAGTCTTGAACAACCAAAACTTCAAATTTCTTATATTCACTTTTATATTAAAAAAAAATTCCCATCGTGTCCTATCTCTTAACCTACACTTCACACTCCTTTCGCCTCGCCTTTCATGTGCTCTTAATTCCCACCAATATATTCTGACGTTAGCATCGTCTCTTGCCTTTCCCGACACGTTCCGCGTAAGCATCGCGAGGGTCCGCCAGCGCAACATTGTATCTCAGTATTCCGATCGAGGCGCCGGTGGCTGCTCCTTTCTTTCTCGTTTTCCATACGGGGCTCAGCCACGCAGACAACAAGACGCTTGCTTCGATCGCCGGGACGGAGGAAAAAAGAGAATCGTTCATCGCTGCTCTGAATCGGATCACCCTCGTGCACCAGCTGACACATTTTAGAGGGTGTACGTATTGAGAGTGGAAAAGAAGGTGTACGTACATGAACTTATGCACGTGGATAAGAAAATAAAAATCCAGTTTCATGTACGTATAAGCGTACTATGTTCACTGTGTTTGTACTCGATACGTGACAAAGTCATAATTTTATAGCGGCTTCGAAGAATTTTGCCGATTTTACTAGTAAGGTTGAAGTTTAATAGTGGATTTTTTTCATCAGAATTTCATGTTTCCTTAAAGTATGCAGTATTTAAAAAAATTTTGTATTTTTCATTATACAATATTTCAAATTCACAACGACAATTTAGCGTCACAATACCCTGAACTAAAATAGTTTTTCAATCTTGGTAAAGCTATAACTATGTTAAACTGGCTCTATTCTACTGCTTCCAGCACGATCCATACAATACCACGAGAAGAAAGCCCAAATTGTAACTCCAACCAGCCCTGGTCACGGCCAAAAGCGCGCGAAACCACTTCCAAACATACATTTTCGAGCAATCGCCGGCCGGGAACACCTCCAACCCTTTACACTATATACACAGCTGCAGGGGCATTTGCCCGCAGCTGAAGCAATAAAAGAATAGGTTGTGGGGGGAGGGGGGGCGAAGAAGAACGCGTCTGCGTATAGCCTCCTCTTGCTGCGCCTTTCTCACCCCCTATACGGCCAGGATTCGCCCTCCCAATAAAAGGATTAACCGGACTAAGGTTAATCCTATCAGGGCAAAGCGTTTTCTCGCTCTCGCGCTGTTCGATCCTCCTTCCACCCCCCCCCCCACCCCCTCACCCTTTCTCTCTCTGGACCGTCCGATTAGTTGGGAGAACTCGCTCGCGCGACGATAACGAGACATTATTTTCCCGCGGAATCTCGCTTTCTCTCACGGATAGAAACGCCCTCACCCTCTTTTGCGTAACTTTCTATCCAGCTGGACTTTGTGTTTTTTTCCTATTTCCGTTGGACTGGTGCGCTATACGTGCAACGGCTCTTTGTTGAATTGCGCTATACACTCGCTGGCTTTTTATTGTGTTCGCTCGCGCGATTGTTTCTTACCTGTCGCGTGGTTTCTTTTAATTCGTTGGAGTGTAATTCATTCAATTTGCGCGGGAATTTCCGCAGTGTTTATTGTTCTTTTCGATTTTAAATTGCTTTTACGCTTTCGAGAGGGTTGCTCATTCGATCAACAGATTTACAAGATTTATTTAAAATTTATTATTTTACGATCGATATGTTAAAAATACGTAATTTGAAGTAAAAACACAGCAACGTGCTTTTGGCATTTATTATGCTTTGTGATTAATGAACTTAAGATATATTATTAAAATATGAATTTTAAAAATAACATCAAGATACATTTCGACCGGTACACGTACATAATAAATATTTCATTCAAAATTGCGTTGCAACTGAAAAAGCTCTAAAATTCTAAAGCTACCGTAAGTATTTTAACATTTTTCATGAATGTGCGGCAGTAACAAAGCTCGCCAAATTGCTTCATCTCGCAGCAGCTACAGCCGCAGCTATATCACGGAATGAAGATATATCATTCACACACCTGTTAGCAATTTTGCTCAACCCCAAATCGGGATCCTTATCGCGGCTGTTCCGCCCTTTTCCACGCACATAAGCAAACATATATATATTTGTCCCAACATCAATTCTCTTCTCATTTTCACTTTGCCCTTGCGCGCACCGTTGCTGCCTATCACTTATATAATACTTTCTCTCTCTCTCTCTCTCTCTCTCTCTCTCTCTCTCTCTCTCTCTCACGCTCGCGACTTTCGACCCTTCGCTTTTTGCCTTGCGGAACTCGCACACACACATACACATACTTCTTTTTTTCTTCCCTCTTTCTTTCTGCTCTCGGGCCGTTAAAACCTTTATTTCTGGCACGCCGCAACGACCCAACGACTTTCTTTCTCTCTTTCTCCGTAGGATATCTCTCGAGATAAATGAGCTTTGCGATAACCGTCGCGCGAGCATCGCGTATAAAAACGTTGGTGAATCGAAGAATTTGTTAGCGGAACTACACTCGTTTTCCGCGGCAATTCGCCGTTCTATAGGTGTTGACTTAATTAAAGGGGACAGAGCGGGATAAGGGGGGGGGGGGGAGAGGATAACTTTTAGTGAAATTCACTGCTCCGCGAAATATGCGAAGGGTGTGATTATTCATAACCGGGGCGAGCAAAATGAAAACGGGAAAATGTTGTGAAAACGCGCGCGGACAGAAATATCCAGTTTGCAGTTTGAGAGCCGGTGCCTATTCAATTTATTTCTGCACCGGCGAGGTACTTCTAGAGCGGAAAATAAATACTCGATTTTCATGCTCCATTTTGATTCTTACGTTGAATAAAATTCTATTCAGCGGGAAGCTCGGTAATTGGACCGAGCTCTCACACAAAAGAGTTTTTTCGTTTCTTATTTTTTCTTTTTTTTTTAGTTAAAATCGCACTCATAGACCAAAATGGAACAAAATAGGATCTCTTCGAAATGCGTTCCCAAAACGCTCAACGCGCGTTCGATAAATAGCCCGCAATAATCTTCCGCCGTCTGAGACCACTTGAAATCGAGAGCCACGCGGTCTTACGAGTGCCTCCGGCTGTACGCGGCCCAGGAAGAAAAACACAGCCCATCCGGGAAATCGTTAATCCCCGGCGCCCAATCGTCGACAATAATGCCGTTAATACAGCCTTTGGGTGCGTTGAAACGATTATTATTTCGGTCGACGACTTCGGCATTCATTAGCGAAAAGAAAGGGCCACGCGGGTTCGTACAGTTGGAGGTATAGGGCAAGCTCCTTAATACTGAGCGGCTGCCGCTGTGTGTATAGAGGGCGCGCGCGGCGATCGAAAAAGTTTCTACGTTGAATTTTAATCCGCTTTCTGTGTTGAAGGGCCGACGAGAGTTTGTGGCTCGCGATTCGCGGCTGTGTATGAGGCTTTCGGGAGCAGCGGAAAGAGATCGATTATTCGTTAATTTATCCCAAAGGTAGTACGCTTTTTAGGCTGAACTAAATAAAATATATATTTATAGAGAGGATTTTCGAAGAGAAAGAAATGCAAAAAAATCCGAAAGGTGAGAGTGAAAAACAGGTGAAAGAACATTTTCGAAGTCTTAGTTCACAGGTAGTGAGCTAACATAGTGACAAAAGTAAAAGAGACAAGCGTGGGAGATCAAAGTAAAACGCGCATGACCGATTCTTCAATCTTGTGCCATCGGGCAAAGAGTAGCGAAAACTCCGATTTAGTGGATAAAGAGCCTTTACTTGTATAAACCCTTCATTGATCGAACGCATTATAATTTCAAAGTACGTCGTTATAAGGTAAAATAAAAATACATTGATGGAATCATCAATTTACTCCGAAGATTCATCAATTCCAAATCGTGTTACAGATCAAACGTATACTATCTCAAATTCGAAACTGTAAATGTATTCCTCATTCATCACAAATTCAGAAAATGAAATTTCCGCAGCGCACATTCATCATGATTACAGCGATAGTCCAGCCGCGGCTCTAATTGAAACAACTGTCATAATACAACGCAACGTATACATGTGCGCGAGAGAATAAAGAGGGCGACAGCGGCAGCATGCAAAGAGGAAGAGAGCCGACGAGGGAAAAAAGCGGGATATAATATAAAAGGGACGAAAAGCGCGACTCTCGTACAGCCGCGCACCAACACAGCAAATTTATTTGAACTGACTGAATCTGTTTGTTTTTCGCGTGCACGAGCGGGTTCGAGCGCGCGATACGTGCGCGCAAAGTAATTGGAATTAAAACTTCGATTTCGTAAACGTCCCTTGTCTCTTCTCTTCCCTCTGTACTCTGAAAGAGCTTGTATGTTTAATTGAAACCACGGCACACCGAGTGGTTAATGTTTTAAACAGAAAAATGGCCCGTATAATGTTTCCCGATCGTTCCAATGCACGCTTCGCGACGAGAGCGTAATTCTTGTACGTTGTTGAACATTCTGCATATATTTCAATTATTCATTAGAATTTCGAATCGGTATTCGCGTTTGTTTAAGCGTATCGAAAATTCAAACAAAAACCCAGGCTCTAGCTTATAAGCGAAAACGTGTACGAATTACAATTGTACAGAATATACTGTTTGCGCTATATACGAACCACGAAAAACGAATTTGTCATATACCTTCCACTTCGCGTGTCCGAATCGAAGGAAAATGAAAATATCAAATTCATGAATTTTATCCAGAATATTTTACATGTTACACTTCGAAAGCGCGAAGCCCGATATTCCGGTCCCGTATTCCGTCTGCGAAATAAAAGAAAAAAAAATTGGCACACGTTGCACACCCACACAGCGCTAAATGCGCGTGCGATTATTATACCATCAACATACATGCGCGCGAGAGCGAAAAAAATATGTGGACCCCCAGTCCCACCGCGGAGGATAGATCGATACTCCCAGCAATATATGAAAAAACAACGAATGCACGTACATTTTTTTCGTTGAAATTCAAAACACGCTCGGTACACACTCGAGAGAGAGAGAGAGAGAGAGAGAGAGAGAGAGAGAGAGAGCTTTGCTCTCGCGTCCGTTTATGCGTCTAGCATATATATGTATATATCTATTGTGTATAGGTATACACTCGTGGAGATCGACGTATTTTTTAATTGTGCCAAACCGATACACCGAGAGAGGAGAGAGCGAGCGCGATCGGAAATTGATCGACTGACAAGCACGCGTGTGTGCGTGTATGTGTGGGTGCAGCATCGCGAGCACGTCACATTCTCGAATTCTCGTGCAATGAACGCGCGCTCGCATCGGAGATATAGCCTTATCATTGCCGAGAGAGATAATCAAGTGGATCGAGCGATGCCGGGAAAGACATTTATTCTCGATGCTGGATTTTTAGAATTACTGGGGACATGCCTGCGGAAAATTTTTCCGTTTTTTTTTCTTTTTTTCACGTATAGCTGATTAATAGCTCTCAGCTTTAGTGCAGTGTAAGGGTTGGGCTCATGAGGGTTTGAGATATTTTTTAGATCGTATGCATTGAATCAAGACCTGATAATTCGGTGGAGACTATTTTTTATTGAAGTAAATTGTTTTAAATTTTATAATTTATATGATAATAATTTATGTGTACCTCAAAACGAAAATGACGATTTGGAAATGAAAATAACACGCAAATATACTGCAAGGCAATCATTTTTATGCGTCACGACCGTTTCATAATATTTCATATCATAAAAGTAAAATATATCTGTATATTTTATTATTATAGATAATTTTCTGTAGAAGAAATTGAATCCTCATTGTAAATTAAAACATTACACGGTACAAAATCATAACCATCAATCCTGGTTTCTTGATAAAATGCAGAAACATCGATAACTATTAATGATTGTTTTATATGTCCTAAATCAGTGTACCACGAAGATAGAATTGTTCAATAATTTTGAAATATTTTTTACTTTGCAATTATCCGTCGATTATGCGTGCAATACGCCATTATTATAAGCTTTATGAGTAATCAATTAATATCCATTATCATAGAGTATCGTGAATGAATAAAATTTAAGTTTATGCATTAATATATTACGTTAAATCAAATTTATTACAGATCAATTGAGCTTCCAAATGTTGAATAAATTTATATGCTTTGTTAGTCGTTACAGTTTCAACAACTACATTGCAGAACAATTAGAAATAAAACGGAGAACCCCAGTTTAAATTCATCAATCTCAAAATTTACAGAACGGTAATCCTTTGGCAAAGCTAAATACAAATAATTCTCGAAATTTCCTCGGCAATACCGTGATAATCAAAATCAGCCACAAAGGCATAATATCGAGTTGCCTCAGCTCGAGGTAGCAAGAAGCCGTAATTCCGCGCGCGACGCAACGTCGCAAAATCATTCGGTAAAAGAGACCCACTCCAGCTTCCTTCCTTCCACGAGAGCAAAGCGAAAGCCACCGGTAGAGAGCTAGAGAAAACACACTTAGCGTACATAGCGCATAGCGCGCGGCAGCGCTCGCATAAATCCCGGCGCTGCCGGCTGAAAAGCGCCGCGGAACTGAGAGCGAGAGAGAGAGAGAGAGAGAGAGAGAGAGAGAGAGAGAGAGAGAGAGAGAGAACGGCTAGAAGCGTAACCTTGCCCGCTCGTTCGGACATTAGAATTCATGCGGAGACATTTGCGGTCCGTTTCCTAATGACCGTCTGCAAAAAGCTCCCCGGCACGCGGCTCTGAAGGGGATGAGGCGCCGACGAGGGCAAGAAGTGTACGAGCTCGGCCCGAGGAAACTTGCCGACTGCGCGCGCGAGCCTGAGTAGGAGACATCAAGGAGGAGTAAGAGACAGAGAGAAGAGAAAGTGTTTAAGAGAGCCTAGGCCCTTGAATACAAATACCTTTGGTTATTTAACTCCGAGCTTTTTTTGTCGAAACTCTGTTTCTCTTTTTTAGAGCTATTTTTTGGACGCGACAGCGAGAGCTTTTATTATGCTGATCGTTTCTCTGGAGTACGCTTTTTAGGGCAAGCCGGTGGCGCAGTGATTGTTTTTAGTCGGTGATGCATAATGGAGTGTTGCGAGTGAAGCTCGTAAACAGAATTTTGAACTGCTTTTTATTAAATGTTGAAAAGCTCGAGTGAAAGGCTTTATTACTCAGCTGCTGAATAAGTTGCATCGCAAGTTCGCGAATAGAAGATAGTTGTTGACGCAAATTAAATCGCATTGCGAATCTTATAACTCTTATTTCCTGAATATATTTATTAGAAAAGTGAAATCGAAAAAAAATGTCACACGCAGATGCACGTATATAGAATTTATCCGAAGCGTACCGAGATAAATGTGATGTTCGACACACTTTACGCAAACCAAAAGTAAAACGAACAAGGGAAATATAAAAATGTGTCAGGAAAAGCAGAAAAAGAATCAAAGAAATATATGGCAGTAAAACAAAGAAGGAATCAACATGGAAAAACAGGGCCAGAGAAGGAGACAGCTGCCAAGTATATCTGCGTAGGCTAGAGAGAGAGAGAGAGAGAGAGAGAGAGAGAGAGAGAGAGAGAGAGAGAGAGAGAGAGAGAGAGAGAGAGAAAGCAAGAATTGTGACATTGAGGAGGCGAGGGAGGAAGAGGAGTCTCCCTCTCTCACCCTCTAGCGATTTTTCCAGGTCTCTCTCGCGCGCGTGCAGCGCGGAAATAATTAATGACGGATGGCACATTACGCCTCGACGAGTCTTTCCCCATTTACAGTCGAGTCTGAAGCGCTCGTTTGTTTGCGTATACGCGCGCCAGGCGCTTCCTCCTTTTTTTCGCGCCATAATACACGTATACCTATATACATATACTCGCTTCTCATGGGAAAAAGCAGGCCGATGGCTAATAGAAAGAAGACGGAATTATATGTATAATTCTTTGCGTTCCTCGACGCACCCTTGACCTCGATCGAGCAAAAAGTCAGGCTCCTGCACTGCTTTCGAAGCGAACGACGCTGTTCGTATGTTTAATGTATCGTTATGCCGAGTCGTGATAAATGGATGCTAGACGCTCTACGTATATGATGAATTGTTGATTTATGGTGATATTGGGTGGCGCGTTAATTGATTGATTAGACGGATGTGTCGTGCATTTTTTGTACGTCTCTGAAGTTTTTATGAGGTGCGAGGGATAAGTTTGAGTGGAAGTGCTGATTATTTCACCAGTACAGTTTGTAAGATTGTGTGGTCTTGTTTACAGAAATGATTCATGGATTTGGAGAGACAGAACTGCAGTTAATTGAAGATTCAAAATTCAACGTAAGTTCTAGCGAGTAGTTAACACACATTTGCCAAAGTGAACCGTAAAATAACTTTAATGCATCCTTTAATAATTTACATGTACATATATTCTGCGAATTCAGCCGAGTTTATCGTCTTGTATATATAATTTACGCACTAAATTAACTCGTAGTTTGCGATGTTAAATAGTTCAACATTTAATTACGCATTCACGATTTTCGCAATTGAAAATAAAGTATATAATAATTAGTTTCAGCAGGTAATTTATTGGGAAAAGTAGAAATTACCTTATTCCTACGATAAAAATAAGTTTTCAATTAACTTTTGAATTGAATCACTACTGCCAGCGCTGCAGGCATAACAATTATTCAATCTTTCATATTTACAAAAGCGCCCTTCCATTTCAACGTTTGCTCTGCGCGTTTTCCATCAATGAAAACATCTCGAATAATCGCGGCGCAATTTCGTTCCTTGCGCTTAACAACGGCGTATAATCAAACACGCCAGGCAAAATCGATAAGCGAAAAGGAAGAAAAAAATCACAATTTTCCAGGAATCCTCGAGGTTTACAGGCGCTAAGTCAGCTTCAGCTCGCTTATTACCCAGTCCGCCAGGCATGAAAATCGATCAGCCGCAAGGAAACCCTTTCAATCATCCAAATTAATTATCGTTGTTGGATTGAGAAACTTGCCCGTGTGCTCGAGAGCGAAAAAAGAGAACAGGGGCCGCTATAGGTGGAGATCGAGCCAGCCACTGCAGCAGCGATATCGCCCGTCCTACGGAACGCGAGAGGAACGCGTATATATATATATATATGTGGGTATATATATATATATATATATATATATATATATATATATATATATATATAAATAAACGAAGAGACAGAGAGAGGAGAAGATGAGAAAAGAATTGGTAGCTGGAAAAATTCAAGGGAGAACCAATTGGCTCGGGTGGAAGGGGTGAGGTATAGGTATATAGGACACTCTCCGCCAGTCTGCCGCAGATTCAATTCAATTCAATGATCAACGTCTTATCACCCGGTTATACGTGCTGAAGCTCAATTCCAAATTGGTGCCTTGTAGAAGTTGCTTTTTTCTCGCACATGGCTCGCAAGTGCGCGAAGCTTCCACTGCCTTGACGATTAAAGTTCTTTTAACATAGCTCCGGCCTCATATTCCACACGATCCTTAATGAATATCTCAATAACTTCGCGAAAGGAGATTTTTTTCTGCAGCGTGCGTACCTCGAAATCAATAATTCGAATCTGCAAAGGATCCCGACGCTATTTCCGCACCCCCTCGCAGTCTGTTTCACCAGCAGTATCTCTCTCTTCTGCTCTTCTCTCGGCTCGGTAAGAAATTCATAGTGCTTTTCCTATATACATGCGCGCGAGCTCCATATCCGGAAAGAGCGAGAGACTTCCAAGGCTGCTGTCATGCAGCTCTAGCGCCATGTTTTCAGGTATAGGGAGGAGGGGGGTTTGCATTCCTGAACTTAGCCGTAAAATCAAAGACGCTCAACGGCTCGCGCAGGCAATATCGTCGGTATTACGTTTCTCGACTGAGCGGATGGGCACGAGACGCCTTGGGTATGCGGTGAAGGAATACTATCGGGAAAGAAGCTTTTCCCCTCGCATATACTACAGGTTTTCTCTTGGTTGCATCCTCTGTATTTCACACTTCCTTTGCTCTCGTCGCGCATTCTTGACCTTTCGCGCTTTTTTTCGCCCACATTGTATTAAGGAGATTTTACGTTAACCGTTTTGAGTTGTAACACGTACTCGTGTAGTGGATAAAATATTGAGTTGGTCGATGTTTTTCAATTTCTTAATCTTCGGGCAGCTCGACCTCGAAGAGGATGAAAAAAAAAATTATCAGGTTGAATACTTCGAGCCCCGCGTCGCCGTCTTTGAACGGAGATCTGAATGAAATAATTTTTTTTTTTACTCAAAAGAAGAACCCTCAAGGATGTTAAAGAAGACGTATTAAAAATTCATCTTCTCATCTCACGAGCGATTTGAAGCGGCTCACGCGCGCAGTCGAAACAAAAAAAAAAAGAAAAAAGCAGTAGACGAAGAAAGCAGCCCCCTCTAAGCTCATTCCCTCGACTTCACCTTTTCTAGCTCTCGCTCTATCTCACTCTCGACGTCCTCTCCTCTGCTTCCTGAATGCGCATTCGAAAATCAATAAAACATAGACGCTGTCGCGGCTGCACGTATTCGCGTTTCCCAGAAGGAGAGAGTATAATATAGTCCACGTAACAACAAGTCAAGTGCGGCCCGTTGTAATTGCTCAGCGAAACGCGTCGCCGTGTGTATTTCCCCAGAAAAACAGATTTTCCTTTCTAGGTCGAGGCGAGCTTATTCCTGTGGCCCCTTTTCCCTCCGCGGAGTCGAACACAGAAAAACACTCATGCGGTCGGAGAGAGAACGCTGCGGCGGCGGCGCCGACTTCCACACCTCCGGGCGTCTGCGGGATAAACCGGCGGGAATTGAACCTCGAGATTCATCTAGCGTCTCTGCGCTAGAGAGAGAGAGAGAGAGAGAGAGGACAGCGCGACGAGAGAAAAATGTCGAGGGGCGCGCGATGCTCCGGTGAATAGATGAAAAAAGAAGCCGGCGGGGGTGGGGGCGATAAGAATTTATGAAGGTTTGCGTGTAAAAAAATACATATATGTGTGTGTGTGCGCTGGGAGCGAGATTTTTAGCGCGATGTGGTTTATTGGGCGGAAGAGACGATGACGTTATCAAAATGCGAGCGAAATTATTATTTTCTTGCCCGTGCAGGGGGTGGGGTGAGCATGACGCTTTTTTCCGTTTTCCGCCGCGGCGGCGGAAGCATTAAAATTTTTCTCGAGGAACGCACGGTTTTCTTCCCGAGAGATATTAATATTGCTGACGAGGTTCGCGCGGAATCGATTTATCGAAAAATGTTAATTAAATGTGTACATATAATGATCGCGCGAGCTTTTTATACATAATATATCGAGTGATATTCACCATCAACTTAGTGAGCATGTCGGCGTAGGATTAAATTTTTTGACCCAGTTCCTTGTAATATTATATGGAAATTTTAATAATGCAGGACAGAGAAAAAAAAGCTTTTATTCGGATTTACAATTCCGCGTATCATGCGCATTGCTTCAATGAGCTTATATTTTATACTTGATTAAAAATTCGGATACGAGAAGAATCCGAATTTCCGATCCGTTAATTGAACCCCCGCTGCGGGCGACGTTAATTTAATAAGCTGTTTACCCAGCGGAGCATTATGAAAATCCTAGTTCGACCGTTTACCGAGTGTTTCCTTAGGATCCACCAGCGCGCGCGCCAGCGAGTTCGCAATTAACGGGTACAATCGTTAAAATAATGGATTTCAGCTCCACCAATAATATTATCGTGAATAATTAAAGCATCTCGCCCGCCGTCGTCCTCGTGTCAAAGAGTCCTCTCAATTTCACGCCATCCGATCTCCGACTCTCCTCTCTCGTATAATCGGCCGAGGGGACAACGGCCTTCCTCCCGAGAGAAAAAAAAGCTCTTTGATAAAATCCCCAGAAACACTGCATCGAAGTGAGGGCCTGATAGGAAAAAAAGATTCTCGCCGCTTTGAAACTAGTTTTCCACACGTGGTGCTCGACTCCTCTTGAAAAATATGCCGCCGCGGCGTTACACGAAACCGCTGAAATTTGCATAGTTTTATATGATGTATATGTAAGCTCCGCAGAGGGCCAAGCTCGCGCGCTGTGTATACCTGTACGCGAGTATTTTCTCCCCGGGTGTGCTCTGCGCCGAGTAGTTTTTCCCCCTGGGAGTCGAGGACCGAGCAGGAGGTTACACGACGAAGAAGACGAAGAGCTCGAGCTCGGAGGAAAGACGCAGTCGAGAGGGCCTTGAGATAAGAACGAGCGAGACGTAGGCGAAGATAGACACAGGGGGAGAGAGAAAGAGAGAGAACGTTAAGAATGCGCTGTGGGTACAGTCTTTGGTGAAAATCGCGCTACGTATTTTCGTATATGCTCGTATGATTTTGATTATTAATAGCGACGACGTAAGCTGGATCGCTTAAGGCTCTTACGTCGCCTGTATTAACTATAAACATCTTGTGGAACGAGAACTGCTCCTAAGGTGATTATCACGTGAGCCGTGTATAACGCGTTCACTCACCGACAATGATTAATACCAGAGGTCAGTTAGTTTACCGCCATTAATTTTAATCGCATCGCAGCTAGCGCGATGCATGCAAGCATGCAACATTCGAACGAATTAATTCCCAAACGGCGACGATAAAATGAAAAATTTCCTCTCGCATAGAGAGAACTAAAAATGCCACGTACGTCGCGAGGCAATTGAAAATTTCAGCTCGTAAAGCACGAACGCAACATACAAATTAAATCCTCCTATTAAAGCCACGATTCAGCGCGCAGATAAAACAGCCGTGATAGCGCGCATTCCGCTGCGGCGCGAACTTACCTAACGTAGTTTCACTTTTAAGCAGGACTATACACCGCGCAACGTCCTCACGAAAGCGGCAGCTTCGCTGCAGCCGTGGAAAGAGAGGGAGAGATAGAGGTGTACGCAGGAAAGAAGGGAAATACTCTAGGGAGTCCTCAGCAGATTTATGCGGCCCCAGGCTGGCGTTCCCTTCGCGTATACATATATACCTATACACACACATATACACTCCACACACGTAGACGTATGAAGCGCGCCGCTGGGATATACGCGCCGCGGTGGCAGCCAATGGATCCTGGCCCAGGATATTATGCGATATGCTCGGCGAGAGGTGATAGATCGCTATTATGTCCTGTTAAAGTAGCGGCGTATATGCCAAGGGAGTGGAGAGAGAGAGAGAGAGAGAGAGAGAGAGAGAGAGAGAGAGAGAGAGAGGGAGCTGACTGGCTAGCGATTTTCTTGGCTTCTTGCTCCGCGCGATCGTTTTCGCGAGATGCTGGAAAAGTGCGACGGCGGCGGCTTATATTCGGAAAATGGAGAAGATTATCGAGACTGAATTTTTCTGTGCGACCGCTGCAGAGAGAGAAGATTAGAATTTTTTGATTTATACGAAATAACGGTGCAGCCCAGTGTATATGCGAATTGAAGATGTTTTATGTTTAACAGCGTTATCGCAAGCTCGTAACGAAAGCTCGTTTTCTAGTCGTACGTTGCGCTACATTATAAAGCAGCCGTGCGCGGCGCAAATCCTTCTCCGCATAATTCATACATATGCTTAAGAAGGGTATAAGAAGGACTCAGCACGATTTTCTAGCGTAGCCACTCGCGCTCGCGTTTCATATCTTCTTGCCTTGGCTATATACGTACTGTATATATGTATGTACAGCGAGTCCCAAGCCTTATATCATCTTTCTTCTAGTCCTACTATACGTAGGCTACGCCGAAATCGCGTTCTCTCTCTCTCTCTCTCTCTCGCCCGCGAAGAGATTTTATATTTCTAGCTGGTGAGATATTATTCAGCTAGAGAGAGAGAGAGAGAGAGAGAGAGAGAGAGAGAGAGAGAGAGAGAGAGAGAGAGAGAGAGAGAGCGACTTTCTTAGAGGTGAGAGTTTTGAAAAAGGAGGCTAGAGCCTATATATCTTTCAGCGCTGGGTAAAATTGAGGAAAATGAGAAAAGTAGACGAGGGAGCTGTAAGACGAGAGAGAGAGAGAGAGAGAGAGAGAGAGAGAGAGAGAGAGAGAGAGAGAAAGAGAGAGAGGGAAGTCAGGAAATCCGATCAGACGTCACGTAAGATCGTCGAAATGGCAAAGGTAAAGTCGTATATATACCTGAGAGCTGATGTGCCCTCTCTCTCTATCAATGGAAATTGACGAGGTTCTATTGCTCAGACACTGATTTAGCGATCTCTCTTTCTCTCTCTCTCTCTCTCTCTCTCTCTCTCTCTCTCTCTATCTCACGGAGGATTTTCCCGCTGCAGCGGAGGCAACGGGGGGGGGGGGGGTGATGTGTAAATGCTAATCGAGAGAGGTTGAGCGAGAGCGAGGCTCCTTTATCAGCCGCGATAATATGTTAATGCATGTGAGCTCGCATCAGAGAGTTGAAGCGAAGGACTATTCAAATATAAACGCGGCGCAAGCGTCGAATTTACATAATAACTGAAATATTTCAGTCTTGTCGTTGAGTTTCATTTGACCCATAAACGTCGGATTAGGAGAAAAAAGAAGAGGCGAGCGAATGACGCTGCTGCACATATAAATAGCGTAAAGATTTAAAGATTTTTTTTCGCGCGGTGAAGAATGAATCCTTGCAGTATACAAGCAACAACATTTAGCGGAAAGCTAATAACTCGAAAACTCCGAGCCATCTCTCGCAAACCCGGCTATCTCCCCGACGCCGCGCATACCTGCAGACATATACTGCAGAGAGAGAGAGAGAGAGAGAGAGAGAGAGAGAGAGAGAGAGAGAGAGAGAGGGAGGGAGAGAGAGAGGAGAGCAGCTGCACACATTCATCGAATAATCAGAGCTGAAGACCCGCAGCGCACAAACACATACACACACAGTTCGTCGCCCTCGCGCAGCTTGCGCTGCAGTATCCACCCGATGAATGGGGAGACGCGGTTGCAACACAAGCCCCGGATATCCGCTGCACCAGCTCTCTCCTCGGCTGGTACATAGCGGTAAGCTTTGAGGCGCATCAGCCTTCGGATAGAGAGAGCGAGAGGGCTGTCGACAAGGGGAAAGCGAGAAAGAGCTGCAACGCCAGGAGGACAGCGATGACGACGTTCGTCATTATCTTAAGACATAATAGATTCGCCGCATGGTACACGGCTTACCGCGCTCGGGGTTATAACGGCGCAGCGCGGGGGAGGCCGAGCTGCCCGAGAGCCTTGAACCAGCCAAACCAACTAACATTAATACAATTAGTGCAGCTTTGCTAAGTACTATATAGCTCTCGCGTGCGCTATACTCTCCGCGTTATACATATAACGCGCACTCGGTGTCTATATACGAGTACACAGGTAGCTGTGTGTGTGTATAGTATACATACACACTGTGCGCAGCAATAGCGCGACTCTATATCTGCGTATAAACACAGCGGAGGCGTCTTTCTCGTAACTTGGACTTCGCCCAAATTTCCCTGTCTTTCTCTCCCCTCCCCCCCTCTCGCTCTATCCCGCTTTCGCTCTTTTGCCGAAGCTGCATTATACGCGATGGGCAGAGAGAGAGAGAGAGAGAGAGAGAGAGAGAGAGAGAGAGAGAGAGAGAGCTGTGTGCATGGGCCGCTTGATATTTCTGCTTCGTAGTCGCGTTTTCGGTGGCAACTGCAATTCGACTTTGCCAGGGAGAGAGGCAGCACGGAGAGATAGCGGAAGCGCAAAGTTTTCAGTAGTCGCAGGCAGGAGAAAGTATTTCTCCGAGGGAGAGAGATGCCACTGGAATAAAGGGAGGGATCTGAATGCAAGAGCGCGGGATGAGATAGGGGAGGGGAGGAGGAAGAAGGGCAGAAATTTAAGAGATAATCGACCAGACGATAAGCTAGCGTTGGGAAATGACTGTTTCTGTGTTTATGGTTATGCGATTCCGTGATTTACAAGCCGAGGGCGGTTTTCGCCTTCTTATTTTTCGGTGCGCGCGCCACGATTGCCGTTTAACCGCATTTGTGGCGATGTTGTTAATTTTGACTTATTATACTAGATAATGTTATTCTTTGCTTTTTTCGCGGAAAGGATCGAGTTTATTTGTTCAGGATTGATTTCTGAATAACCGGTAACGATGGGCCGCCAGGATATGAATCCTTATGAATTCAATCAAGGATGAGACCATTGATTGAAGCATACAAATTAGAATTCACCGTTTCAATTAACGGTAAAAAATAATACATTTTTTTAAAGTTTAACGTATCATATTCTCAGGCTTCTAACTGAATGCTTGAAACCTCATGAATTCAATCAACTGTTTTAATTGTAATCAGAGAAGAAGCAGCATTTAAGAGAATTGCACGAAACATTTTCTGGGGCTTTAATTAACTTGTGCTACAAATTCTACTGTGGGAATATGACGTGTTCGAATATCAATTTTATTTTTCAAATTCAAAAGGTTTGAATACGAGAACGTATGCTGTACAACGACAAAGGCAAATTGAACTAGTTCAGAATGAACTTATCAAGCTGAGAAATAAAGAAATGTTGTTTCCCTGTTGCGCAAAATCAAACCCAAATCTTTTGCAAAACAAAAGCCGTCCAAGCATCGAGAACAATTGGCAAAACTCAATTTTCTAAAAGCAACGAATCGAGCCAAGCGAAAAACTTGGATTTTCCCAATAAACAATCAGGGTAAAATCGCACTTGGACCATCGGTGATTGAATTAGTAGTGCTGCGCGCTAGCCGGGGCTTAATTCCAACTCTTCCTAACGGAATCCCGAGTGAAAGCGGAAAAGTAAAAGTATCGGCTATCGGAAGAGCACTGGCTGCTCCCGCGCTACTGCGCAAAGAGACGAGCATCGCAGAAAGGTAGATATAGGTATACACAAAGGGCTGAATATATAGATAGATAGAAGTAAATCTTCAGGCGCGAACGAAGTAGCAGACGGGCAAACAGGGGACAGTGCGAGGGAAGTCGTGCCCAAGTCGCAAACGCGAGGACTTCCTGCGCGACTGTAGTCTTCGACGAGGAGCTAGAGTTGCCCGGCTTTGTCTTTCCGGGCAGAGGCGACTGTGGAGCTTCAAAGCCACGCCGGCTTGTCTATACGGACACCTAAACTTAGGTGTGCGAGGAAGGTCGATCGGTCAACAGGGTCACACGTGGATTAGAATCTCCAGAGCGTCGTCGTCGAGAAGATTCAGCTCGCACTTGCCTAAATGGAGAACAAAAGGAAGGCACTGCTCTTCCCTTTGTTCTCTCTCTCTCTCTCTCTCTCTCTCTCTCTCTCTCTCTCTCTCTCTCTCTCTCTCGTTCGCTCGCTCGGTCGAATTCAGCGCAATCGTCCGGCCGCGTGACTTTGCGGGATACGATAAGGGCTTGCTTGCGGTGACCGAGAGGGGCTACTGCGTAGAGAGAAAGCAATCTTCGAAAGGAGCCACCCCTGCGGGGGAAAGTAACGAATTTCTCCAGCATGATCCGCACTCTCGCTCTAGCCAAGCTAGATTGTCTTGGCTTCTGGCTATGCGCGATCGAGATGGAGTATGAGAGTGAGATGTAAATGGGATGTATAAAAGATGAAGTGAAAAGAGTTTCGACGCCGCGGCGGAGGAGACAGCGCGGAATGATGGAGAGAGATTAGGGTAATTGAAACGGTTATTTCGAAAAGCTCTCGTGAGTATGTGCGAATTTCTGAGGATCTTTTTCATGGCTACTGGATTTCTCGAACGAGCCTAGTCATACTTGATGAAAATCCCGCCTTTAGAGCTTGGTTTCGTACAAGCTACTCAGCGCTCGTATAGCAGTAGAGGAATGGAATTCCATAATATGAAAATGTCATCGCTCATATTTTCGATATCATGGCGTCGTGCATCAGCTTCGCAAACAAAAAAGCACAATATTGAATGCCGCGCAAGCATTTCCGAGAGTTGGAAAAGGCCTATCAGCGCTAGAAAGATGATCCCTTCATCTGCTTCTAAATATTTGAGCAAGAAGAGGAGCTATATGAGTTTGCCTCGAAAGATTGACGAATCTTTCCGATCTTACGATTTGGATAATACCTCGCACAGTGTACACCATGTGCTTGCAGTCTTCCAACGATCAATGGAGAATCGAATGTTGGAATGATAAATTAATAAATTCTGTGTGCAGGTCAATTAAGAAGCATTAAATATAAAAACCATACATAGCAACGCACAGCGCAGCATATAGACTTGCATGGAACGAGGAAGAATCTAAAACAAAAAGTAGAAGCGCTGGAAAAGAGGAAGCACAGAAGATAGAAAGTGTGAGGTATAGGTAATGCCGGGGCGTACCGCGGAGAAAATTGGGGGATGAGATTGCCCGACGCCGCTCTCTCGGTGAAAGAGAGAGAAAAGCGGAGTCTCTCTCTCTCTCTCTCTCTCTCTCTCTCTCTCTCTCTACAACGGCTTCGGAGCGAGCGTTCGGTTACTGTGGATGGGTAATAGAATGAAAAGAGCGAGAGGCTATAGGGTGGTGCTCAGAGACAGCGAGCAAAGGGAAAAAGCCGATGCGCGTCATCGCTCGTTTCTTTCTTCCGGTGTGAGTTGAGAATTCGAAAGCACCGGTGTACTGAGAGAGAGAGAGAGAGAGAGAACAAAGGGGTGGCTCGGTATGTAGAGGCGATGAAAGTAGGTAAATTATCTGTGCTTATAGGAGGTCGTAAGGAATGTTGTTATCCAGAACCTTCGTTTCGCACTGCAGTAAACTCTCGAAAGGTCGATACGATCTCGAGGCGAAACATAGTATTTACAGGAGAACGATAAATCCTAAACGTATCGCTATTCCAAAAGGGACACAGTGGTTCATTAAATTCGTCGGCCTGCAGCAATTCCGGGAATAGAATTAGACGGAAGTAAGGGGGCGGTAGAGATAGGAGTGAGCGAAAGATGCACACCTCGCTGGTAGATGAGCCGGTGGATAAAAGCGACGACGTGGAGAGACGGGGACGACGAAAAACAGTAAAAGAGTAAAATTACGAACCTTTGCCGGGAGGCAAAAGGAGAGAAGAAGCTGATGGAAAAGCAGGCCAGGCGAAGAAGGAAAAAGAAGGAAGAGAGGGAGAGAGACCTAACTCGAAGGAATAGAAAGCCAGGATCGAGAGTATAAAAGTTATCGGGGGTGAACTCGTAAAGTAGTTATCGCGCTGCTCTAGTCTGAGAGAGAGAAGCGAGAGCAGCGTCGAGCGTCCGAAAGTGTTTCCTATACATAAAACCACGGCAGCTGCACGCGTGCGAGTGAGAGAAAGAGGAACGGAGGGAAGATTGACTTGTCTGCAGCAGAACGAGGAGATTGACCTAAAGACTACGAGGACGCTGCTGCTGCCGGTACTTCGCGTAATTCGTGATGCACGAGAGAGAGAGAGAGAGAGAGAGAGAGAGAGAGAGAGAGAGAGAGAGAGAGAGAGGATGCAATTACCTTACGCTGACGAAATTACTTATAGTGCCCCGAGGGGAAAATTAATGGTGTCGCGCTCGATCTCGCTACCTCGTTCAAGCGAGTCCTCTATCTGTAGCCGCGTGGATTTTGCTTTTATGTTCTAGAGCTCCTTTAGATTTCATTTATTTGGCCGCGATTCGACAATCTTAACTCCTTGGCTGCCGCTGCCACTGCTGCTACTACTACTATGAGAGACGTTCCAGGCATTCTGGACAAACTGTTGTTTGGCCGCTTTAAACACGAGGAAAATACTCTAGTTAACGAACCGGTTTACTTATCGAGAGACGAAAGAGAATATCTGATCGTCATTGTATTATGCGGATTCGAATGGATTCTATCATAGAAGCAATGTAACACTGCATTCGTTCGTGATAATTAAATCCTCGATTACATATTCATTTGAAACGCATAATAATTGCTTATTTACATCACAGTTTCTGTGGGATGCTTTCGATACACGTTTAAAACTAACAATTGGTAACGTTTTTGTTAAAAGTTCTGGCATTTCTATAGCATCATAGTTCATAATATAATACTTGCTTTCAACAGTGTTCATATAATCCTGCAATAGCAATAATGGTAGCCGAGAACTAATTCGACAATTGTTGACGTACGCATTCACTCAATAGAATAATGTAAAGGCAGAATTGTAATTTTGATTGTTACTCACTCAGTCGTGAAAGTTTGAAAGCGTCCGCTGTATTTATTATGTCGATGCCAGCTTGTATTTCAAATTTACGACCCGTAGTGTTCTGGTTGTGCAGACCCACTGCATATCTAAACGCCGACTGAACTTCATCCGTGCCTTGTTCGAAGATAGCACCTGCAATTTAAATTAAATTGAAACACCTAGATTGACATAATAGAGAGAGAGGGTATTGCAATATACCGATATCATGCTGTACCAGATGTCGGGGCAGGATTCGTGTCTAAAATTGTTCTACTTTTTAATCGGACACAATAATACCGCAGATCGTTAGAAAATGATTCGTTGTTTATACGAAGGGCTTAGGGACGTTACATAGACGGCGATTGTTATGGCTGCAATAAAAAAGACGTCGCTGAATATTGCAACAAAATGACGTATAGTAACTCGGTAATAAAATCTCGTATTCGATGGAGTAGCCATTCTCTTCGACAATAGCCTCGTATGAATTTAACGGCTGTTTAGCCAATATAAAAAGGATGGCCTCGCGAATCGATGTTTCAGGATGCGGGAACAGAGGGGCCGATAAAATCAAGCGCTTTGAATATATTTTTTAAAACCTTGTGAAACTATACATATTCAACGGTAGAAAATGTCTACGAAACGATATTTAAATTTTGATGGAAACACAAACTACTTTGTATATTTTACAACGATTCAAAGTAAACCATATTTTACTAATTAAATTTCGTAAAACTGTAGTGGTCCTGTTACAATGCCGCTACCCTAAGCGGGTCTTGGGCGTTGTCGTCCAGATCGGACGGGTGGGTGCCTATCACCACTACACAGCGCGTCCTTAGGTTGCGGATAGAGGAACAGCCCCTGAGAAAGAGGTTAGCTGCGAATAAATTGAATAAGCAGCCGCGGACAGCCGATAGGAACAGGCGTGGGTGGGTGTGATGAGCCCACACTGTCGAACGCATTCATCTAGAAACACTACGCAAGCACCACAACAACAAAAACACTTCACATTAACTCTTATCTCTCAATCTATCTCTTTCATCACACATTACAAAAATGGGCAAAAATCCTGCTGCCGAGGAGGATGCGGGAGCGATGACAACTGCCCCGAAAGGGGATGTGTAGAATGATTCGTCACCTGGTCTTACGCGGTAACGATGCCAGCGAAGGCGCGCTGCCTTGCAGGGGGGCGTTAGGATGCGAGAATGAAACCGTAGTGTGTCTGACGACGAGTTGACACTGTCCTCGTCAAAGTCGGAAAGCTCTCATACTTAGTTCTATAGAGGTATGGGGGTTATCACCTCTAGAACGGTGGACTCACCTGCGATCGGAACAGGATCCGAAGCGCGCGGGTTTAACATAACATCATGGCTCAAAAAAATCAAATCCGAACCAAAAGGGACTTAAGGGTCGGAACTTGGAATGTTCACAGTCTATACAGAGCAGGCGCGTTTAAAGAACTCGTAAAGGAAGCTGATAGGTACAATCTCGATTTGGTAGCAATACAGTAATCGCGGTGGCCAGATGGCGGAGTACTAGAATCGGGAAACTTCACGTGCCTGTATGGGGCCGGGAGTGGGGGATCTCTAGGCACCGGATTTCTCGTAAGCAAAAGCATCATACATTCGGTTAAAAGTTTCAAATCCGTCAATGATAGGCTCCCGTACATCATTATCGAAGGTAATGGTATAGATATGTATTTATTAATGTACATTGTCCTACGGAGGACAAAGAAGAAGAAGCTAAGGATCTCTATTATGAAACTTTAGAGCAGGTAATCGACCAGTTCGCGTCTTACGACACAAGAATAGTATTAGGCGATTTCAATGCTAAAATAGGTAGGGAGGAAATGTTTAGGCCTACTATAGGGAAGGAAAGCTTGCACGAAGCCAGCAATGATAACGGTATTAGGGTCATAAATTTCGCGGCGGCAAAAGATCTTATAATCAAAACTACGTGTTTTAAGCACAAGGACATACACAAGGCAACGTGGACATCGCCGGACGGGGCCACACAGAACCAAATTGATCATTTCCTCATTGAAAAAGGACGTCATACTAACGTTCTCGACGTAAGGGCTTACAGAGGGGCAGATAGCGACTCGGACCACTTCCTAGTAGTAGCCAAATTAAGAGCTAGACTAGTAACGAATCAAAATAGTAAGCAAGCAAACAAGGTAGAAAGCTTCGATATTGAGAAGCTACGAGATAGAACAGAGTGAATTAGGTACCAGATAGAAATTAATAACAGGTTTCAGGCACTTGAAGAAGCAAACACATCGCCGGAGGGGAATGACGAACCGAATAGCTTATGGGGGGACATCGAAGAAACGGTAAAAGAGGCCGCGAACAAAGTACTGGGTAAAAAGAAAAAGCCAAAGAGCAAACCATGGTTTGACGAAGAGTGCGAACTCTGTTTAAAAGGCGCAAAAAGGCTAAATTAGATCGCTTATAAAATAGAAGCGATAGGACCGTAGAAGAGTATTCTAACGTAAGGAAACAGACGAGCGCGATCTACAGAAATAAGAAGCGGGAGTATCAAAAGAATCTTATTAGGAGAATAGAAACTAACAGTAAGGAAAATAACCCCCGCGAAATGTACAGAGGGATTAACGCCATCAGAAAGGGTTTTAGGAGTAGAGCGCAATTGATGAAGGACGAAAACGGGGACCTCGTAACAAATGACAACGAATTACTGTCGCTGTGGAAAAATTATTTCGATAAATTATTAAACGTGCACGAAAATAGCGAAGAATCAGGGGACGAAATTCACACTGCTGAATTCCACGTGGAGGAACCGAGCTACCAAGAAGTAGAGGCCGTCATTAAAAAACTAAAAAAAAACAAAGCCGCGGGAAATGACTCTATACCAGCTGAGTTACCCAAATATGGGGGCGTCGAGCTCACTTTCAAAATCTATAAACTAGTATGTGCCATCTGGAAAACTGAAACAATACCCGAAAATTGGAAGCAATCTATCATTATACCGATTTTTAAAAAGGGGGATAAGACAAACTGCAATAACTATAGGGGTATCTCACTATTAGCAACGTGCTACAAAGTTCTGTCAAACGTAATACAAGCTAGACTCACTCCATTCGCGGAAGATATAGTAGGAGATTATCAGTGCGGATTTCGGCGCAACAGATCGACGAGCGATCGAATGTTTACCATAAGACAGTTGTTAGAGAAAAAGTGGGAATTTTGCGAAACCATACACCAACTATTTATAGATTTTCAAAAAGCGTACGACTCTATTAAGCGAAGCAAAATTTATCAAATTCTAGTACTTCTCGGTGTACCGAAAAAACTCGTGAGATTAATTCAAATACGTCTGAACGGAAGCACGGGAAAGGTCCGAGTAGGCGGTAATGTATCAGAACCCTTCATGATACGCGATGGTTTAAAACAAGGGGATGGGCTCTCTACGGTGCTGTTCAACTTAACCTTAGAGTATGCCGTTAGAAAAATGCAGGTAGCAAGAAACGCGGAAATCCTCATAAAAGCGGTGGAGTATACAGGGTTAGAAGTGAGTGAATCAAAAACAAAGTACATGATTGTGGATAAGCTAGGCATCTGCAGAGGGGAGGAAGATCTCAGAGTTGGGAATTTTACTTTTGAAAAGGTTAGCGAATTCAGGTATCTGGGTACGTGCATAAATGATAGAAACGAGATTAATGTCGAAATAAATAAGAGACTTCATTCGGGTAATGCTTGCTTCTACGCCGTGAGTAATTTACTTAAGTCGAGGCTGTTGTCTAAAAACGTTAAAATAAGAATATACAAGACAATAATACTGCCGGTGGTTCTGTACAGGTGCGAAACGTGGGCTCTCACTAAGCAGGCGGACAACCGTTTTAGGGTATTTGAAAATAAAGTCTTGCGAAAAATATACGGGCCGAAGAAAGATGAGGAAACAGGGGAATGGAGGAGACTACACAATGATGAGTTACACAATCTGTACGCGTCACCAAATATTAACAGAATAATAAAATCGCGCAGATTGGGATGGGCAGGGCACGTAGCGAGAATGGGAGACGACCGTACGGCAGCGCGTGTCATGAAGGGCAGGCCGATGGTAACGCGACCTCTAGGTAGACCTAGACGTAGATGGGAGGACAACGTAAAAGCTGATCTAGTAGAAATAGGACGGGTGGGTGTCGATCGGAAAGGTGCATCTTGAAAAAAAAAACTATAGTGGTCATAGTACTCGAACACTATTTTTCCATTCCGTGACTCTTCTCTTAATTCTCCGATGATTTCGAGAAACACAGAAGACTAGAACCAAACGATCGAGAGCACAACAATAAACAGCGATATAACGTGTGTCTTGAAGCCATTTGCGTGTCCGTGTTCTCGGCCCTTGTTTTGACGTTTTTGCGCTGGGGGACACGCTGTCGTATATGGAGCGAAAGAGAGACGGACACCGCGTATAGGTCCATATAGCTACAAGCAATAACGCGAGATAACATGTAGGCTATGCGAGAAAAGCGGAGCAAATTTAATGGCTCAACGGTGGGCAATGGTTGCAGTCGCACGTGTCGGCGTTAATTCGAATAATAAGGGGCGGACGTGTACACTGGATGGCGCGTCACGCGCCTAAAATAGTCTCCACCTGACCGCCCGTGTCGGAGCGCGAGTTTAAGTTAATTTAAGGATTAAATTTCCTCGCGCATACGCCCGCGCTATACTCGATTTACATTTCAACAGCGATTAAAATTTCATCCGTCAGGATGAGAAATCGACGCGGTCGGAATACCTGTGTATACGTTCAATAGCTAGGCATTATCGAAGTAATATAAAGAGCTTATGAGTTATATAATTATGCGCCAGTGAAATTAGGCGTTTGATTGATACCGATGCGCGCGAATCAACAGTAAAATGTATTTAATAAACTTGGCCCTACTTACTTTATGCTATTATATGCAAACGCTGAAAGCTTCTCGCCATTTTAATGTTATTGATTCTGTCCGACTATTTTTGATCTGTTCTACTTGGCCCTTTAACGTTAAATCGATGTTTTGCAAATAGAATCGATCTCAACTGTTTTATCCGTTTTAAAATAAATCATACGTTATTTCTTCAACTAGTTTTTAAAAAAACATTCGTCGTACAAAAGTCATTCATCGCTTTACTAATGTGTCACAATTCGATTTACATACAATTATGTTCATTTGAGCGTTAGCGGAGTATTCTACCGTGAAACGTAACAATGCAAGCACATCTGTCGCAAGAAGCTGTGGCAAAAGTCGATATCTAGTCAAACACCATAACCAACAAGCATCGTGACAATGAGTCACTAGATACAGCGGTGTTGGAGGACCCAGTTGTGAATTCGACCAATAAGCGATGTCCGGCCATGTACGCCTGCGTCTACTAACGATCTCTACACTACACGGACTGCTATCACATAATTTATTCCACCTGTAAAACAGTTTGTTCTACAAGTATCCCCGACATTCCGGTTGTAGAAAAGTAATTAATGTTTATTTCAACACTTAACCAGATGTTTATTCCAAAAAATCATCAAAATTACACAGAGACAGAACAGACGCGTAACACGAAGTTCAAAGTAGTCCTAAATTCATCAGACAGGCTCGATCAAACGTTCGAATCTCATTAAAAATAATCTTCAACAACACTCGTTCGTCCGACAGCAGCGAGGAGGTACATGTCGGCTCTTGCTCACCTCCGACATTCGCAGCTAGCGCCGCCAGCGCGTAATTACGCAGCTCATGCCTCGAATTAACAGTCAGTAACATCGAGCCCGTGCGCACGCGGCTCAAGCTCTGTCGCTGATTACAGATTTACACGCGAGGGCATGTTTATATTTGCGAAAGATAGCGGAATGCTGATTCTCATGCGCGGATCTAATTGCATCGAGTTGTACAAACATTTTCGAAGGCACATGGCTTTGAAAGAGGGCTTGGCAAAAGTCGAGGGTGAAATTTGAACGTATTTGCTTCTCTCTCTCTCTCTCTCTCTCTCTCTCTCTCTCTCTCTCTCTCTCTCTCTCTCTTTCTATCTCGTTCGCTGAATTTATCGTTAAATGAACGCGAGTTACGCTTTAATCATCACGCAAGTGAAACTCGAAGCTGCTTATTTATACCGGACCGGCAGTAATAATTCCCGGCTATAGCTGGCGTATTGTTTTCGATTTCAGGGATCCTGTATTGTATGCGAAAACGCGAGTATTGTTATATCCCATCAATTTGTTCCTGCCTACGCAGTCTCTCTCGCTCCCTTTCTCTCGACTACGTCATCGACGATATTTAATTATTGTTTGAAGTGAGGATTCGTTCATGTTTTCTCTCTCTCTCTCTCTCTCTCTCTCTCTCTCTCTCTCTTAAAAAAGTAAAATGGTCTTTGTTATGGATCTATTAATGCTGGGATGTTGATGTTGTCTTTTTTCAAATTTCTGACTTTAAAACTCGAACGACTCTATTGTTTCCAACGATACTTGCGTTTTCGAGAAAGAGATGTTTTTCTTACTTTTCGGAAATGAAAAATAGAGACTATGTGATAAAACTGAGCGCACATAGCGGCTTCCGCAGGTTATCTCTCGATGCTTATACACCGTATCCATCATCCCTATAAAAAGCTCATTCTCGCTACTAAAAATCGAACTCCATCAAAAAAGCTTCAGCTCGTATATACGAAACGAACTTCCATGGTGTAATATTCACTGCACATATTATCGCTCGATTTTTCCTCGCATACAGCAGCTCCTATTGCATTTACTCTCCTCACCTTCTGCAGGAGCAGTAGCTATAGGCATAGTAACTCCCTTTAATCGGACGTTCGCTTACTCGCTCATCAAACATCCGCCCTTCATTATACGCGCTTCTTTTCCCTCCCACTGGCGCTTTCCACATCTATTCAACTTCCTGCCTCTCTCTCTTCCACTTTTCTCTTTGCATCGGTATCACGCGTCGAAGTGCTCTATCCCAATGAATGGTTACAGTCTATCGAGCGCCGTATGCATGTGTGCATGGCTCCGTAGTTTAAAGGCTCAAAATCACGACTAGCCACAATGGAGCCGGAGGTATGTACACATACATAGAAGAGGAGAGAAAGGACAAGACGGAGATGGAGGAGTATGTACCTATAGCTGTGCATAGCTGTGTGTGTATTATGGACACGGCGCGGCTGCAACGGAAGCATACACTGAATATATATCGTTCGCCAGCTACAGCGCTACACGTGTATATAATGCACTGTGTATGTATATGCAGTCCACGCGCTATGAGTATATGCATATAGATGCAGGGGAGTGAGAGACGAATACGTATATATATATATATATATAGAGGCAAGAAGTTGAGAAGCGAGCGCGCGCAGTTTCGCGTAACAAGGCGATTGTGCTTGCTTTTGCCTATGTATGGATATGTATGCGCTGGTATCTGCATTACAAGTAATGTCTGATCGATGCTTTTTACACGTGTGCAGCCTCGAGTGTGTATGCGCAGCACCGACCATCATATATATTGTACTGTCGTGTGGATTTTCTCGTCGCTCGTCTCGCTTTTCTTTTGCAAGATTCATTTGCGCTGCGTGCTATCTGTCTATATTTGCGCGATCTATACAGAGCAGAATTTTGCACCACGCAAAGGACAAAGCATCAGGTGTTTTTCCCCGTTTCTCAAATGGATCATACGACGACGACGATGAGTAAAAAAATATCCTGAAAAATAAATATCATCGCGCGTGCTCATAAAACCGTGTGGGGGCTCTTTTGCACCTTTTTTTATCGTCTGGACGTTATGCTCGCCCGAGCGTACACATCATTAGCTCTTTTTTATTTTCGCTATACCCGGCGCCGCACTCTCGTTGACCCGATGAGCGACTTGACCAAAGCAACAAGCCACCGCATCAAAAAGGCTAATTGCACACGTGTTCGCTGATCGGAAGAACAGCTATGTGTGTGTGTACAAGCGGGGAATGCGTCTGCGGACGAGCGGGCGACAGAGTGCACCTTTGGTCGGCGAGTTTATGTACGCGTGAAGCGTACACGATGAGAGGCTAGAGAGCCGTAGCGGTCTTGGGATTTGTTGGCTGTAAAGTTGGGCCAAGGTGTGAGATGGACGCGGGTGAGGGAATTCCGCTGGGGTCATTCCTCGGGGTTAATTATTGCTCGAGGATGTGTCGCACCGAGTTATCGCGAGTATTAGTTTATTTTCCTTACAATTTTACACTCTGAGTCTATACGGTATTTTCTCTCGTTCACATTATATTATTATACTGGTAGGATGATTGAATATCCATTAGCGAAGAGAGCTGAGAGGCTTTGACGTTTTCTCCGCTTCACCATCGGATATTATTAAATCTTTTTATCTCGATCATCTTACCATCGTTCATTAGCGAGTCATTAATTTAATGAACTGGGCGAGAAGAATTTTCTCAAAGACTTCAGCAGAATATATTTTGTAATTAATATCACTGCGCTGGGCTCTTCAAACCAAACTTTTCATATCAAACAGAAGAATTAATCAAGGCATATGCACCTGGTGAGTGCACTTAACTTCGATATCAATCTGAAATCATATAATATTACGATTATTGTGGATTTTGCTTTAAACATCGGCTTTTGATCGTCGGAACCGCTGTAACAAAAGTACCTCACTCGTACTCGCTAATTTATGCGATTCAGTAATAATTATTATCCTTTCAGTTATCCACCACCAATAATTCATCATAAAAAAGCTACTCGCAAGACAGTAAGTTGATAATTTTCTACAAAGAATGACGCTGAGGAAACAGATTACATTAACGTTATTTCAACGCGCGCTTAGGTTCAACAAGTTCCCATAGATCATTCTTACTCGCGTGCACGCTTATCAACATAAATTAAGAGCTACAGGGATGCACGAGTCTTGCTACAGAGAAGAAGAAGGTCACGCGGTAAAAGAGGAGAACAATTGTGGCGGAATAAGGAAATTACCAGAGCACGAAGAAGCTGGAAATGAGAAATCTACCGAGAAGAGAAAGAGAGCAAGAGAGAGAGAGAGAGAGAGAGAGAGAGAGAGAGAGAGAGAGAGAGAGAGAGAGAGATAGAGAGCCGGGGGCTTCGAGTTCGGCGAGTGAGATTACACCGGCGGCCAGAGGGAGACAACAATCGATAGATGGGCGGCGGCCCTTCTTCACCTGTCAACGCCGCCATCCGCTGGAGATAAGTATCACAGAGCCCTGAGCCTCTTCTCCCTGGGATATTTCGTTATCGTCACCTTTATTTTGACGCTGTCTTTCCTCGTGGAGGAGAATTTTCTAGTAGCCCGGCCCGTATCGAATTTTATAGAGTTCGAAGCTTCGTCGACGAGAGAGGCTTCTTGCGCGAGCTTATATTTTTCATCAAAATGTCGAAAGTTCGTATTACAATCTTCTGGCACTCTATGGATTATCGATCGAGCGGCATTTTCTCAGTCAAATTCTTGCGGCTCGCGAACTTTTCTTATGCGCCAAGAGGGACAATGGCTTCAAAGCCACGGTAACCCGCTGATTTTATTTCCCCCAGTCTGAAAAGCCATTGAACCCATCGTCTAGCGCCATCCTTTTTCCTTTTTACGACGTGGAAGGAGTAATGTGGTTTCAGAGCACGGCTATGTTCGCGTCATTGGACGCCAGCTACTTTTGCACGCGTGTATGCCTCTGGCAGGTGCATGTTTTAACTTTTTGAAAGCGAAGCGAGTGGCTCGACGTTAATGCGAGATTGCCTTGCATCGTTGTTTGAAGAGGGATTTCGGACGCGTAAACTGGAAGATGGAGTGCAGCACTGAGGGAATTTTTAATGGAAAAGCGGCATCAGCTCGAGAGCTGGAGAGAGAGAGAGAGAGAGAGAGAGAGAGCTCAGGAATTTACAAAATAATTATTTTTTTATTTATTCGTCGAGCGTTTTTTCAGCAAGGTTTTTTCGGAAAAGCTTTGCACGTTTTAATGAGCGATGAGACACGGAGAAAAAACGTGATTAAGACTTAAACATTTTTATGAATGTTTCAAAGCCGCATGTATCGATTTTTTATGTTTAACGAATACATTTTGCACTGGGAAGAGAATACGATTATTTCGGTTATTTTTGTGGACATTGAGTATTATGCACTAATATAATCAAAAAAATCTCATACACATGTGCATCGAATAAACACGGTTATCGGATATATTGGATAATGTAAATGAAAAAGATAAAATCATTCATAAGTAGAACGCTGCAGCCAGCATTAATCAAATGATATTCACGACTTGAACGTCAGCAGAAGTCAAACAGAAATGTATATGGACAGTATATTTAGGAATATTGAGTTTTAGATTGTAAATGGAATGTTCAACTGCTCTCAACTAATAATCACATCATTCAAATATCATACATAAAAAGCCATGTGCATTCAGTAGAATAGTATGGTAAAATAAGAATTTTCAAATAAACTTGAATATAGCGTGCGTTTTAATTTTATCATAAAATGAAGCGGATTTAAAGCTGTTCTCAGAAACCTATTTTGAAAATCGAACATCCCTTTGACAGGAATTGTGCAAGCATAAAGGCGCATGAAATTCTCAAATAAATTTATCGCTCTCGTCGTCGAAGGCCAAAGTCTTCAAAGGGCTTCCGGTACTTTCTGAATACTTTTTTACCAAGGCTAAAAATATCATCCGTTTTGAACCCTATCCTCTTTCCCTTTACGATTCTTTTTGTGCTTTTTTTAAAAAAAAGGCTTCAAAAAGATCATTTCTATTTTAGAGAAAAATCCTTTACACTTTACGGATTCTCATTCATGCAATAAATCTATTTAAGATATAAATACCGATTTAAAAATATTTCCATAAAATTTTCAAGTTACAAAGCTCTTACAATTCATCGAAATTTTAACATTAGCTCACAAACCCTCGAGTCAGAGCAACCCCCGCTTATCTCAATTTTACTTCCTCCACCCGCGCAGAAAAAATTTACCGACCACTCAACGTAACTCGTATCCCGCTCATCTTCAACTGCGTCGTACACATCAATGCCAGTACATTCACCTATGACTCACCAGTGCAAAGAAGAATCTCTCGCTTTTTATTTCATCGCACCTCCTCCACTTTTCTGTCTCTACTCTCGCGCGGGCGTCCCTTTTGTCCGGGCGTAACAGCCCGAGAAATATTGTTTGGCAAGCGCGCAAGAAGCGATATCCGGCGACTATTTGGCGAAGCTCAGTCGTCTCGCGAACTTCCAGACATCAGACGCGTAGAGACGGATTCACGAGGACATTTATACGCAGTCGCGCTGAATACGTGCGAGATCTCGAGCCATAGTATTCTCCTTCGATCGGCAAGTCTCAAAGGAGACGTTTCGCGGGATTCCAAATTAATTTCTTGATTGCGCGGTGATTGTGACTAGTCGTCGCAGAGGAGTCTTGCTCACTGGGGATTTGCTTTTGATGAGTTGTCGCTGCGGCGTGCCGCGCGAGGAACACGTGTTTGTCGAGAGATCATTGTTAGCCGGGAACCGCGTAGTCCAATATTTGAGGGGATCTTCGAAAATCGCTTATCGGAAAGAGAGGCTGTTACTTTTTTGCGAGCGATGTCGAGAGCCAGTGCTGTCTGGTGTACTTGGTTGCAGGAATGTTGAGGACAACGATTTTTATCGCGCTAGTAGTATTATTATAGATTTTTAATGAAAAAAGTAAACTTAATGAATTGTCAGTTTGACTATTTTCAGGTATTTAGACAATGAATTGGGTAGATTAGGTTTTTTTAAAGCTTGTCTAAGGCCTCTTGCAAGTCTATTATACAGCTCTTACCAGCATACAAAGGTACTGGCCAATGACGATCCTCGTAATGGTAGTGGACGTACACTGCCCAGAATGTAGTGCAGAGCATGCATCTCGACAGGCCTCCCACAGTGGAATCGGAACCACTGCAGCTTCGATGCTGTAAGACACTTATGTAAACACAGAGGTGTCCTGATGTCATGGAAGCCGAAACTCAGACTCGAATACAGAACCTATGGATTAAGTGTCTAACAAGCTGCCCACTTAGCCTACAAGGGTAATAAGGCTTATATGCGTAGCATTAAACGAACAGGTGTCAAAAGCCAATACAATAATTGTATAACACTGATCACCTTCTTCCGTACCGTTACTTTCGAAAGCAACTCGCAGAAGGAAAAATAACAATCGACAGATTAAAATCGACAATGCGGAGCACCGCTGAACATTCGCATTCCGATTCCACTTACTCGCTCGCTAAACAAGTCGATAAAACGAGCGCTCGCGAAACGCCCCTATAGAGCAGCAGATCAAAAAAGAAGAAAATTCTCTCTCTCTTTCTTGGTGAAAAAAATCAATTACACGCAATGACCAGCCGCATAAGCAGTTTTCCGGGGTCACAGGGGCGGACGAGAGAGAGAGAGAGAGAGAGAGAGAGAGAGAGAGAGAGAGAGAGAGAGAGAGAACGGCGATGGCAGAAAACGAAAACGTAACTGGAAATTTCCGCGCGGTAAGCAGTATAACTCGGGCAACGGTAACTGCGCGCAATTGCAAAACGACCCTAAAACGGATGCCGGCCGGATTTCCCTCTCTCTATCTGTCTCTCTCTCGCGCTCCCTCTCTTTCTCCTCTTTTTTTCGGAGCTTGGTCGCCCCGGATGATGAGAAAGCGCCTTCTTTCTCATATTTCTCGTCTCGCTCTCTCAGCTTTATTTGCCCTCTCTCTCTCTCTCTCTCTCTCTCTCTCTCTCTCTCTCTCTCGTTCTCCTCTTTTTTATACGCTTACGTCCTTTCTCTCGCTCTCTCTCCCGCCCTTTTTCAGCTATCTCGCCGCTCTTTTGCGCTCGTCTCCCTATCTCGCTCTGATTCGGTCTCTTTATACTTATTTCACCACTCGCTCTCTAGCTTTACCCCCTTGTCCCGCGCTCTATATCTTTTATTTTTTACGTTTTCGAATTTCATCCTCTTTTTTCCCCTCGCCAAGTATCTCTTGCCACTGTCACTCAAGACACTCACTCGGCGATTTCCCTTTCTCCCTGTGTTTCACTTTTACTCGCGCTGCGAGGCTCTTTATTTTCCTTAACCTGGCTGGTGTCCTAATTTCTCCGGATTTCTTCATAATTTTTCACCTCGTCTCTCCGTCTCTCGTCCGGATAGGCGTTCGCAGGTTCAAGAGCCGATTATACTTCGTGCTTCTTCAACGTTTTTAGAACGGAGGAAAAAAGCCTGACCAAACTCGCAAGTTCAATTTCTTTTTCTTTTAACTTTGGAGGACGACTGATGCTCGTCAGCTGTAATGACCGACGCACACACTCAATAAACCCGCAGACCGCTCAGCTTTGGCGTTTGTAAAAGCTCTAGAATTTTGCTTTTCTACCAGCCGTGGCTTTTTCCTTCTCTCTATTTCACCTGGTTTTATTTGACTGGGTGTTGCTGGTTCGGCTTACGGCCGAGCGCTAACTCCTTCCTTTGCGCCCAGCGACGCTCTTATGTTCTTTGAAAATATGAGATAAGTACACTGGTCAGTACCAGCAGTGACTATGGCCACTGTTTTAGCCTCGTTGCAGAGATTTTTTTTCTGAGTGGAGCAAGTAGTAATAGTCGAGTGTACTCAGATACCAGAATATACGTTCATACTGAATATTCCTGTAAACTTAAATTTCATTCTCTTTCTAACAATTGAACAGCACATCCATCTCTATCAAATCAATCGTTCTCATCTGCACCACTTCACAAGTCACCTCAGCTACCAAAAAGCTCTCTCCCCCTCCCCCCTGCAATCAGCGAAAAACCACCTCTAAAGTGAAACTCCAACTCTCCGGCGCATTCGGAATCGAAATAAACGTGAAAAAGCGGGCAAGCGAATCGAGAGTTGCGTCGTAAACTCAATTACGCAAGAAGCCCATCAGCTTGATCGCATGCAAAAATCGCCAACAATGTGCCAACAGCGGGCAGCCGGCAACATCCTCCAACGCGAGCCACATACGCGTGTGTCTAAGCGTACGGTGTTCCATTAGTTGATTACCGAACGTCAGCTCGGCCTCTAGCTAATCAAGGATGCCGCTGTGCTCCAGCCACGTGTGCTCGCACCGCATACATCCTACTGATGCTGCCGTTGCCTTTACCCGCGGCGATATCAGCTGCATAACAAATACACAGGCTTTGATAAAGCCTTGGTGTGTATATGGCTGGTCGGAGGGACTCTTTGCGCAGGCCTTAGTTGGGCTGTGTAAGAGGGTAACGATGATGGCGTCGACAGGAACGACGATGACAACGGCCTAATTCGTGCAGAGCGCCTCGAGCTGCGCCCTGGAAAACCGTCGAGATTGTTTCTGGAGGAATAAGGCTCGAGCACGGAGATGAGGGACGGAGAATTGATTATTATCCGACTGGAGGCACACCAGAGACACGTGTGTTATTATTATTCACGAGGACCCGAGTAATGTGACTTTGAGTGATTTACATACAGGTGCCTATTGAATGTAACTATGTGTGTATGTATATGTGATACGGTTATATAGTTGCATGTTAGCGTGCGATAGACGCGCTCGTAAATTGAATTGAAACTGCGAGGAGTTATAGGGAGAAATCGAAGTGGAATCATACTTCACAGTATCGTCGCAATGATGAAATTCTCCTTTGTCCATGAAAATCGTAAAAATTTACTTCAAAAAGTACCTTCCACTAGTCTACATTATCTCGTAATCAATGCCTTGAAATTTTCCTTACACGCGCAAAATTACTAATGACACAAAGTCCTCCTATACTTCCCACGGGCGCGTTATACAATTCGAGCGAGTTTTTCTCACCGCCTTCGAAATCTCATATTCCACGAGCATCTATCCCTTTGACCCGACATTGTTTGCAGCGCGGCGTGTATATCCGCGTGAAATGGCGTACACGCGGGCGCAAGTTATGCAAATCTGTTATATCCCCAGTTATAAATACCATTCTTTTTATCGCCTCTCCCGTGTAAAACTCTTGTCTCTCGCTCGTACGCACATTTGCATTATGCAGATGTAATTACGAAGATGGTATTTCAAACTGTAATAAACAAAATTGAGTTCTCCCTCTCACCCCCCCCCCCTCCTCCGCTCTCTCCCACGCATTCGCGGGGATAACTCGTGCAGCTGTTCGTGGAAATACGTTATTAGATTCGCCGTAGGATTATTAAATTGCAGTCACCGCGTCTCCCGCTGCTGCAGGCAGAGCCGCTTGCGCGCGCGCGTATGCGTATTACAGGGCATTTTGCAAACAAGCCGTCAATGCGCCATCAATATCGACGTCAGCTGAAATTGCGCCTACGCGGGACTCAATTATCAAGTAGTGCGTGAAAAGAAGCATTTGATCCAGGATTAATTTGCGACTTTGCGTTTCGCAAGTTTTGCGTAAATTTATGATAGCATACTCCTTTATTCGAGTGACGAAGGGACCATTGATTAATAAAACCCAGAGCGAGCTTTTCTGAGAAAATCTCTCTGCTTCATCCCTTCGCGAACTTTCGTCAATTGTTGCACAGCCCAGCAATTGACGCTAAATGTAGTTTGTTTGCGTGAAATATAATTAGTCGTATTTCGCGTGCACCGCGGCCGATCTTTGCGCGCGCGAGCTCAAACCAACCGCCAATTATACAACAATGCGTGAGTAATATGATAAAGTTGAGAAACTCGAGCGCAAACTCGGAAGTTCTCTTTGGATTTGTTTAAAAGACAGTCGTCAAATTGGTATAAAGCCACGGATATTCATTGTTAAAATGGGCTAATGCAGAGAGAGGGAGGGGTGGTTATATAACAGGCCAGAACCCCTTGAATGTAAACTTCGCGAGAACGAGGCAGTTATCTCTTATTCGCCCTTCGCCGCTTCGCGACGCAGCGGCCATTATTTGCGAGAGAGTGCCTCTTCCCCCCCCCCTCTCTCTCTCCCACACTCTCTCTTCGCGGGCCATACGTATGTAAGGAAAGTACATTAAGAAGCCGACGCCTTCTCTCTTACTTAAGGCCAAAGTTGATCGCCCCTCGCCTACTCGTATAAGTACTTAAAATCTATTTTATGATTTTGCTGCCAAGCCGCGAGAGCTTATGTGTGTGAGTGTGCGTGTGTGTGTATATATATATATATATATATATATATATATATATATATATATATATATATTCGCCCGCTGCCAGGAAAATAGATTCGCGCAGGAGCCCTTTGCGACGCCGTGATTTACTCTAGCCGTTTACAAAGAATTTTGTTAGCCATGCTGGAGCGGCCAACTTTAGGCTGTAGCTAATACCAAAGTATAAACCAGCTCTCCATGATTTTCGGATTACTGTGTCGTAAAAGTTTACGCGTCGCGCGCATAGGGCGATGAAATTTATGAACCAAAATAAAATCGCTACACCATGCAGCTAAACAGCCTTGTGGGTGGCCTCGAAGATAAAGCCGCAAAAATGCAGAGCCCGCGCGCAGTGCCAAAAAACACTTCTACTCTCGCGAGAGGTACACGCGCGAGTACATAGCTAAAAAAAGGTGGTCCAGCTGGTACCGCGTTTTTCGAAGTCGTGTGTCCCGCGAGTCCGCCGTATGTACGGCAGTTTGGTAGCCGTGGCACGCGCGTTTTCGTCGCTCGGAATCCACGGACTCGCGTGCATAAAACAGCTTCGCCGAAAAACAGCGGCTGCACGTGCAGAGGAAAAACGCAAAAAGCGTGGAACACGTTAAATGAATACCGCTTACGTGCCATTACCTTGCGCACTCGCACATCCCGCATTCTTTCGCGGTGGACATATCTATATGTCTACATCCCTCTTTGTATAAACGGCGGGCGAGTATGAGTGCAAGCAAAAAATTTTGGTTGACGTTTCCGCTCTCGCTTCTTTATTGCGGGAGTCAAACGGTTTAAAACCGCAGATGTGTAATAAACATGTAGAGAGCGAAAGGAAAAAAACGAAAGATATGCGATCTTTAGACAAGCGTATAGACTAAGCTTGCCAAAAAAGAGTAATACTTGTAAATCATTGTTGGAGAACTAAAATCTATTTTACAGTTTTTTCTAAAATTTTCATCCATATTCATATGTGTACTTGGTTTTCATTTGTTGCATACTCGTATTTTGAACTGACTATACTGATTCGCTTGCATTGCAAAATAAAAAAAAAGATAAGAACAAAAATCGTGGCAAAGCTATGTTTATGAAACAAAGCACGTGAATGAATATTGATAGTGACAGAAATGGTATTTGAAGAGGTATATAAAAACGTTGTTTCTTGAACTTCAAAAAATATGTTCTGTCACAGCCAAACAATCATGGAGAAAATTTTGTGTTTTATACCGTTACTTGCAGTTGTAAATTGTTTTAAATTAGGTAAGTTATTTGATAGATTAATGTTGTATTTGTGAAATGTTATTGAGAATAATATAAATACATGAACAATAACTTATTAGGTTTCTCAGACGAACTAGAAAGTAAAGTTTTTGGAGGTAAATACAATTGACAATCGTACATAGATTAATTGATTGATTTAAATAATAGCAGCTGTTACTCAATTAATATTTGTATTATTTAGATGAGGATGATACATTAAAAAGTGGTATTGTAGGAGGAGAATTTACTGAAATAAACACGGTGCCATACTTGGTATGCATAATATTTACCTGTGCGACATTAAAGAAAAACATTTTTTTTTAAACCTCGTAAGGCAATGGGCAAATATAAAATTATCTAATTAAATTTTTTTTTGCAGGCTCAAATTCTCAAAGATGGTGACCACTTTTGTGGTTCGGCGATTCTCTCCAAATATTGGATCGTTACTGCTGCTCATTGTCTAGAGTAAGTATTCATGTTACAGAACAATCTTTTGCGATTTTAATGTAATACCTCGCAAAGGGAATGCGATGTTGAATAACTAAATTGACAAATGCGTACTTTCAATAAATGTTCATGAAGTTATTAATTTTTATTTTAGAGATGAGGGAGAACTGTCATTGGATACTGAAAAATGGACTGTTATTACTGGATCAAGTGTTCGTTCAAAAGGAGGACATCTTCACACAGTCAAAAAAATCATCGCACACGAAAATTATGATAATTTAACGAGTGACAACGATATTGCTTTGTTTGAGGTTTTGTATAATGAGTATCTACCTAGGCAATAAGTGGTTGAATTCAAAGATATTTACTCAATATTAAACATATTATATTTCTTCAACATTATAGCTCGAAGAACCTATCAAATTCGATGAATTACAACAAGCCATCGAAATCTCTAATAGAGTTCCAAAGGCTGATGATAAATTAAAAATTTCTGGATGGGGAAAACAGGGTGTACGTGTTCATACATAACTTATAATAAATTTCAATTAGTAAAAATAAAAATATTTTCATTTTCACCATAGGAAAGAAGAGGAGTATCCAAACAATTGAAAACTGCTGTTGTTCCAGTGATTGATCAAACCGAATGTTTACAAATGTTTGAAAAATATTTGGACTATGAAGATTATAGAGAACTAGAAGTTACAAATAATATGTTATGTGCTGGTGCGAATGGAGAAGATACTTGCCAGGGTGATTCGGGAGGCCCAGCGGTTATTGCAGGAAAATTGGCTGGAGTTACATCTTGGGGTTTTGATTGCGGATCTAAGAAAACTCCTGGTGCTTATACGAGAATTCGAAACTATCGTCAGTGGATCGCAGAACACACAAAACGAATAAGGTAGCTAAAAACACACGTTTTTCTGGTCCACGAAACTTTTTAAATAAAGCAAGTAATAAAAGCCAAAACCAGAGAGCAATAATGTTATGTTCAAAGAATCATTCTACTAAAAGTAATTGTCAATTGACTCTCTAAATCTGAAAGAGTGAAAAATCACTTATTTCGAGTCAAAATTGCCTCTAATTCGAGTGATTTTTCACTCTTTAGGGTAATTTTTAACTCTTTCAGATTTAGAGAGGAACTCTAGTTTTTCATTAAGTTCTGAAATACGAATGGGTATTTACGCAATCTCAGCCCGATCTCAATGCTAACCTTAAAACGAGTAGTACCTTAATTTAACCAATGATCTTTTTATTATTTGAATTTTCATCAATATAAACAGCATAGCGCCATTTTATGAAGTTTAATGAATCATTCTTAGTTGCAAGGTCATTCTTAACTGAAAAGTTGCAAAATATATAAATTCATTTTCGATTTAAAAATCGCGTTATTGAAAATTATATTTAGTGATACTTTTTATAGAAATGTGAGGAGAATAAAACAATCCCAATAAAGAGTTATTTGACCTAAGCATCATTTGTTGAAGCAAATGTTTCCGAAAGCTAGTAAATGTTACCTTATCTAGGAAAAGAAATTCGAAGAAAATCTAAGAAAAATTCACTAGGAGATAAGTCCAAGTGATATCAAGGATTTTCATCGGCAAGAGGTACTCCAGAATGTAGTCACTCATCTCCTCTTCATGCTGTTGCAAGCATACTCTATTTTCTTTGACGTTATTTTAACAAATGCCAAGAGAAACAAACAGTATTATGACTATTAGAGATTTGGTACTTATTTGCAAAATAAATTATGAACAGAATGCATCTACTATTCCTTGTATATCATGAGATGATTATAAACATCTCAATACCTTCCGTCTATTGTTTCACTGTAGAATTTCAAAATCATCAGTAGATTTGTAACAGAGTTGAGGGTGGGTCACGCCTGGAGGAGCTAGGCTGTTCAGTATGGTTAATTGGACTTTATTCGTATTCTTCTGGGGAGCTCTTCTCCGCTCGACTGCCACCGGATGTCTGCCCGGTCCTGCGTCGTGGCGATGCACGGCGAGGAGCGGTCCCGAGCGCAAAAGTGCATACGCTGCACTTCTGCGCGTGAGAGCCTCTCGGCTCCAACGCTCGCAGACGGTTCGGGTACCGAATCGTCAGCAGCGCAAACCGTCATCGGGTAGCAATAAGCTCGCATCCGTGACAGATTACATTGGACTTTCGGCTTTAATACTCTGCTCTACTGCTATTATCATGTACCCAATATCATTGAGAAAAACTGTTGCGTTTACCGAACACACTTCAGTACGATTTACTTAAGACGGTAAGAGAGCCAAGTAGTGCAAGCATAAATACGCACAAGTTTGCTAAACTCTGCATGTCCAAATGCGACAAACTGGGGGAAGAGAAATTGCGGTTGACCGATAGGGGCCTATTTTTTCAACCTTCTGGCGCATCTAATGCGCGTCTACGGGAATAATATCGTCATTATCTATAAAATGAGAAATATTACAAGTACCACAAGCCGAATGCTTTTATCAAAATCGATCAGATTTAATTCAAATTCTCAACTAAAAAATTACAACCTGGCTCAAGATATGCAATTATTAGGATGTTCCAAGATCTTTCTTCAAAAAGTGTATCTATTAGTATTCTGCAGGCAGTAAAATTTGAAATCTTTAAGATATAATTGAAGATATAATTGATAACATGATAAGGAGTGCGTGAGGCGCACTTCAATTTCATAGTACAAATAAATAACTACTTAAAACTTTAAAAAAGAATTAACGTTTTCGTATTTTTTAAATCTAACTAGAGTTTAAACAGCGCGCGCCCTAACCTAAATGACGTTTAGACTTTTGACTTAGACGCATGCGCACTACATGAGCCAATCACAAAACGTCTATCTTGGCTTCACAACATCCGATCATGACTTTTTTATATAGGGATATAAGCACGTGATTTTCAGATTATTTTTATGATTATTGTGAATGCGAAGCACGAAGTTAGTTTATGATATCCACATAAAAAATGTTTAATTGACACCCGAAGTCTTCGGTTTTCTATAAAAATAAATGTAAAATTTAAAATAATCTGAATTTTTCTGGGGCATGGAGACAGTATTTTCAGCGTTTTATGACAGAATACAATTACAAGAAAATTCAATATGTTTAAGTTAAGCTGTAGCACTGCTCAAATAAGTTTACATGTCCTACTATTTTTTGTTGGTATAAATTGCAACACTACAGGTATGTCGCTTTTATTCTTTATAAATTATGATCAATGCAATAATTAAAACATTTAAGATTCAAAACACATGAATAGAATCTAAAATCTTAATGAATCTAAACTATCGGAATTAATAAAGCTTGTTACGTAATTTAGATCAACAACAAGAGGACCGATGGACAGAAAATTCACTGTTTGAAAGTAAATCATTATGGCTTTTCATTTTCTTATAACGCTAGAAAAAGGCAATTTTAAACATACATAAATCTAATTTTCAGGGGTTTTCCAACCAGAGAATGATACATCAGATGAAGGTACAACAACAACAAAATTAATCAATACATGCTATAACTTCTAGGCACTCACATTTTTCAATTTTTACAGGAATTTACGAACCTTCGGATAGTACTTTATTAGGAGGTAAAATCATTTCAAGTTCTCAAAATACAATGTATAAGGTGAATTAATAATTTTTTTATGCGTTTATAGATGGCAAGAATCCAGAAGAATTGGCATTTGACGGTACATATTTTATTATAAAGAAGTGATAAAAAATAACAAAAAAGAATTAGGGCATTTATTTGTATACTATAACAAAGATTTTTATTATTCTAGATAATGGTCAAGTTTCAAAAGATGGAATATCTGGAGGTACATTTGTTACTATAAGAACTGTGCCATATTTGGTACGTACACCAAAGATAATTAGCTTTTTTATTTTTAATAATTGATAGGATTCGTATTATTTCTTATAAATTGTTTCCATACGTTAAGGCCCAACTTATTGAAGATGGAAATCAAGTTTGCGGGGGATCAATTATTTCTGAAAAATGGATTTTAACCGCTGCCCACTGCTTAGAGTAAGTATGATATGTAATGATTAAAATTTTTGTAAATAAATTTAAATAGTCTAGTAAAAATTTGGATTGCATATTTAAATACAGAAATTAAGTCCGTTCAGTTGTAAACTTGATGACAACAGATATATAACTAAAAATATGCCGATATATTCCAGTGCGTTCTTGTGCACAGTTTTATTTCTAATGTTTTACTTATTGTAATTTGTATAACACAATATTTCAGAGATGCCGGGGAACTTGAAATTCGCACTGGATCAAGTTTGCGGAACAAAGGAGGAAAACTTTATCCAGTGGCTGAATATATTGTTCATGAAAATTATACCAAAGTGACCTTCGATAATGACATTGCTTTAATTAAGGTATACAGACTTTAATATAACAATTTTACAAATATTTTGTAATCATAAAATATTAAAAATATTAAAAATATTATAATGTTAAAATATTAAAAATTGCAGGTTAATAAAAGTATTGAATTCAACGAATTACAACAGGTTATTCGAATTTCCTACCGAGAACCAAAAACTTGTGACAAATTGCAACTATCTGGATTCGGAAAAGAAGGAGTAAGTATTTAAGTAATTTCAACACGTTTATTTATTGCTGTAACTCACTAAACTGATTTATGGCATATTTCAGCAAGACCTACCAGCTCCTAACCGATTAAAATCTGCCCAAGTTCCAGTGATTGATCATACTGAATGTAAAGAGGCATACAAGCAATTATTTTTATTTGAAGACTATATTGGAAAAGTAACAGATAATATGTTTTGCGCTGGCACAGAAGGAGATGATACGTGTCAGGGCGATTCTGGCGGCCCTGCCGTTGTAAACGATAAATTAGTTGGTGTGGTTTCATGGGGGATTGACTGCGGCGAATCAGGGACTCCCGGTGTCTATACAAAAGTACGCAACTATCGCAAATGGATAGCTGACAATTCCGACGTCGAAATTAAATACTAAGATTATTTTGTAGCTCGTATCTTTAAATTGATACTGTAAAAATATGGATAAAGTTCACTCGTCCAATATATCTTTTATATATTAAAATAAAATACATTTTTTAATCAACTAATGTGTATGTTACAAGAACTAAATCATACCCCTTATGTATCGCGACTCGTAGAACATGGCGTATGTCCTTTATTTTAATTGTAAAAACTTAGTATTCGTGGTTTATTCGTCTATTTTATAACTCTATGAATTTAACAGTATAATAGCCTAATTAAAATTCACAGCAAGCAATGTGCGAGTACGAAGACCAACTCATGTAGCACATAGTATTTTTGTAAAAATGTAATATCATCAATCTTTTTAATCTATAATTTAAAAAATATGTCTACTGAAATAAAATGTCTTACTAATAAAATTATTCCCGATCAAAACGTAAAATTATTTTTATTTTTGAAACAAACGAAACACGTGCGTTGCAGGTACTAAAATAATAGATAAACATTTACTTCTGACCTCAACCGAATGTCTACATTTTCACAACGAATATAAGTATTTGACATGCTACATTGTTATTACCGTAAATGCATGTGTCATACAAGTTAAATTATTAAAAGAACACTGCTGAATCTGCAGGAAGCAAATATTTTAGTACCACAAAATGAAAATTATAATATACATCATTTTTCTGATTTCGGCTGTGAAATGCTTTTCATTGGGTAAGTATTTTCTAACAATCAAGTATGTTTTAAATTTTGAAGAATATTTTAAATCCATTACAAAATTTAGATGATAATCCACCACCAGAAGAGGTAGTTTTCGGAGGTAACTGAACGAGAGAGTGTACCTGTATAAAGTATATTTTTTGCACACTTTAATAGTCAATTTTTTTTGTAATATATACTGAATTTTATACATTTTTATGTAATATTTACCTGTCAAGACATTATTTAATTTTCGTCTGTACCAATACGATATAAATAATAGAATAACTTCAAGTTCTCATAGCAATAGTACAAGACTGCATTTTGAAACATTTTACTAATATTTACTTATTATATGATTCAGGTAAACGCACAGAGTGGCCAGACGGTATGGCATATGAGGGTAGATAATTAAAAATATTTACAAAATTCTATGCCATGGATTTACAAATATAAATTAATATTTATTTTTTAATAGAGATCACAACATTCAACGATACAACATACAAAGGTAAATTTAATAAGTAAATAAATGAAAAAAATCAAGAAGATATTTCAAATTAGAATTTTTCGTTTTTTTCAGAGAATGATTTATTTCTGAAAAATGTTGTATTCGGCGGTAATGTATTATAACAAATTCTCAGGTGGTTTTTCAAGAAAGTACTATAGTTAAATACTTTCTTTTATATTATGGTAAAGATTTAAAAGTTGGAATTTATGGAGAGAATTTTATCCAAATATCAGAGGTACCATATTTGGTAAGTATGCAAGAAGTTTTAAAGTACAAAATGATTTATTATTGTAAAAAAAATTGAATAAGTATAAATATCTCTAGGAATTTTGTTAATACGCCCAAGTTCTCGATGATGGAAGTCAAGTATGTGGTGGATCCATTATCTCTGAAATATGGATATTAACCGCTGCCCACTGCTTTGAGTAAATATACGTTATACATGTGTATATATTGGAAAAAGTAATTGATTAAAATTCATTAATAAATTTGTAACGATTTATTCAAGAAAGCATGGTAAATATCGATAATAACAGGATCAACAGCAAGAGGAAAGGAAGGGCAGCGTCACGAAGTCGAGAAAATCATAGTGCATAAAGAATACAATGAGACTATGGACAATTACATTGCTTTACTTCAAGTTAATATTTTCGTTTTATATTAATGGCATTTACTATTTTTAATCTTGGACTATCTGCATTATATTTACTCATTTTATCTTATAGCTTAGAAAACCTATACAGTTGAATTAAATGCAGAAAAAAATTGAAATTTCGACGAAACCTCCTAATGCTAACGAAAAATTAAAAGTTACTGGATTCGGAAAAGAAGGAGTAAGTTTTTGTTTTTTCTACAATATTACAAGCTTATAATTAATAATGCACAAAAAATCTATATACATATATATTTTTTAGGATAAGTTGCCAAGTCCTAAAACTCTAAAAGCAGCTATCATGATTGTTGAATAAATATTTTGATACATCTATAGACATATAAATGTAAAATAACATTTTTCTTGTAAAAATTAGATCACTAAATAAGTTACGTGTATAAATGATTCTAACGAGATAAATAAATAAAATTATTCAAAATATCTATCGTATTATTTATATTTGTAAGCTATATGTATATCTTTTATTAATCTTATTGTACGTATAGACACAGTCTTTCTTTAAAACTATCATAAATATTGTGACCTGTATTCAAAATTCTCATAATATTTCAAATCATTCTTCATAAAATTTTTATTTTTTAATATCATAGATTTTTCAAAGATGAGTATTTTTAAGCGCTTTAAAATAAAGATTTTTAGTATAAGAACGTGACAAATGATTCTTATGCCGTAGAATAATTACCAATAACTTTAAAATAACCGGAAGTATATATATATTTCAAAGATCATATTCATATTCAATGCATATGCAGTGGTTGATTTTTACTTACTCACCTGCTCGTGCAAGTTAATAAAAGCTGTCTATAGTTTAGTAATCCATTAACATGGAGAAATTATTTTTTCTTTTTCTACTTAGTGGTGCATTTTGTTTTCATCTAGGTAAATACATTTCTTACCTTTTTTTATTAGACACACTTTCCACTCTAAAAATTCTCTGATAAATATTTATTTTTGATTAAAGGTGATAATGACGAAGCACCAGAGGATGTGGTATTTGGTGGTATATATGCAAACATAATTATTTGACAGTGACGACAATTTTAGACTCTTGGTTTGATATTCGTGAATTATTGCAGATTATCCAGATGCAATGAAAAGTGGTATTGTTGGAGGAGACTACATCGAAATAGATGAAGCGCCTTACACGGTACAGATACAGAATTAATTATTGTTTAAATTTCCGTTTCAATATTATTCTGTAATTTTCAAATTTTATAGTTAAATTACACGTATCATAAATTTATAGGCTCAAATTCTCGAAAATGGAAAACACATATGTGGAGCAGTAATTATTTCGGAATATTGGTTACTTACTGCTGCTCATTGTGTATCGTAAGTAAATATTAATCTTGGAATTATTTCATTTGTCTGATTATATTATTAAATGTACACTGATTTTCAAATTATTTAATTTATTAGTAACATTCAAACGCCATCCATTATTACTGGATCTAGTTTTCGACAGAGAGGAGGACACAACCATACAATTGCAAAAATCATTGTAAATGAAAAATTTGACTATCAATCAATTGACAATGACATTGCTTTAGTCCAGGCGCGTACAAATATACTATACATGTCATTTTAGTTATTTGCAAGTATTTGATCAAATTACTCAACCATTTTTATCTGGTTAATATAGGTTCAAGAACATATCGATTTTAATGAATTGCAACAAGCCATAGAAATTTCCAATATTTCACCAAAAATTGGTGATCTCATAGAGATTGCCGGTTATGGAGCAACTGGGGTCAGTTTAAAATTTTATAAAAATAAAAAAAATGCGTTATGAATTGAATAATGAGTTATGATTTAATTTTCTAGCTAACAGAACCTGCGTCAGAAACTCTAAAATCAGCTGTACTTCCGGTAGTAGAGCAGAAAGAGTGTTATAAAGGATATGATTTGGAACATGAAGAACATGCTCATAACTTTCTCGAAAATATGTTCTGTGCTAGTGCAGAAGGCGCTGATGCCTGCCAAGGTGATGGTGGTGGCCCTGTTGTTTCACGCGGCAAATTAGTCGGCATTATATCTTTCGCTATGGATTGTGAATTATCAAAAACTTCTAGTATTTACACATTAGTAAGTAATTATCTTCAGTGGATACAAGATCATACTGGAATCAAACTTTTAGTATAGAACTACTGTTTAATTTATTAAATGCGTTTTTATATTGTACAGATCATATTATTTATATTGTTCCAATTGTTTTGAAACCACGGGTTTTTTTCACAATTTTTTGTACTTTAATAATATAGTGTACGAAAATTGAGAATAAAATTTTGCAAATAAGTACATTATTAGCAATAACTGCATTTTTAAAATACAAATATACTTTATTAAAAAGATTGTTTTAATTATTTAAAAAACCGGCATTGCTTGAGAAAAATGTACATATTCGTAGGTTCCGTAGCAAAAAATAATTCCTTGTGCCAAACGCCATCCATACCAAAACGCTTATAAGAATCAGTTATTCAGAGAAAAATTTGATATTCTGAACGTGACAAGGAAAACATATTTATGAACGTTCGGCATTGAGTATTTATTTTTTTGCAGCGCATGTCTGAAGCCAATACATCAGCGTGTATCGGCAAACGTATTTGTTTTTAACTTACGTTGAAGAGATTGATGAGGATCAAAATGCTATGATATGCCTCATAACTCACCTGTAACAAAAACAAAATATATGTCATTTTAAATCTTTTCACGATGGCAAGACATTCAATAATATTTAAAATTATTGAAGGCTCCATGCGCAACATCCATATGGAACAAATAATCGAAAGTTTTGAGAATTTTAATTGAAAAAAAAAATCGTTCAACAAACAAGTCTCATCACTCCAAACAAGAAACTTGAAAACCTAAAAAGTCGAGCGAAAGCAATCGGCAAACACATGTCGCCCAGCTTCACCGGACTTTCTCGTTGTTCGACAAAAAAGGTGCAAACATGTAGGGGAGAGAGGGGGGGGGGTGTGTGTGTAACGAACGTCGAAATCAGTTCAGGCCGCACCGGACGATCGTAAGTACAGTGTTGCAGGTGAGCTCTAAATTACGAGCGCTCGGCGGCAGCAGCAGCTCAGCTGCGTCGCCGACTCTGCAGCCAGACGAGATCTATTGCTTTTCCCGCTACGCCTTTGGTTCTTCGCGACGCCACGACGTGAAAAACAGAGGTAGCGCAGAGTAGCTGGACAAATAGTTCCTGAGCAACGAGTTAGTCCGGCAAGAAGTGGATGAACGATGACGAAGGGTTGTTATTACAGTTGAATCTCGCGGGATTTTAGATGAATTTTTTCTCACGGACAGGAGTGATTATGTGTTGGCTCGGGTGTTAGTATTATGTAGCTAGTCTCGATTTATTACGCCGAGCTGAGTCTTCATGTATGGGCCGTTGATATATTTTATTTATTTATTTTTCTTTTTAGAAAAAGTTTAGTTCGTATTAACTGTCCTGAGTAAATATGTCCTGACGATTCATTTTGCAAATAGAAGGTCTACCGAGTTTTGAATATCAATTAAAAAATCAAACTCAGTGACCTCTAACTGTCTTTAAAATTTCCTTCCGACGCAAAACGATGAATATTTAATTAAAAAAGAGACGTTTTAAAATTTAAATCCAAAACCTCGACGTTTTGAAAAATAAAATAATCAGAATTACCATTTTTCATGCAAACAGCGGTAAACAGATTTTAAAAAATTTACATGGCATCGACAAGGCGTGCTTATTTCTGTTATTCGCAACCATAGTAGTACAGAAAAACATTAGAGCAAGTAAACTTCAGTCCTGCGCGCAAAATCATCAAAAAGATCAGCCGGCGACTTTTTGGTGCAAACATTACGAGTAGGGAAAGAAAGAGCGAAAAGGTACCGCTCGCAGTACGGGAAGAGAGATGCGACGCGGAGTTAAGCCAACTTTCCACGAATTTCGTCGCGCTTTATGCATACGGGGCGCACTCCTGGTAAACATTATAACACCATGGGATTATGAATTTTGTATACGCTCGACGGATCTTTCCAAGCCAAGTCGGAGGCATGGGTGGCATCGCGCGCGCGGATAAGGTACAAAGTAGGATGCAGCACGGCGGAAGCGACCCGGTGAGAAGAGAGAGAGGGAAAGAGTCGGCGAGAGGCTGGAAGGAAAAAGGATGAGTTACGGAGTAGGAAAGTGGCCGTAGAAAGTAAATCGGTGGAGTAGGGCATTTTCTGTGCCACGCATTATGCACCCCGTGCATTAAACGCGGCTAAATTACTTTGAGATTTTATTTTTTTAAGTGACGAGAATTTTCGTACCATATATTTTTGCTAACAGCACAGAATCGATTCTCCTGGATGTTTGCGCAAATGGCCTAACAATACACTCGTAAACCAAGCACCCGCCGCAAGTAAGAAAATAAAACAGGTCGCTCACTCTACATGCACCACAGCTGCATCAGCTATGGAGAATAAGGGAAGATTTATGTAACGGCATAGGGGGGCGACGGCTGGCATCGTCGTCGTCGTCGTCGTCGCGCGCGCATAGGATGAAAAGCAGTTTGCGGTCGATTCGAATAGCGCTCAAGAGTGCTTGCAGTGGTGGTGGCGCAGATACGCCTCTGTATATAACCGATGATTTTTATATTCGGCGACAGTCGCGCGATGCGCATTCTGCTTGGAAATTCGAGCCTCGTAGCGGCGTTATTTCGAGATGCTTGACGACGCAATCGCGGAATAACGATAAATGCGCCGGGGCTGCCGGTCATTCGTTGTCCGCTTCATTCGCTTTCGAGTTATGCTTGCGCGCGCTCGCGATGAATATTGGCTTTTTCCGTGCTGGACGTGGCCTCGCGCGAGCGCGCACTCGTGATTCACCGAGGGATAATGTTCGCGAGCGTATTGATTATTCGCGCATTATTCTACCGGCTGAGTTGTCCGGCTGTTTATGGCTGTTATCGCGAGCTCTCGATATTTTACGATATTCGCTGCTGAACAATATTTTTTTTGCGAAACGAAATCAATCCCAAGATAACGAACTTACGCAGACGAGAAGACGGTATCTGAGGAATTTCTTTTCTCGCTATGCTAAACCCGCGTCATTAACACAAACTACCCTAAATAACAGCGAATCGCCGCGCACGGCATCCGCTCATGCATATTCAGCCGCAAAAATCACATTCGCGAGCGGCGCCAGCAGAAGGGACGTCGCAAAAAAATACACTAGCGCAGCACAAAGGAGAAGAGAGAAGCGAAAAAATACGAGGCAGTCAAGTTTAATTGCATACCTTCCGCGTGTGTCGGAGGCAATAAAAGCGAGCCTATAGTCCTTGGCACCTCGGGATTTGTTTTTAAAATTTCCATCAGCGGCGCGCTTGGGGCTTATCAAACCGAAAACAGAGAGCTATAAGTGACTCTACCGAGAAGAAATAGACAGGAGAAACACGCACGAGAAAGAAGATCCCCTTAGCCGTTGTATTGCAACGCTCGCTTCGTCTTTATCTCCGAGCAGCACAGCTATATATAAGCAGACACGCAGTAGCACACAGTGAGGTATCGAGAATATGGCTAGGCAACAGGCTCGAGCGAGCGAGAGCGTTTCGCAATAACGTCGATGGCTTGCGGCGCGGTCTCTCGGGGCTCTCGCCGCTCGGTTTCTCTCCGAGAGCGAGGAAGCGGCTTATATTGCCTCGACTTGCGGTCGTCTTTGCCGCTGCCGCGATCCTTGTCGCTTATTTCGAGCTCCCTTCGCTACTCCCATATATATACTGCCGGCGCTGCGCTGGGAGGGAGAAAGAGGTTTCTCCGTGGTAGCCGCTATAGGGATACGGGAGTTTGATGATGAATACTGGAGAGCGGCCCGCGATGCTATACGGTTTACGGGGACGGCGAAAGCTCTCCCGGAGTAGCCAAGTTGCGGGATTACTTTGGACATTATGAGGTTAGATTAGTAATAGTTAATGCTCGCCTCGGTTAATTGTTTATATTGCGGATCTCGCGAGATGCTTGCGACGACGCGTTGTTCCGAGAGTGCAATAATAGCGCGTAACTGCAGTTGATGAACTGTTTTAACGCTGTTGTGATTGGGTTTTGGAACACTTTCGCAGTAGAAACGACCGGACCGGGTCAGACAAGATATCGAAATTAATCACGACCCCTGTTCCGGATAGAATCGCGCGAAGTAGATCGAAGATACCGAGAGCGGTGAATGAAAGTAGCGGGCGTTTCTCCGCGGCTGAGTCGGCATTGCATGGATCGGCAGTGCGATCCATGGCTGTCAGGTTATTCAATTGGGGGTGGTCTGACCACCCTCAGACTGTCACCGACCTCACCAGGAGCTTGCTCCGCGTTACTGAAGGTCACCTCTGCGCGGGAGACCGACGGGTCGACCCGTGGCTGCAGGCCACGCTGACAAAGCCGTGGGAGGCGCCTTGGGTACGCATACGCGTACATTTAAAAGTAAATGCCATAATTAGTATAGTGCGAGTTCACGCGCTCGTTCATCTTCGGGCTCCTTCGGCGCTCGCCGGCGAGCGCACGTTCGGCGATGCGATTTAGCGATAAGCGCGCGATCGAGCGAGAGAATGATCGACATGAGTCAGTCATCTCGTGCCCCTTGACCGAGATCCATTGTCGCGACTAATAAGCATTCGACGTTGTAACCTTCCGTTGATTCAATATAATCATTTTAAACCATTTACTCTATTTTACTCATTTATTGCACAAAACCTCGCCTTTATCCAGAACAATTTTTGGTACCGAAACCCGGGACAAATTATTTCGGGATTTTGCCGTGATCGGATAAAGTGATTTGTGCGCGTTAAATTCGCTTGATTCAGTCTGAAAACAATTTCGACAAAAAAAAAACAGTGAACAAAATCATGTCGTCAAAAAGAACGACTAGAACGGCAAGAAAGGCTGCGAATCAGGACACTTTGTGCGCGATTCAGCCGCCGGCTAAAAAGCCACGCCAGGAAGCCAAGCAGCCGAGGAAACCTGCCGAGAAGCCAGCGAGAGCAGCCACCGTCAGAAACCAGCAGCCGCCTCCGAGACAGCTGTCGCCGATCATCCAGGACCTGCCACCCGACAACAAGACGAGGAGAGGCAGCAGGACAGCAGCGACAGGGAGGACGAGGAGCAGGACGTCCAGGACAACAGGTCGGTGTCGTCAGCGGGACCTGCGCTAGAGCTTGACGGCGGCTTGCGTTTGCCGACTGCGAGGATGCCCTGGAAACCGACAAGGGTAAGAAATTGGCTTTCAAGTACAGCTCGGCCGAACAATGCGAATTCGACATGCGTTAGGCAGCCAGCGGGCTCGCAGTCGAATGATAATTTTTTGCGAAATAGCACGCGATTCAATATAATCATTTTAAACCATTTACTCTAGTTTACTCATTTATTGCACAAAACCTTGCCTTTATCCAGAACAACCCCATCGGCTCGCGCAACAGCTGCGGTGAAATCAATGCGGGTGTCCGCCTCTTCCCATACGAAGAAATCTTTCCACTCGCTCGTCGTCGCGTCCTTTCAGCGGCCGCGTCGTCGGCTTGTTCGCGTGGATTCCTCGAGTCTGGCGGCCATTTCCGTCGGAAGAATGGCTTTTCCGTGTCGTCGGAGCCAACGGTGGCCACCCGCATGTCGTCCCGACGCCGACTCTCGGACAAGGAAGTGAGAGGAAAAAAGAAGCTAGACGCGAGCCAGATGAATGCTCCCGTGAACACTCCGGGATCTTGGCTTTTGTAAGAGGCTAACGAAGACTATTGACGAGGTAAGCTATGGGCTTTTGCTTCCGGGATACGAGGTGGCGGGCTTTTTGTTTATTACTCCGAAAATCGCGGATTAGGAATACTATATCATCGAACATTTATCAAAGTTGTCGATCACCAATTACTCTATCGACTCTATACTAGGTATAAATATAAGATCTTTCAGCAATAATCTTCAAGAAACTGCAGCAGCTTTCTCATTTGAGAGAATCCCTCGGCTTCGTTTCCCCGCAGCGTGCGTGAGACAAAGAATAATTTCTTCTGAACCTGCCCCCTCTCGCACTTCCCAATGTCGTCTAAGAACATACAAGGTATAAAGATCCAAGATAGAAGGTGAGTGATTTTCGCTCCTAGGCGATCACTCTCTCTTTCTCTCTCGCGCGCGCGCATTCGAAAATTCGCGGAGCGCGCTCTAATTCCAAATAAAGCCTCTCGCGCGCATACTTCAACCTTCTCTCTCTCTCTCTCTCTCTCTCTCTCTCTCTCTCTCTCTCTCTCTCTCTCTCTGTTTCTCAAAAGCACAAAGCGCTCCAGCGTCGGGCAAAATAAAGAGACCTCAGAGGCGATGTCATTAACATCTTGATGGCGGCGTGTTCTCTCACAGGCATACTAAGGCGCGAGAGCCTTTTCCCGCGAGCTCTCTCCCGGGGATTTTTCTCTATCCCCCCATCTCTCTCTCACTCTCTCTCTCACTCTCTCTCTCTCACTCTCTCTCTCACTCTCTCTCTCTCTCTCTCTCTCTCTCTCTCTCTCCGCCTTTCTAACGATAATCGACGCTGAAAAAGAACGAGATAGCGAGAAACAGACAGCAGTAACAGCGCTTATACATCGCCGCAAAGAGTCTGGCGAATAAGAAAACACAGTGGAGCGACGAATAGGAGAAAAGCGGCGACGCCCGACACACGATGATTCTTTGATTGTACCCTGGTTCGACGTGTACAGGTGGAGACTCCCTGTACTGCGGATGAAATTGGCAGTGGAGTCTTCCGGAACGCAATCATCTGTATGGGAAATAAAGACACACAAGGAGAGAGAGAAAGCTGCTGCGCACTATCTTAAAAAAATTATGTCGGCGCCCATCTCGTGTCTCCATACTAGGCGCCAGAACAGCCAGGGATGGCAAAGGGAAGATATGAAGTAGCCGGAATAAAAGGGAGAGTGAGCCAGCTCCGTCAAACAGACACTTTGCCTCGTCTCATGCGACTCTCTTTCTTTCGTACCGAGCTTTATTCGTCTCTTTTTGCCTCTCACGTATCTCGAGCTTCCTTTTCATCCTGCTTCCGTTATCTTATTTGTCTAACTCAATCTAGAGCCTACGGAGGATACCGAAGAGAGACGGATATCGACCAGCAAGCCAGGAAATTAAATATCGAGGTGTGGTAGGATCGACCTCTCTGCCTTGATCACCGCACGCACGTCTCTTGTTATCGTATATAGGAGATTTCTACGTAAGAAGCTTATTGAATGTCTGCAGGCCATTGACCTGCGTATACGTGTATAGGCAGCTCTCGTACATGTATACCTCTATATCTGTGATAGATCCACTTAATGGCTTTGTTATGTTCGAATGAAGTTTATGCGTTGCAAGTATACCTCTTTGTTCGAGTATCAGATAAACTCGTACGATCATAACCATATATCAAAATAAAAATGCAGTATAACCTCTTCGACACGCGTGCGTGTGCAGTGTGCGCCTCGCAAATACATCATCGCCATTGAAGCTCGTTTGCGTTATTTTTTGTTTCAAAAAAAGAAACAAATTCTCCCGTAATAATACAGAGCAGAAATACATCCCTTACATGTGCCGCAGCTGACTTAGCACAATAGGTTAAAAGCAAGAGAGAGAGAGAGAGAGAGAGAGAGAGCTGTATATGTGTACGTGAGCATCGGGTTATGCGGATTGCCGGCGGCGTGTCGGACAAAGCAGCCGGAAAATAATACCTTTGATTTTTTCCTCTTCTTCTCGTTGTCCTTTCCTATATCCCCTTTGCTTTTCAGAGCTGCCGTGTCGAACACGCCCAATTTAGCTCTTGGCTTTTTACACTGGATATTCGTCCCCTTCGCGATTTATACCTCAGCACACGTGGCGGCAACTGGGCCCTTTGTAATGCACAATATCGCGCCCGAGCTATCGCCAATTGTGGATCGAACCTTTATCGGCGCCACGTTTTTATTTTGTTTCCAAACGCGACGATCATGCGCACATGTTTTTCTTGCTTTACTGCAAACTTGTAAAACATTACTGCTTGATATTTAAGCTATAATATAAGGTATTCCGCGTTATAAATATACTTGAGGTATTCGGAGTTATGTTGGTGTATTTTAAGAAAATATTCGTGTAAGTGTGTGGATTTTAAAATTTCTTGAACTATTCCAAAGTCGAGGAAAAAAAATTGATTTTCGATTTAGCCAACTAAATTAATTTTCCCCTACAAAAATTATTGATCGCAAAGAAAAACCGATAGCGCATCAAAAGATCCCCAGAAAAACTTTCCTCCTCCAAAACGCGTCGCTTCTTGCTCGTAAAGTAAGCGCATACAAGGATCCCAAAGTATAATCACCCGCTGACATAAGAAGGAAGAGCAGCGAGAGGCGAAGAAAGCAATGCGGCTCAGTATAGCAAAATAGAAAACCAGAGAATAGCGAGACGGCAGCAGAAAGAGAGATGCGCTAGTTGGCCCGGCCGGCTTCGACGTCGCGCCATCCAAACTGCACCCTACGAGCGCGATAACAATGGCACTGACATCGCGCCGCGCGCTCAGTATAGCGGAGGAAGACGATAACGCGCTCGCTCGCGCGTATCCACTCTTGCGCGCGCGCGTAATGGCAAAAATAAAAGGAGCAATAATGACAAAGACTCGCGGCTGGGCGCACTCGCGTGCACAACTGAAAAACCAGCAGTAGCGGAACGAGTGACGAAGGAGAGACGAACGAAAGAGAGGGAAAGATTCCTAAATAAGGAGCAGCAGTAAAACGCGAAAGCGCGCGCGCGTGTGTGTGTCGGGCGATTTTCGACGCCTCTTTTATATCGATGTCGATGCTGCAGTGATACAGCGAGCGAAGCACTTGCATTATACGCTTGTTCCCCCGAATGAATGCTTCGCCATAAAACGTGGAAATTTTCTGAAAGGGGACAGCCAGCCGAGCGCGAGACACGAGAGAGAGAGAGAGAGAGAGAGAGAGAGAGAGAGAGAGAGAGAGAGGGAGTAGTCGAGCTGCAGTCGTTCAAAGCGAGAGGCTGTTTTGCGGCGCTTCTGATTTTACGGCGAGGATTTTTATCAGTTCATAAATATTGATTGCGAGCGCTTTAATTCCGGGATGTATGTGTGTGTGTGGCCTGGATTTGAGGGGATAGAATTTTCAATGCAACGCCGAGGGGGACGTCGATTCGGATTTGACGATGTCGCGAGACGTCGTAATGTTGATCTCTTCCGTCCATGCATCTATATCGGAGAGCTAGAACTTTATCTTTTATATTCTAGGAATCTGAATTTCAAATCACGCGCTATGATGACAGTATGACAAGGACGACGATCATTGATTATGGTTATAATAATGTTCCCGACGTACGGGCGTGGATCGTAGTGAGATCAAAGATCGGCGGTCAAGTGTTCCAGCGCGTCATGCAAAATGTCGCGTAGGCCTCGTGGTATGTGTGGCCACTTGAATACTTGAGTATTTTTCTCTCCCTCTGGTGGATACACCCGGTAATTGGAGAGACCGCGGGGCGAGGAAAAGCCGAGATTTTCCTGCGCGGACGTGATTAAGATAAAACAAGCGAATCTTGTTGGGAGCATGTTGTCCGGATCGACTGCCATGAAGTGAAAGCATGGAGTCGTTGTTCTGCGCTTCGGTCGAGCTGGCGTGCGGATAGAAGTTTCAGTTATTGTTAGATTTATGGTTGACAATGAGTTGGCATGCGTTTAGGCTAAGATATTTTTTATATATGCGCTCTGTTACTGGCGTAGGTTTTTCTCTCAAGAGTTTTTTCCTGCGTCGCGGGCAAAAGCCTGAGTGAATGCAGGAACAGAGCAAAGACGTAATGTGAAGACGGCTACGACTGCGGAGCACGTGCGCGTTCGGGAAGAGAGGGTCTTTGTTCGCGGCGCGGCGTTTACGGCCCAGCGCTGCGCATGGCGCAGGGGTTGGGTCCGATTTTTTATAGCTTTTCGCGGAGGGAAAATTTCGAGATTTAGATGCATCGACATCTGGCGATTCAAACCGGCGGACGAGACCCGGGAAGAGGAATTCGAGTTTTGGGGACTTTGCGGGGGCGAGCGTCGCCCTGTGTGCTCTGCGGGGTCAGTCTGAATCGCGATACGGAACTGAGAGCTTCATCTTGTAGTTTTTGTAAAAATATAGTTTTTGCATTTTCTAATTAAATACTTACGAGTTTTTATTTTAGTTTGCGTTTTAATTGTATAAGTTTTTATCCCTTTATTATTTTCAGTCTAATCGATTTTAGCTTGATTTCATTTTTTTATAGTTTAAATAAATTTAGTCATTTTTTATTAGAGGCGCGAACTCCGAGCGCGTCACTGCTCCGGTGAGCAGCCACAAATAAGATGATAAAAATTAACGTATACGAGCTTTTGCAATAATTTATTCTCGTGCATTATTTACATCCATTCGTTATCGTACAGCAAAAAATCGCACAGCCCCTCGTCCCTTGCATAATTATATACACTGCACGCACTCCGAGACGCTCTCATTTTTACATGCCTCCGTCTCTCGCACTCAGACACTCGTAATTAAAGTTAATTAAGATTCATAATAAAGCAAAAATGCCTTCTGGGCCGGTGGAAAAGCTTCTCTTTCTAACTCTCTGCGTCTCCACGATGTACATAGTGCATAGACAAGTGTAGAAAGAGGATGAGGACTCGGCCGCCTTTTCGTAATTCTATCTTTAAGAACAAGCTAATAAAGTAAGGCAATAAACTCAAGTCAGCCTCACTTTCCATTCTCGCCCTGGCTTTCGCTTCTCGCATTGTTTTTCTTCTCCCCCCCTATCTCTCTCTCTCTCTTTCACTCTCTTATGTACATATATACTTATAGCGCACAGCTGCGCGCACTGGACGAAATTAATTAACTGCAAAATTAATTAACCCGCGCGAGCGAACGTTCCCGGCTTTTCTTTCTGATGCGGCCGGGGGAAGGACTTTTTCAATGGACCTGTCAGACGCGCGAGGAGATTAAAGGAGAAGACGGTAGCGCAGCAGCGACGCCTTATATACATGTATACAGCTACAGCACGCGACGCAGTAGCTCATCCTCGATCTTTGGATTACGGACTCTGTCTTCAGTTCTGTTTAACGTAATTACTCTGTAATTACTAAGCGCATACAAAGAATGTCGGAGTAGCTGGAGCTATACACTTATTTGAATATATTGCTGTATGATTATTATATTTTGAAAAAACTAAAATATTTTATTTTAATCAAAGCCGCGCACGAAAATTATTAAAAAGTCAACCCGTGATGAGCTCCTCAAATTAAAATAATAACCGCGAGCGCGTCAATTCAACCAAGCCGCAATGAGTAATTCGATACTCGAAGGCATAACTTTGATTACAGCCAGTTCCGCTAAAAGGCGCCTCGAAGAAATGGCAAATCCCATAGTGGCAGCCCGCAGGCCGTCGTTGGGCGTGTACAGCGTCGGTCTTTGAAAGCCGAAGTAAATGAAGGTGGAAGGCTGCGTAGCAGAGCTAACGGCCAGAGCGAAGGCGGCGAAAGTCGGATAAGGTATAAAAGAAGAGCGGCGGACTGTACTACTACGACTCGCGGAATGACTCGCGTTATTTCGTAAGGAGACCCGAGGCGCTGGTCGACTTGGCCGAGGGTGCCGGCTTCTTAAATGGTGTTTAATAAGGGTGCAATGGAGGCTTTTGCGCCGTTTGGGTGAGAATCTCACCCCCCGATATTTTTTGGGATCGTCATTGCGTGGGCGGGTTAGGTCTCTGTAAGAGATACGGATAACAAGCTTAAAAATTCTTTCAATTATTTAATACAAGATTCCATTGTGAGTAATTAAGCTATGTAGCGTAGTGTATTATGAATAATTCTTTGTTAAACAACAATATATTGTTCAAAGCTCCGCCTTCTCCACACCGCGAAGAAATATAAAATTTTTTTTTTAATATCCAGCCAAAACGTTGCAATATACACTGCAAATCGGAAAGGACGCGCGTGGGTCCAGCTACAGCTGAAAAGCAATTTTCTTCCTCACACGTATACACACATAGTGTACATAAATCCTCGCGCAAGCCAGCCGCGATATTGAATCAAACGCCGTGTGCAAGTGTGTATATACGTATATATACATATATACGCTCGCTGCACCCAAAGATGCAGGAGAGATAGCTTTATTTAGCGAGCTCGCGCAGTCACTAACTAGATACTCGAGAAGATAGAGCATATTATACCTATAGCTGTACACCCTATACATACACACACACATACACGCGCGCCTAGACGAGTCTTGGAATTCTCGGGAAAGAAATTTCATCGCTGCGTATACAGTAGGAGAGTATAGGCAGCGTGATTGTCGGTATATAAACGGATCAGTGAAGCTTGGGAGTCTATTGAGGGTAGAAGAGGATAAAAAATAAGACCGGATTTAAGAGGCGACTTAATGGTTCGGTCAGCGCTCGGCCGATGATGAGTTGACTTTCAGAGGGGGATCCGATCTGCTCGGAGTTTAATATGCCACGCATATAGCGTCGGATGAGTATATCGTGAAGAGATTGCAAAATAAATTCAACATCAAAAAAAAGAAGTTATTTCGCGAAGTCTTTGTTTGCCTTGAGAGCAGACAAGACCGAATTAAGTTTTTAGCTATATTGAGATTCGAATGATTTAATTATTACTGATTTTAAGATTTTCACTGATTTTAATATTTTTGAAGGAAATTAAATAAAATAACACTTTTTATGGGAAAAAGTCCGCAGACATAAAAAACCCAATTTATTAAGAAGAACACAAGAAAAACAAACGTTGATTAAGAATACAAAACTGCGAGTGAAGTCGACACAAAGAAAAACGCCGTTGAGCGCGCACGCAACACGCGGTACACGCAAATCACACATTCACATGCACACACGACTGTTCAATTTTATTGTTGCTGTCACAGTTTGACAAAAGAAAAGAAAACCGAACGTGGGTCGGTTGATGAACGCAACACGCGACTCGTGGGGTCCCGTATATACGTCGCTAGGCCACAACAAAGGCAAACCGCTCGTGGGTCGGTTATGAATAAAATGCGATTTAATTGAATATTAAACTCGCGATATTAGTTTGAACTTTATAATCGTAATCGCGTAAAGCAAAGTCAACAACGAGGAAGACTTCCGCTCGTTGGAATGGCTGTCGACTGACTGACCGGCATGCACCCGCACGGGAAGATGGCAAAAAACGTGGCGCGAATGCGCGCGCAAGAACGAAGCGCCCGGCAGGTGCTGCCACCACCTCGTGAGCCGTGTTGCGACGCAACATACTCCCGGGGAAGATTGCAGAATCGGAGTTATAATTTTACGAGATGACGCAAATAGAGTTCAAAAAAGATACAAGCAACGCTTAATTAATCGCAACATGAAGTTTATAACTAATTATATCGACGAACAATAACATATTTACAAACGTTAAACTTACATTTTAACGCTAATCTTGATTTTACTTGACAAGGAACAGACTAGACAAGTAAAAGATCAGTTTCCTTTGGAGTGACTGATCTGTTGATCACAGATGATTATCCTAATGAACAATATTTACAAGAGATAGCTTAAACCTATGAAGATAAAATACTACTTAATAACTAGAGGGAACCTCAACCATCTTGAAACCTAATACCCGAATTTTCCGTATTAAGCATCGCGTCGCAAAAGCCAAGCTTCGCGCTTGACTCCTGAGCTTCTGGCAGTAGAAATTCCGGATCTACTTCTCGCGGGCCAGGTATATAAGGTGCTACACAGAATACGACGTGGCTCAACTCATTTATGGCAAGCCAAATCGCGCACATCTGTGGCAAAAATCGGCATTACAAAACGACGCTAATGGTGAGGTTCCGATGCGGTCGCTAACGGTCATAACAATTTGTTAATCTAAGTCGTGGGAAGAATACACAAACGGGTGATGTTACGCTTGTAGATGCCGGTTGAAGTTTTGACAGAAGCTACTCGAGCGATGCCGTCACTCCCAGGATGTACCTCGACGATCACACCCAGTGGCCATCTTGAACAATAGGTGATATCGTCCATTAGAATCACCACCGATCCAACGATGAGTTCCGCAGTAGAGTCATGCCATTTTTGGCGGGTTTGCAATTCATGCAGGTACTCCTTATGCCATTTATTCCAGAAGTCCTGGCGCATTTTGGTAAGGAATTTGTACGTCGAGAGTCGATTTCCTGGAACTGAAAAGACAGATTTTTCTGGTAAGACATTGAATGGACGTCCTACTAATAGATGAGCAGGAGTAATGGACACAGGATCGTTGGGGTCAGTAGAAAGCGAACAGAGAGGACGAGAATTGAGGATTGCCTCAATTTGGATGAGAAGAGTGTTAATCTGTTCGTAAGTGAGTTTCTGATCCTTGAGAACACGCTTAAGATGGTGTTTGAAGCTTTTGACAGCTGCTTCCCAAATACCTCCGAAATGAGGAGACAGAGGTGGATTGAAATGCCACTCTATCCGTTTGGCAATGGCATAAGTGCCTATTGTCTTTCGAAATTCTGGAGTTTCAAAAAGATCATAAACTTCACGAAGTTCGTTACTAGCCCCAACGAAATTAGTGCCATTGTCCGAATAAACATGTTCGGGGACTCCTCTGCGGCTGATGAACCGATCAAAGGCAGCCATGAAACCTTCAGAGGAAAGATCGGTCGCCAGTTCGATATGTACGGCCTTACAAGCTAGACACACAAAAACGCAGCCATAGGTTTTGATGAACGACCTATTTCGATCCTTTTTTTCTTTGATTAAGATTGGACCAAAGAAATCTACTCCTACATGAGAGAAAGCTGGCGATTCATTTATTCGAGTCTTGGGTAGATCGGCCATTTGAGCATGAACGATTGTTGGCCGTTGACGAATACACTCCACACAATGTCTAACAACATTCCGCACTTGGTTTTTTCCATTGAGAATCCAATACTTCGATCTGATGGAAGAAAGAGTGGATTGAATTCCAGCGTGGAGATTGACACGATGAACCTGGCGGATAATCATATCTGTAACCGGATGTTTACTAGGAAGTAAAACTGGATGTTTTTGATTGTATGGAAGATCCGACAATTTCAAACGACCCCCTACCCGAAGTAACTTGTCGTCTTTGATAAAAGGATGTAAACTGCCTAACCAAGTTTTGAGATTGGGAAATTTTTTCAATTGACGAATTTCAATTGAAAAATTTTCGGATTGAACCATGAATATGATTTGATCTTCTGAATTTAATAATTCAGAGACCTCCAATGGTCGGATCAACTGGAGAATCTTGGAAATCCTATCCTTCGATTCGGAGATCTCTGGGAACAACCGTTCTGGTTTCTTTTGAGATCTGATTCGTTTCCAACGCAGAATAAAAGCAACAACCCTCACAAATCGTTCAAAACTCGAGAAACGCAAATAGATTTCGCTGTATGCAGGCTTGGTAAGAAAACAACCAGCCCTTTTGAGACCTAGAGTTACCGATGAGCAAGGAGTGGATGATTCAGGCCATTCTCCTTCGGGAAGACGTAACCAATCAGGACCAGAATTCCACAAAGAATTAGCTAGAAATTCAGATGGTAATTGGCCTCTGGAAAGTGAGTCAGCTGGATTGTCTTCAGACTTAACATGTCGCCAATGCACGATGTCTGGTAACGATTGGATGTACGATACCCGATTAGCCTCGAAAGTTTGCAATACGTGAGGAGATTTCTTTAACCAAAAGAGAACGATGGTTGAATCGGACCAAAGGTAGATCTGATCAATGGAAAAATGGAGTTGAGATTTAGACTCAGAAAGGAGCTTTCGAAGAACTACAGCCGCGCTGAGTTCTAGCTTAGGAATGGTAAGTCCCTTCAGAGAAGCCACTCTAGATTTACTGCAAAGCAATCGAATAGAGACATGTCCAAGAGCGTCAGATGATTTGACAAATAGACATGCTCCGTATCCAGAAATACAAGCATCGCAAAATCCATGAAGCTCGCTCCTAATGGGATTCGCAATCAAAATCGTGCGAGGAATTGAGAATTCCGTAAGAAGAGGCAACTGAATAGAAAACGAATGCCATTTGGTATAGACATCCTGAGAAAGAGATTCATCCCAATTTACCTTAGATTTCCAACAGTCTTGCATTAATACCTTAGCATACAAGATAATTGGTCCTAACAATCCAAGAGGATCAAAGATCTTGGATATCTCTGATAGGAGCCTTCGCTTGGTCACAGTAGTCTCGTTATCCATTTTTACAACTGTATATTTTAATTGGTCATTCTCGGAATCCCAAATGATTCCCAGCGTTTTCTGGATTGGAGTCTCTTTGACCATGTGATCCAACTCGAAAACTCCTGAATCTATTTTGTCCAAAATAGATCGATGGTTCGATGCCCATTTTCGAATCAGAAAACCGCCTCGACGCAGCAACGCAATCATTTCGTCACGAATGGCTAAAATCTCCTCGAACGAATCCGCTCCGGATACAAAGTCGTCGACGTAAAAGTCGCGAATAAGCAATTTGCTAGCTCGAGGAAAATCCTTCGCTTCATCGTGAGCGAGTTGATGAATTGTGCGTATTGCTAAGAAAGGGGCAGCAGCCATGCCAAAAGTGACGGTATTTAATGCCCAAGTTCTCAATTTTCCTGTTTTTGGATCAGGCCAAAGTACCTTTTGGAATTTTCGATCTTCTGGATGGACAAGAATTTGACGGTACATCTTTTCGATGTCCGCTGTTACAACGAATAGATGGCTACGAAAACGTAAAACTTGCTCGAAGATGGTGTTTTGAATAGTGGGACCCACAAGGAGAATATCATTAAGCGAAATGCCTGTCGAAGTTTTAGAGGAAGCATCGAAAACAACCCTATACTGCGTGGTTTCGCTGGACTCCTTGACCACAACATGATGAGGCAGATAACAGCCGTCTTCGGTGTCGTCATTAGGAGTCATATGACCTAAAGTGATGTATTCTTCCATAACTTTGTAATAGTCAGCCTTTAACTTAGGATCTTTCTCGAACCTTCGTTCAAGAGAATAATAACGACGAAGGGCCTGTGATCGAGAACTACCTAACTCAAACTTGTTGTCCTTAAAGGGTAAGCGAACCGTGTATCGACCGGAGACAGGGTCACGAGTGGTGTGAGCGACGTAATGCTCTTCGCAAGCTATTTCTTCCCGAGATCTTACGGGTTCATTAGGAAATTCTTCGATTTGCCAAAAACGTTCGAGAAGTTTGTCCACTTTAACGATGTTACATGAAGCTTGTTTTGAAGAAGTAAGCGGGTCTACACCTCCAGCTACTAACCATCCTAACCTAGTTTTTTGTAGGATGATCTCCGATCGAGTTTCCTCGTTACGCAATTTAATCTGTCCTACCGCAAAGGTGGACAAAGTAGTTTTAGAAGCAAGGAGCAGATCGATGGGTTTAGGCAAATGAAACTGAGGATCGGCGAGTTGAATATGTTTCGGGATGTCAAAACGATCGCGAGGAAAAGCTTCGTTAGGCACGGCTTCTGCGATATTCGGAACTAGCAAAAGGTGTAAATTAGCTTGAAATTTGTTATAACTCGATTGCAAAGTAGTTGAAATTTGACTCTTTGAAACAGTGCACAGTTGGTCAACTGCTCCTATGTTAACGAGGCAAGAATGTTCTATTAAATTTAATTTTTTAGCAAATTTTTCTGAAACTAGATTTACGTTGGAACAGGTATCAAGCAGAGCACGTGCCACGATAAAATTTCCTCGAAAATCTTGAATCTTGACAACAGCAGTTGTCATCAATTGAGAGTCCATGGGAAAAGCAACAGAAGTATATGTGTATCCATGGAGTCATGATTGAGGATTCGAAGAATTAGGAACCTCTTTAGTTGAAGATTCAGAAGTCTTTGACGCCTCTGGCGCCTTCGACGACTGCGATCCAGAACCCTTATCATTGTGGAGTTTTGTGTGATGAGCCTTCGAACACTTCTTGCAACGGTGTTCACTCTTGCATGGAAAAGGATGTTTTCCGAGACAATTGCGGCACACCTTATTGCTGTTTACGAATTTCCATCGTTCTGAAACGGACAGCTTCTCAAAATCAACACATCTGAATAAATTGTGTTCGCCCTTGCATTTTGGACAAGTGATTTGAGAAGCTTGAGAAGTTGAAGACACTCCAGAAGTGACCAGAGAACGAGCGTTCTGTTTCGGGTTCTTAGAATGCGATTGCGGAACGGCTTCCCCAGAACGTTTTCTGCTATTGGGAGCAGTCGAAAAAGTGCCATGCAGAGATTGCAGTTTGAACACTGTATTGTCAATAAACTTGAGAAGATCGTCCAACTTAGGGAAAGCATTGGGTTCTAGTCTATCTTGCCATCTACTAGAAACTGCAGGAGGTAGACACCTCTCTATTATCCTAACAACTAAATCTTCGCTAGGCGCTCTTCCCAAGCGCTCAAGAATATTGAGACGTTGGCGAACGTTGTCCACCAAAGATGACAAATCCTCATCGCACGCCTTCTGCAAGCGAGGAAGATCTAACAGAGCATCTAAATGTTGATTTGCGACGATACGCTTTTGATCGTAAAAACTGAGAAGACTGGTCCAAGCCTTCTGATAATCGGCTTCACACGGATCGTAATGGGACACCTTTGCTAAAGCCGCTCCTGTGAGCAGAGAAAACAACTGACCGGCCTTCACGGCATCCGATATGTCCGTACGAGTATGAACGAGCGTGGTGAATTTGCTCTTGAAATGGGACCAAGTTTCACGATTACCGTCAAACATAGGCAGTGATACCTGAGGAATTTTGGGAAGAGCCTGATGCTCCGCGAGAACGATTGTACTCGCATTCAGAGTGGAATTCGCAATTGGGATTGGCGGATCAACACTCCGTTGAAGTTTCTCAACAGCAGCGCCAACCTCAAAATAACGATCAGAGAGATCGGGAAACGAACCTATCGAAGGATTGTCGGGATCTAACTGGGAAAGTTCATCATTGTACTTCATGTACTCCTTGTGTAATGAAGACAAAATATCCAACCTTAACTTCGCATTGGTTGCCTCTGGGTTGGCACCCTTGACATAAGTTTCGACTCTCGTTATTTGAGATTCGAGTGACTTATATTTTTGTTGAATGTATGCAACACGCTTGCTTTGGTCAGCAGTGAGAGACATTGTTGAAAAATATGAATGTAACCAAAAAAGGAAAATAAACTTTTAAATAACGTAAAAAGCTAGTTATACGAAAAAAATTGCTTGGCCTTTAGATTACACAAAATGATTTTAATTTACTGAAGTTACTCTAGTCCAAGCAAAGGAATAAATTCAAGAACTTGATTAATTATTATAAAAAATTTAAATTATAACGAAGTGAAAGGATGATACAAGGCAATAAAAAATAAAAAAAAAAAAAAAAAAACTTTATAAAATTCAATTAAATTGACCAAGAAAAGATAACTAATTGCGAATCGTTATTTTCGAATAACGAAGCAACGCAACGTCCTAATAAATTTCCGAAACCGTGGAGAAAACGATTCCGGAAAACAAAATATAATAATCGGATAACTATTCGAAAAAACGCTTGCGGAAAACTCAAACGAATGCAAGTATATGATTAATAGAGGCGAGAGAATTGAAACAAAAACTTATCTTAATCACAATCCTGGACATCCTTCACGACGAGATGGCCAGCTGGGTGGAGAGGTGACCTGGTCGTGGAGTGACGGCGGCAAGACAATGATGATGTTGATAGAGTTGGATGACGTCACGCTCGACGAAACTTTCGGCCCTTTATGACGCGAGAGTTTTTCGCAGAATCGCCACCGATACACCGGTTGCCACGCGCACAACGGGTCGGCACTTGTTTGTGTGACGTCACTCGCGAACGATAGTGAGGAAAGACCTCACAGGAGGCACCATGAAGAGATTGCAAAATAAATTCAACATCAAAAAAAAGAAGTTATTTCGCGAAGTCTTTGTTTGCCTTGAGAGCAGACAAGACCGAATTAAGTTTTTAGCTATATTGAGATTCGAATGATTTAATTATTACTGATTTTAAGATTTTCACTGATTTTAATATTTTTGAAGGAAATTAAATAAAATAACACTTTTTATGGGAAAAAGTCCGCAGACATAAAAAACCCAATTTATTAAGAAGAACACAAGAAAAACAAACGTTGATTAAGAATACAAAACTGCGAGTGAAGTCGACACAAAGAAAAACGCCGTTGAGCGCGCACGCAACACGCGGTACACGCAAATCACACATTCACATGCACACACGACTGTTCAATTTTATTGTTGCTGTCACAGTTTGACAAAAGAAAAGAAAACCGAACGTGGGTCGGTTGATGAACGCAACACGCGACTCGTGGGGTCCCGTATATACGTCGCTAGGCCACAACAAAGGCAAACCGCTCGTGGGTCGGTTATGAATAAAATGCGATTTAATTGAATATTAAACTCGCGATATTAGTTTGAACTTTATAATCGTAATCGCGTAAAGCAAAGTCAACAACGAGGAAGACTTCCGCTCGTTGGAATGGCTGTCGACTGACTGACCGGCATGCACCCGCACGGGAAGATGGCAAAAAACGTGGCGCGAATGCGCGCGCAAGAACGAAGCGCCCGGCAGGTGCTGCCACCACCTCGTGAGCCGTGTTGCGACGCAACATATCGTTTTTATTGAATAATACATTCTTTTTTTTTCAATATTCGACGTTGAAATTTGGGATTTGCTTGGGCTGAAGACTATATGGATGTGGAAATGTTATATATTTGGAAAATCCTGCCTTTCAATTCTGTCTTCTTCATCAGTTAATTGTAGTGAGTAAAAAGTATAAAATATGACCGATTATCGGATAATGCAGATTAAGAGCTTTCCCATTACTGGAAATGGATGAGCTGTCCACTCCACTGGTTTTAAACATTGATTAAACAGGTATGTCTATATTTGAAAACCAAAGGATACTATGGTTAATGTACGAAGCAATAATACAATTGTCAATTGCATATCGGTGAATACTGGAAATATTTCAAAGCACAAACGACTTTATACATAGTAGAATAAAATATACAATTAAAAAGAACTATTTCCTTCCCTTTCTTTACGTACACCTTCAAACCCTCAAAGTCTTGATACACTTAACTTCAATAATATTTGCTACATTCAAAGCACGGAAGAATCCTTTTACAGAACCTGCAGTGAATAATTAAATTACACTCCAATTCAAAGGGAATGAATTCATCACTTTCATGTGCATAAAACCAAATTAACCAAGACTCTCGCACTACGCTCCGACGCGTTACGTCATCACTTTGAGCCCCCTTACAAAACCCGTCATCCGTAAAAATAAACCAGCAATACGTTAAGATCTTTCATCGCAGGCATATCGCAAAGAGACGTAATGATCCGTTAGACACCCTCCACGTATACTTCTGCTGCATACAGAAATTCTTAGCTGATCCACCGATGTCCACAAGCAAATATAGACCGCCATGTGAAGCGACGACCATCATAGAGGGTAGAGTAACGCAAGGCGTAACTCGCGTTACCGCGTCACGGAGTTTCCGAATCTAATCCAGGATTTTCCAGAGCGTGCGAGCCTCATTTTCACTCGTCGAATCGAGTTCCCTCGCGTCTCTGTCGCCGCGACTCGACACTGCGCACATATGCATGTATATTCAGAGGAGGACGAATCCTCCTCCGCCGAGTTAATTTGTTTCGCGCGCGGCTGTCTCTTTCTCGTTCTTTCCGCTTCTCTTTTTTCCGCGTTCTCTTACTCGGCACGTCATAATTGAATATTTAAAACCATGCGGGTATACATACTGCAATGCTATTCGCGCGACTTTCGACCGCGTGACCCATATATCTTGTCTTGCAAGGTTTATGCTTTAATTCAATTTTTTCTTTTTCACAATGTTTTTTGCCACTGCTTGTCGTTTTGTTTTTGTTTTTTGTTCTTGCAAAGCCAATTGTAATCGTATGCTTGTACAACATTAATTCTTGTGTACAATTAATTTGATGAATCGCTAATCGTTTTATTTTTCTCGCACGGAAAAGGGCTTCTTTTGTTGGAATAGAAACACCTGCAAAGTTGCAGAAGACTTTCCAGGAAACGATCGATTATACCTAGGGAGGAGGCTTAGCCTCTCGCGGGGCGGTTACTCCAGCCATCGGACTTCCCGCGCGTAAAAGTTGAAGAAAACGCACTTAACGATTTCTGAACTCGAAAAAAAGGATTATTTGCTAGAAATGATCAGTTTGAAAACTTTAGAGGCTACATCGAGTTCTCGATTGAGTTAGTTCTCGATCCTATTACCCGCGAGAGGAAAGAAGCTTCCCCGAGATTCCGAAGCCGATGCGCAGCTCGCAAATCTCTGCCGAAAACTAGCTAAGTGGATAAGCCCGTCTGTAGACCAACACATCTGAATAATTAAAACCTCGGCTGCAGTGTATACCGACGTATGGACACACCTTCGAGTCACACTTTCATCGCTGATACGACAAAAAAAAGCAACACTGCCTCTCTGCGCCTCATTCAAGATTCTCTTTGACTCTCCGTGTTTATATACATACTCGGCTAAAAATGCGCGCTCATTCACTGACCGAGAGAGCTTTAACCCAGTTCGCACCTCCGTCTCCATTTTAGACACTTATCGCTAGGCCGAACTCGAATTCGTTCCAGCCGCGTGCATCCACTCCCCCCCCCCCCCCGCGACAACTTCTCAGTCCGATCGTGCCATTTTCTCGAGAACTTCTCTACTCCGGTCGTTATAACCACAAGTATATAAGTACGCGCGCGTGTATGTGTGGGTGTGTGTGTGTGTGTGCGCGGATGGAGTAGGGGGAGCGTATAGCCGAAGCCGCAAGCCACGATGCGCGAGCTACCTCAAAGACTCCTGGTGACGCGCGCGGCTTGCACTTTAATTAATGCGCCGAACCAAAGACCCGTTTTTGCCGAGGGAGAGAACGCGGTGCACGAGAATGAGGCAGAGAGATATGTATAGGGCTGCGGGTGAGGATTGGGTGGCGCGCGGGAAGCTTCTTCGGTCGTGAGTGACTTTAATTAGACGCGCGCGAATCTTGTGGTTAGGCGATTATTTATGCCTCGATAAATTGATTTCTCAGAGGGGCTGCTACACGCAACGAGCTACCCCTACTGTGCCGCGACGTCTATTAAGCTCGAGGGCTAGATCAGCGTCTACCTCTGCTGCTGCTGCTACTACGCTTCTTGCAAATCAGAGCCGGATTTGTCGGAATTTCTCGGAATTCACTGTTTGTAGTTAATTGAATTTGAGAATTATGCGATGAATACGACTATTTCGAAATGCAGCCCGCGTACTACTACATTGATGTGAAATCGCACGATAGACGCGGTAAAAATGTAAGTCAATATTGCTACAATACAAGCGTACGGGTAAACAACCAACGAACATTGATCCGATAATTTCGCTACTAATATGGCACACACACAGCATATAGAATAGTGCGCACTGAGACCTGCAAAATATCAACAATCAATAACTCAATTCGCACAATCACCCAAAAACAATCAGGACAATAGCCCGGGTTTGTGTGTGTGTCTGTGTGGTTCGGGAAAGCTCGACCGTCGCGCAGCTATCCAGGTAAGCTTTATCACCGTTTTGCCTCTCCACGATTCTACCTGGGGCGCGATTAAGTCTCCGGCACATAACGGCTCGAGCTCACGCGAGCTCGAAATCACCCGCGGAGAGACGTTGGCCGCATGCGCGCGACGACAGCAGCCAGGCACTATTTTGAAAATGCCCCCGAGGGAGCTGGATTTCAATCACGCCATGACAATGCGCACGAGGAAACGAAAAAAGACGCACACCTACTGAGCGAGCCAATAGCGACGCTTCAATTTTCGTCACCTGCGCTGGAGGCTGCATAATGCGCTGGTCCAGACGCGCACGATTGCTTTCTTTTCATTGCTCTCCGGTACATGTTTTCGGAGGCTTTGTTTTGAATATGGCGTGTTATTCCACTCCCGCGTGAATGTGCGAAGGCACAAGGAAAATCAAGTTACATAATGAATATGCGTTTGAGTTAGTTTTTATTCTAGTATATTTCCAGCATAGACTATTTTCGAGTTGGCACACTCTTGGAGAGAGATTTTTAAGTTCTTTCTTCCTTGACGGTCCTGTCGAATCTGCCGTCTCCCTCGTCGCCTCGACAGCACGAAGTGTTCACGAGGACCCGTGACAGAGAGAGGGAAGTAGGCGAGGCCTCCGAATTTGTAACGGAGCTTCGTATTGGGAAATCGAGCTTATAGGTGGGACTGGAAAGGGAGTAGGAAGGGCTTGGGCCGGTCGGGGGTGTAGTTGCTGCGTCACTACGCCGGGCCTGCTTTGGAAAAACCCAAGAGCCGTTGTCTGCTCTACAGATGGAGTGTTTTATTACCGGGTCGGGAAACGTGCCTGTGCCAGGCATGAAGGGAATTAAAAGATTAGTACGGCTTTTCCGGCTATGATGATGCCATTCATGGCGATCTTCCTACTCGAGCCGCACTTTCTACGCAGGTAAAATTACATCAATCACGCATTTGCTCCAATTACAATAATTGAACTTATAAACTACGCGGCGCGACACGTCGTCAACTTCGCAATTTGGCGCGGACTTAAAATAACACACGGCCTGTACAGGACCGCGAAGGGCCTGCTCTCTTCATAGGCGACCACGCTCCGAGTCATCCCGCTCCGAGGCGATCAGGTCACGAGCAAGATTCATCTTGCTTCTCCCTGAGCCTCACCTTTTACCAATCCGCTCGACTGAGGGTGAGAAAAAGTCGACCGCGAAACGATTCTCTCAATCGCCGCGTCGCAGCCATATGTAGCAGCTTTTGATATGTGCTACGCTGGAGCGTCTGACTATCAGAGCTCGCGGCCGTGGACAAGTCTCCGTGTGTGTCGGTAACATGGCGACTAGCGGGAACATGGTAGCGATGGTTGAGAAACGATCGTCCGGTAAGTGCGGGGGATAATGAGTTCGAATTTGAGTTGGAGCTAGCGAGTTTGAGTAGTTGGAAATACAATCGCTGATGCTTACTCAAATATGGAGGGAAATTTTGATGTTGGAGAGAGAGGGGAAGCTCGTGTAGTAGTACATTGGAGCTGTTCAAGCTTAAGTCAAATTCGGGATCTGTTAAAAAATGCATAGAGTCAAATGGTTCAATGAGAGTTCACGCGCTGAAATGAATGCTTGCTTTCGTCTGACTGTAATCGGCTTATTCTACTTGATAATTCATTCCACGAATGTCTATTTTTATTATAATACAGTTCATCTCTCACGCGTTCATTTTAATAAGTTAAGTTTTGCTTTATTCAGAGTGAAACATTTTATCGTAAAAATAATTATACCAACACCTAGAGGCATCGCAAGCGTTGGGGAAACGCACGAGTGAATTTCGGAGCAAAGTCACGTTTATTTCCTCTTTTACGTCCCGACTGTGCCTACGTTTTGCGTGGATCTAAAACTGCCATAAAATCACTATAAAAACAAATTAACGCTCACCAGTAAAACTTTTCTTAAACTGCCTGGAACTACAAAGTCAACAATGGTCGTCACATGGTTTATCTATTGCAACTCTACAGGCCAAAGCTATCCATCTATTAATTTGTGAACAATCATAAAATCAACCCGCTGAAACACCTTTCCATAAAGATGTAATTTCGTCGAATGCTCGAGGTACAGCAGCGCGCAGCCAATTTAGAAGAGCAGCAATAAAAACCAGAGCCGCAACTGACCAGCCCCCGTAAGAAGCTCGTCTAGGTAGAAGCGAAGAAAAACTTTTTTAAGCGATCGACTTCAAACGTGAAAAGGGCATTCAGGAAACGCGAGAAGCGCGTACATATAAGACCAAGAAAAAGCGAGTAAGAGAGAGAGGGGGTAAAGCTCGAGCGAAGTGCTGTGGCGTAAAAGAGAAACTGGCGCTCGCGTCGCGCGGTGTATTTTTACTTTTTCTGCCTCTGCCTCTCTCTCTCTCTCTCTCTCTCTCTCTCTCTCTCTCTCTTCGAGCGTGTCATTAAAGAATTCCGCGGCGCAACGTAGCCTCGGTGAAATAAAGGGTAAAAACAGAGAGAGGGGAAGAGAAAGAGAACGTCGATGGGTCGCGATCGCGGTTTTCCCTCTATGCATCAAGGAAAACTTCTTTGCGCCGTGCCTCTCGCATCTCTATTTCTTGCTCGTTCCTTGTATTTACTCTCTCTCTCTCTCTCTCTCTCTCTCTCTCTCTCTCTCTCTCTCTCTCTCTCTCTCTATCTCGCTTCAACCTTAACCCGCCGACTACTTTTTCTCACTTTTCTACAGGACGTCGGCCATAAAACTTCATAAGTCCGGAAAAGAGAGAGGAAAAGGGAGTCAAAGTCCGCAACAAATATTTTTTCAGAGTTGTGTGCTGGCGTAGAAGTGGATTGCGCGATTTTATTAAAAATCCCGGAAGCTCACTCCGGCGGAGACAATTTTTTCTCGTTTCGTTGAACGGCGTTGCTCTCTTAGTTATGCGAGAGAGAGAGAGAGAGAGAGAGAGAAAGGGACCGGCCGAGAGTTAATGGAAAACTTCGGTTCGCCGAGAATTTTATACTTGCTTTCGAGGATCGTGAGGTGTACCGAGTTAAGCGTCGGGCCTTCTTTTGTCGCTGGCTGTCTCTGTACTTTTTGCTGCGAATGCGGGGGAACAGAGAGCTCTTTATATGAATTAATTAAGTTTTTTTCAAGAAGAGTGCTGAGTAGATCTTTTAGGTGGTAAACAGTAAACAAGTAGTATAGCAATAAACGATGTCAGCCATAGTAGCTATACGTCACGCCCACTTGGTTTCAATCATATAATACGCAATACCACAAAACTCCGATCGATATTTTGCCCACAGAGCTTGCAAGTTTCCTTGAAATCCGCGCATAGAATCCATAGCAGAACGCTAAAATCGCGTTGTCTTTCTTTCTCTCTGTCGTGTGGCTCGCCGGTGCGAAATAAAAGCCTCGGCAGTGCAGAGCGCCGCAGACACAGACTTTGCGAGTCGAGAGATCAGCAGCTTTTTATCTCGAGCTGCTGCTGCTGCTGCCGTCGATTCCGCGTGGACGACTTACTTGAGCTCGTTCGACCGGACCAACGTGTGCGGCGGTGGGAAAGTGAGAGAGAGAGAGAGAGAGAGAGAGAGAGAGAGAGAGTGAGGGGGAGAGGGAGATTGGGAACAGCGAGAAGGCGGTTTCACGATAAAACTTTCCGCTCGAGCGGCCCGTAGCCGTGAATTCTCGCGTTGTCTTCGCAATGGAGCGTCGTCGGGGGTCTCGAGAGGACAGAGAGCTTGCGATTCTTAAAGTTGTCGGGGCTGGAGGAAAGTTTGATTTGTTTATACTTGATTTGATTGGACGAGTCAGCGCTTTATAGAAAGTGAGCTGGGGATTAGACGGGGTGAGATAGAACGTAACCGAATTTGTTGACTTTGTCGAATCCGCAGCAGCTAAAAAGATTGTCTTTCGCTGATTTCATTTATTTAAAGCATCCTCGAGAATTCACCACTGTGTGTTTTTCATCATTCCACTGTTTCCATCCTATTTTTAAGCCTTTACCGGCTTCGTATTATCTTCTTCCACTTCCCGTATTAAATTTTTTAAATTCATTTTTATTCGCCCACACTCCCCACATTTAATATGATAAAATAGATTGTCTAAAGCCCCTGACGCGTTATTGTTATTTTTGTTACGGTAAACTCAAACAGGATCATTACTTTTTTACGTTTAATCCGAATAAAAGCATTCAAACGAATATTTCGCGAGCGTTTATCTCGGGCGCGCGATGCGAACAATATTTAAAACATAAGTGCGACTCGCATGCCTCGCAGTTTTAAAAAACTTAATGCTCTTATAAATACAGCCGCGCGCCGTATTCCATTAGCATCCACGGCTGTATGATATGATAATAACAATAATGCTAACAAACCCTCTCTCTCTCCTTCGTGCTTTATCCCAAACGCGAGCGTGGAGAAAAAAACAGGAAAAAAACTCATAACAATGCAGCAGACGACCCTTTACCCAACTGACGCTGAACCGCGCACACAATTCTTCCTTTGACTATGCTCAGTCACAGTCTCCCCCTAATCGCCCGATAAACCCTCTTCCTCTGTGTTTCTCTCGCTCTCCGCAGCGCGTGATTCTTCTCTATCTCCAGACCGTGATAACCAGCTACAAAGCTTTGATTATTTCGCGCTCGCGCGCGCGACGAGCCGCAACATCTCTTCCCCGCGCGCACTTCTATTTCTCGCTCCCTTCCTTTTTGCACGGCCGTCTGAGAAAAGCAATTTGCCCGAGCATCTTCGCTGCCGCGTGCGTATATTCCTCGCCGAGCTTTTTCCGATGCCGAGTACATGTGCGCAGAGAAAATACACGGCTTGCTGCGATCGAGTCTAACGTACAAATTAATTGATGGTGACGGAGCTTTTATTATCCCATCGATCATGCGAATTAGCGCAAGCTGGGGGAGCTACCGGGGTGTGTAACGATCGGCTTGTATAGGTGGCGGAAAAACGTTATCGCGAGTACGGCTGGCATTTTTTTTTCTCCGCTTACTCGACGGCGAGGGCTGCACTTCTGGCAGTGTATTTGAAAGTTGTCGTATCATCATCTGGGGATACGAGGGATGAGAAATATGAGATATGCGTATGCACGTTCTGCTATTCCAAGAAGCTTATTTATGGTCATTGTTTACCTTTCATTCGCGAACTCACTCATCTGTGTACTTTTCATTTTCTTTTAGCATTAGTTCGTATACAGCGCATCGTGGAGAGAAAAAAATGTTTACGAACCATGCTACACACAGGAGAATATCCAGAGCAGCTCAGAGCTATACGTACCTGTAACAAAAAAAGTATTTTTGCTTTATTAGCAAACAGAATACGTTTCATAAGGCGAGCTTATACTACGTTCTAAAATTTTCAGCGCTTGTTGGTTTCTAAATTCAAGTATGAGATTGCGTAATACACCATAAAAGCAAATCTCTCTCGAACCCGAGAGTTTTTTTCCAGAATTCCCGGTGCACTTTTTACTCGGAAAAGTTGAATTAACATAAACAAAAGAGCCGAAGCAAAAGGAAAAAAAACAGGTCCATGAGCGCATACAGCATGACAAAGAAATAAAGAGATTGAGCGACGAAACGGATGAAAATAACAGATGAGCGCCGAGCAAGATAGAGAAGCCTGGAGAAGATAGATGATTCGGGCGATTCTTCAGAGACTCGCTATAGCATTTCTCCGTCGTTCACAAAGGAAGTCTAGCCGCGTCACTGATGACTCTGCTATGCGCGTGTTCAAGTGCACGAGTACACCTTCCAAGCGAAAAGTCTCAAGAAAAAAAAAGAAAAAACACGCAACTGCTGCTGCAGCTGCATTAAAACGAGTCTACGTACACGAGGTCCCGATGAGTTTTACACGCATGTAAAAGCATCAGGCGAAAAAAGTTTCTCAGAGGCGAGCTGTATAAGAAAGGCTGCGACGTTTACGAGGGGAAAATTACACGCCGGAATGTGAAACACGCGTCGGCTCGTTTAGTTTCTCGCGGGGAACGGAGAAAATGAAAATATGTTTGTGCTTGCACCTGCGATCATACTCTCGCGGTGGTGGGTAGGAAACGACGATGATGGGGTTATGCGTCTGGAAAAGAGTATTTCGCTTTTCGACGAATGAATCGTACATTTTTTTTGTTATTGCGCAGTGGTTGCTGTTTTTAAAAACTTTTCTACTTTTCTGTTGTTCGGAATCTGAATAAAATTCGTGGAAGGTATACTTTCGGACGAATAACCGCGTTATTCTTATTTTGCTTTAACGATAAAATCGATGCATTTACGGACCGCGAGTAAAGATCAATTAGAGCGAATTTGGTGGTAAATCTTCCAATTGAGCAGCTTGGAAAAACATCTAATAGCTTCTCCTTGGCGGGAGAGTCGATAAGGTGCTAAGAAAAACTTTTCGAGTAAATAAGAAGAACCTCTTAAAGAGTCCCAAGAAAGCAAGAATTACGCGATCAAGAAGGAAAAAGAGAAGTAGCACACAGAAAAGGGGGGAATTGCATTCGAAAGAGTGTTACGAAAGGGAAGTCGAAAATCGCACTATTGCGACTACTTCGTACGCGGTATAAGTATTATTATTACTGCTTCCTTATTAGCCGAATAAGTCACAAACTCTTAGGTTAAAATATTTAGTTCCAAGTTCGTTGCGCATATTGTCGTCTGTAATTTGTTTCATGCTGCTTTTTTTCTCTCCGTGTATTCACCGATTTTATTCGGTACACAGTTCGAAATGGACATTCTCAATGATCAATACACACCGTTGCAAAAACGCAAGCAATCCCGTGAAGACAGTCCCAAAAATAGCCTAGCCAATCCTAAACACCGTACAAGCTCGAAGTACAAAAAGTCCCCGTTGTCTAGAGTGCAAGAAAAAGCCTCGGCGCTTTCGAAGAAAGACACCGAAAAGGATGATTGGATTCGAACACGTGTAACGGGAAACGACTCTTTCCTTTACACTCGCGCAATTTCTCACCCTCCTCTGCTTCATTCACTACCTCTCTCTCTCTCTCTCTCTCTCTCTCTCTCTCTCTCTCTCTCTCTCTCTTCGCGTTCTCCCTCTCCCGCTGTACGTGACAAAAGACGGCGTTTATAGGGCAGACGAGGACGATGGGCGTCCCGCAGGACGAATCCCGGGAATCATAAGCGCCGCGCGACCCTTACTTATCGCCGTCGTCCGCCGAGGGGGAGAGCCCCGAATGGAAAGTAACCCGAGGATTCAAATTTCCTGTGTATCCGACGTAAGAGGATCGACTGAGAGTCGCCCTTCTTCTTTCTCTCACTCTACATCTATACAGCTTTGCGAGTTTCTTTCTAAAGGGACTCTGCGACGCGGTCAATCCTGAGGGTGGACCCTTGATCGTTCGCGATTGATAAGGAATATTTTCGGCGATGGAGCCCGCGCAGGCAATACTCCGAATTAGGAACGACGGCTCGTGAATTTAAATTATCGCGAGTGGGAGGCGACGCGAAGCGAAGTTTATTTCTGGATTCGTCGCGTAATTTAAGCGTTCACGCTTGCTCGGGGATTCAGCAAGGGGGGCTTTGATACTTTACGTGAAAGGGGGGTGCAAACCACAAAATTTTTCGAGAAGATTCATTTTATTATAGATATAATGCTGGCTCTCAATATCGAAACATGCAAATTTATTGGATCGATGTTGGCAAGGAATTATTCTCTAAGTGAAAGCGCAGCAGTTTCGAAAAATCTCGGAAGAACTGAATACACACACACACACACATAGACACAAATAAACGACATCTCGTTGTAAAATTATCCCGCAGCACTTCTGTATCAAGTTCTCTCATAGCCAAGCGCGAAAAACCGAGGCGCACGCGGCCCATTAAAACGCAGAATAAGCGAGAAATCTGGGACGTGAGTGCCGATAAAAAGGCCACTGAATAAAACACGAATAACGCGCTCTGCCAAAACTTGCTCGTGCGTAGCGTCGTTGCGTCATATACACGGGCTCGTATAGCGTTTAAAGAAAACGACGAATAGAGAGAGAGAGACACTCTCGCGGCGAAATAACAGGAAGAGACAGCAGCGATTCGAGAGAAGCGTATTAAGCAGCCGGATAAACGCGCGCCACGGCCACAGCGCTTCGAGTTTCGAAACTGCTCTAGCGCGTATAAACCCGCCTCGCGGCTTTCCGGCATAGTTTCGCGCTTGGGCTGTATACATATATATATATATATATATATATATATATGTTTTTTTCGGCTCCGATCGTAAAAATATGAGGGAAAGAGGAAAAAGGTTGCTTGGGGGACAGGACCGCGACAAGAGTATGCTATTAGCCTTTTTGCGCGGGCGACGAGATCTTCCACGCTTGAGGGGGACTTATTTTTCGCTCGAGGCTGTTCATGGCCGAAGATAATCATTCTCGAGGGGAAAACATTTAATTTGTTTTTCTTTCGTGGAGAAGTTGCCCTGGAGCTCGGCTTGTGCGTGTACGTGTTTTTATTGCGTCGGCTTCAAAATGTATTTTGAATCCACTAACGCGGTAAACACAAGTTTTTACTCGAGTTGCGGAGCTTCGGGCTTTGTGCGAAGATTTATTAACTTTATTCGCGAAATGGCAGAGGAATTTACTATGTGGGGTTGCTTTGTCGTAACGTTATCATCGTTTACCGGATTTACGTTGCTCTAGCAATTTTTCTTTGAGCAGCACGGACTTTTATAGACAGAAATAGAAACGAACTTTTCAAGAAATAAACAAGACCATTTTCGATTTGTTTCTCGAAACAAAGTGTACGTATCTCCGAAGGACACGCAATACTTCGAGTACATCCCGTGTTTACATAGACGATACTGTTTGAATTATCCGGCGAACGCAAAAGAGAATTCCATCAAACCCGAGGGCATCATAGTAGCGGAAACTACGTCGGAAATACATACGTACGTGGGTGAGTCGCGGTAGAAAACCGTTTCAATAGTAATACCCATCGCAAACAGTCTTTAAAACGCGCTATACTGTTTGCGGAAAAAAGAAGGTCGAGCTGGGGGAGAGGCAAAGTTCCAATCGTTTCTGCAGGATGAGAGGGGCCAGCCCGAGAGCGGAAGGGAGGGAGAGGGAGAGAGTTGAATTACAGAATGTGTAACGAGGCGAAAAGTAGGTCGCAAAAAATATCGCTTTGCATCTGATAATTGTCCCAGAGTCCCGGGCGTCCCTTTTTTTGCGCCCGACGAGCGAGAAAAAGCGAGCGAGAGAATAAGTACCGAGTAATGTAAAATGGTAGGAGATGGTCTGAGAGAGAGAGAGAGAGAGAGAGAGAGAGAGAGAGAGAGAGAGAACGAGAGGCTTGGAATGAGTGCAATGTCCATATTATGCAGATCTAATAATTAAACTTATTTTTTCGAATTTTCTCGTCAGACCGAGAGCTTCTTACCGGATCTACGTATTTGCTTTCTCCGACGTCGACAGCGTCGATGCGAAAAGTGAAATTAATTATAATCTCTTCTCGCCGATAAGCAAAGACGAATATCGATAACAGGAGCAGCGTGTCGTCGTCGCGACGACAGCGAGTTTATTAAATTCCCCGTAATTATCCGAAAAACCGTCGCGTCCTCGACTCAATTTTCCAATTAATTCTCATCACAAAGAGGCGAGCGCGACATCTCTCTCTCTCTCTCTCTCTCTCTCTGTCTCTCTCTCTCTCTCTCTCTCTCACTCCCACCAGTCCTTTCAATCGTCGCCACTCCCCGTCATCGTCGCATCAGAAGCACCGAGCGAAACTCTGCAGCGAAAGCAGCTCCCTCGTACACACACGCCACGTTTCCATACACGTGTACAGCGACAGCAGCAGCCGCTCTCGACACTACGTCGTGTTGACTTAGCGACGTTTCGATCGTCGAGTGTATTTGACTTGAAAATCCATCGTGGATTCTCAATATTTGAAGTGAGCGCGCGCACTTTCTCTCGCAAGCGCAGAGTCGAACGTAGAACCACCGCATCGTCGTCGAATGATCAAGACGAAAGACGTCGCGTCGGCAATGGCTGGCGCTTTCTTTTTTCTCTCGGCGCGCGACGTTATTACGCGTCTCGATGACTCTTGGAGGATTTCCCGCTGTGTGCTTTTATCCTCGGGCTGTGTGCCGACGAGCGCGAATTCACTTTTGAAGGAGTATCACTTGATAATCCGGCAGCTTCGATGCCTTTTTCGCGGTTATTTCGCGGTTCGAACTGATCGAGTGGGATCGAAAGTGTCGCACACGTGCGGTGACGGCTGTGGGCAGATTTCGCGCTTTTTTCTGCTGTTGAGGAGAGGCTTGCTGTTTTCTGAAGGGATATTGATATCAGTTTAATCGTCGAGGAACGCGTCGCAAAAGTGAAAGTGGATGATGAATAAAGTTGGTTTGTACGACGACGAATGCTTTTCAGCTTCGTTGCAGAGCAAAGTACACTTTTCAAGATCGAAATTTTTAATCGAAATTTTTTTCACCGGAAAAAAATCTCGGGCTTTAATTACAAGCGAACAACAACTTTTTCAATAAAAACCCAAACCAGTAGCCTACGTAGGTATAAAATGCGCAATCGAATCCCACTCAGCCCTGTATCATAACAAAATGTTCACCTGTACTCAATGAACGCGCGCAATCAGTGCCTCTACCCCCGATGAAAATTCAAAACCCGCCGAGTTTATCCTTCGACCGGTCATCGATACCCGAATAGATAAATCCGTTTGTACAAATTTTTACCCTAGCAACAGCAATCTTCATTCGAAAGAGACGCATACACAGCGCCAGCAGTTCTCTCGTCAAAAAGGTCACGAGCTAGCTGTGTGCGGTGGGCTCCCGACGAGATTCAACTCCCCCTCACTCTCACTGGCGCAATCGGGTTTACGATCCGGCAAAGTGATACCTCGGCTGCAGCAGCAGTGCAGCTCTCGAAAGGCGCGCAATGCATCCGCACGCGAGAGAAACGTCGTTACGCTGATTGTAATTGCGAGCGCGCTCGCGAGAGAGAGAGAGAGAGAGAGAGAGAGAGAGAGAGAGAGAGAGAGAGAGAGAGAGAGAGAGAGAGAGAGAGAGTACAAGCGAAAAGCGGGGAGGGGATGGATCGAGTTAACGGCCGTAAAAAAGGCGGGGATCGGCTGTACGGCATTTACGGCCGCGTATAATCGTATACGTATATTTATACAGCGAGTGCTTTCGCGTTTCGCGTCTTCATTGCCGGCTCTGACATCAATAATGATTTTTAGGAGGGACACACCGGAGGGAAAGAGAAGTACGCCGCTTTATACAGAGATGGGAGGGTGTATGAAGCCGCATGGGCCGCCGACTTGTGGTTGCGGCTGGGTGAGCTTCTTTGATGGTGAGTAAATGGGGTCGGAGTGGCAGTTTTAGCCAGACTACTTTGCCATCGGATGGGTGTGGGATGATTTTTACTATCCTCTACGTTTTTTTCTTTTTTGGGACAAGTGCGTACTTTATTAGAGAGCGCTTGAAGGGGAAAATGCTTTTTACGCTGATGTGAGATTTCATCAAACATCGCTTTCATATTCGATTTAAGAGAATTTTTGCAGCATTAGATATATATGAATTCGGGAATTATATTTAAAAAGAATTCTCAAATGGTATTTCTGCATATTTCTCATTCGTTAATAAAGATTCACTCAACTGAATTCAGAAGCTCTTCGTGAAACTTTATACATGTTCCTATCCACTGATCCTAATAAATTAAACGAGATCCACTCACACACCCCAACATATAGTACAAGCTGATTACCTGTAAAAGGAGTAATACCCGAGGAAAAATGCGCGCGAGCTTATATTTGCGACAGCGGATTATCTTTTTCCAAAATATAAGTCACCTACCGCAATGGCATACCACAGACGCAGCTGTTTTTGCACACTGCTTCGTAGCTTCGAGGGCCGACGGCGGTTGTGCTCGTCATCGTCAATGTCGACACGAGACGAGAATATTAGCGCGCCAGAAGCGCCGCTACCTCGATAATCCTGCTTTTGCGATTATTAACGAGAGCGAGAGAGCTCGTCGAAATTACGTTGTGGCGAAAGTGCGACTTTGAAGCTTTACGACAGTCGAGCTTTTTAATACTTTAGTCAGCTTTCAGACGCGCTTGCTTACCTAAGCAGTGTTTATACGATGTTGGCAATACAAAAGCTCGTAGGTTTGAAAGTTTGAGAAATGAAAATGTTTGTTTGGTCGTTGGAGAATACAGTGTAGAACTCTCAGTTATTTTTTAAAAAATAGTTTAAAAAATACGCGAGGTGAAACTCGAAAATTCACTTACTTACTTTAATTAATATTTTTCAATTTTGTAAAATACAGCTAAAAAAGTATACAAGACCCAACTGTAACTTCAGAATTCTTTTGATACAAGATTTTCCTCCACAGTTTCTTTAGAATTCAACTCGAGAAATCCGCCGTAAGAACCTTTTCCGTAGAGATCGTTAAAATAGAAAATCTCAGCAAAAGCTACATTTTCCGAATGGTGGGCCAATATAATAACCACAACATTATGCAAACATTTCTTTCTGTTTACGGAGTACGAAAAGTAGTCCAAAGTTTGGCTAACAAAGTATTGCAAGACCTTAAAAAAAGGAAAATCCCCTTACCTTCAGTAGTAACGTCAAGCTACAGTCAGCCCCACCAAAAGTTCACCACTTTAAACTCACGTCTCAATCACCTCCTCGCGATAATTCCAACTGTTCTCCGACGACGCCTCCCGTGCAAATTAATGTTGAAACATCGCGTGTCAAGCGTAACCTCAACCTCGCGGACTCGGCTGTCCCGCAAAAGCGCGAAGAACGAGCTCGACAAGAGAGAGAGAGAGAGACTGAGAAAGAGAGAGAGAGAGAGAGAGAGAGAGAGAGAGAGAGAGAGAGAGAGAGAGAGAGAGCGGTAATGTCGCGCACGAAAAGGACGTCGAGAATTTCTCCGCGTGATTAATTCGCGGCACTTGACGGGGCAAAGTTTTACACCCCCTTCGGGGATTCCTAGCTCGCGACCATCCGCGAAATTATGATTACGCAAGCGCGGGAGAGAGAGAGAGAGAGAGAGAGAGAGAGTGCTGCTCGCGTATGTACTTCCAAGGGTAAGCATTCGTCGCGGCTAAGAGTACAGGATAATTTAATTTATTAATTGATGTCGTTGTTTTAATGGGACACCGCGCTAGCGCGCAAACTCTTCGGAAGAATTAGGTGCGCGCGCTTTGCGCCGAGTTTTCGCGCGTGTTTTTTTTTTCTTGGCGCGGACGCGCGCTTGTATTTTTAGCCCTCTCGCTGTGCTGTATTATTAAATTTCCAGGTGTGTGCGGTATGCTTGATATGGCGAGTATGTTTTGTTATTATTATGAATTCCAGGCATACATCCGAAATTTATTGCGCGTTCTCGCGCTAAATGATAAAAGAGCCGCTCTTATTCCTTACATCGTAAAAAGAGAATGGGTCTATATGTATGCGAAATCTGTTGAGCTTCCTGCCGCTTTTCTTAGCATCCTCCAGACCATTTATTTCGATAGAGAGGAAACCCGCCCCGAAAAAAAGCTCGACGTGATCAATCATCCCGCCGACGGAAATCTTGATTCCCACTCCTATTAAAAGCTCCATAATTGAAAGCACAAATGCTCCGACAGCCGTTTGCGTGCGGAGCGTCGCGACGCGGGCTACTTACGACTTTACACCTCGTATACAATTGAGTGCCCATCTCCCCCTACGAAAACTCGCGCATAACGATTAAGCTCCCCGCGCTACTCTTGCTTACCTTCCTTTTATATCCCCTTCGAGCTTTTTTCCAGCGAGTCACCCTCTCGTCGAAAACATAATCAACGCTCGTTCCGCGTGCGGCGGCGCACACAAAGGGGCCTGTAGCGCGAAATCCGCGGACTTATGTAAATCGAGAGCAGTCTCTCTCTCTCTCTCTCTCTCTCTCTCTCTCTCTCTCTCTCTCTCTCTCTCTCTCTCTCTCTCTCTCTCTCTCTGCTTGCCGCTTCGCGCATACGTCGCGCGAATTATAAAGGAGCGATCGCTTCGGGTGGAAGGAGAAACGGCTTTGTACTTGCCGACGTGCTTTATCTCGCTTTATCGATGATACCATAGCGTCGAGCCGAGTAGGTAGACGCGCCGTGTGTGCGTGTGTAGAACCATTTTTTCAAATTACGCCAGGGAGGATCGACTCCGCGCGTGTGCCCGTGTAGTATAAGCGGGGGATGAATAAGCTATCTTGTTAAATATTTGCGGGATGAAAAGACGTGATGGGATTTGGAGTTTTAGACGTGGATCCTGAGTGGGATGGTTGAGATACTGGCGCGTAAATTATGTATGAAAAATACTCGGGGGCTTAGGCCTGTGCTTTATTTAGCTTGGCTGTGAGTGTAAAAATTGACGCTTAATCGTTGTGGTATTGTCATTTGCTCGGCTGAATCGATATCGTTGAGTGAGTGTTGCTGAAGATTGATGAACAAATGTGCTTCCAGATGTGCATTGCGATTTCGTTGATTCATTCAGCGGTTGTACGTATATGACAGGCACGGACTAATCCGCTCTAAGATGATAGATTTTGATGACAGCTAATTAAAGTCTCGATTTGGTATACGTATAAAAAGTGTCACTATTGAGTTTTAGGCACAGTGATATATCTGTGACAAGTCTTAACTAACCAACGGTCCAAATAAAGCGCCAACAATCCAAACATTTTCATCCGCAGGCGCACACCATCAACGAGCGTTTCCACCTCGAAATAGAGTCACACACTGCAGGCAGCCAGCAAACCAAGCAATTACCCACGGTCAAGTACCCCAGCGCTCATTTAGCAATCCCACCTTGCACACATCGCGCTCGGACAAAAGACCACAAGCGTGTTGGAACATCAGCGGCGTCGACGGCATTCGGGGCCTCGAAAGCGCGTCAATCGACGGGGTCGCGAGCGCTCTCGCCTAATGATTCTCCTCAACGAGCGCCGACAGCTGCAGTACTGGACAGCAGCAGCAGCAGGGCAGTATAGGAACGAGAAGTGTAACGTACCAGGGGATGCACGCCCTCTCGTCGGTAGCCGACTCGTCGTCGTAGTCCCGCGGCTAACGCAATTATTCAATTTGCATCCGCAATGCGACGTCATGAATCCCTCGAGGAATTTCCATTTATGCCGCATGCGCGAGCAAGCGCGCTGGTCGACTTTTCCGTCCGCTCTCGCCACTGCCGCGTTACATCTGCTGATGAGATGTAAATATTTGGATACATTAGGCGCAAGCTGCAGCCTCGGGCTTTTTCTCTCTTTTCTCCGCGCTCTGTTCTTGAGATCTCGTCTTGCTTATTCTTCTTTTTCTACTACTTATTCTTCTTCCACTTCTTGGGTAAGGGGTATTCTTCGTTCCTTTTTGCGTTTGTGTAGTTGTAGATGGGTTTGCTTCGGAAAAACGAAGAAGTACTTTTTAATTGATTGTTGTTCCAGAGTTATGGGAGTTGGGAAGACTTTTAATGATGTCGCTGCTTGGCAATGCGAGTGCTTTTAAAATATCGCCGCCTGACCGGAATACCTTTATCTTGGCTTTTCTCTATTTGTGTATCCCAATTCGTCAAAACAAAAATAAATAAATAAATACACACCCACACCTCGCCGACTAAAGATTACCATCACCAACACCCAACGCACGCGCGCTTGCGATATCTCGGCGCATTTTCGCGATTTCGAAGAAAATCGAATCTCCCCAAGAAGGTGTCCTGAGCTTATACGCGTCCCTCTCTCTCTCATCTCTAGAATCTCCTCGTACGACGCGCTCGCGATCGTCGAGCATACACAGGGACTCTCTTCCTGTCGTAAAACGTCTCGCGCTCGTTTCCGAGGGCGCAGCGCGCGCGCGAATCTCACGTAGTACATACCGACGCAGTTCGCACGTAGAGCGCGCGCACGAGGATACGAGACTCTCTCTCCGCAGTGTACTGAACCAATCGGAGCTAGCTTCGACTTTATGTCGTTCCCGGCGTCATTCGCTCCAAAGACGACGCGCTGTGTCTGTGTGTGCAGCCTTCGATTTCTCCGCTGCAGAGGTGCACCTTCGGATCGTCGACCAGTCGAGCTTTTGCCCCTCAGTATAGCGAACACCTTTTATCTTCCTGCGTATGCTCTGTGCGCAGTCTGTCCTTTTATATGAATCTCTCGGGTGGATGTATCTGTTATTATATCGTCAACGGGGTTCTATCGTAAACAGCGCGCCGTCTGCCAGGTTGTAACAAGAAATTGAGATTTCCAGATGAGTTTTTCCTTTTCGTTGCCTGTCTTGTGTAAGAAAAAGAACTTTACTCCGACGTGAGTTCCTTCAATTCGCCAAAATCATTCCTCGACGCTGACTCGGCTCGATCGAGGAAAATCAGCAAACAATTTCAGTGAAATAAAAGCGAAGAGCCCTTTCCACTTCGCTCGAATCGATCGTCGTTATTCACATCAACGATATCGAAAATTCCTGAAAGACTCGCGAGAGAGTCTCGCTGGATGGGCTTCACTACATATTAATTTTTCTCAATAGCACTTATTACCCAGCTCTCAAAGCGGTTCTTCATTTATCGCATTTCTCTTTTTTTCCGGCCGCCGCCGACTCTTTCGCTGCTGCTGCTGCGCTTTCCTCTCGAGCGAACGCACCGCATCGACTACTCTTTCTCTCTCCTTTTTTTACCTCCTCCACTCCTCCGGTCCGCGGCCGTAGATCGAGCAGAAGGAACTCGTAATTCTCCCTGAAAACAGCGGCGGCAGCGCTGCTTTTCTCCGGCCGGCCGGAATGTCGTCGAACGCTGGGCGCTCGTAATTCACGCATCCCTCGATAAATTCGATATTGTTTTAACTTTTGCCGGGCGTTTCACGCTTCGCCGCTCGACTACGCCGAGATGAGGTTATAAAGACGACTCCCTTACCGGCGCACCAGCGCTGCAACGCGTATAACTTTCGAGGATCGGGAGAGAGATTGCGTCGAGAGAGAGAGAGAGAGAGAGAGAGAGAGAGAGAGAGAGAGAGAGAGAGAGAGAGAGAGACAGACAGAGAGAGAGAGAGAGGAGAAAAAAAGAAGGCGAGCGCTCGAAAAAAGTTTCCCTCCGGGAGCGTTAATCACTCGTCATCGCTGCTGAGTGTGTGGAAAATTTTTCGGGGAGCGACGCTTTTTACGAGGACGGATTACCTCGGGTATGGAGTAGTAGTTGGCGGAGAGAGAGAGAGAGAGAGAGAGAGAGAGAGAAGCCGAGTTTATCCGAGCGACAGGTGAGATTTAGGACGAGTTTATCACACGACGGCGGTGTACTTTTCTTTTCCATAATTTTACGAGTCACGCGAGGGGGGTATGAATATCCGATGCGCGGCCGGGAAAACATGTCGGGCAATCGAACTTGACGTGGGGTGCGGTATGTACGCTGCAGCGTTGAACAATTGATCTGTTACTCGTGCTTGCGCAGCGATAATCGCGCACCGGCGATATTACATCGTCATGCGCATGCGTGCGATATTACATTGCGATTACAGAGAGAGCGAGAGCGTGAGCGGTCGGGTGATTGCAATTTCACGTAAGCGGAATCCATTGTAATACTCCCAACTCAGCAAACAAACTGTCGTATCCGATGACCTAGTCCGCACGCTCTCATGAAGGACTAAATTGTACATAAGGTCGATGTAACGCACTCCAAAATGGACACACAATCGACTCTTGCGTGTTACGCTGCGCAAAGTTCTCCAATCGAGCGAGTGTAATTACAACCACGATGCAAATTCCCGTAAACGATGCCTCATAATGCTTCGACAGCCGTCGCGAGTATAGGCCTCCAGCGAAATAAATCGATCGCACGCGCGCGATAAGAACGGCGAAACACGACGAGAGAGGAGAAGGAAAAAGATGAAAGCGCGGGGGGCGCGCACGTCAGTAGCAGACGTGACCCCCCGGCGGAAACGATGGACGCCTGTCATTACTCATTATACCTCGGCGCTCCTGAAGTTAAAGTGCACGAGTACCGCAAATGCCATCGCTCGCATCCGTGACTGTTTCCAATTCGCTCGGGTGCACTCACACTGCTGCTGCTGTGTGCTGCTGGTTTGCGCGCAGGAGGGAATGTTGAAAAAAAAATGACAGGGAAAAAGTATGGAGGGGGTGGGAACGAATGTATTTGCTGCTGCGGGGAAGAGAAATGCGGCGCGGAGAGACGAATGTTTTATTGGGATGGCTTTTTTTGGAGATGAGGAGAAATATAGACGGTTTGTAATGACATCATTGTGGGAGTGTTTTTTTGTTCTGCTGGGACGGTGTGTTTAGAGGGGAAGCATTGGAAATTAATTTGTAGCCTTTGGATGTTTGATTAATCATGAACGTTGGCGTTCGTTTTATTCAGAATCCACAAACTTTAATCTATAATACGAGGCTGATTTAGCAATGGATTTCCACAAATTATAAATGTTTTCAGTCGAACTTTATGGATTTCGATTATTCAGGAACACATGCATAATATACGTACTTTTAAAATTGACGCAACGCAAAGTTCCAGAAATGAACCTGCAGTTACAATCACAAAATGGAGCTGCAATATTACCCTCATCATGAAGATGTCGAGAAAAAAGAACGAAGGATAAAAAATACGAGGGAGCAAGAAGAGAAATCAAGGCACGAGAGGGAGAGAGAGAGGAAATATCGTCGCACTCGAAAACGGAATTATTTACCAATTATTTTTCGCGGCCATACTCGCCAGTCGAATGCAGCCACGGGGAGAATCCCCCCTCTCCCTCCTCCTCGTGTCTCTGTAGAAGAGAGTCCGTTTATCGTTGGCTCTTCCTACCCTCACGTTTTTTTCTTCCTTTTGGTCGTCGTTGCAGAGCGCACGTCAGCGTCGGCAGAAGCTGCTGCTGCTGCTGCGATAGGCGCCGCTGAATTAATTGTCGACTCAAGTCGTCTAGCTCGAATCCCTCCTCTCTCTCTCTCTCTCTCTCTCTCTCTCTCGCTTTTTCTCCTTTTTTCTCCTCCACTGCCTCTGCGCGATGCGCTTTTTCAGTCTTCGTAATTGATAAAAGTACCGGTGTACGTGAGCTCGCGCGGAGGGAGAAACGTTGCTGCCTCATTTTGCTCTGGATATACTATATCGCGTGCTCTGCGTGACGAGCTGTTATTCTCGTGATGCCTGAGTGAAACGGGGATTATTTTCGGCTGAGCGAAAAAACGCGTAACGCGATGGCAGGGATTCTGTCAATTGTAGTTTTTTGTTGTACCGCCAGAGTCACGAGGCTCGATAATTTGGTCCGAGGAATATTCTGGACAAACAAGCTTGGTCTGTACTGGTGAGAGAGATCGAGAGGGAGATTAATATTCGCGATGGAAATGAGTTACATATACTTACGAGATTAGCTCTCGAAAGACATATAAATCAGAATTAGAAATTGTTCATGAGCAGACGAAGATAAATCGGTCTCGGTCGGAGAAATTGATTTACGACTGCTTTACAACTATTGTATCAGAAGAAATAACTCACGGATAAAAGTATCAATTATACGCAGAGAAGTCTTAAAAACTAATAACAACCCTCGGTCGCTTACAAAGCGTTCCGCGTCACGTGAATTCGCCACGAATAAAAGCGACTCACGGCAGAGCAAACGTCGGGGAAAAATCGCTCTCAAAAGTCAGCTTTGGAAGCCACAATAAGTGTCAAATCTATAAAGGAAACCTGAAAAAGCTTTCTCGGCGTCGATAAAAATGTAACACGGCTTCCCAATATCTCGGTTCCGAAAAAAAAGGAAAACAAAGCGCACACGCGCGCGAGACCTTATATCCCTTGGTATTCGCAGCGCCTTGTTCTCTTACACGGGCTCCACCTCGAGAACACGAGATAAGAATGGGGGAGAAAGATGTTTAAATCCATATCGGGAAGTTATGGGTCGCGGCCCTTAAAGCGAGAGAGAAAGAGAGAGAGAGAGAGAGAGAGAGAGAGAGAGAGAGAGAGAGAGAGAGAGAGAGAGCTTGTGGGACAATCAGAACCGGATAAGGATCGACATGGTCGGCTACTACTGACGCTGTTGCGGAGAGGAGGGGACGACCACAGTGCCGATTCTGGAGGGTTGTTACTCGGACCACTATAGCATTGTCCGGCTCTCTCTCTCTTTCTCTCTCTCTCACACTCTCGGTAAAGCCGCAATGCGACGTGACGTTTCTCGTCTCGAGCTCTCTGCTTTTCCACCTTTTTCCCTGTCTCGCTCGCGCTGCAGTGTCTTTCTTCTGCTTGGCCCCGACTCCACACACACACACACACACACACACACCCACGAACACACACACACATACGCACACACCGTGTAGCTCGGCCAACTTGTCTTATCCGTCTTGCTCCCACGCGCAATTATTTTCCCCGGGGCGTGTGCGCTGCAGGTGCGCTACGTGGTTTGTTGTTGTCTGCGCAAGAGCTCGATAAACGAAATATTTTGTCCCTTCACTTTCAGCTCTATATGTACTAAGTGCAAGCCTCCATCATGATGGTTTCTATCCGAAAAATTTAATCCTAGTATTCGTATGAAAAAGTCGAATAACGCGAGACTAATAATCCGGAGAAGAAAGTATTGTTTCAATACTACGTACACCAACGTCAAAGCTAAGCTCGCCTTCCTCTCTTCGAATTTCACACAGAAAAATTTCTACTCGTGGCTTTGGCTCCGTCTCATTCTCTGCAGCGTAACTCGAGCAACTTTACGTTCCCCGCCGTCTCTACCTTGAGGCTCTCTCTCTCTTCCAAAGCACACGCCAGAAAGAAACGAGACGGAGAAAGAGAGGAGAGCAGTAGCAGCTGGAGCAGTGGGTTAGGTGGCCGGTTGTTAGCCGCGTAACAAACCCCACTTGCAGCAACGGACCGAGCTGCTTTCTTACCCCCCTGTCTGTGAGGCTCTCTCTCGACCTTCGCGAGCCGAGCTCGAACAAGACGAGGAATTCCATTGCGCTCGTCTTGCAATTCGCGACGACGACGACGACGATGACGACGGTAGGTATTCCACTCTCGCGAGAGCCGAGCCCTTCTTGTATTTCTGCGGTTGTGTCTTTTTCTCCCCTATATACGGTTCCTTTTACGCCGTTCTTTGTCGGCGGCTACTGGTCGCGCTGGCGGATTCTCTCTTCTTCTACTTCTTCGTTCTTCGAAGGCGCTCGGATCTCTTTCCGAGAAGTCTACAGTTTTTTTTTGCTTTGTTTATTACACTCTCACCTCTCGTCGTCTGGCGGTTTTTTACGTTTGCGGAGGAATATCCTGGACAGCGTAACGAGGGTAACTTGAGCAGGAAGATGCAAGAAAGATAAATACGAGAAATAATGCTCGCGCTCGTGTCTTCGTTGTAATGGTTATTTACCCTTGTTTTGTAAAAATTCACTGGAGGATTGTATACTTTTGGTTTCTTGTTACGTATACGTCCAACATTTTATCGAACTTTTCTTCAAAGAACTTCTCGCAGTCGAGCAATTTGTAAGTAACGTAAAACGAAAAAAATAATCGGACTAAAAATTACTTTGAAAATACAAAAAGCTCTTCCTGCGCTCGGAATTTCGAAATCTCCTTTTACTCCCGACACATTTACACAGAGCAGCATCAACCTCGCGTCCTCTAAGCGATTAGGGCCATTTTCTGCCCGGATATAGGACTCTATCCTCGTTGACCAATTAACCCGAGCTTCGCCTTGATTCTCACTCGCAAGCTCCTCCTCGATCCCTTCGAGCATAATCTCACTCGTCATACTCTTCTTTTCGCCCTCCAACGCGCAATCTTTACGTCGACCTCTCATCCATGCCGCGACGCGACTCGAGAGCGTAATTTTGATCCGATAAGCGGAGTGTCTATATACGTATCGCGCAGAGCTTTTGTGTCGGCTGTCGGAATATCGAAGAAGCTCGCGCGCTTGCGAGGGCTCTCGACTTTCTCTCTATACTCTCCCTTATTTCCTTGTCTTCTGACCACCGCCTTCGACACTTTCGACACGGTGTACACGTTTTTCGCTTCTCCAGCAGCAGCCCTGTCAGGAAATGAGTAAAAAGCTCGAGGTCGAGTGGCTCTGCTCTTCTTCTCCGTCTTCTCTCTATACGTGCCCTCGACGCGGCTAGCGCGGCTTGCCGCATCGAGGGCGCGCGGAACAACGACAGGTAAACAGTCTTTTTCCAAGAGTACAGTCGAGCCTCAGAGCTATAGGCACCACCTGTCTCGTCAAGGCCTTGTTTGTGTTTATGTCTTTCTGCAGCGATCCTCTGTGTGTATGACCATCGTTGGCGTTTACCCACTTCTCTTTCTCTTCGCTCGTCTTCTCTTCTACGGAAGCGCGAGCTTTTGTATAGGAGAGCTTTTATTAGCTACTTTGCTCTCGCGCGTGTTGACCACTGTCCAGCTGCGAAGTTTGGTGAACAATAACTCGGAAAACGTTTCCTCTTGTACGGGCTGTGAGTGGTAAACGTTAGAAATTCGTTTCGGGAAGTGTGCGTGGTTTGGTCTTATCGAAGATCAAGCTTCTACCAAAAGCTCTACCACGTCGATTCACGGTATAAGCTGGTACCACTTCCACTAAGATTAGACGATCCTCCCCATCGTTAGACTTCAATTGTGTCTTAACAGACGCGCCTTGCTTTATTATCTTGTCGTTTCAACGTCGATCCGGGCTCAACTGAGAGAGACTAATTAGCGCGGCCGCAAAGCTGGCCAGGCATCAAGTGGCTATCCGATAGCTCGGCCCAGTCGTATCTATCTCCGGAAGCGTTTATAACAGCGCCGTGAAAGTGATTCCCTGTCTCGCGCTTCGGCGAATCGAGTCCTGTCACGCGATCGCGCGTCGACTTCCAACTGGCGAAGAATTTGTCTTCTCACCAGTAGCTGTTGAGCTGCGCGGGTTGCCGCGTCGAGAGGTCAGAGGAGATATGGGCTGTCGTCACGCGCAAGACGAGCGCTGCGGCGAAATCTCAGATGACGCCGCTGAGGAGGAGGATGCAGTGACTGATTGCTCCAAGGTGTACAATGATACGTAATGACGTAATAGCGGCGTAGATGTCGTTACTGATCGATGCTGAGGTGGTGGATTTTTTTTTTTATTTTTAGCAGTTTTGAAGACGATTGCTCCTTATTGCATCGGGCGTCTAATCAAAACATAATGCATTTACTTTCAATTTCATCAAGAATTTAGAATACAAAAGAAACATCGATATAATGATTGAATTAACGCATGGTTTGTGTTATTTTCAACTACAAACGATCAAGGCAATATTGACATTAGGGAAATATGCCAAAGAACATTCGTTTAGAGAGCGAAAGAATGTCAAATGCGCACGCTTTCTGCGAGTAAATTCACTTTCAATAAAAATTTAAATCACTCGGAATATCCCGTTGAGAAAGCACATAATATCAGCATTTCCTGCATTATATTTCATTTTTCCAATAAATACTGCGGACGCTTACTGCATTTCAAACCGATATCTCAAATTATTTAGTTGCCAGCTAAGTGAGAACGCTGAATAATGTCCATAAATTTTCGTACGTACACTGCAGGGTCTAGCCGTTAATACAATAAATCAATAAAAAGTCCTCGTCGCTTGCCGCAACTGCAATTTATCATGTGCTTGTTTGATTATTAACAAGTATTTTATCACGATGAAACTTTGCCACGGTTCGATAATTAATATACTAGTATCGAATAATCTACGAAGTAAATCGCATATTCTAGCAAATCAGGCTTCGGCTGTATTTTTTTGATCGCCATTCGAAATCGATAGTAAACTATTGCTATGGCTCGCAGTAGCATAAAAAGAAGCTATAAAGTAAACCGATTTCATCGATCACTGGCGACGCACCATCTGTTTTCCCTTTAAATCATGCCTTGTTCAAGTGCTTACAATTAAAACGGCAAAAAGGAAGAGGCCACGCACTTAGGCCAGGTATTAAAAGAACGAAGAGGCACGGGGGAAAATGTAGTGGGATCAGAGAGACGTACTAAAAATAGTTTATGCCTGAGGCTGGATCGTAAAAATAAATTTTCTTAGCGCATCCAATATTTATGGCATCCGGTCCACTTCTGCCATCGATTTATCGGCCGATCAATATATGGAGCAAGAGCGAACGCGTAGCCGCACTTATCGCATAAAGATGAAGCCCTCTGCTCAAATTCCAGCACATCGACCTGCATGTATACATACGCGAGTAGTATACCCCGGACTATGGCGCGTCAAAACGAACCCCCGCCACGGGAGAGGGGAGGGCAGAGGTTAAATCACGCGATGCCGTAGTAAATTTGTAGGGATGGAGGCGAAGAGGCAGTGGCTCATCCCCAGGATGACTATTATCTGATAGAATTTAAAACTATGACCCGTTCGTTGAAATTCTTTTTAATTTTGCGAATTAAAAATTGTCGCTGCAAAGTCAAAATTTAAAAATTTCGACTTTAATTGGAACCAGTATACGAAAAATCACAGATAACATGCATGGAATTTATAAACAAACGTCGCATTTTTAACAACAATTTAGGAAAATAGCTACGTTTTGTTTTGTAAGTGTAATTTTTATTTACATTGATGAATAAGCACAAACAAGTTATAGAATTTTTAAATAAAAACTATGTTTTTTATTTATAAAAAAATTTTTAAATACTTATTTATTACCTAAGCACCCAGAAGCGTATAAATAATGAATGATTCCTTTGAAGTTGACATTGATTAAGAATCATTCGATTCTATTTTATAATAATGGTTATTCATTTAATTATATCTCAAGTGTTTAAAATTAAAAAAAAAAGGTAATCCATTATTGTCGCGTCTTACACTTTGATCGACTGATTTTTATTCAGTAATTGAAGAACGCGCGGGCAAATTAGATTAATACCAGGAAAATTAACGCTGTTTTAATTTCACAAGTACCACTCCAATACGCACCAACGTTTGAAGCGTAATGATCCATTTTACAAAAGTTAAACCGAAAATTGCTTTCAATCGTATAAATGTTAAAAATTCATCATTATACGAATCTCTTATTTTCCAAACAAACTGACTCGAAGCTCAACGCTTCACCTTCATCCAACCAAATCCAGCCATGAAGTGACGAAAGGAAAAAATTCATTATATTTTCAAGATTAGAAACTTCCCGCGGCTCTCTCTCTCTCTCTCTCTCTCCATTAATATTAAACGCGGCCGCACGATTCTGTAAAAATAAAAGCGGCTTTCACGAAATAATTCACTCCAGTACCGAGGCTCTCGTCGACTAAAGAAAAACGCAGTGCTGAAAGACGAAAGAAAGCGGCAGGCAGTAGCGTGCAAAAAAGGCGCTCTCCTCTCTCTCACTCCTCGAGACTTTACCGTGTGCGTCGCACAAAGTCGTTAAAAAATAACTTATATCTCGCCCACGCGCGCCAAAATGGAAAACCGGGTCGAACGGCGCAATCTCTTCGAGAGATGGAGAACAGACAAGGATTTTAAAGTTTCAGGCGTGGAAATGGCGAGAAAGAGAGTCGACTCGACGACTGTTCCTTCGCAGTGCGCAGAGAAGATAGCGTCGACACAGGAGTAGGCAGGAGAGACGCGGAGTATAGTCTGCCGCGCGCGTGCACGCCCGTGGAATGGAAAAAATTCGCGAACGCCTGTGCGTGGCAGTGTGCAGCGAGTGAAGCTTTCCGGTACTCACACACACACACACACACACATGTAGGTGCCCGTCTATTCGGTATATTACACGCATGTATACTTGATGCTCGGCGAAGATTTAAAGTATTATTTATTATTTTTTTATTATTCGCGCAAGATTTAAAAGCGCTTTTTGAATTTATACGCGAACACTCACACAGAAGCCTGAGAAAACGCCCTAAATCTTTTGCCGACTCCTCGGATACGCAACACCGCACCGAAAGACAAGCCTCACCGAGCATTTCTCGAGCTGTCCTCGCAGTCAAGCGTTCGCGAAGCGACTCCTCGTCGTGCGTGCGTGCCAGCCATCTCCACCCTAACTCTCACCTTTTCTCTCTCTCTCCCCCCCTCTCTCTCTCTCTCTCTCTCTCTCTCTCTACTGGGGCCTACGTCTTTTTCCCTATCTTATACAGCTGCCTGCTGGGATTCAGAATAGCGCGCGTGCCGTATAAATTCAGGCCACGCCCCACGAGAGCTTGCGCCGGCAAGTGCTCGCGATATGTGCTCCAAACGGAGCACTAAATAAGCGATGCGATAACCTAACGTGCATGTGCGTGTATATATCTACGTGTATACGTATGCATGCTGCGGTGAAAAAAAAATGTAGCGCGCGCGGGAAGTGTAAGGGAGATGTAGGGCTGGGTGTACGTCTTTATTACATGTGGACTGATGTATGTATGTATAGCTTGGTATGCAGGTGCAGCGCGGCTGGAGCTTCGTGACGCGGAGTGCTAACCATTTTTTCTGATTTTCGGAATTTCTCTGGCTAAGAGCTAGCTCAACTCGAAAGTGGAAAGTAGATAGCTGTATGAATGTTGCTCCCGCTGAATTTAAATTTTTGAAAAAGACAATTGCAGAAACTTTTGAAATATTTTTTTTTCTTTTTGCGCAAATATTTGATTTACTAATGAAGATTGGTTAACAAAAGCTGGAATAATTTTTAGTCGGACGCGGCTCTTTGATTAAAAATGGGAATTGGGATTAAAGCAAGAAGTGCAGAGCGACGTACTGTGCAAATGCAGCAGGGATACTCTCGGAGCGGCAAAATAATTGCCAGACGCTCTTGGGATGGACGGAAGGTAAGGGATGAGCCTTGCAAGATCCCGAGACAAAACTCGTCCATCCTTAGTCAATCCCGGACCTTTGCTTTGTCTTCTTTCAATCCCGTTCATTGCCCCATTCAGTCTATTCTCTTTAGCTCTCTAAACGCACGAATTAGTTCTCCCTTTTTCTTTTCTTCTATATTCTTAGGTTTCATTTTGAGATATTCATCTCCGTGCGCTCGCGCGTAATCATTTGCCTTTTCTTCAAATTTCTTCTGTTACTTTTCATTCTGCATTTCTTACTTCAACAAAATGCTAATCTTGTGCTTTACAGAAATGGATAGGAAACTCCTCTTTATTACAACGGAAGCTTAATGCGGAAGCAAATACTAGCGGTTCTAAATAAAGATTGAAAGTTTTTTTTTTTACATGACATTTGGACTCGAAAGTTCATCGCCTCATCTACGCAAGCCTTCCACGCTGCCCTATCTTGTGTCAACCCCACCCAAGATGCACCTCTCCGATCGACACCCACCCGTCCTATTTCTACTAGATCCGCTTTTACGTTGTCCTCCCATCTACGTCTAGGTCTACCTAGAGGTCGCGTTACCATTGGCCTGCCCTTCATGACACGCGCTGCCGTACGGTCGTCTCCCATTCTCGCTACGTGCCCTGTCCATCCCAATCTGCGCGATTTTATTATTCTGTTAACATTTGGTGACGCGTACAGATTGTGTAACTAATCATTGTGTAGTCTCCTCCATTCCCCGGTTTCCTCATCTTTCTGCGGCCCGTATATTTTTCGCAAGACTTTATTTTCAAATACCCTAAAACGGTTGTCCGCCTGCTTAATGAGAGCCCACGTTTCGCACCCGTACAGAACCACCGGCAGTATTATTGTCCTGTATATTCTTATTTTAACGTTTTTAGACAACAGCCTCGACTTAAGTAAATTACTCACGGCGTAGAAGCAAGCATTACCCGAATGGAGTCTCTTATTTATTTCGACATTAATCTCGTTTCTATCATTTATGGTCGTACCCAGATACCTGAATTCGCTAACCTTTTCAAAAGTAAAATTCCCAACTCTGAGATCTTCCTCCCCTCTGCAGATGCCTAGCTTATCCACAATCATGTACTTTGTTTTTGATTCACTCACTTCTAACCCTGTATACTCCACCGCTTTTATGAGGATTTCCGCGTTTCTTGCTACCTGCATTTTTCTAACGGCATACTCTAAGGTTAAGTTGAACAGCACCGTAGAGAGCCCATCCCCTTGTTTTAAACCACCGCGTATCATGAAGGGTTCTGATACATTACCGCCTACTCGGACCTTTCCCGTGCTTCCGTTCAGACGTATTTGAATTAATCTCACGAGTTTTTTCGGTACACCGAGAAGTACTAGAATTTGATAAATTTTGCTTCGCTTAATAGAGTCGTACGCTTTTTTAAAATCTATAAATAGTTGGTGTATGGTTTCGCAAAATTCCCACTTTTTCTCTAACAACTGTCTTATGGTAAACATTCGATCGCTCGTCGATCTGTTGCGCCGAAATCCGCACTGATAATCTCCTACTATATCTTCCGCGAATGGAGTGAGTCTAGCTTGTATTACGTTTGACAGAACTTTGTAGCACGTTGCTAAAAGTGAGATACCCCTATAGTTATTGCAGTTTGTCTTATCCCCCTTTTTAAAAATCGGTATAATGATAGATTCCTTCCAATTTTCGGGTATTGTTTCAGTTTTCCAGATGGCACATACTAGTTTATAGATTTTGAAAGTGAGCTCGACGCCCCCATATTTGGGTAACTCAGCTGGTATAGAGTCATTTCCCGCGGCTTTGTTTTTTTTTTAGTTTTTTAATGACGGCCTCTACTTCTTGGTAGCTCGGTTCCTCCACGTGGAATTCAGCAGTGTGAATTTCGTCCCCTGATTCTTCGCTATTTTCGTGCACGTTTAATAATTTATCGAAATAATTTTTCCACAGCGACAGTAATTCGTTGTCATTTGTTACGAGGTCCCCGTTTTCGTCCTTCATCAATTGCGCTCTACTCCTAAAACCCTTTCTGATGGCGTTAATCCCTCTGTACATTTCGCGGGGGTTATTTTCCTTACTGTTAGTTCCTATTCTCCTAATAAGATTCTTTTGATACTCCCGCTTCTTATTTCTGTAGATCGCGCTCGTCTGTTTCCTTACGTTAGAATACTCTTTTACGGTCCTATCGCTTCTATTTGGTAAGCTATCTAATTTAGCCTTTTTGCGCCTTTCAAACCAGAGTTCGCACTCTTCGTCAAACCATGGTTTGCTCTTTGGCTTTTTCTTTTTACCCAGTACTTTGTTCGCGGCCTCTTTTACCGATTTTTCGATGTCCCCCCATAAGCTATTCGGTTCGTCATACCCCTCCGGCGATGTGTTTGCTTCTTCAAGTGCCTGAAACCTGTTATTAATTTCTATCTGGTACCTAATTCGCTCTGTTCTATCTCATAGTTTCTCAATATCGAGGCTTTCTACCTTGTTTGCTCGCTTACTATTTTGATTCGCTACTAGTCTAGCTCTTAATTTGGCTACTACTAGGAAGTGGTCCGAGTCGCTATCTGCCCCTCTGTAAGCCCTTACATCAAGAACATCAGTATGACGTCTTTTTTCAATGAGGAAATGATCAATTTAGTTCTGTGTGGCCCCGTCCGGCGATGTCCACGTTGCCTTGTGTATGTTCTTGTGCTTAAAACACATAGTTTTGATTATAAGATCTTTTGCCGCCGCGAAATTTATGACCCTAATACCGTTATCATTGCTGGCTTCGTGCAGGCTTTCCTTACCTATAGTAGGCCTAAACATTTCCTCCCTACCTATTTTAGCATTGAAATCGCCTAATACTATTCTTGTGTCGTAAGACGCGAACTGGTCGATTACCTGCTCTAAAGTTTCGTAATAGAGATCCTTAGCTTCTTCTTCTTTGTCCTCCGTAGGACAGTGTACATTAATAAATACATATCTATACCATTCCCCTTCGATAATGATGTACGAGAGCCTATCATTGACGGATTTGAAACTTTTAACCGAATGTATGATGCTTTTGCTTACGAGAAATCCGGTGCCTAGAGATCCCCCACTCCCGGCCCCATACAGGTACGTGAAGTTACCCGATGCTAGTACTCCGCCATCTGGCCACCGCGATTCCTGTATTGCTATCAAATCTAGATTGTACCTATCAGCTTCCTTTACGAGTTCTTTAAACGCACCTGCTCTGTATAGACTGCGAAAATTCCAAGTTCCGACCCTTAAGTCCTTTTTGGTTCGGATTTGATTTTTTTGAGCCATGATGTTATGTTAAACCCGCGCGCTTCGGATCCTATTCCGATCGCAGGTGAGTCCACCGTTCTAGAGGTGATAACCCCCATACCTCTCTAGAACTAAGTATGAGAGCTTTCCGACTTTGACGAGGACAGTGTCAATTCGTCGTCAGACACACTACGGTTTCATCCTCGCATCCTAACGCCCCCCTGCAAGGCAGCGCGCCTTCGCTGGCATCGTTACCGCGTAAGACCAGGTGACGAATCATTCTACACATCCCCTTTCGGGGCAGTTGTCATCGCTCCCGCATCCTCCTCGGCAGCAGGATTTTTGCCCATTTTTGTAATGTGTGATGAAAGAGATAGATTGAGAGATAAGAGTTAATGTGAAGTGTTTTTGTTGTTGTGGTGCTTGCGTAGTGTTTCTAGATGAATGTGTTCGACAGTGCGGGCTCATCACACCCACGCCTGTTCCTATCGGCTGTCCGCGGCTGCTTATTCAATTTATTCGCAGCTAACCTCTTTCTCAGGGGCTGTTCCTCTATCCGCAACCTAAGGACGTGCTGTGTAGTGGTGATAGGCACCCACCCGTCCGATCTGGACGACAACGCCCAAGACCCGCTTAGGGTAGCGGCATTGTAACAGAAAGATTGAAAGTTACTTTCGTTAATTATACGAATTCTACGAGTGCAGATGTTTGCTATAATAATATAAGTAGGAATGGAGTTACACGCGAGGGTGTACTTGGAGCACACATTATTACCGCAATGTTGACAATTTTATGAAAAATGTTAGGAGTATTCGAGCTAGTATAAGTAATGCGATTTTTAATAAGTAAGTTATACTGGATTTTTTATTTTTATCCAATTTTTATCGCATAATGCTTTTAATTCACGACTTTGAAACGTGATCAGGTGGTTTCCAAACGTTATTGTATCATGAATTTCCATTAAAACCTTGGTTTTCAAAAATATATTCCGATATCGTAATAGCACGTCAATTTCGAATTCCGCGGCTTATCATTTCATACAACAAAACAAATCGATCAAAGGAATCAAAATGTATATAAAATCAATCACGCATTTAATAGATTAAATCTTCCATGAAACATCAAATTGAATTCGAAAAGCATTAAACTTCTGCCCATATAATATCCTCCAAATATCTTCGTAAAATTCTTTACGACAACTTTACAGCAGTCTCGAGGACACAGTACCAGAAGCTCCGTCCTATGACTTATACACCGAGAGGGCCACCCGCGTCGTAATAGTCGAACCTCTCGCAGAATATTCGGTACTATAAGAGGTCCGTCGACGAAGGGCTCGTCCTTTTGACGTCGTGCATTAGCGATTCCCTGCTCCCGGATCTTAACGAGGGTCATACGCGACGCTGCCATCGATTCGCCATTGATCGTCACGACGGGGCGGCAGCTGCCTCTTACGATCGCCGGCCGACCTGATGGCTTAATTAAATAAACGAGGCGAAAGGAATGGCGAGCGCACTCGAATTAAATCGATCGTCTGAGTGTAAGGGCGCGATTGCGCGGATGTTTCTTGGTGCCGCGGGACAGCTAGCGGGAGAGGATGTGGTAACGGCTGCTTGAGCGGTTTAGGAAGGTTGTTATAAGTTGATGAGGGAGCCGGCTCGCTTTGAATATTTACTGCTCGGCTATTATTTCGGGGCAGTTCCGACGAGTATATTAATTTTGGTATTTATTTTGTTTTTGGGATGCAAAGCATGCTATCTGAAAGTTTGGCAAATCAAAGAATTGTGCGGAGTCCCAGCGGCTTCTATTTTTTCAATAAGCACGAGCTGCCGTATCATCGATAAATTTCGATTGGAATTTAAATTTCCCCTCATTGTTGGCTGGACGCATTTGGAATGGTCTTAAATAATATATCAAAACCTTATAAATCGCCTTTGCGTGTAAGAAGACTTTAAGACGTCTGATGGCGGGAAATTCTCTTTCACTGAAATCAGCAGCGTTTAATTATGCTCATTGCTGAATTGGTAATTTTCACCTGAGTCGCTAATTTTAAATTATTCTTACGCCTTTGCGGACTTCAAGTTTAAATCTCGAACATTCGGTTGAGTGAGTCGACAGTAAAATCCCCTAGGGTTCGTTAACGTCGAGATGTACGTACCTGAAACAGAAATAAGAGGTTTCTGATTTTACTTATTTTTTTATTTTAGAAATTTCTGAAGTACTTTTACAGAATTTCCATCCACAAAGAAGTCCAAATTTCGTTATATCACATTTACATAAATTTTAAACAATATTCGGCATATTTATACTGGCCGTAAATGGAATTCTCGACAGAATCATTAATTATAATTTATCAAAATTATATTTGACAATCCTGTTCGAGATATCCTTTCACGGAAATGATTTTAAAAAATAATTTACGATTCTGTCTAGAATTTCAATATTGATGCAGAAATTTTGATTATAATTTTGATTAACGAGCTGAATTATTATCGAGCCGAGATAATTGATTTTTACATTATTTTTTAATAATAAATCTATTGAATATTATTTATTCCAAAACTCCTGATCCAACCCTCCAAGGCTTCCATAAAAAAGAACACCGATTCAATTAGGCAACTCGCAACTATCCAGAAGAACCGTTCCCCGCTCTGTAAAAAAGAGGATAACACTCCCTCCCCCGTAAGCCTTCTCGCGAATCCCTTGTTCGGAGGCTCAGTCGAGAGAAATTCTGACGCTCAAAGTATAAGAGAGAGAGAGAGAGAGAGAGAGAGAGAGAGAGAGAGTGAGAGAGAGAGTGCAGCTCATCCCAACTGCACTAGGGGCAAAAAAAACTCGGGAAGAAGAATAGAAAATATCTAAAAGTTGAAAGAGAGGGAAGAGGCGAAACTTAGACAAACGGCGATTCGTATGCGCAAGGCTTCAATTTCTCGCAAGCGCCCTTTATCCTCTCGTAAACGCCGGCGCCCACGGAACTCTTTCTCTAAAAGCATACGAAACTTTACGACTTCGCATGCATGCGAGTCGAGAGCGAGAGAGAGAGCTGCACTCGAGAGCCACCACCGCATCGGAATATGCGAGAAGTCGATGGGAGAGAGAAAGAGAGGGAAGTCGGGGTAAAAATGGAGGAGTAATAAGTGAAAAGCGTTAACCCAGCCGCGGAATACACTGTACATGAAACTCGTCGAGTGACCAGTGCAGAGGATATTTCACAGCGTTTTCTGCGCGCTGCAAATCAGCTCTCGGGAGCTTTTTTTCATAACTGGGCAGTACTAGTAAATTGAAGTAGGAAAGCCTCTGATTGATTTTCAAATATTTTGTTAGTTTTCTATGTACCAAACTTTTTCATCTCTCGTACAACCGAGAGTTACAAATTTAATTTAAAAAATGCTGCAGGATTTTCCGTAAAACTTCAAAACAATGTGAGGGAGAAAAAAACTGACGGGAAAGTATGGCGCAGTAGTTGGTACGGGTATAGGAAAAGTCGAGCACAAATGGAGTTAGGTGAAGATAGAACGAAAGAGAGAGAGAGAGAGAGATAGAGAGAGAGAGAGAGAGAGTGCGAAATATGCAGCGACATCGACGACGATCGCTACGTACATTCTCGCTCAGCGCTGCTGCTGCTACAGTCGAGTGGCAAGTTACCTCTCGGTCGAGTTTGCCATTAAAAGTTCAAAGGGAAGTGCCAACTCCAAAGTGTAAGGAATCAGCTCGCGTCCTCTTTTTTACTTTTTCTATTTCCCTCATGAATATAACGACGCTTCGCGCTTCGAAAACGCGAGAGAGATTCTCTCTGTCTCTGCTAGAATTCACAAAGCTCAATAATTGATATGAGCGACTCAAAAGGTTTTTCACACTTGATTTCGTAAGAGAACCTAGTCGTCGTCTCTTTTTCTAACATACATTTTATTCTCGTTGTGCTTCGAGAGTTATCGATATTTTTTTTTTTTGCATAAAACAACACGCCTAGTCGTCTTGTGTCCAACGTCGAATCTCTTCATTACTCGCGGCGGAAACAGCGCAGCAACAGAACAGCTGTAAAAAAATACATACTACATATTTGTCCCCAAACATTGCAAAAAGTGTTGAGGCTCCATACACGCAGCGAGGAACGTAAACATTCAATTTGGCGCGGACAACAGTTACGTCGGAAAAACGCCGAAAAGCAAGATGTATTTCAAGTTTTTTTTTTCAATCTTCCCTGACCTACATGTATTTGAATTAAAGTGCGCTCCAGTTTATATGTTCGTGGCGATGGTTTACTTTTACTGCTACTCCATCCCGAATAAAAACGCTGACACGTTATCTCCAGCCCCCGAATCGGAGTATTACGTAGATTAGAATGCATTTGTATTTTCCCGCTTAAAATTCTAATCACCGAACTTTGACGGCCGCTATACATCGAGTATCTCTTATACAGCCACAAAAACCAAATTCCACTTCGAATCTTTGGTCTCACACGCGAGTACTTTGCAAGCAGCCTCAGCAAAAAGACAAATGATGCAATGCATCCTCACCAATAAATCCGCGCTGCAGAAGAGCCGGAAAAGGAAGAAAAGGCGCGATCCTTGAAAAATGACAAACTCGCCAACAGTAACAGACACGCCATTAATGCCGAGTTTCGCATTCGGACGCGATTTATTCGACGTCGGGCCGGGAAAAATGTGCATTCGAAGTTGCAGCAGTAGAAGAGGAGAGAGATCAAGATCCAAGTATGTGCGCGCGCGGGGGGGATATTAAGTGCAGAGAGGCGAAACGCGCCGATGCGCGGAAAAGCAATGGACGCATCGAGCCTGACTAACGGCTAAACTCGGCCCTCGGCTGTATACGCGGCTTCTCTCTGTGTCTGCTCTCGTGTATGAATATACATGCACAAGCAGCCGGTAGCAGCAGCAGCAGCCTCCGTGTGTACGAAAATCGAAATTTAAGCAAGTTCTCGTATTGCGTGAGGCCGTATACAGAGAGAAAGGGTGAGACAGAGAGGGACACCGGTGCGTTTCGATATTCCAAGTCGTCGCACGTTCCGAATTAGCTGTTCGGGTAGACTGCACATTGGATCCATAGTCCATAGAGCGACGAGGCAAAATGTCGTGGGTGGATACCGTGGGCTTCTCTCTCTCTCTCTCTCTCTCTCTCTCTCTCTCTCTCGCACTCTTTTTATCCGATTCCACTCGTCTCTGTACTTTCTCATCCCTTCGCGCCTTCGCTGTGCGCGCACGTCTTTTTACCCGATTGCTTCGTTCGCTTTGTCTTTATTATTTCTATTACGGGAGGTTCTCCTCCCTCTTCTTTATTTTTTTGCCGCTTCTCTTCGCTGATTTCTTCCGTTACACTTTTGTCAGGGAATTTGAATTAACTTTAGTGCGCAAGTTCGCGAGGATTTTCAATTAGGATCTCTAGTGCTGCTTCTTTCGGAGAAGGATGACTTGTTTGCGGAATAACGCGATGAGCTGGATTTTCAATGTACTTTCTAGAGGAAATTCACACGGCTGTATTAATTTCATGTTTGAACAATGTTCAGCTCGCGCGATAATAAAGTTTTTCGCTCCAAGTTCGCAGAGAATAGCGAAGAAATGTATACGCGCGTTTGTGTATATGCGGCGGAGAAAAAGGATACGTACCCGCCGCGCGAGAAAGAAGTTGCAAAACTTGTTATTGCATAATTCAGGCAAAATTGGATCCTCTTATCCCACGCGCGCGCGGAGAAGTTGCGAAAATAGTCGTTAAAGTTGTTACAGTTGAAAAATAGGATTGAGCACAACTACAGAAATAATCAGTCGAGGCACAAACTTTTTAACTCGATCGCCATCCTCGAGCTCGATACAAGAGCTCTCGACACGAGTAATTCGCAGTGGGAAATTGTTTAATCAATTTTTATAGAAATATTATCAAGTCAATAATATATACACATTTTTCAATTTAGGCAATTTAAACGGTATCGCGCGAGCTTAATTGCGAAATCACTTTTTCAAGCCGTAAACTTTCCTCCGCGTCCCGTGCGCATATATCTCGAGCTATCCTTTCCTTCCCACCACATAAACGAAAACTTTTCAGCAGCGACTTCGAAGTCGACGCTGCGCTGCGTCCTCGTGTGTATTCCCCGCGCGCGATCCGAGCAGTAGTCTCTTTTCACCTTCTTATTTTCTTCCTCTCTTTCTCCCCCCCCCCCTCTCTCTTATCTCTGCAGCCTCTTGAATTATTCCGTCCCTCTTTTAGAGAAGCTCCCGCTCGCTCTCACTCTCTCTCTCTCTCTCTCTCTCTCTCTCTCTCTCTCTCTCTCTCTCTCTCTCTCTCTTTTCTCGCGTTCTTTCTATATACGCCGGCGGCCTTACATCCGGCACCGCCACTCTCTTTTTCTCTTCCGCCATACCAGAGTCGCTGCCCAGCAAAATTGTTGCTTCTATGCTTTCACCGCTGCCGTCGCCGCTGCTGCTGCAACGATCGAATCTCGTCTCATCCGCTGGAATTTCTCTCATCGATCTCCTCGGCCGTTTTCCTCATCATCGCCTAGCGCGAGGCGAAAGAGAGAGAGAGAGAGAGAGAGAGAGAGAGAGAGAAACGCTGTGTACACGATGCTTCTCATCTCAGGGAGGCGAAAAATTGTTGCCATTCAATCGCTACTTAGTGGGCTTTTTGCTTCGTTTTCTTTGCGCGGAAAATCGCTGAAAATTTTTTCCGTGAGAGGAAGAGAGGAGAGGAGCTCGAGTACCCGGGATTTTTCCCAGGCTTTGCCCCTATTTATTTTGTCGTCGCTGCTTCTGCTTCTTATTCGCATCGCACAGCTATTCTCGCATAACATTTTTTTAGTAATTATGCTGCAACGAAATCGGAGGAATTAAAAATTTAAACCAAAATACACGCAATCAAACTTAAGGGGAATTTTATTTAACATCTCTGCCCACATGCATCCGGCAGCTCTTGGGTCTCGCGAAAGTACGTCCGTAACAAAAGTAAAAGATCCCCTCTCCCTTAACAGTAGCACCGTAGGCTCCATCGTCGTCCATTGCAGAATTAGCTTTCCTAATGGAAGGTGTATCTACGCCCTCTCGCTCTCGGCGTGGCTTGCCAAATGAAAGGTTTACCCAGCGGCTGGCTGCCTAACCGTTTTAAAGCACGAAACGATAGAATTTAATCGCAAAGAGAGACAGAGAGAGGGAAGAGAGAGAGAGAGAGAAAAGTCCGGGAATTCGGCCGTCGGAATTACAAAGTTTCACCGCGAGCACAGCTCGAGAGTTAACATTAACGATTTACCTTAGCAACACGTTTCACCTACTTCCCACCACAGCAGTACCACTAGCACCATCACCAGGCCGAATATAAGTCTCACCTGCCCCGCGAAACTTTTTGCCACTTCGCTGCCGGAAACCCGCGAGCTTTCCACCCCGCCGTCTCTTTTACTTCTGACGCTCGCCGATATTGTTTGCCGCGGAGAAAGACACGTGTCGCAACAAATTGCAGATGCGGGTGTATAGCGGCTCCCTCCCCTCCGCAGCACGTCGGGCAGATGCATAATTGAATGACGTCACGGGGATCGCTATGAGGCAGGTAGACTACCGCGCTGCCGTCGTATAGCAGACCTCTGGAATTAAGTAAATACAGGGGCGCTCATCTACAGCCTCTGCGAAGCGGATTTGGATTCCGCGGAGGGAATCTTAAAGCGCGAGAAAGTTTAATGTAAATGAAGGCGGAGGGCTGCAGGCTGGTGTGTATCGACTCGATGAGCCGAGAATACTTAATTGGCCTTGTCAAAACAGCGCTGTAGATATACATTTTAACTCTCTCTACTCTGTGTACATCGCGATCTTAGCCTCGGGAAAGCTCCTACATCAACAGAACACGATATAATTCGCTCGATTACAGCGAGAGAATTCACTTTCGACCTACTTTTCACTTGACTGTGTACAATCGCGATAATCGAACATCTCTCGTAAAAGTCTCGCTCAGAGAACGGATAGCCGCAGCCTTTAAAAACCTAGTCCGTCACTTAATCTCTCGCGGCCGTATTCTCTTTGTCCATCTTCTCTCTTTCGCTCTGCTACCACCTATATATATATATATATATATATATATATATATATATAGCTAGCTTCTTTGCATTTTCTCGACGCCCGTGCAGGGACACTCCGGCTATACGTATACGTACTACTCTCGGAATCCGCAAATGGAGAATCCCGAAGAGAGGCGACCGAAAACGAATTTACGGCCTCGACGAGATTTTCCCTACGCGCGCGGGTACTTCTCGAACAATAAAATTTTCGAGCCACTTGAGATTCAAGGAGGATTAAAATCAGGCCGCTGGACTATATACATCTGTGCGCAGCTCCCTCTCTCTCTTCGGCATTCCGCTCATTTTCTGCGCGCAATTCGCCATCCTCTTTTTTTTAACAATATGTTGGTTTTTGTATGGACGAGAGAGATCTCGCGCGCGAAATCCTGCGCCGGGCTTCTCCCGACTCTTTTCTATATGCATATTTCATCCGCTGTGCGCTCGTCTTCATACGTTATACGAGCGGAGGAGTTTATGCGGCGAAAAAAAGAGCATTATACGCCGGTGGCTTGGCTAAGCTCGCGAATTTTCATCTTCTTTTTCGGAGGATTTTTAGCGGTCCAGTCAGGGCGAACGTGGTTTACTGCGTATACGCAGTAGTGTCTCCTTCCCGTCGATGGATCGAAGAAAATTGATAGAGAATCGCGACTCTCCCTTATATCCCTTCGTCGTTTCTCATCGTTCTCTTCTTTTTCCTAAGCGTCACTGCAGCGCAGTCCGTGTCAAATGAAAGTCGTTACGACAGTCGCACGATCGAGCTGTCTTATATATAGCCGGGCATTAAATTAACTATATCGGATAAGCGAGAGCCGGTTGGTTCGTTCGAGCTCTCTCTCTCTCTCTCTCTCTCTCTCTCTCTCTCTCTCTCTCTCTCTCGTGCGCTCGCGCGAGGCACACGAAGTAATGGCTTCGCCGGGGAATAGTTTTAAGTGCTTTTCCGTCACGGCTCATCGCTTAGAAATCTGTTCCTCCACCTCCTCTCTCCCACCTATACGCAACTTCTTTCCTCGAGTTTAGTGGCCGGCGGCGGCCTTGCCTTTCACGATAGTAGGAACGGGACAAATCCGCCGCCACCATTCTCTCGCAGCTCTTTCTTCCCCTTCTTCTTTTTTTATTCTTCCCGCCGCTTGTAATTCAGCCGCCGGTCGAACTGACTCGATTTCACGCCAAGGCTCTTAATGCTCCCTAGGTCGATTATTGTTTTAATGCGTTTATCTGGCCTCTCGGCGCTCAGCTCCGCGCGAGGCCAACTTGGCGCGCGGCGGGATTGAATTTCAGCCCTCGGATTTTCTTTCTTCGAATTACGCGTTACTGCTATCTCCCGATTGGATAGGCGAGGATTTATATGAATGCTTGAAATGCGAGTGAAATTAATGACGCTGTAATGGTACCATCAGTCAGCCGAATTTAATGCTTCAATATTACTCTGCTATTCGATTATCCAGATCCGAACGATAACTCGCATAACATAAGTCATATAAGAAAACAATGCTGTCCCGCATTACGCCCCTGCAAAAACAGGCGCGCGTCACCGAATTATGCTAATAAAATTGCCGCTGGCACTCCCCCAACGTCCAACCTCTGCGCGTTATTAATTAACCACGCTCATCCGAAATCACAATAAACACACGGAATCGCGTCAATCAGGGAAAAACAATCTCTGTAATCACACACGCACGCAAAATCCACGCTCGAACGATGATAACGAGCCGCACGCCCGAAAGAGAGAGAGAGAGACGTGCGTCTGACAGTTCCCATGGTTACACTACTCATTTATTTCGATCGAAACGCCACCGTCGCCGCCGCCGCTACCAGAAAGCTCGTTATACCCTACTTACGTCGATTTTCGCAGCGCGCGCTCGCTCTCGCGCCAAGGCAGTTATGCACGCAGTTGCTCCCCGAAAGTTATCGGGGTGACTTTTAATTATACGCCGCCGCCGCGCACGCGCACCGCAAACCGGTCAAAGTGAATTTTCATCGCCGCGTTGCCCGTGCGCGCACTGTCCATCATACGTCCTTCTATCTCTCTCTTTCTCTCTCTTTCTCTCTCTCTCTCTCTCTCTCTCTCTTTCTTTCTCTTTCTCTCTCTCTCTCTCTCTCTCTCTCTCTCTCTCTCTCTCTCTCTCTCTCTCTCTCTCTCTCTCTCTCTCTCTCTCTCTCTCTCTCTTTCCCTCGGCAATTAATAATTGTGTTTCTCTCTTTGCTCTCGCTGCCCGCCCGCTGCCGAGAAGAAATTAATAATGGAGTATTTGGAGCGAGAGCTGATATGTAGCGCGCGAGCGGCGTTGAGCAATTTTTAATCAACTTTCAATTTTTTTCTTCTTCGGTGCGCGAATTTTTCATTCTCGCTGAGCAGCAGCAGCAGTGGTCAGCGATTCGAATCACGCGCGCTCGGACTCTCTCGTCAAAAAGCGTCACTTTCGGCTGAACATTCGTTCGAGCTCTGATCCAACGAAATAATTAAGCGCGGGCGCGTGAAAATCAACGAGTTTCCGCGATCCTGCCCGCCAATTCAGTCGATGATACACGCGCGAGATAGCGTAAGCGCGTAATTTTTGTTTTCATCGCTAGTGCGCGCGCGACGCTCTTTAATAAACAAGCCGTAATCCCTGGCTTTGGCTCTCGGCCCTCGTCCCCGTGACTGATAACCCGATGAATCGGCGTTGCGAGCTAGAGAGCGAGAGAGCGAGAGAGAGAGAGAGAGAGAGAGCGAGAGAGAGAGAGAGAGAGAGAGAGCGAGAGAGAGAGAGAGAGAGAGAGAGAATATAAGGGAGGCCGCAGCGCTAGCAACTTCCGAATCAGTTTTAAATTAACCGAACTTCTCGGCGGCGGGAGAAAATTTAATCTTATGCTACAATAATTTCGCCTTGAAGCTCGAGCGGGAGGACAGGTGAAAGAAGGATATGAAAATCCGAAAGTTTCTTGCGCGCAAAGAGACAAAAAGATTACGGCGCGCGAAAAAGAGAGGCGGACGACTTGTTGAAGCCTGTGCGCGCTGTGAAGGGAAAGAAACTTATGTGCTGGGGGACGTTGAAAAACTTTGTCGAATCACCTTTATCCGGCAGAACGTCGTCGAGAGAGAGATAGAACTCGCGGGCCATTTTCATCTTATAACAATAGCAATGCGGCTGTGCTGCTTAGCTGTATTTACCATCGAGGATCACGGTATGGAATCGTAATATAGGACGTGCAGAAGTTGGTTCGTGCGGATTCGAATGAGAATTGTCGTTGATTTGTTATTGTCGAATGGCTTCGAATCGTCATAATATTACGGGAATTTTGTTGGAAATATTCGTTGAAATTGCATCTAATTGCGAAGAACGTTTCTCGATGTATTAACTTTTTTTGTAATAACACGCTAATTTTCTGAAATATAACGTTCAATTTGATTTGGCAGACAAAAGTTACAATAACTTTGTACCACGTCCACATTATGAATTAAACAATAACGATACGTGAACAGCATTATTCCGTTATTATTTTCTGAATAAGTTAATTGGCATTTTTATTTTTTCGATGACATCAGCGAGATAAATATATGAGTTTTATTTAATTAACATCGCAAATAATCTCTGATGCGCGTGTCAGTATATTTATTATATTATCTACATTAATAAAATACAAAAGCAGTTGGGTATTAATCGCGGTTCGTCATTATAATTAGGGTGAAATCGATAGCTAGGGCTAGATATTTCTCGAGTCTGAAATACACATATACTCTCCGATAACGAAAACTTGTAAAGCAAACAGAGAACCGTTACTAATCAATGTTTCCCGCCGAAACGTTAATTACAATTTTTAATAACGCGAGCGAGCTTTTCAAGCGGCGAGTACGTAGAACATCTCATTATAATTATAAGCATTGCAGATTTCTCAGAAATCTCATTCAATTATTTTCCGCTAATTCGCCTTCGTCGGCTGAAAAACTCTCATTATTATTTTCATCGCCGTCTAAAAACGAGTAGAAGAAGTCATATCCCCCGGATCTTTTCAGAGGGACTTCCTGGACGATTTTTCACGAAAATCCAGACTCGTGGACAATTTCATTAGAGAGAAGTTCTTCTGCACAAGCGATATCAAGAATTAAAAAAGAAAAAAGCCTGAATGCAATCTCCCTCTCATTCAATCTGGATCCAATCGAAGCTACATACAGAAATATTTCTATTCACGCCAGTTTACACCGACGAGCGAGCACAACCACATTCGCATCCATAAGCGCGCATATAACGTGTCATTCATAAACGCGCGAATACGCAGCCTACGCGCAAGCTCGCCTGAATACAAACGATGTTTTCTAAAATTGGCTAGTACGAATGCGTCCAGTCGTCAGAGTTTGAATCTCAACGCGACGATTTCCCGACGTGAAAATGCAGAGAAAACAGCGTACATGAATCCGAGACACGCTTATAAATGCACATACGCATCAATGAAATCCCGAGGCTATTCAAGACGCGTTAGACTGTACACGCTTAATGCCGCCCCTCTCACACTCACTCAATGAAGCCTTTTGAAGTTCACGCGTACAGCCCCCGCGCACACACAGTGACAGCTGTTCTCTGAAAAATAGGAGCCGAGTGCCAGCTATTATTTGCAGCGCGCGCGACTCCGGGAGAGAAAGAAAGCCAAGAGCAACGAGAGAGAGAGAGAGAGAGAGAGAGAGAGAGAGAGAGAGAGAGAGAGAGAGAGCAAAGTCTTCGACTTTCGTGACGTACGACTGTTGGGCAAAACGTAGCTTTCGGGGTTAATTAACGAGCTCGCTGGTGGCGGTATAGTTTTGCTCAGCTCGCTCAAGAATTCGGCGCCACGTGCCGCCGCAGCGAATGACGTTGAAATACGACGCCGGCTCTCTTTCTCTCTCCGCTCGCATCGTCTATATATACTTCTAAGTTCGCGTGCGGCTCTGTGTGCGTATGTGAGGCGAGTTCTCAAAACACGTCGCGGCAGCGGGATCTTTTTTGTCCGCGGTGCGGAGCCATGCGCGTGGATTACCACAGCTGTGACTCTGGGGTACGTCGCAGGAAAAAAAAGCCGCTTGTCCGATTCGAGATAAATCAATGGACGTCGGCAGAGAGGAAGTATAGTCAATGAGATTTGCGAAAGAGTTAGAGCAGTCCGACTGTTTTCAGAGTTTTTCGAAGCCCCGAGCGGGATTTTGGTTTAATTAAACCCGGATATAGAGAATTGAAGGAAAGCACCTACATGACTCCTTGATTGAGCTGCCACGCATCAGAGTTCTCGGAATAATCATGGTTTATCGAGCGAAGTGTATAAATACAGTGACGCGCGCGTTGCGGCCACGGCAATTGACGCTAGTGTAATGGTCTATCTAATAAATTGGACGAATAAACAGTCTCATTAGCCATAGAATTAGTTCGCGATGAAACAAATTTCTGCATTGCCTATATATGCGTGTGTATAGCCGTCGAACGCTTAATTAACTGTCATTAATTAAAATTATACGAAGCATCTGGAATCCAGCATTTCTCCATTGTCCGACTGTTTCTATGACTATACCACTCGTTCTGTTAATTGCTTAACGGGAACGGCTTAATAAACTCATTCTATTGTACACCCTTATTTGATACAATAATTTAAACGCTTCATAAACATGAAGATTCACGCGCGCGCAGAAGTAGCGAAATGTGAAAAAATATAAAGAAAAGTTTCTGCAAATCGTGCTCATGTCTCTAAGCGTTGATCGTCGAGACAAAAACTTTCTCAAAAATTGCGTTCGCAGCTGTCATTCTCTTCAACGTCCTGCAGTAGTGTTTACTGAAAACTTTTCGAGACCAGTGACGTGAAATATAAAAGATACGCGGAAAAGGCAGCAAAAAATTCGGTAGACGTGTACACGATGAGTACAAAATATCCGAGGATAAAGGCGAAACTTTGAAAATGCATATTTTTACGATTTGTATTTCGCGCAAAAAAAGTACTTGTGCTTTTTTTCAATAGACAAGTTTTCGCGTACGAACATGCGAAATTTTTTACGTCGCAAGTAAAGTATTACGTCTGCACATATCCGTAAAATGTGTTTCCGATCTAAAGTTTTCTTCATCGCCCAAGTGTGTGTAAATTAAAAAGTCAAGCGAACATCAGGCTTTATTTTCGTGAATCGCGCGATCGATAGCGGCAATTGTAACAGCAAAAGGATAGCATCGTGCACAATCAACCGAAAAGCCAGAGAATCGCGGAAAGAGTAAAAGTCGAAGAGACAGATTTCTGGTCAGCGCGTGTCCAGCACTCACAGACACCTCGAGCAAAAAAGCTCCGAAACGAGCGACCGTAGATACATGGAGGAGGGAGGGGGGGGGGGAATCGCGGGAGAGCATAAGAGTCGGAACAAGGGGACGGGCCAAATTCCCCTTTATTGCAAGAGAGAGAGAGAGAGAGAGAGAGAGAGAGAGAGAGAGAGAGAGAGAGAGAGAGAGAGAGAGAGAGAGAGAGAGAGAGAGAGAGCGATAACGACGTTACCGGTTTCACGAGCGCGCGGAGTCACCCGGAACTCATTTCCTAAGGATACCGCCGCCCCGTAACGTAGTTTCGTCACGTAACGATTTCACTCTCCACTCTGTGTTCTCGCCTATATCGGCCTTTTTGTCTGCTGTCTTTTTCTTCCTCTTCTGCGAGCTTCCCCGGGCGATGGTACGTTTGAAAAAAATTCCGAGCCGCGTTAACGCGTGGATTCGGCTGGATCAGCGAATCGAAGCGGCAACGTTGGTTTTTTTTCGAAAAAGCTAGAAAGATCGGAGCTTGCACTTGCCGAAATTCTGCTGAAGTGCAGTTCGGGGAGACTGTGTGGACCAGCCGTTTCGGGGAAAAATTTCGACGTGGGGAATACGGTCATTAATTTTGGCGTAATATCGGAGTGGGAACGACAAAGCTTTCGTTTGTTCTCTCACCGCGAGAGCACTTTTCAAGCTCTTGGTTCAACTAATTTTCGAATGCTCCTGGCGCGTGATCTCGTTGATAATGCTGAAAAGAGGTGTATACAAATTCATGAAACGTAAATCAAATTTCGAGTTATTCTTCTTCTGGCTCGAGCTCTTCAGAAACTCTTTATGCTCGCCGCGCGCATTCTAAAGTGCGCGCGCGTATATCGTTCACATATATACGTGTATCTACGCTGGCTTTAATGCTTTTTTCTTCGCAGCCACGAGAGAATACGCGCTCCAGAGCGTCTAGAGCTCAATAAATCCTTCTATAGCAGAGAAAAGCGCGTGTGTGTTGTTCTTTTATTCGATCGACTCGAAATCCCAGCCCGAGAAAAGTTATACAGCAGAGAGAGAGAGAGAGAGAGAGAGAGAGAGAGAGAGAGAGAGAGGCTCAGCGATATGATATTCTTCGTACATACACAAGCGTAAGTTCCATACGTTCGTGCATTATATTTTTTCACTAACCCATTAATCAGTAATTTTCACCCTCGGCTCGCGCTCTTGGCGAAAATACTCGCAGTCGCGAAAGTGCTGCAGCCGCATTACTCATCAAGGATCTAGACTTTGAAAATTATTGCTGCAACGCTCTCCTGCTCTTCCCCTAACAAAGACAGTCATTTCGCATCACTTGCGTGTCTGTGTGTATATATACGTATACAGATTCCCCAAGGCGAAGCGCGCGCGCATCAAACACAAAGCGCGAGCGAGAGCTAAGACGAAAAGGAGCTTTCTCTGTCTCTCTCTCTCTCTCCGACTCTAGCCTGGGCCAGGAGTCTCTGCCGCGAAAGACAACGACAGGGGAGGGCTGGCTAAACTTCAAGACAGGCGGAACCGTCATCTCCAGACCGGACATGACAAAGTCCCGCCATTTCTAAAGCGAATCCCCCTTCCCGAATACTCTCTCGCGTTTCCTCTCTCTCTCTCTCTCTCTCTCTCTCTCTCTCTCTCTCTCTCTCACACACCCTCTACCGCCGCCGTCGTCGTCGCAACGACTATTACTCTCTCCTCGCCCCCTCGCTTGCATTGTCCAGAGAGTGCGTCTTGCATATTAAAACGAGCTTGCGTCGCTATACGCGCTCTGCTCGACCTTTAGAGCGACGCGGCGTCGTTAACAAAAACTCGCCGGAACGTCGCTTATGTCCGAGGATTATATGTATAGTCACGAAGTGCGTGCAATTTTTTTCGAGCTTTGTGCGTTTGCAATTTATGAATTGATCGATTAATATTCGAGCTCGGTGTTTAATGAAGTATTGAGCACCGGATGACTGCTTAAACGGCGCGCGAAATTGAGCGTCTCGAGTATTCACCCCACATTCGGAGAGTCGCACCGCCGCCGAGTGACAAATAGCCGATATCGAGAAGCCGGCATTGACACTATTTCTGCCGAGAGCTGCATATTAAATGGGGGATCTTTACTATTTCATAAGCGCAGCTGCAGCCACCAAACGAGAGCTATTTTAATCGTTGCTCGATTGGCTGAAACCGAATTGACGACCGCGATTAGCTGGTGAATAACTAACCGGAAATTTCAGTTGCAACAACACGTGTCGTTTAAGTAGTAAGGAGCTGATTCGATCAGACGCGTTAAAATTTTATCATACTGTCGCGCCTCCTGTATTCCGCACATTGCTTATCAAACATACACCTGCGTCGAACCGTTCTGATATCTAATTAAGTTCGGGCCACAGTGCAAATAAACTCGAGAAGCTCTCTTCGCGCCAAACAACAACGGCTATGCTAATTCCGAAACAGCCGTATACACAACAGGGATAGCCACCAGCGTTAAGAAAGCGGAGAACCAACTAGCGCTGAGTAGAGAGAATAGCGCGACGAATCCAGAAATGAAGTGCGCAGCGACGAAGAGGTGAAAGAAACGGCAAAAGTGAATAAAGGACGAGAGTAAGAGAGTGGGAGAAGACTCGAAAGGAGCTCGTGAGAAGAGAATGAAAGAAAAACAGGCGCGCGAGCGAGAGAGAGAGAGAGAGAGAGAGAGAGGCGTTCGTAACAACTGTAACTTTTGTAATTGAGTTTTATCGTCTCGCGCGTTCCGTGTACATAACCCTTTCTGCTCTCTTTGTCTCTCCGTGGAGGCTTTGTAAATTGGAATGTTTACTGCCGCACGCGCGAGCAAGGAGATAAAAATAATTGTCTCTTGGCGCGCGCCAGGAATAAACTTCATAATCGTAAAAAAAGCGATTCTTGAAGGTGTGCAGTGTGTGCTTGGACGCAAGATTTCCCCCCGCGTTTGATTAAGATTTCGTTCGAGAGTTTCTTCTTTTTTCTCAGAAAAAAAACGAGGAATAGGGTCAAAGAGAGCGAGTCGTATTCGGCCTAGAAACTGCTGATTGCCGTGGAAACTGCGAGACGATAAAATGAGACGCAAGTTTTTCCCGATTTTTGAGAGCGCGTCGTTTTAAACTCCTGGGCTAAGAATCGCAAAAATCCGTGCCGCCACCTCGTTCCGTCAGCAAAATTAAAACTTTTTTCCTCGCTCATCTCGATCATAACTTCCCGCGTCCTCTTCTTTTTTCTCTCCCTACCCTCCTTTTATGCCAACATAATTTTTATTGCACATTCGAGGTCCGCCTGCAGCCAGTGGCCTATAGCTAGACAAAAGCCGGCGCGAGCGGCTGAGGATAAAAAAAGCCGAGGTCGAGGAGAGAGAAAGAGAGAAAGTAAGAGGATATAAAAGCTCCGCGAGCACAATCTGGTCGAGGAATATTTACCGAAAGGAAATTAAGAAGTCTATCGAGAGTGCCGACGGTGAGGATCCAGTCCATCTTCTTTCTATTCTTCTTCTTCTTCTTCTTCTTCTACGCCCTCTTTCTCTTGTTTTTTTTTGTCTTTTTTAAGAGATTAATATCTTCCGGAAGCAGTCTTGTACTTTTGTTATTATTCTTCCTGCTCCTCATCATCGCCCTTCTTTTTCTTCCCAGGGAATACGGCGGGCTTTTTTGCTCTCGCGAACTTGACTCGCCATCGCCGTTCGCCATCTCTCTGTCTCTAGACCGGAGCCGGGGAAAAATGTAGCACCGGAAGTCGGATTTAACGGGTCAGCGATGGACGATGGTGAGGGATTTACAGAAGATTTCAGGTGCAATTAAAAAGCGTAATTTTCATTTGCTCTTTTCAACTTAGCCGTTCGCTTGACAAATGAGTCAACACTTCTTTTCTTCTCTGAAACATTGTTTATTCACGGCAATTTTTTAATCGGACTTAATCGTTAGGAGTTGCGAAATTAAAATCTTTCTCTAACTTTAATAAAACAGAGGAAATTAAATTTTGTCCTTAATTTGTACCAACTCGTTCTGAAAAAATGAATCAACCCTAACCGAACATAAAGCAAAATTAAACTACCAGCCTTATCCGCGCAATCCCATTAGAAGAAAAGCAGCCACACACCCGCTGACCATCTTTGTCCCAATAAAAATAAACTTATAATCAAAAGATAAAAAAAAGAAGAAACGCAACAAAAGAGACGCAACGAGACTGCTCTCTATCTTGCGCGCGCAGATCTACATCTTCCATCTTCCGCTATTTTCTCTCCTCCCACACGGAATTATCTTCCCTCCGGCAGCGGGTCTGCCGGTGTCTGGATTTATGAAGATTTTATGCCGACGATCCCGCGCCCCATCGCCCTTTCTTCTTCCTTCGCCTCCTGTTTATTCCGGGCAAGTTTACAACTGGCTATACATAGAGTGTGCGCGCGACCCGAATATAAAGATGCAAAGCAACGACGAGCGCGCACCACACGTCGTTCTCCCTCTCTCTGTCTCTTTTTTTTCGGCAATGGTCAGGAGCTCGATTGAAAGCCCATTTGTCGGTCGATGGCTGTCGTAAAGCTATCGGAAACCTCGTCGCTATCTCTTTCTCGATCCCCGTGCGTCGACTTTTATCGCTTTATTGTGTGCGTTTCGGCAGAGTAGTGTACGCAGATTTTACAATCGCGCGCGACTGCGCCGAACATCCAGCCAAGGATTTCGGGGTGACTGCTACTGCTCGTATATACGATTCGACGAGTTGAAAAGTAAATCACGCGTGGTCTTTTGGAAAACTGCGGTTTGGCCAGACAGGTTTAGATGTAGCGAACGATAGAGCCCGATTCGTCGTGCGTACAATATGCAGGATCGTTGATATGCGAGTGCATCCTGGAGGAACATAATTTTACGGCGCTCACGCGCGACGCCATCGAAAGGACGACTACAAATTTACCGTGTAACGGTGAGCGAAAAGTAGAGACGAAGAGAGAGGGGGAGGCGGGATGACGTAGGAGAGCTGTATCTGAAAAGCAGCAGCGAAGTTATCCGGCGCACGTTATACCCATATACGGGCGGAACTCTTGCCAAGAAAGTCGGGAGAAAAAGCCGGGTATACATCTCTCCGGGCGAGCTGGTATATATACTTTATGTGTACGAACGGAATTTCTTGTCGGTTTGCTATTTGAGTTGCTATTTGAGCTTCGACTTTTTCCTCTTATTTACGAGCAGGCGCAGGCGCTACGGGTTTACCTTTGGCTAATTGCGCGAGCCGCAGCTGCCGGGAGACGATGAGGTCTAAGACTCTCGCGCTCTCTCTCTCTCTCTCTCTCTCTCTCTCTCTCTCTCTCTCTCTCTCTCTCTCTCTCTCTGCAGGATGTGACGCGGGGCAAGACTTTGGGTGTATATTTTTGGAGGCCCCGGATGCAGGCTTTGTGACAACTTGGTAAGAAGTTCTTCTGCTCCGCAGAGCCGAGCTACCCGTCGTTAAGAACTTTTCTTAGCGTCGATTATAGTAATGAAAAAAGTTTTTGAAAAAGCTTAACGTTTGATTAGCAATTACTTTTGACGAATTGACACTTTACCAAGTGTAATAAAAGTAGCCGATAGAGTTTTTTGTTGCGCCAGTCATCTACATGTAGCCGAAACTCCGGTAGCTCCTCGACGATGGAATGACCAACAATTTGGTAGGTTCGGAAAAAAGAAAAAACTTTCGATATCGATTTGCATACCGGCGCATAGAGGTGTGGTGCATTGAAAAAGAATCGGTAAGAGTCATAGGACCAGAGGATCGGTTCATGACCTGATAAACTTTGCTCCAAGAGTAATCGAGTAGTATTGTATGTCGCCATATGCAACCTGTGCGGTTTACGGTCTACATATTTTCACGTCAAACATTTATCTCAGTATCAATCTTCTCTTCGATTACCCCATACATCTTCCAAGCTCTCACCCTTTTTTCTCTAAATACCTTTGCAGCCCTTTTCTGTAGTTCTCTAACCCTTGGCGAGACTTTCGCTGAGCCGCGCGCATGTATGTGTTACCTGGGCGATTTATGAGATCCCGCGAGAGTGGACTATCTTTGCGGGAAGTAATACCTTCTCTTTCTCTCTCGCTCTCTCTCTCACTCTCTCTCTCGCTCTCTCTCTCTCTCTCTCTCTCTCTCTCTCTCACCCACCCCTCGATTGTGTACAGCTACACATCCTCTATATATATGCCGTTTCGCTCTTTCTCTCTATCTCTCGTCCCTTTCTTCGCGTGACCTACTTCTCGCTCTTTTTCTCTCTCTCTTTCTCTTGCTCTCTTCAGCAACTAGTATTAAAATCGAAGAATACGAGAGGGAGTCGAGAGTTATATTGTCGAGCGGCGTGCGTGCATACGAGGGAAAGAGAGAGAGAGAGAGGAAAGCAGGGAGAGCTGCAAGCTCCTCTCGTTTTCAGTAGATCAAGCGTGAGAGAGTTTATCGCGAGTGGATGGATCTCTTTGCGAGAGGAAATCTGCTGCCGCTTCTGCCGCTGCGGCCGAAAGGGGCTTCTCCTCTCTTTCTGCCGGCGGTGCAGTGGGATTTTTCAAAGGGATCCCTCTTAACTTCTCGTATTTTCCGTGGGAATTTTTTTTCGCCGCCACCGCTGCTGAAAGCTCGCCTCGTTAAAGAGCTTGATAAGGTGCGGATGAATAATGCTGCGAGAAATGGAATGTGGTAAGTGGGCCGGAATTTCTCTGCGTTAGATTAGGTAGTCTGTGGAAGAGCTCGAATTAGCGAGTTCATCGTTGGGCGCCAATTTTTTTTCCCCGAAAATATAAAGCGACGTTAAAGTATACCCAACCGCGCAGAAAGCCGGAAAAACCGCGACCGCATAATTCCTGCTCCTCCTCCAGGAGATATGTTTACGTGAAACAACCTTTTTACAAAACACGCTTCTGCCATTATCCTCATATCTCATTCCATATTTTCAAACGACCTCGCGAGACAGAAAGAGTATCTCCCACAGCCGCACACGCGACAAAGACAAAGCAAGCTCGCAGCAGCGGAGAGCGAGAAAGGCGAATTCCCTTCCTTTTTAAAATTCGAATCCCCCGACGCGACCTTGAGTCTTCCCGTCGTCCGACATAGAGAAAATCTCACTTATCTTTACGAGAAGGCGTTCTCCTTCCATAAAACGTAACAGCGCCCAGAACGACATTCCCTCTCCTGAGTACGCGCAGCCCATGTGTGTGTATACAATCCTCGTCGTCGGCGCGTCGCACACTCGTTTACCTATTTTAGTCCACTTTTCTAATCGGACCTTCCTACGCTGCTCCGTCTCTCGGCTGCTCTCGTTCTCCCGCGAAATCAGTCGATTTCTCCCGAAGGACTGTGTGTCGACGATCGGTTGCCGGATAAAAAAGGAAGATGGGGGAAAAGGGTAAAAGGCCGCCGCGCGATGCTATAGTCCGGCAGCCAAGGAAGTAATAAAAGGAAGAGGCGCTCGGATGGTTGGAAAAGTATAAGAAAGGGGAAAAATCAGTGAAATAAAGAAATAGCGTAACGGCAGGCCGATAGAAATAAAGGGGAGAGCTGATAGGGATGGCGAGTGAGAATAAGAGACAACAATGGCGAGTGTCTACATTGGCGGAGAGAGAGCAGGAGTTGTAGCTTATTGTTTGAAAGTGGAGATCGAAGCTGGTTTCTGCGAAGAAATTCTCCGCGAAGTAGGCGTAACGAGCTCCGAGCGGGATTAATTTTTTCTTAACACGTGCATGAAAAAGACCCGTTTCCATGCCTCTAAAGTGAATGGCAAGCTGCTCATTTCGAGCGTGCGGGAGGGAATCATTCCCTCCCGCTGCAGCGGGAGAGAATGGCTATTCCCTCCTGCTACTCATAAACACTCAAAAATAATCAAATTTTTGAAAATTTTTGAAAAATATTGATATGTTTTGAAAGAGAGTGGTTTACGACTCAAAATGCGCAACTTACCATTCACTCTATATGCATGAAAACGGGTCTTTACAGACACTTGTCAAAAAAAGTACAGTGTGCAACAAGGGGGAGGACAATTTCTACCTCGGGTGAAATTTGAGCATTCGTCTCCGTCTCGGGCGCTTTCGGCGCCCTCAATTCCAACTCGTGCTCAAATCTCACCCTCGTTAGAAATCGCCCTTTTTCCCCCCTAGTTGCACAATATACACTATTCCATCACCCTTTCAAGCTTTACGAGTGATGGTGAATTCGTTCGTTTGTCGGAACAATTAACAAGCCTGCAATATTCTAAGGAGCTTTTTAACTCGACGTGCGCGCAAATCGCGGTGCTAATAGACGCGTCGACAGAAGCCGCGCGCGCACTGGCAGCGGAAACAAGTAGCTTCTCTCATCACACGCTATAGCGCCGATAGTAACGCCTTAAGTGCCCGGACGATCGACTCTGAAAATCCCCCGGAGGCTCATTAGCTCGCGCGCGCGTTTCTCTCCACTCGCTCCCCCCGCAAGTTATATATACAACACTATCCTCGCGTAAATCGGCTGCTGCTGCGCGTATAAAACTTTCAGTTGCGGTAGTAGTGGCGCAATTACTTTTAAATAAATTCTTTGACTGGCGAAAGCAAGATTCATGAGGTGAGCGAGGATTACGCGGGCGGCCGAGGCGCTGAATTTTAAGGAACTTACCTAATGCTCCGTATATTACGGCGGGCTTACGTGCTTCAAGCTCGATATTAGTATAGCGAGGGAATTTCGAAAATACCGAGGCGGAACCGATAAATGACGATCTATGGCGGCTCTGTGTTTATAGGCGAGCGAGAGGCGAAGTTGCGATGCCCCGTTTTCGCGAATGCGCCCCCCTGCGGAAGTGGGTTATACGGCTGCGGGTAAACTTGCCTGGATTAAATAATTGAAAGATGCGGCGCGCGCTGACGCTGTCGAAGTTTTTGCGGATCAGCTTTGCTTAGATGTCCGAGTGATCGCGAGATTTCTCAACAGGATAGAGAAGTTCGCGACTGATGATTCTGAAGCGGGGTAGTATATCCACTTTAAAAAAGGCTCATTCAGCTAGCGCGGCCTTTTTTTCAAGGAGGCGAGTTTGAAATTGCGCGGAAGAGCTGTGCATATATCTATATGATACACGTCGGTGGTGAAAGTTTCATTTTTAAAAGTTTACTCGCCGAGGCCTGGCTAATACAGTCTGTGTGAGCATTAACTAGCGGTTTGTATTATAATTAGCGTGGAACTAGGTCGGGCCGAAGATACTTTTCTACATTATTCCGGCAAGTATGAACAAGACTTTCGTCTTTGCCCAATTATCAATCTTGGAGTGGGTATTATAAGAGTAAACGCAAAGTTCTTTAAGCTCCGCTTGATCCGTGCCTACTTTCGAGTAAGTCATTGTTGCTTAAAAGAGTAAGCTCGAGAGAAGATTAAAAGATTAGAAGGATTTCGCAAAACTCGCTCGGGCGTGTATAATTGTGTAGTTGCGTCGGTTCTTTCTTCTGCAACTTCGTCGATCACCCGACGAATACTTAACGAATATTGCCGATGGCAGATTAGAACCACCCTCTGCGCTTATCCATTAGTTACCTAATTGCGATATATTATGCCTCGTTCAACTTTGCTAATTTTGCAGTGAAATAAATCTTCCGACGGAAAACACAGTTGATTAACGTTTCGACCACACACGATGCAAACCCAACGTCCAAAAGCTTTGCGTCCCCATCAGTAATCAAAATACTACGGGCGGGTAAACAGAGCCGTAAATTATGTATCTCATTAGCGGGTATACCGTGACCGATTGCCCATTACCAAACGAAATTCAGAAACCACACACAACTCATTCGGCTATTCAAAACTCAGAATACTCAGCCATTCGGCCGAAGTGCGCAACCACGCAAGCAGCTCCCTGGAGGGCGCAGTCCAGAATTAGCCATCACGGCATAATGAGAATCAATCCTATAGTTAATACACCGCACGATAACACGGCTCCACTATATCCATGCATCGCACACAGCCGCAACAGAATTTTTCCTCTTCTCCACCTCACAGGTTCGTCCGAGAGAAACCACTAAACGTTGTCGGTAAAGGCGAGTGAAGAAGGACGGAAGGACGGGAGGAGTTACTTGAAAACGGTAACTCGGCTAACTCCTTAATCAAACATAAGCTTTGCCCTGTAAGCCGGCCTAAACTTACGTGGCCGTGAGAAGGCGGCGCGAGAGACAGTGGAAAGGTAGCGGCGGGGGGGGGGCTAGAGATAAGCTTGTTTCTGGCCTTCTCGCTGCCTCTCCATCTATCTCGCGTTAATGCGAGCGCGCGCGGTTAATCGCGGGGACTTGCAAATTGGCCGAGGCAAAAGCCCTCTTTGAATTGATATTCAAATGCGAGCGTCGACAGAAAGACCGAGCGGTTGCGCCGTACAAAGAGCGAGCGAGAGAGAGAGAGAGAGAGAGAGAGAGAGAATGTTTAGGTGTCTAATTGTGAACGATAGAGCGGGGAGTTGAACATTAGCTGAGCTGGATTATTACACGGGCTGCTGCTGGCACAGAGCGATGTTCGCCGGAGTTTTAATGTTTTCTCGTATGAGCTTTCGTGTGCTGCCGATGCTGTACTGTGATATCTTTGAAATGATTCGCTTTGTAACGTGTCTGACCGCAGACGAACTATACTACTGATTTATAATCTCTTTGAAGCAGTAGAGTTATTTTCAAATATTCACACGTACATCGGACGGTTGAGCGGAATTATCGTCTGAATGATGTAAAATGCCCAGCAGAAACTATATATCTCAACAACAGAAGATCAACCCTAATTTATCCCGCACTTCATCACGTTCGCTGATAAAACTTCAGGACCTTTGTCTCTCGGTGGCGTTCCTCGCTTTTTAATTAATTAGTGTCACGACAGGTCAATGGATAGCCAGACCCGTACGCGCGCGCGACTGTCCATTTGCGTATAATAGCAAAGTGAACAACTGCAGCGCAAAATTCGCGAGAAAGCTCTCGTCAAGCTAGCCGAGCAGTGAAGGCGCATGAAGAACGAGCCGGAAAAAAAGGAAAGGGTGAGAGAGAGAGACAAGCGCATGTCACGTGTCGACTCTTATGAAAATGGACGACGAGCCGGAGACGTGTTTGCTATCCACAAAAGCGCTTTCCGTACGAGAATTCGACGCTGCTCCATCACGCGGCTGCTGCAGCTGCAACGCCGCGTCACCTGCAAGAGGTCGTTGCGAATTGGGTTTTACAAAAGTGCGCGCGCGCAAAAGCCCGTTGTTTTTCCGAAGCGAAAACATTTTAAAGGATGAAGATTTTTCGAGCCAGAGTGCGAGAGCGCATTGCATTTGCTTTTCGATGCGCGCGATGCTCGAGATTACGGATTACCTTTTACCAGAAATACGCTGTGTTGTGTACGCATAAATATGCACCATTTTTTTCAAAAAAAATGATCTCCAACAATTTTTGAATTTACAGCTCGTCAACTTTCTCGCTGTACAGAGGATGAGCTACTCTTGCGGACGTAGAAGCCTGATGTGAAAATTTAGTAACGATGGGGCTCGGAAAGCTTTTAAAAGCTCTGTGTTTTCGAAAACTTATACTACGTCATACAGCGCCGAAGTGTATTAACATCGACTGTAAAATAAAAAGCCGGCGTGCGCTTAAAGCCGAGATGAAAAATACGGTTAAAAGCCGAGAAAGAGAGAGCGCGTCCTTCCATCATCAGTCATCCGGAAAAAATGCATTCCATCTGTAAATATTAAGAAAGCACATCGGACCGCCTCGCAAGAAAGCGCCTCGGTTCTATACTAAAAAGCTCTCCCGAGCTTTTTCCCGCTACTTTCTCTCCTTAATTGATTACGCCATAGCGCGCATTAAGCTCTATCTCTCTCTCGCTCTCTCTCTCTCTCCCACCGGCATAAAACAGCGCCTGCGCCGAAATAATCACCGAAGATCAGCGCGGAGAAAAAGAAGAAGCCGATACGAGGCACTTTTTCACGCGCTCGCGCTTCAAAGCTGATAATCCAGTGCGAGCCGCAGCGGATAAAAAGCAAAACCGCCGCTCCCACTGAAAAGAGAACAACGTGGAGCAAAAAAAGAAGAAGACGAAAACAACGCGAAGAGATAGATAGAGAGAGAGAGAGAGAGAGAGAGAGATAGAGAGGGAGAGAGAGAGAGAGAGAGAGAGAGAGAGAGAGAGAGAGGAGAGCGAGTACACGGTTAATCAAAGTAAAAAATTTTCTTCAGCTCGTGCGTGCTCAGCGCGCTAAGAGAGAACGAAAGAAATAATGTAGCGCGGGAGCTTCGTCCTGAAAGCTTATTTTTGCAGGAGGGAGAAACTCCACGCTCGCGCGCGCGTGTACCTATATACAGGAAAGTTGCTCGTAACGCCAGGGCGACGACGATATCGTAAAGTAGCCCCGACTGTGTGGGTGTACACGCGGGGAGGAGAGAAGTGGATCGAATGTACAGCCGAGACGTTCGCGAGAGAAAGCCAGGTTAAGCCTCTGGGCAAAATCTCGCGACCACCGAAGCTTCATTACTTTTTAGCCGCACCTTCGTCCTCTCTCTCTCTCTCTCTCTCTCTCTCTCTCTCTCTCTTACGCGCGCAAGCGAGCCCTTGCTCCTTTTCGCACGAGCTTCCGTTGTGCGGTGTACGCTGTCACGGAGCACGTCGTTTTTGTCGCGTGCTGAGGTGACTTTTCACGCTCCCGAGATGGGCTTCTTTGTAATTTAATGGTGTTTTATTGAAAGTGATACGTTTTTTTACCTTTTTTTACCTCCTTTCGTTGGCTCGTGGAAATGCATTTACGTTTGCAATGATTTTAGTTTTAAAATCGCGAGCCCGGCATTTCTTCAACTTTTTACAAAAGGTATATATTGAAACAAAAAAATATATTTTTAATATTGATAATGGGTTTTATAAAAACACGAGTTCCATATTAATAAAAAGCGCCAATATCATTCGATGTATAATATTTTTTTTCTTTACTCAGCTTTCTAAAATCTATAAAATATCGAAATGCGAAACCTTGTTCGTAGGTATTAATCGCGTTTAGTAATCGATAAGGGCTCCCGTATGAGAATCATACATAAACAAAAGGATAAAAATATATATAAAATCAATATAGCACACTCGCCCTTCGATTATTCCTCTTTGTCGTGACGCAAACAAAGTATATTTTTTTAGAGCATAAAAAAAATAACAAAATTATCTAATCAAAGCCCCTCAAAGCGAACAGAAAGCTGTATTCATAATACGACAAGAAAGAGAGCGTAGAGTGCATCGAAACATCAGGCAAAAGAAAATTTTACAAAGCTTAACGCGATCGAACGTTTCGATCCCACAAAACTAACCTCGTCGAAAGATAACAAAGAGAGATTCACCGACCCGTTTATAAACATGAGCTACAAACGAATGGAAATCGCATTAAATAATCCCGTCGATGATCCTGTCTTTCGCGCGCGAGAGGCGCAAAGTCAGCCAGGGAGAGTAGGGGCTTCGCAATACAGCTAACTCCGCCTCTGTTTACGCTCGCTTATCGCCAAAGACAATCGCTTCATTTTCCCACCAATGAATTATTGATTCAAAGCATCCCCGTGACACACAAACTCCTCCACCGCTTCGACAACTAGCTGGGCTCTCTCCCTCTCTCTCTCTCTTCGTGCTTCATTCGTTCTCCGCGTGTCTTTATCCCTTTATGAAAATTCCTGCGCGGCTATATAATATTTCGCGCTCGCGCGAGTTTCGGAAAAATGATATCATAGTCTGAAAGCAGCTTAAACTTAATAATACTCGCATTCCCTGCAGAGTAAAGAAATTTCACTGTAATATAATTAAAGGTGAGATAAATAGCTGGAATTTCGTTGAGCGACTAGCTGCTGTTAATTGACTCCATCGGAAGCAAAGCCAAACATTCCCAAACGTCATTGGTGGGGTAGATAAAAGTTCTCGTGTTTGAAAAGCAAAGATCCCGGTGCCGGACACTAATGAAAGCGTCGAAAATCCCCTATACTGCCCCCAACCCAACTTTCCAAAAACATTTTCATTCTCAACACAATAAAGCTCAAAGTAATCCGTGCATGCATGCGCGCACAGCGGCCCGCAGGACGACTCTAACCCCTCGCCCCTAATGCAATAGCAGCCAGAAGCAGCAATAATCTGGGCTCGAGGCGTCAAGTCGCGAAAGCCGCAGTAGAATCGGAAAGATTTTCGAGGTCACGAAAAGGAGCTCTTCCCCCATTGTTGTCGCTGTCCGATATCGACTTGACGAGGCGTCACCGGCTGATCCCAGTCTGAAAGACCCTCGGAGATTTCGGACTCTGCTCGCACGAGAGAGAGAGAGAGAGAGAGAGAGAGAGAGAGAGAGAGAGAGAGAGAGAGAGAGAGAGAGAGAGAAAGAGACGGGGGTGTACAACAAAGGACGCGATATCGCTTTTGAAAGAGAAGCTCGCTCCGACCTTTCGAAGACTCACTATTAAGCGACGCGTGTGTGCGCGCGCGTTATGTATTTTAAATGAAGAGCCGAGCACATATAGAAGTCTTACGCACTTTGCGCCAGAGGCTTTATGGCGCAGACTGTGTAGGGTGGAGAGAGCTTTTAGGGATAATACTCCTTTCAAGTCCTTCAATCTCTTGTTTCGAAGCTTTCTGGTATTGTGCTTCGTGCAGTTGCAAGCTGAATGAAGTCTGCGATAGATCGACGTTGATGCGCACGTGCCTTACGTCGAGCTTTTATCGCGTATAATATAATATATAGTTGCATCTGCATTGCATTATAGGCTAATATAGCAACTTTCGGATAATAACGTTTTTCGCTTTCCATCTCTCCACGAAAGCTTGAAATAACGTTTGATTCCAGCTGTTCCTAATTACACCACTAGCGCATTTTTGCGCTTGGACCACTTCACCGTCTCGTGGCTCCTTTGTCCGTCGCGCGAGCGCGCGGGGAATCGCCGACTCTTCATCTCTTCTCTCTTTTTGTCATTCTCGTGATAAAAGCTCTCGGCGAACAGTAGACAAAGCTCTCGCACGCGAGGTAATTATACGCAGTTTCATTCTGCGCAAAACTTCGCTCTACGATGCAGGAAGCGCGTCGGGAGAGAGAGATGGAAAAAAGCGAGCGACTGCACGCGCGGAAAATCGCATTAGTCGCCGGGTGAAAGCCGTCGCTACTGCGGCTCTTTTTGAAGAAGAAGAAACGAAAGAGGAGAACTGAGCGACAGCGGTCGATTCGATATTTTTAGCACGACTCTTTGTGTTTGCCGTTCGGCGGCGGCTGATAATTTTTGCCGCGTGCGTTGATTGAAACGTTGACGGAAAGCGAATTGTAAAAGACTCATTAACGCGAAGCGAACAACGAAATATCAAGCTGCGAGAGAGAAGACATACGTAAGTTTCTAAACTTGAAACTTTTATTTCAATATCAGAGCCGCTCTCTCTCTCTCTTTCTCTCTTAATTGAAACCCACAATTTTCTATGTACATAAATTGAAACTTCGCAGCGCCAGTGCGATCCGCTTGCGCGCGATCAAATGAAAATTTGATTTATAGCGCTCTTTTATTAAAACGTAATCTTCGAACCGCGGCTCCTTCGAGCTTTGAGAAAAAGGGCAAAAATCGCGCCCTGACACCACCTTGACTGTATAAACTACATCTAGCAGCAGCGCGGTAGCGGGTGCATCAACTTTAGGCTCAATTTGACGTTCTATCACAGCTCGCTCGAGAGAAAACATAATTAAAGCGTTCGCGCGCGGGCAAAGAAAAAACGAGAGGGCAAAAGAAAAAGGATGAGAGGACAGCAGCAGTGTATATAGTATAATATAGCGGCGGAGAAGAAACTCGAGCGCGCGCCCGCCCGAGGGCGATTTTCTCTTTCTCGCGCCTTTCTCCTATTCATCTTTGCGAGTATGTATACCCTCGGTGCTGGTTCATTCGGTTAGGCCACCGCACGATATTTCTCACCGCTGTCGCCCCTGACTTCTTTGAGAATATCTAGTCCTCGCCTGTTTCACGTGGCCCGTCGTCGTCGTCGTTCTCTTTTTTGCGCGGAGATTTGCCTCTTTTCTCTCTCTCTCTCTCTCTCTCTCTCTCTCTCTCTCTCTCTCTCTCTCTCCGCGAGCGCGGCATCGCACTTTCGCTCTCTTTTTTTCGCGAGAATTGGGCCATCGTGAAAGATGGCGAGCGAGGATCTTCTCGGCTTAGAAGGAATCTCGAGAGCAGACTGCAAGTTTGATAATGTTGTATAACCGTCTGTGCTCGGTATTACGGTGATAACCCCTGGTCGTGGGTTAATATAAGGCGGAAAGATTCGACTTCGTTGTACAAGTTATGATTGAATTTGTTTTGAGCATTACATTGCGCGAAATTTAAATTATTTTGATGGTTTGGGAATTATTAAAATTTGAAATTTCCAGTTTCACAGGCGACAATAAAACTACGGATATTTGTATGGGACAAGACTACATTAAGGTTCAAAAATAAACTGTGAAATCATTTTTGATCAGATATTATGACTTTATTGAAATCTCCTAACGATCAGGTTCTGGTGTGACCTTCTCTCACAAGTTGTCGCCGAGAACTGACACTCTACTCATTAAACGCCGTCGAAAACTTGGGCCCGCTAAAACAAAGACGCTTTCCCGAGAACTACCGAAGGGACTCGAAGCAGTGCGCGCGCTCCTCTATATCTATAGCTATACACACCCAGTTATGTGCCCGCGCGAACGCCTCTCGCCACTCGACTCTCTGGCCTGGCAGTCACAGATCGTCCCTTTAGCCTCTCCGCATTGAAAGTGACCTTCAAAATCCGTGGACTAAACTCCCTACTAAGGTTGTTGCACTCTAGGAATGATTATAAAACCACTCCTAACCGTATTGGCCTGAAGCCACGAATCGCCTTGTCAATTCGCGCATATGAGAGCCAAATGACGGAGAAATGTTCGCTAAAACTACTAATAGGTAGAATATATTATTAATAAAGAATAAATACGCCGCACTTGCTATAATCCCTAGTAGCCCTCGGTTACGTCCGGAACAGATATTAAATTCTCGACTGCATATATAAAAATACCGTAATTATTAATGGTTCAATATTCAAGCGCATATTTACTCACAAGCTCTGGCACGGACGCATGATGCTTGGAAAATACGTACCTGTAATCAGAAAAGGAAAATATAATTAATATTATATGCTGCAAAATTGAAGATAATAATAGCCGAATCTTCCTTCCAAACGTAGTTTGAACGTGATATAATAACACGAATACACATGAAAAATTTTCATTCGAACGAGACATAACGCGGGTACACATTAAAAATTTTCATTACAACAAAAATACAGCGAACGCGTGATTGCATTAAAAAATTTCATTTTCTCCAATCATCGTTACAGCAGTGTATTCCGATCGCAACAGCAGTACATTCCAAAGAAGTATCGAACTCCGACGTCTCGTTGTTACCGATATTTCCGAAAATCTACGAGCAGCTTTCGCATTCCACTCGATCGAGCATCGCTCTCCCTTATCAAGCCCGAGAGAGAGGGCAGGGAAAAGAGCGGAAATTCATCCCTCCACAAGCTCGAAGCTACACGCACTCTCGACGCGTCCTACAAAATCATCGCGCGTAAGTTATCGCTCGGCTTGCGCGCGAGCGATCTCGCCCCTCTCGACAGCGGCAGCGAAAATCATAGAAGTATCCATCCAGCAGCGGCTGGCAACCTACAGCCGGGGAATTATGAGAATTAGAGCGTTTTAACGAGTTTATCAGCGTCGAGTGCAATCTGCGAACTAACTGCTCTTGCTGGCCGTATCGTTCGCGCTCGCGCGCAAAGCCGCTACAACCGATAAACTATCCTGCGGGGCTGAAAACAGGATTAGGCCAGTATGTACACCCTCGATAATTCCGCGCCACTGACGGAACGTCGATAAAATATCGTCTGGCGGGGCCAGCCGACGTTCGCTCGCGTCCCGCAGGAAAGAAAAGGGATGCACCATATAGTGAGGGAGAGAGAGAGAGAGAGGAATCCTTGTATGAATTTCACCTTTCACGCTCTGTCGCTTCCGCGGACCGGCTGTATACGTATATATATATATATATATATATATATATATATATATATATATATATATATATATATATATAGCCGACTTTCCGACAGATAACGCGAGTGACATCTGCTGCTGCGCGCTACTACTGGCGCCAACTTTTATCCCTGTCTGTTTCGCACTAACTGTACCAGCACTGTATACCGCGAGTATTGGCAGGTTGCGCTGCTACTGCAGAGTCGAGCCTTTCGAGCCGGCTGCTGAAATTCCTCGGACTTTTTTCGAATCCGCCGCTGCTGGCTTCGTTTTTTTTCGGAGAAAACGCGGCGCGCGGCCATTCGTGCTGTTTTCTCAAATTAGCCGAGTGGAAAATATTTTCCGCTGCTGGCCGGCATGGAAAAGTGGGATAGTTGCACCGTGTCACATCTCACTGAACTTTTTCTCCGCTTGCCAGAGCTTGCGAGCTTTTCGCGTGTTTCTGACCATTTGGTCGGTGCGAGCGAATTTTTCCGGAAAACTTGACCGGTTTCGAGAGGATATGCGAGCAAGCGTTTTTTGTTTCTTAGCAAACGTGCTGTGCATGGCGACGGTATTACGCTTGTTTGAATTAATTCATTCAATTAAGCGAATTTTTGCTCCGAGTAGTCGGTTAGTCGCGACGATGAGTGTTAATTGAGAGTTGGGACAAATTTGCTGGAAAGTGCGGGTGATTATAGTTGGTAAAAAGAATACACTTTATTTTCCTGGAAACATAAATCATCGATACGCCCTCTTGTATAAGTATATCGTAATTTCGCATATCGAAACTACCGGGAGCGTTATAAACTACGGCGCCTTTCCGTCATCGTTTACGCCGAAAACGCGGAAGCTTCTCCATCGAACAAACCCCTTGATACAATAAAAATCGCTTCGATCATATCTTCGTCGTTTAAGCAACTTAAACGGAAAAGTCCAAGGCTATCGATCTATTACATCGCCAAGTTGAAGATAGCAGGCGATGAATGATGGCGAGAATAAAGAAAAAAGGAGTATATCCCTCTCGTTCTTCAACTGACTACAACTCGAAGGGAATTCGAAAACCCCCGATGGATTTTCGAAGTAAGCCGTCAGCTGAAATGGGACGTCCACATAGCGACAAAAAACATTTTCACTCACACCCGCAGCGACATTCAGATCTAACCCTCCGGCAAACACATCACAGATCGGCCGTCACCGAGCCTCTCAGAAAACAAAAGCCGCCCTTCGTCAAAACAAGAACCAAAAGAGCGACCCTCTCTCTCTCGCCCAATAAAAATGCCTTTGATCACGCCTCGGACATTCATCGGTTACCTTCCGCACGCGTCAAGAAGACACAAGCTTTCCGCTCCTCTCCCGTATTATCTCTCCTCTCACAGGGCTCAAAGTTGCTGGCGCGAAGGTCGAGGGCCCAGCCATAGTATATAGCGTACGTGACCGACGGGTTAAATCGTCCAGCAGCAGCAGCAACACTCGGATCGTTATGGCCGGTGCGCCACAGCTATTCGGCGTGTCACTCGATTATTTGCCGGGGGGTATGTGTGTGTAGGCAGCGCGTGCCCCCCCCCCCCCCCGATATTGGCTTTGCGGAAAACGTGCCCCCAGGGTACACACACACACGCACACGTACACACATAGGAGTTAATGCGATCCACGCGTGGAATATACATCGAGAGTAGCGACTTCTAAAGAGAGAGAGAGAGAGAGAGAGAGAGAGAGAGAGAGATAGAGAGAGAGAGAGAGAGAGAGAGAGAGAGAGAGAGTAAACACGTGCGGAGAAGCCTACTGCAGTGGCGTTGTTATGATCGCGTATTTCACACATGCGCGCCGTAATACAGCCGGCGTAAGAGCTGCGAAGAGGCGTCGTTAGTCCTCGCGCTTACCCCCGCTATGCGTTTGTTTGACTACAACCTATCTCGTGCATTCGTCAAACGCGTCGGATAAGCGGCTGTTTAGGCTCAATCTCGCTTGAATATTTACGAGCAGCGACACCTGAAAAAATCGCGACAGCCGAAAGTTTCTCCCGCGCGTGTAGACCTTGGAGAGCATCGTGTCGCACGCGATTCCGCTTCATTTGCGCATGCCCGAGGCGTATAAACCTGACCCACTATGTGCACCGCTGTACGCGTACGCGCCTATACAACCTAAAGTTTCAGTGCGCGGATGTATGCGCGAACAGGCTGGCGCTTTTGTCTTCACATTCGTCAATATAAGCTCTTTCTCGAGCCGTTACTCCAAGAGTAGTGTACAATGTAATATGTGCGTTCGTTCGCATAGGCGCAAGGAAAACGTGAGGCAGTTCATAAATATGCATGGGAGTTGGCGGCGGCAAAAACAGTCCTGGTTAAGTGGGTTAACGGCTACGGTTATTGGTGCGTTTACTCCCCCTCTCTCGTTCGCCCGTGTAAAGTCTTGCCAGTATGTAGTCTTGGAATACGTATACATATGTCTCTAAAGACAGTCGTTCGTCCGTTGACCGTTCGAGCTGTGGATGTTTCTATTATCGCTTTGCCGCTGCCGCCGCAGTTGTTGCCGGACTAGGCTCACTCCTCGAGAGTTTACGCTGAGCTTGACTATTGCCGAGCTTCATTTATACGTCATTAAGCGGCTGTTATGTTAATGGGAGTGCATTGCGGTAGGAGGGGGGGGGGAGCGTGCGCGCCCGCTCGCACTAATTCGGTCGTTAATTTTACTGGGCGGGCTGTGTGCTCTTTCCTTTTTTCCCTTCCCATCTCTCTCTCTCTCTCCCTCTCTCTCTCTCTCTCTCTCTCTCTCTCTCTTTCTCTCTTTCTCTTCCGTAGGTACGTGTTTACGAGCGAGCGTTATCGCGTATTCAAGCTGCCCCGGGATTGTGTTGCGGGATGATCGTTAAAGAATTAATTTTAGCTTGTGAATATCCCTCGTAGAAGGACTTTGTTGCCGGGCGTTATTGAGTCGTTTCGTTGAATCTCGTGCGCGCACAGCTCTCTCTCTCTCTCTCTCTCTCTCTCTCTCTCTCTCTCTCTCTCTCGTTGTTGTTTTCTCTGAAAGAGTAGGTGGATGGCGTTGATTTCACGAAATTCAATGAGCGAGATTCGTTGTGCGAAAAGGTATATGAATAGCAGATGAAATGAAACGGTATTTGATTCGCTCTTTTAATACCCTGCAGTTACTTAATTCCTAGGAATCAATTTAATTAAAAGTTCTAACTATAGAATGCTCGTATGCGTTGATATACTGAGAGAACTATATATTAAAATTTACTACATACGTAGGAAAAATCACTATATTAGATAGTAACGGCAGGTCATACTTTTTTTTATTATTATTTTTATTATCTTTACTATATTCATAGTAAAAATTGTTAGACTTATATTAAAATTTATTACGTGTTAACTAGAAATTACTACATTATATAGTAGAAATTATTTTAACAATTTTTCCGTGTGCCAAAATTTGAGGTTATAAAGTTTATTTATGCAGTAATCAGAGACCAAAATCTATAATTTTTTGTTTATCTGGTATTATTAACTGATAAAATATCATTTGCTGCTAGTATTTATTAATTTTGGTCAGTTTATTATTAATATTAACTCATGAGTAAATGTGATTAATATATCAGATTTGAAATTTAGTACATAACAGTACTGTTTGGGTAAGTGGTCAGCGCGCTCGACTCCCATTCCAGAGGTCCAGTTTCGATTCCCGTTGCCGCAGAAAAATTTCTTTCTCTCGTTTATTTATTTGACGTAACAACATATCAATAATAATAATAATCATATTCGAATAAGCGCGTAAAATTGGCCAGCAAAAAAAATTCATTTTAAAAAATTTCATTTCAGTATAGAAATTACTATCTGAGATAGTAAAATTTAATACAAAGCAAGTATAATCGTCCTTTACTATATAATATAGTAATTTATTCTGCATATGTAGTAAATTTTAATATCTAGTTTTCTCAGTGTATATTTTTACAATTGAACAAATGAAGAACCGTATATAACCATCAGCACGTTTTCAGTCAAGAGGATCATCCTAAGGACAGTCCGGATTCGACAGCGCGCGACACTTATTTTCACTTCGCAAGAAAGGGTCTCAATCTTCTTTCGTCTAGTGTCTGATGGACCCGCTACGTGCTCCATCTAAGGAAAAATAATCCAGAGGCGTCAGTGAAATCCGTCTTATATCCCCACCAGGGGAGAAAAAAAAACAACAAACAACGTCATCTCTCACCTCCAACGCGTACAAAGCAGCTACGGGTCAATAAATATATAAATACGCCGGTATATACTCTCCGCAACGATGCAACCGGGGCGTGTAACCTTAATGAATATTTACGCATCAGTCTTTCAAGCCTCAACGTTGCAGTAGGTCGCACTGATGAATTATCGAAGGTCGACTATTTGCTCTCGGATAAATGCGCGCTATGCACGACGGGGAGAATCTATTAAGAGTCTATTTAAAGAAACATCCCGTGACAATGAGGCACACGTGTATGTATGTGTATGTGTACGAGGAATGCAGAAGAAAGTTTTACGCGCGCACGTGCCAGAAGAGGATCATTGTTGCGCGCCGAGTGGATACTTGTGTTGCGGCGGGGCTTGCGTTTTATACGCTCGAAACGAAAATTGAGGAGTCGCAGCGTGAGAGAGTGCCGAGAACGAGTGCGCGAGAAGTAGATTGAAGGAGTCTTGATTTAACGACGGAGAAGCTATTTTTCGTTCGTCCTCGTGGCATTGATTTTTTTTATTATAGTGTGTTTATTTATGCACAGATGTTGTGGGTAAAAATAGAGGAAGCTGCAGCTAGGGACTGCGAAAATTGCTAATGATCGGGGATAACCGTAAAGTTTAGGAAATGGAGAAAAAAAAACGTAAAATGCATAAGAAGAACGAAGACGGTTATTGTAATGGCTAACGTTGCGCGTAAAACGCTGGGGGATACAGCCGCGAAAAGTGGAATACTCTTCACGTGAAGGTTATTTTTAAAGTAGTATACGGAGCTCGTAAAAACAACTGTAGAACTAAAAGCTTGCGATGCTTTTGCGCAGGGTAGAAAGCGATGCTAGAAATATTTATCTGAAGCCGGAGCACAATATTTAGACGCAAGACGCTGGCTATATCGCGTGTACGCGCGAGCTCTATACCGAAAGGCAAAACAAATGCACGCTGTTGAAACGCCGGCGAAGAGGATTTCCATTCTGTTTTTCAAGAAAAATATATAGTTGTACGTGAATGTTTTTTGGAACGTTTGATTGACGTAGTGAGTCCTTTAAAAAATTCTATCAATCCTATTATAGATTTTTCTTTTATTCATCGCATATTTTCCTCGTATAATACGACGATACGGACATGCATCAGCAATGTACTCAATTAATTATGAAGTATCACGTTCGCGTAACACAAAAATTGATTTATTTTCCGACGTCTTTTGCCCTTCCAGCACACCCAGCCAAGACCGCTGCGGCAAAAAAAGCCGAGAGAAAAAACCGCACGGGTTCGAAAATAAATAATTATGACACACGAGCCGGCAGTCGAGGATAAGTCAAAGAGAAATAGCAAAAGTCTTCTGGCTCTCTCTCTCTCTCTCTCTCTCTCTCTCTCTCTCGGCAAGTTTATAAGCACGCCGGTTCCTGCGCCACTACGCGTCCGGCATACATCTCGGCAAAGTTGTAGGAGTGGATAGACGTTGGGAAGGGGAACCAACCTCGCGGGTATATATAATACCGTATAGCTTATGGCTTTCTATACGTGTATTTCTTCGACGCAGTCCCTTGCGACTGCCCTCTCCTCCCCCCTCCTCTCTCTCTTTTCTACGCGTTCAAAAAGCCCTAGCGTGATCTTTTCGCAACTCCTTTAATTGCCTTTTCGCGCTAGCTGCTCCGTGTGTGCAGAGTGCCATCTCGTGCGCGCGGTCTTAGGTGTCTTTCGGTTTTGATATAACTTTACGCTCTCGTTACTCTCTATATCGTTGGCTTTGCGCGCGGGCATGAGTGGTCTCTGTTTTATTAAAAAGTTTTCAATGCGTCGCGACTCTCGTCTAATTGATTTTTCAGTCATAATTGTGCTTGGAAGTGAAAAGTAACCGGTGCGTCAGTTAACGAATTAAATTATTGCCGCCGACGGAGAGTGTAGTCATTAAAGTGAAAATAACTCTGTTTAGTCAGACGCTGCAACGTACTAGCGTATTTGAATTATTTAGATTTTCACGCCCATATCAACGATTCTCAAAGCTCTGCCGAATAATTCACGTTCGCATTAAAAACAGAGTCTATACTCGAATCATGAATTCAAAGCACGAATTTATTAAGTGTCTTGCAGAATTCCATAAATGCACGAGTGTGCTTCTCGGTACTATATACAGAGCGATTCCTAAGTACGCGAATATCCGAGTCTCTTGCTACAGTGATGATTAGGTGTTTAATTGCACAGACCTAATGAAGAGAGGCTGGGGAGAGAGAGCAAGGGAGGAACTAAAGCTGCGACTGAACCGATGAAATTTCGATATAGAGCTGCGCAAGCTCTCGATTCCAATCGCGAAAGCGCGCGAGGGATGATATTGGCGCGTTTCTGTGAATTCGCGAGTAGAGTACGAACCCCTCTGGCCTATTGCTAATTCAATCAAATTTGTAATCCAAGAACATGATTATTATTTATAACCGTCGCTGCATAATACATACCAATGGCGCCAGTGAAAATGTCCCGTTCCAGTCAGACGTCCCAATTACCTTCAAAGCGAAGCCCGCGCGCGCACTTAGAAAACGGCAAATATTAAATCCTCCGCGTAAAATGATCAAAGCGAACGCTCTGCGTAACCCGGCAAAGACCCCCGAGAGCGCAAAGCGACAGCTTCAGCATAAAATATCTCGCCGGATTAGCTTACTCGCGAAAGACCTCCCGAATAAAGCCAACGATACTTTCCCTCCGCCGAGCTAAACGCAACAGCCAAAAAAAAGTACCGCGTGAAACAAAAAGACCGCAAGCGCGCGCAGCTAAAGCAAAAGAAAGCCGACGTTGTGGAGAGAGAACGAGCCAATTCATCCGACACACAGAGCTGATGTTCCACAAACGGAGCACGAACGAACTCCGTAAAGTTTCGCGCGCAACTCAACTATGTGTATAGCGCGTATAATACGCTGGGCGCGCAGCGGTTAATTTACCGCGACTGCTGGCGAAAACTCGACGACCCAACAAAGAGCGACGTCTTCCAGCCGTAGAAATGTAATACAGCGCGGGGGCGGCAGACACAAGTCGCGGGCTAATTCGGAATAATGCGCGAATATTAAATTCGCCGGGAGTCATTATGCCGGGACTCACGTGTTTACTGAGAGAGAGAGAGAGAGAGAGAGAGAGAGAGAGAGAGAGAGAGAGAGAGAGAGAGAGAGAGAGAGAGAGAGAGAGAGAAGGAGAGGCAGACGGCAGTTACACGCTTTGTCGCGAAACCGCAGTCCGATGCCCCCGGAGGACTTTAACTCGCTTTAATCAAGCGTGAACTTTTGGCATGTCGAGGCTCTTTCTCTCCTCTCGCGAAAGAGCGAATGTTACTACTACGGGCTGTTTCAACGCCGCGTGTGTGTATGCGCTCTCTATGGTTATCCGGCTTTCGGGCTGCTCCGCTCGTTTATTCGCACGTGTGCGCCTGACTTTGCGGCTTCTTTATTGTTTAATAGGTGTTGGGGCTCCGTGCGCGAGCTTTCGGCGAAGACGAGGAAAAATTGGTATACGTAAATACTCGTTTGTACATTTTACGCTGCATCGGGTGACGTGCGGCTGCAGCTGCCTTGTTTTTTGTTTCCATTATAGTATAAAGCGCAATTGCGCGACACAATTTCATCAGACTAGGGCGGATGTTTATTCAAGCTTTGTTCGATCAAGGAGCTTTCGGTCGAAGTTACAGAATCGATTACGAAATTTTACGATTCTTCGTTACGAGAGGCTTTATTGGACCCCCATTGTAATTTTTTAAGCGTGAAATACGTGTTTTGCTTTATCGTCGGTCCAATTCAAAGCTTATTCTATATTTCGATCGTTTTCATCCCGTTGCGAAAGCACATTGCATTGATTGATTGAACAATTTTGCTGTGTTTTTCACGAATTCAATATTTACGAATCGTAGGAGAAAATAAAAAGCAAATTCAATTATTCCACTGTGCGCTAACGATTTTTTTTTTCTGAATACACTCAAATAGTTGATCAAAATATTATGGTATTTTTTATAGGGGCGCTCTTATTTATCATGCACACGAGCTTGTTAAAAAGGCCACGCTGCTATTTCAACCATCATTTAACAAAACACTGACAATGCGAAATCTTAAACTCGGCCTCTCACACTTTCATCGAAGAGAATTGTCGCTCCGCCGGTCAGCAGCGCGTCTCATCCACTCGTCTCTCATTCTCCTCTACATCTCATTTCGACTGTTAGCAGCTCGCGATACACGCTGATGCACACATTACCCACGACGCCTCACATTCCATTAAACGCGAAAATAGTTATCGCGGCTCTCGAGTACGTGGGATGTATTATCGTTATCGCGATTAAACCGTGCGCGCGATCGATTGCAAGCTGCGAGCATCAGAAAAAATGCGCATTTTGCGATATCGATGTAAAATATAGCCACGCGGGCAAGTTTTTCCGATTCGTCGCAGCAGCTGGGGAAGAAGCGCGCGAGAGTAGTTCATCAATTTCGTGTTAATTATTTACTGGCACCAATTTAACGTGCGACGAGAGTGCGCGCGGCGAACGAGCTATATCCTGTACAGCTGCGCGACATTAAAGTTGAAACTTTTTAATTTAAATAACACACTCGTTGCAACGACCTGTGTGCGCGAGTATAACGGTATCGACTTGCAAATAAATTACAAGCCGACGGGCAGAAGTGAGAGCGCGTCGATTTTAATTTTTATTCTATTTAGCTCTCGCTGCGCGCGGCTGCCTTTACACGCGTGATATTGCGAAGCGATCTCGATGCTTCTGGGCGAAGTATGGCAAAATTTTAATGAAAATTTTTTTCCTCTTTATTCGACGTATACGCGAAACAATCCCAGGATATACTCGTTAAAAGAATATATTCGATGATTGCACGTGTACCGCGGACTCATTTGCAGCGTCGTCATTTTCGCGACCTAAAATTAATCCCGCGAAAATTCGCAAGCTCCGCGCGAGTCATTCCCGGCCAGTTATCTCTTTTTTTCTCTCTCTCTCTCTCTCAACTCTTCACGCGATATTTTCATAATTCCTGCTTTTTTCACGCGTCAAAAAGAAGGAAACGCGCGAGCGCGAGAAATATCCCCAGGATGAGGAGAGGAGTAAAAGAGGGAGAGAAAGGGCAAGAACGAGAAGTTTCCTGATTGCCGCCGCAGTAGCCGCGGGCTTGTCTCGTTTGCTTCGGCGAAAGGCGCAAAATAAAAGTCTCAGGCAAAACGGCCTACCGCTACCCGCTTCCATTAACATTCTCGTGCGCTTGTATGTGGAAAATGCGATGAAGGCGAATCGGGGCGGCAGAGGAATTAGCGCGCGCGGGAAAAAAGTTTTACGGCGCTGAGAGAGAGAGAGATAGAGAGAGAGAGAGAGAGAGAGAGAGAGAGAGAGAGAGAGAGAGAGAGAGAGATTTTTCATCTGCTGGCGCGGTGGTGCGCGAGAAGGTGAAAAAAAAGCAACAGCGGACTTCTCGTGGTGATTTACATATGGCTTTGACGCGTGTTGATGGGATCGATATGCGCGGCTTTTCTTTCTCTGTGCTGATGGAGAATTTATTATTCATTTTTGATTATTCAATTCATCGCCGTGTATTTTCGTTCGGCTGCCATATTTCAATTTCATTACAGAAATTAAATTATTGAGAATAATGCGGAGATGATCGAATCCAACGGCAACCTATACTCGTATTAGATATTCATCGAAAAGTACACAGACGCATCGAAAAGTCCCTCGTGAATCAAGTACGTCGTAAGCAAAAAAAAAAAAAAAAAAATTCCCTACAGTTGACCTCCATCTCTCTTTCCCCGCGAGCGGCAGTCAAAAAGAAGAAAAGCCACGTAGACACACACAGAGCGCGGAGCGAGAACAAGAGTCAAGAATAATGAAAAGAGCAAAGTATCAAATTCAAATTAAAAATATCGCATACGTTATACATATAGCGCTACACCGCGGGAAAGCAAAACACAGGCGTGCCGGTGCAAAAAGAAGGCGACGCGGCGCACGGCAGCGTCAGAAGAAAGAGAGCGCTCTATGCCGCCGCCGCAGAAGAAAAAAGGAAAAGCGTTCGCGCGCGCACACGGCGAAAGAAACTCGGCGCAGTCGTTACGTAAACACAAGAGTACCGCTCTCTACCGGCTGCAAGCACACATATACACGGAGGCGTAACGAGGCTGCTTTTGCGGTGTAGGAGTACGTAGTGCGCGTGGTATATCCAACGCGTGTGTTTGTTCGTTCCAACATTTGCCTGGGCTATACATAGTTGGCAGACAGCCTTTTCTACCTGCGAGCGGCAGAGAGAGCAGCAGCCTTCGCTTGGCCTCTGCCTATTTTGCATCGATTTACATAACGGATAAAATAGCCCAGCTGGGTGTGTTTACCCTGCGCTTTCTCTCTCTCACTCGCTATGTCTTGTCGTCGCGTGCGGAGCCATTGTTGAAACGTTTCGGGAATTACGTTTCGCACCGGCGCGCGTTATTCACATTCAAATACTTTCCGCAACGTCATTGCGAATGGCTGCGCGGCATACGCTGCGGGCAAACTACTGACTTGCTCGGGACCTGATGCTGCTGTCGGCGACGCGTCGGCGCTGTGTGTGTGTATAGTATCACAGAGAGATAGAGGGAATCGCTCGTTACGCCGCGTTTTTTCGGGGGATAGAGAAAAAAAAATGGTCTGGTATATACGTAGCGCGTGGTTGGCTACGCAGATTTATCGGATGATTTGGATATGTAGCAGCACTGCGGAGGAACCGCCGGCTCTTTTATGTTGTTGATGCATTGCGTTGATGTTGGCAAGATTTTTTGGAGGAACTTTTTTTTGTCATGCGTATGTCGCGCGATGCGTTTGATAAATTGAATTCCAGGTGTGTTTTCCAGGGGATGTTTTATTTTTATATATATTATACATTTAAAAATAAAGCTCGCGCCCTCGATCAGTTTTATAAAAACGACGACCTATTCTCGCGTAATTGCTGGAAATTTCGTTGAGTGGCGAAAATAACTAAGCTTGATCGAATAAGCGAATCAGTATGCTATCAGAAGAGAATTTCCCGGCGCCGTGATTAAGTTGTAAAGCACTGGAAAACTTTATTATTTCACAAGCCCGACTTTTATACATACATACCTCGTGTCCTGTATACACTATAATTCGGGCAGCAGCAAAAGAGCGAAAAGGACACAATAAAGAAAGTCGACAGAGAGGCGGCGGCCGACGGGGGGGGGGGGGAATTGCAATTTGTGTTTTCATTGCCCCTCATAATGGACTCTCTTTATACCTTTGACTTATATATCGTGTGCTATATTTATACCGACTAATTATCCCGGCCCTCGCGGCGGCTCGTCATCCCTGAATAATTCTCTTGTCCCTCCCTTCTCTCCGCCTCTATCTCTATATGCTCACCTACTTTCTGATTAGCCAAATTTAATTTCGCCCCAGCGTCAACGAGGCGGCGACGTCGTCGTAGAGAGTAGTAGGCTGCCGACACGGCTCGTCGAAAAGCATAATTCGACAGAGGCGCCACGTACACTACGGAATTTCCGCGCTCTCGCGCGCAAGGGCTTATATTAACATTCTTTGATGAAATTTATGATTCTCATTTTTATTGTCCACACATTATGTTCTCGGACGTAATAAGGGGATGTTATCCTGCTTTCTCTTTCGTATATGCGCGTGAGTTATGAGAAATTCGAGCTTGCGAGCTTATTAGTATTTTTCATTTTTGCAATATTATCGGAGTCGTTCATATTTCAGGTACCTCCTGGCCAAACTGGAATCACGTACGGAAATCGTCGGAATATTTATCCGTTTCATTAGCCAAAACCATATAATAATAATCCGCAATCGAAACCTTGGCCAAATAAATTCGAGAATATATATTCGAGCTTTCAGCGAGAACAAAAGAAATTCCCGAAAATCTTCGGTACATATCGAGTTATATAGCCTAGGCGAAGGCTCCGGATTTCAGCCCGAACAACGGCTGCGTCTTTAATAATGTAGCCACGCACGGCAGAATGGTAAAGCCCCCGGATTAATTACGCTCAAATATTAGCGCCGATGCGCTGTATATGTATGCTGCACTGCGGCTACTGCGGAACCGATGGTTACACAGAGAGGAGAATGAAATTCGAGGAGAGCATAGGGTCTGTGTCAGGGACGAAACGAAGAGTCGAAGGAGGTAGAGGGTTAATATTCTCGACTTAGGAAGAAGTTAAAGGGAGGGGTATGTAGCATTCGAAAATTGGTTTTCGAAGTCGACTTCTTTCGCGTGTGGCTTTGTTCGAGACGGGAGACCGAAGTTTTGTGGCGGGGCTTCGAAGTTCTTTATACTCCGGAAGGAAGTGAGGATGGATATTGAACAAAATTATGGTTTCGAAACTCATAGAGGGGTTGTTTATTGTGCTCGTCAAGAATATTTTCGCTGAAGCGGTACAGGATTCAGTTAGAACCAAATAAAAGATGGTAACACATGTCTCGATAGATATTTCTATTATACTGTTTATATATAGATTGCCAATCATGTTTAATTCATGCATATGATATTGCAAACTAAACAGGAATAATTCTCAGGGTTCGAGGTTAATCGATCCACAGCTACGACGTGCCTCAATTCGGAGCACAATGCATGAACAATTGAATCTATTTATTGACGAGTAGTCAATGCAATTATATATAGTAGCATCAAAACGATAGTATCAATTCGCAAGCTTCGCAACGGGCTTAAAACCATAATTGATATATTATTCAAAGCAAAAGCGAAAATTCTCAATATATACCTAATACACCGCATCTCTCTCGAAAGCTCGATATAAAAGAATGCAAAATAAATAGCTGCAAAATGTGATGGGAGAGTTTATATGCGCATCGACGAGAGAAAACACTCGAAGCTTCGAAAAAAAGGGGGGGGGGGGGGGGAAAGCTCGGAGCTCTGCGGCATCGTGCGCTACTGGCCGCAGAAAAATTGCTGGCACGAGCTACGGCCACAGCTGTAAAGCTCGCGTGCGCAAGAAAATTCGAACAAAAGATTAGATTAGATTAGATTAGTTTTATTTTGCGTACATTATATTGTACGATTATATGTTTACAGAGTTACAGGTGAGAAAAGAAAAAAACAATACAATAGATAATAGATTGAGGCATGGTCAAAGTATGTATAGTGAGAGAGCGAGGCGATAGTGAAAGTGGAATGAGCGAAAAAGTAGGTGTGTGTGTGTGTGCGTGGACTGTGTACGATTTATGTGTTTTCGAGTTGAAAAAGGTGACCCTAGCAAGTTTTTTGAAAGTGGATGGAATGTTTCTGATGTGTGATGGCAGGTTATTCCACAGGTATGAAGCGCTGATATGGAACGAGTTCCTCAGCGTCTCCGTCGCGAAAGCAGGAATTTCCAGAGGTGTCACCTCGCCCCTCACAGGCCGGAGTGTGACGCGGAAGTCAAAAAAGGCCAGTACGTATGATGGTACGACCGAGTTAAACATTTTGCGTAAGAAACAAGCTGTGAAGTACTTCCTGCGTCCGGCAGTGGTTAGCCACTGCAGCTCCCGCCTGTACGGGGATATGTGCTCATCTCTCCTTACACCACAGATGTACCGAATTCCTGTGTTCACGAGCCTCTGTAGTTTTAAGTCGAGTTCCTGCGTCAGGTCACAGTATACAAGAGAACAGTAGTCGATGATCGGAAATAGGAATGCTTGCGCAACCTGAGATTGGTACTCTTTCTGAAAAAGTAGAGCCTGTACGTTAGCGAGTGAGCACGCTTACACACTTGTGTAACGTGCTCTTTCCACGTGAGTTTAGAGTCAAGCACCAATCCCAGATTACGCACAGAGGATTCAAAGCTGACCTGGACACCCCCGATATTAATGAAAGTGTTAGCTGTTAAGGGAAGTAAATTTATATAGTAAGGGGAGCCCAGGGCAATTGCTTTGGTTTTATTAACATTGAGCTTAAGCCTATTTTGCGCAGCCCAGCCCATTATCCTCTCAGCATTAGCACTCATCTTGTTTGATAAAGAATCGAGCTCCTCGAGGTGGCATTGACTGTAAATTTGCAAGTCATCCGCATAGATAAGATGGGAAAAATCGGAATCAAGGCAGAAACCGATGTCGTTGATGTACAATGCGAACAGCAAGGGACCTAAGACGGAGCCCTGCGGGACGCCGATGTTAAGACGCCGCGGAGAGGAGCACTCGCTATTGTCACCAACGACGGCCTGCTCTCTCCTAGTGAGATAGGAGGCAAACCAGCGGATGACCTGCTTAGAGAAGCCGAAGGTGGGTAGCTTTCAAAGAGAGAAAGAGAGGAAGATAGAAAGCCAGCAGCAGATCTTCGATCCATCGCTAAAAACGATTTAATTTAACCTGCGGTCTTCCGACGCACGCCTCGACGTTTTCCAGTCGTACTGCGTTGGCGTTCAAAAATCTCTGATATTACTGGAGAGAGCGAGTTATTGCCGAAGGGAGCTTCTGTTCGAGTCTTTTTCATTTTGTTCGCTGAAAATTTTTCGCTATACGTGTTTGCCGTAGGATTACACACGGATAATTTTTTTAATATCGACTATTTTCTGCTACCGTAGCCGACGGTTCGAAGTCCAATTCAATTCATTAAATTTACTTTTTAATACATGTTTGACCTCACGGAAACGTTTTAGTATAATTGGCTTCTGCAGATGAAAAACATTAAATTAATAACAAAGAATAATATTATCTTTATTCAGAACCGCAATAATCGTAATAATAGCTATCCATCTTCTCAGATAGAATCTTTTTACATCCGTTATTCAAATCGCGAACGCCAAAGTCCTCGTCCGACCTGTTCTAAATTAAATCACCTTCTTGTCGAAGGAGGAAAATAAATAATCGACCTTCGCTCGAGTTCAAGAAAAAATAATAATCTTCCGAAGCAAATGTCTCGTGCCCTCGAAAATCTTATCACTCAATATCCCTCCCCCACTCCCTCCACGATCAATACTCGTCAACTGCGGAGTAAAATTTGTCTAACTGGTTATTTTTCATCTGCAGGCGACAGAATAAAGTCCCCAGGAGGAACACACGGCCGCTGAAGAAATCGGCTGACGGCGCTGCAGCCGGGGTCGCAGCTGCACTTCCACGACGCGGTTTATATAGAAAACGAAGGGGACGAACGACGAGAATCGAAGCAGACGCTGCTGCACTACTGGAATTATGAAATCTTGGCTCGTCAGCTCGCTTATTATCTACAGCTTGTTTTTATAGAAACGTGTGCTGTAGTGCAGTAATCCCGACGCGTGATTCATTCGAGTGAGTGAATGAGGCGCGTCGAAAAGAGCAAAAAGCATGCAGAATCAAAGGGAACGAGAGAGAGCAAACAGTGCGATCCAATCGAAATTATACGGAGCTTTTTTTGTGTTTGAACGAACGCGAGATTGATTCTTTTAATTAGCTTTGCAAATAAACACACACACGACGAGTTTGATTAAAAAAAACTGTTCATTTGGCAGATCAAACATTCACGTTCGTGAGCGGACCGAAGCTACGATCGTATTTCATCGGTCAAGGGCATTCGAAGTAACGTCATTAGATCGAAATAAAATAAGACGGCATTTTCGGACGCTAAATTTTGATTTCCAGTCGTGATTTAGCGCGTCACGAAAAAGCCCCCCAGAATCGAAAGTACAGAAGCGAGTGCGAAGAAAAGAATCGAGATCGCGAGAAAAGTGGTAGCGGATAGAGAGGAAAAACGAGCAGCAGAAGCTCCCGATCCCAGATAAGGAAAAAGGAGTGGAGGAAAGCTGGAGAGAAAGAGAGAGGGGGGGAGGAGAAGAGAGGCCGATAGACAAAGAGAAGAAAGAGAGACGAAGAAAGCGGGCGACACGTTCGAAGAATAAATAGCTTCTCGGCTCTCACGCGCGATTCGACGGCGGCGGCGGCATCTGCAGTAGCATCCAACTTCCTGGCCGCCCGATAGCGGAAACCAATTAGACGGGCCTGTCCTTCTGGGTAACTTGTAACTGTTTTATCGATCCGAGGCGATACGCTTCTCTCTCTCCTCTCTCGCTCTCCGCGCGCAACTATATATCTGGACGAGCAGCCGATTGCGCAGCTTTCGCGAATTTCGCGCGAGCGGGGGGATTAAAACGCCGCTCGCTACGAATCGTTTTTCAATTGGAAGAGAGAAAAAGAGAGGAAGCGTATAATCGCGCGCAGCACGTGACGGACTTCTTCTTCCGCGCTTCTTCTTTTTCGACTTTATTCACGAGCTTCGAGTTCAGTTTAACGATAATTGGAAACGTACGGGGAGGACGCACCAGTTTTCTCCATTGCGACAGCGTACAGGAATCTGGTTTGTGGGAGAGAAAGTAGCGCAGCACACGATGGAATTCTATCAGAGTATTATACGGAATGATTTTTTTTTTATTACGGGGATGAGGATAGTATTTTGTTTGGAGCGGAATTTCGGTGATCATTGGCAGATGAGCTCTATCGATATTAGTTTTGTGTTGTTTATCGGCTACGACCTCCTGGAATGCGATAGGAATTTCCCTGCATCAGCGGTTAACAACATATTTTTTTAGCTTGGGTAACGGACGAGTACGATCGATAGTTAAATTCGACTAAATTTCGCGTTTTTTCGTTGCAGTATTCTAGCGATTATATGCGCTTGAATAATCCACGCAGGCTTAAATATATCGGTTTATGCATTGTTTCGTCCGGTCGTCGTTATGATACTCCAGAGTTATAGCTCGTTTGAGCTATTAGTCGTCCAGCGGTAAACAGATTTGCACAAAACAGAGAGAGATAATGCAGTAATCTGAAACCGAATTCCTAGCCTGCTAATACCGTTCCGTTCGGATAATAGATTGCGTATTATCGAATGTGAATACTATCCTACTGAACACTCATCGGCTGTTTGAAACCATACTTTGGAGAGTCTCGTCTTCGATATAAAAAACGAAAATTGCGCAAACTGACAACAATTAAATGATCGACCTGCGTTATACAATAAAACCTGCATTTTTGGGAGATTTACTTGTATAAACGTTTCTACCTTTTTTAATTACATTCGACTGAAATCTTTTTCATGTACAAACATTGCATGATTGAAATACGTGAAATTGCTGCGCCATTATACCAACCGCTGAATCAGAGTTAAACGAACCTTCATCAAATATGTGCTATTCTTTCTGTAGATGGTATCATCATTGTATATTGTGCACCAGACGTCGTGAATAAACAATATCCCGCGCATAAATAGGTTGTTCGGAGAAACGAATTATCGAACATGCGTTTATCCGAGGCTTTTGTTAACATGGTATGACGAAATCGAAAAAAAACGTTTATTTAAGCTCAAACAAATGAAATGTATAAGCGTTTGTGTTTCAAAGCTCAAATGAAAAATGTGTAAAATAAATAAAATAGTAAATTCCCTATATTTTAATTTCATACATCATGGTGTACTTCATGCACTGTAAAACTAATCAATTTTTGACTCTGTACTGGCTTGGTAAGCGAATATACAGCAGTATGACACCGATTAATAAACTGCTTTTTATTGAGTCTCTTATACTATAACTGCTAAATAATATTAAGTCTGATTAATAATTGATTAATTTCAAAAAATTCACAAGCTTCAAAGCGTCTAAAATGGTACGGCTCTTGAGAAAATAACATATTACGCCCATAATTCCAAAAGGAAGCAAAAAAACTTACGTTATTCGAAACTAATTATGAATAACTTCAAAAACGCATAACTTTCTCGGCAACTCTCATAATGAAGCAATAGTGACGCGAAAACCCAGTAACAATACAACTGGATAATGTATTGCACCCATCGCATCATAAATGAAACCAGTCATTCCTCCTTCTGCACGGACAATTTGGTCGAGACAGCAACAAAAAAGAGAGAGAGAGAGAGAGAGAGAGAGAGAGAGACCAAAAGCGGTAGCATATAGCCGCACGCGAATTTGCAAATCCAAACTGCAATAGGCCGCGCGCTCTGGCATCAATCGCATCAAACACCCTCTATTCCCCCTGTTCACCAGTCCCAGCTGTCTCTTTATCCTCCCCTCGCGTTCGGCAAGTGGCGTGTATCTCTTTGCTTAGTTTGCGGCTATGGCTATATTTTACTCCGTTAATTACTCGCGGCTACGGTTTTCCGAATATCCGGCCGCGAGCGACGCGCCTAACGGATTTTTAACTGCCTTGTGTTTACACTCGCGCGAGCACTCGTTTAGGGGTATATACACGCTGGTATAGCGAATTTCGCGCTTGGCCTAAGTGCAACCGACAGTACAGCCTCGATGTCGAATGGGGGAGCTTTTCATTGAGATTTATTATACGCGCTGAGCGAAAAATAAACGGATTTCGAACTGTTCAATTTCGAAATGTCGCTGGTGCAGCGTTTAATCGATATCCGCCAAAATTGAAAACAAAATGGCTGTATAGGCCGCTCAGCCCTGAATGAAAAAAAAATCCGCCAACACCACGATTACTTTCATGTAAAGCGTTTTCTCGATAATTATCCATAGTCGCGTTCGATTCGCTACCGACGAGCAGCGGAAGGACTTTGGAGCTTGGACTCGCTCCACCTTTCGAGCAACATATCCGCACAGTTGGTTCACTGCAGTAGAACAAGCTGCAACGAGCATCAGCGCAGGTACGACGCTATGCGTTTCGAGAACGCGGCCGGCCCGATAATTGCGGTCGTTACATCGCGTCCCTGCTCCTCGGCCCATTGTGTCGACGTACTTGTGTGTGCGTGTATGTATAATGTATATAGTCACGCGCGCGCACGTCAATCTCGCGCCTCTCGTTTCTTCTCTATCTCGACTGCGGGGCAACTCTATTCCTCTCTCGCTCGCTCGAGGTAATCAAGCGCTGAATAAGTCGCCCCGACGAGGCCGCATTGTGCGCGAATCGCCGCCTCGAAATAGCGCTCGGAGCAGAAGGAGGATGCGTTTTATTCGAGGCTGGATATATGTTTTTTGCGCCACTATTACCGAGAGAGCGAGAGAGGAGAGGCTTTGTGATGGTAACGATAAGGTTTCCCCGCGATAATGTCGAAAAACGCGTTGGATCCTTCGTGAGAGAAAATTTTGCGTGACTTTATATCGTTGCCGGGCGGTCGTTACACATTTTGGAAACAATGTTTTTATTGTTCCGTCCTCGAAAAAAGAGGCGAACGTTAATCGAGCGAGCGTTCGATTAAAAGGAAAAATTTCAGCGCACCACTTTTCACGTCCACCGGATTTTTTGTTTGCGTCCCTGCTCGCGCAACGAGACAGAGAAAAAAAAAGATTTAATGACGAACACGCGCGGATTTTCGTCAAGCATACATGCTATTCTCCCTTTTTTTCGGAGGACCACTCGGCAGCTAGTGGTAACACTGATGCGTGAATTTCTGCCAGCGTTTTGACGTTTCGTTTTTCTTGCTCTCTATCTCTTTCCCTTCCGGGGAAGCTTTTTGCCGCTGCTTGCTACGCTAATGCGCGCTATTTAGAGCATGAATCTTAAGAGTCGGGCTCGCGTTCGTTCGACCGGCCCGAATGCTGGTTTTATGCAAAGTACTTGAAATGCATACAGAGTGGAGGAGCGGTTAAAAGAGCTGCAGCGCGATGCCTTCTCTATTCTTTTTTTTTGCACCTGCCTCTCGTATACACAGCGCTGAATATTGCCAATTAAGTGAGACGCGAGCTTCCGCGGAATTAAGGACGCAGGCTGCTCACTCGATTATAATAATTGAAAAGTTTGGGGTATCGTTATCTTTTTCGCCGAAATGTCACGTGCGCGAGATAAGAGAAAGCTCACTTGCGTCGCTGCGCTGCTATACTCGAGCGCGTTTATAACAAAAGTGTATAATACATAATTACACTTGAAGCTAGGATAAATCCAGCGGCCTTTATCGATTCACAAAAGAGGCCATTAGCCGGCCATTTCCAGTGCTCTAAAACACTTTCCGAACCATCGATCCTCCTTAGCAATTCCCAAATCCCGGCTTATACAAGCAGTACGCACCTCGATGCTCATTATACCGCGTACGCAAAACTGCTCCAATAAAGATCTCTCTTATGATAGTGCCTCCCTCTCTCTCTCTCTCTCTCTCTCTCTCTCTCTCTCTCTCTCTCTCTCTCTCTGTCTCTCTCTCTCTCTCCCAAGACACGAAAGTAGGGGGATAAGAAGCCCGCCGCGAACTCAAGACATTAAGATAAGCCGAAAGCGACACCGCACGTCTAATCATTCCGTTTTGGAGGCGGCACGCGATCAAGACTGCAGTTGCGCAATTAAAGAGCTACGTGCCAGGGATAAGCATCGAGAGTCCGCAGGATCAAGGTTAGAGAGGCGTGTGCGGTTCGAGGCGATTGTTGGGGAGGAGGATGAGACTGGAGTTTTCTGTTGCGAGATAAGGCCCTGTTTAGTCGAGTCGACGTGACTTGGTGGCAGCAGTGGGATGGCCGTTTGCCGGTCGAAGTTTCCATTGTTTTGTTTAAGTGATTATGAAGATTGGCACGATGTTGACTGATTTATTCGGATATAACTCGCCAAAACGAGAACATTTTATCAACGGAATCATGGGGAGAGATGCAGTCTCGCCGAGACTCAAAGGCGAATCTACAATCCACGTAAAAGCAACCGTAAACATTAACGTATACGCTGTGGAAAAGAGGCACTTTCACGGCTCCTTTAGCTCTCTAACATAAAAGGTAAGCATTACAGGCACGTACGTATGGAAGCTCCGCGCTGGAGTTTTCGCATTTCGAAAAAAGTTGAAAAATTCAGTGCCCCAAAGAGAATTTAGAAATTTGCATTTTCGAAACAGCCCCTGCGAATTTCCGGATACAGCGCGCGCGTGTGCATTTCAAAATTGAGTAAAACTGATTCGGTCGGAGGGAAAAATTTGCATCGGCTCTTCATGCGAACGAAGGCTTTATGGTAAATGAACCAGCGGCTAATGCTATTAGAGTACTATCGTAACATTCATTAGTGCCCCCGAGATTCCGGTACATTTATTTAACATAAAAAGTATCTTATCGGGGATAAAAGCCTCGCACGCGCGGGATGAACTTTATTGCAAGGAAATATACCCCTGATTGAATATAAAGCTTTTATTGCTCTGCGGAAAATAAAACCGATGTTCACTCTCAATTCGACGCTGGATTTCAATCATTTCATCGCGAATCGCTGCGAGTTGAAAATATTTCTCATAAAAACGTTAAAATCCAAAGCCAGACCCCCGCGTTCTTTCTATATCTTGAAAACTCGAGCTCGCGTCCGCGCCACCTGTCCCAACCCCGGTATGTATAGCCTAGCCATCGCGTCCAGCTAGCGCGTGATCAATCAAATTAATATTCCACTTCATCGGCAATAAATCCCCGCGCAGTATCCCGGTTCTCGAGCCGTACCTTTCCGCGCGCGCGACTAATGAATCTCGCTCTCGTGCATTAATTATCAAACTTACAAAGTTCCGAAACAAGGCTGCACATAGCCTTTTGAGCCAACATATGGCGTGCGGCGCGGTGATTTGACAGGGCAGTGCTGCAGCCCGGCCAATTCTAAAGGGAAAAGGGAGAGCGAGAACACGTCGCAGCAGTGCCTGCCAATCTGGCCGCATTAATATCATTCGGCCGGCGTCCATCGTTCAATTAAGGCCGAGCAGCAGCAGCAGCGGCGGCAGTAGTGGTAGCAGCAGCAACCTCGCCTGCGGCCATTACACGACGACGCGTATAATCGTGTGTAAGCTACACGCGCACGCACGCGTATGACGATGGCCTGAATATGGACGCAGGGTGCGACGTGACGCGATATCTCGCTGCAGCTGGCTTTCAATTCTCTTATTCGACGATTAGTTCTTGCTTTTGACAGGCTTGAAAGGGATGGCGCACGACGAAATTTGTAATGTTAGCGCTATACGCGTGCGCGCGAGAGGGAGAGAGAGGACTGATGCGCTGATTCAGAATGTGGATTTAGTACGGCGGGATTGTATAATGGCCGCGGTAGGATGTGATGAGATGGTGGAGGCGCTTTTCGGAGCTTGCAGTTTTGGAATCGTCGACCGCTGCAGCTTTTTTGGAAACGAACGCACGAGTAAGCGGAAATAATCAAACTTCATTTTCACGTACATTATCCAAAAGTAAGCTGCTACATTTTAGACCTTTAGCTTCTTTCTTTTCTGGTCTCACCCCCACACCCGCACGGCCGACTATAAATAATCTTTTCTCGGGGCAATTCGCGATCACAAATTCCTCCCGAAACCATAAAACACAAAAATCAGAGTCCAAAACACATAACTTATCCGTTCCTCCCTCGTTCCCTCTTCACCCCCCTTACCTATACGTACATACACACATACACAGTCGGCGTCTCTCTCTTGCCTATGTGCGGTCTACACGCCAGCCATTCTTCGGCTGGCTTCCACCTCGCAAGTTTTTTTGCTTCCTCTCTTTCCAGTGGCGAGCTTTTCTTGCTCATCCCCGTGGCGAATGCGCTACACGTTCGGCTTTTCCTCTCTTACTCCCTTTCCTCTGCTTCCTCTACTTTCTGGCCCCTTTTTTCGCGTCCGAACGAACGATCAGACAGGAATTCGAGCGGCGAGCTTTCGGAGGGGGCTAGCTCTCTCGCAAGTATCTCCGTACAGCCCCGGGAAGAATCACTGGTGCCTGATCAAACGAACCTTTTTCCACTGCTCGCGCTCTCCTTATGCCCGCTCCGAGTAAAAATCCTTCCGACATCGGATAAAGGAGGAAGTAGAGAGAGAGAGAGAGAGAGAGAGAGAGAGAGAGAGAGAAAGTTGTAACTTTAGGAGGCCAAGGGCTTTTGTTCGAGCATCTCGTCGAAAGTCCGCGGAGTGAGAGGGCGAAAAAATACTTTGCCGAGGCGAAACTAATGAAATACGAAATTTTGCTCGTTCATGACCTGCACTTGATATCGAGCGAAGCTTGCTTGCATTTTTCTCTCGATTCATCAAAACGGCACGAAGAGAGATTTAGCGGGGCTTATTGATAAAAATTGATATCTCAAGCCGTATGTGCGCAGCTTGCGCTTTATTACCCTCTCGCCTGCTGCCTAATTTACGATCTCACGCGTGCAATTAAAACAAGTCCATTGAATTTATGAAGCAATATCATTACACTAAATCCCCCCCCCCCCCGAAAGAAGAGCTGACGATAAATCCCGCAAACACACCGAGGCTCCGTCTCTAATTCTTTCTAGCACCTATTATTTCATTCGCCGAAGCAGACTATTGATTGCCCCGAAATCCAGCAAAAAAATCGCCAAAAGAGAAATACCATCGAGATGAAGGTGGATATAGAGAAGTAGCTCCCTTCCTCCCCCTCTCCCTTCCATATGTCTGACCGTAGCTCGACTGCTACCACTGCCGGCGTTTCTACAGCTCTCGCGCCGATTATACTTACTCGTAGCGGATAATATATCAGCCGGTAATGGCCCATCGGGATCTTGTGTCCGGGCCAATCGAGCTAAACGATCCGGTACGTACTCTCTCTCTCTCTCTCTCTCTCTCTCTCTCTCTCTCTCTCTCTCGCGTGCGGATAGGAAGAAAGTCGAATCAGCCGTAAAGAATCGAACGTCTATCGGCAGCGTGGGATCTTTGCAAATTGTTATCGGCCGCGGAGATCGCGACGTGAGACGGAGACTTGGGAGGATCACGTGCGTTATATATACCTTCCAGGAGGGTGTATTTTATGGGCTTTTAATCTCTGCGGGATGTACATTGGATTTAGACTGGACGGTATGTTGATTATTTGGAATGGGAGGTAGTTTGCCTTAATAGGACACGATAACGTTAATCCATACGCTGTAGTTTTTGTAAAGTGGAGATTCGAGATAGCGGAAGGAATTTTTTTCAGATTTTCGAGAGTACAATATCTCACAGAGCTACAGTTTGATAACGCGCAATAACCCGAGGGGGCAGCCAGCGAATTGCAAAAAGAAACTCGCGCAGGCCGCTGGCCGCGCCTTGCATCGTAAATATAATTAACGCTCGTGAAATAATCTCAGCCGCGCAGCAATATTCGCAGACAACGGGATTAACATGCAGCGGCGCAGTAAATAACCCGTATACTCACCTGCAGCAATGGCGCCGTGCGCGGAATATTAGAGGGACATAAAAAATCTCAATTATACCCCATAAAAACTACTCGCTACCATAGCGAATTACGATAATGCATCATCGACTATATACACCGTCGGAAACATCAGAGGAGAAAGAGACTATACCACGTGCAGCGGCAACAGCGACGACGTGAAAGCCTCGAAAATTTCACAGAGAGCGACTTCAGTGTGCGACGCGCCGCCGACCTACATACCGTGACGAGCCAAAATGTTATTCACGGCGATACATCAACGTCGGGAAATCGAATTAAAAGTCGCGCGCAAGCGCGAGAAATAAAATCCAATAAAGGAAGGGGCGTCGCGCTTATATATCCAAGGATTGAAAAAAGGAAAAAGAAGAAGAAGCCCGGAGGCAGGAGGGGGATAAATAAAAATAAAGCGGCGCTATGCGCAAAATGAAAATAAAGGATGATTCTCGGAGCACAAGCGTCTCTCTCTCGGTAATCCCGCTCGCGCTCGCCGGAAAATGGATGGGCCAATTTTCCATTTTCGCAGTGTATGCCCCCGGGCTATCCCCGGGAAAATAGTCCATGCCGCGCGCGCGCGTGTACGCACGTTTATGGGGCCCCGAGACTACTTTTATCTCGGCGGTTTTGTGCTTTATTCTTGCTTTTCTGCGTGTTACGACAACGCCGCGCTTATGCCTGCGCTGCAGTGCGCTCGACTTTTTTTCGCGCTCCGGGAGAGCTTTTCTGCCGCTGCCATACTGCTGTGTCTCTGCGGCCGGACGGTTGGGGCTCTTTGTGTCTGGGGCAGCACTTTTTGAAACGGTACTGGACGCTGCGGTGGCTTCAGCTCTGAGATACCACTAGAGCTTTGACTTAAAGTTGCTTTTTTGGTCGTGAAACTCTTTGATACCATTGCAGTCCATTCTGGCACCGAGATCATTGTGTATCCTCATCGACGATAATCGTTAAAATGCTTAATATGCACCGACGCAGGCTGAGAACGATACACACCGTGCACTAGCTGAATATCGTTATTGACACCTGCTCGTGCTTCCTGACCTCGATAACAATCCATGTACATATAGCCCGCGCTGACATCGGACGCAGAGTCAATTACATCTTGGGTAACGAGACACATGTGGACGTCAAAGAGTCGGTTTTATGGACGCTTAGACGACGGGGAGCATCAGACGGCGTATGCCAAATCTCATAATCGACGACCGGTTCCGGCAACACACCTGATCATTGGGTTCATCGGATGGCATTACTGACTAGATGCCGAAAGTTACGATGCTCCCTACCTACGCGCGTATTATTTTCGGCTTATGTCGTGGAAGAGTTGCTTGATGCATTTGATGCTTTCTTGCGTCATGCTTATTCTATCATACTTAAAGATTTTTGGTTTGAACGCCAACTATAATTAACTTTTATCATTTTTTTTCAGGATTCGCATAGCAGATACTGTATTTTCATTTGCCAAAAGACATCTCGCGACGCAACATATTCATTTAATTTCTCTACCGTATTCAATCCGTGGAAACGTATTTCGTTACCACTTATCCCGCCGCCCCATTTTTAAAATAAACAAAATAACTCCCCCTTTTCTGCAAGCTTCATTATCATCCTTTCCTCGCAAGCACACCTAGTCGCGTACGGGCGGCAGTAGCAAAATAAACACAAGGCTCGGAAAAATATACACAGCCATTTCTCGCCCCAGTTATACTACTGACATACACCCAGAGCAGCCGAAATGGCTCTTGTGTACCTTGAGCACACACACACACGCGCGCGCACACACATATATCTTAACATAAACACGACCATGAGAGAGAGAGAGAGCCGGCAACCCATCCAGCGCTAACAAATCCCAGATGCAGCGTACATAAAACTCGAATTGGGATAAGCAAATTAACTCGAGCGTCCCCGTGTCGTTTTCACGTATGCACATAATTGCGCGTAAGCACGTCGTCGGGGGCGTCTTAGGTATATGCGCTCACGTGCGAATTTCATGTGCAGCTCTCTCTCTCTCTCTCTCTCTCTCTCTCTCTCTCTCTCTCTCTCTCTCTCTCTCTCTCTCTCTCTGCACAAGAGAAGCTTGCAGGTATGTGATGACGAGGAGTAGCGCGCCAATACGGCATCTATTTACTCGCGTACGCGCGTGTAAACTACCGTCGTCTGTCTGCTGGATACATGGCTGCTCAGAGTGAGTGTTCATTATTTCGGCAGCGTTATTTGATTAAGAGATCCGCGACGCGGCGCATATGAATTTTAAGACGCCAGTTCGTTAGCGTGTAGGGGATCGTCTTCTGCTCGTAACCTAACGGATTGTCGATCCTCTGGGTAATTACGAAGATTGGAAACGAGCTGTGGAACTGCGCTATTCTATATATTTATTTTCGACTAGAGGAGCTTATGAAGTGAGCTCAGTTTACAGTGAGTACAGTTTTCCGAACTGCAGGAGATATTCGTAATACAGAGTCCGTGGCGCTTCGTGGCTGTCTGTGCCGGCTGAGTGATGGATCGAGAAAGGCAAATATGAGTTGTTCGCACACGTCAGAATTGCGGTCCGTCGGCTCCCTTGACCCGCCACAAGCCACCGGCTTCATAGGGAAGTCAAAGAAATTGCGGGATGATGGATGTGGTGACGGACGACTGTTCGAATCGAGGATGGTATGTGTTGAGTAGAGCAGTTGTTTTTATCACCAGAGTGGTTGAACTAATTAAACTAGTTACACGTTTTTAACATTCGTGTAGAAATTAAATATTCAAGCTTAAATTTGAACAATTCCCCCGTACGATTTCATCAGATACTACAAAATTGGTAGATGTTATAAAACCAGTGTAATTCGATTCTGTATCTCGAATAATCCTCTGTTATGAATAATTTCGTAACAGATTAACTCTTGGAAAATACTAAAAACGATATCAATACTAAGCGTTAACAACAGCGATCCCGATCCAGTTCAGCAAACGATTCAAGCTCTCTCGAACAACCAAAGCCTTGAAAACATTCATGGACTACCGATACCTCGTCATCGCCACGCCCAGCTAGTCGATAATTCCAATATTTTCAATAATCACCAACTCGCACGCGCGCCAATATCCCCGAAAAATTTCAACGTTTGATTTACAGCCCTGCACGTACACGCCAGCAGTCTACGCGCGCAATAAGCAGCACGTGCAGCAGCAGCAGCAAAGAAACAAGTGCAGCCGCTAATTTCCGATCGGCCGTGTCCAAATTGACCGGGGGAGAGCTGCACGTCGGACGTGTTAAGTCGGAGGCCCCCGCGTGTGCGCGCTTGCGCTTGCGCGATAGTGTATATATACAATCGGGGAAAGTTTATTTACGACTGCGAATACCGCGACTGGTCGGTTTTACGAGGCGACCAGCTGTGCCAGTTCAAGGCGAGAAGCTACTGCTGGTTTATATGTGTGGCAGCTCGTACAGGTTTACAGGTATAGTGTGTTTCAGAGAGAGAGAGAGAGAGAGAGAGAGAGAGAGAGAGAGAGAGAGAGAGAGAGAGTGCGAGAGAGAGAGAGAGAGAGAGAGAGCTGGGTTGAGTCGGTTATATATAGATATGCCAGGCGATCGAGACACACGTGCAGCTCGTTTATCACGCGGGCTTCAGCGAGTCTTCGAATGATGCTATGCTATACCACCGCTGCAACCATCGATGAAAATCCACGACGCGTACAAGTAGTGTGTTGCTGTTGCCGGAGAGAATACTTGTAGTTGACGGGCGGATGGTTACCGCGAGGATAGAAGTGAAGCGTATTGATGTGCGGGGCTCACGTGTGGAACAATGTGCATTATATGCTGTTGTTTATAGATTGTTGTTGATGTTTGTCTAATAGGTATTCGAAAAATAAACATCGACTGCAAAGGCATTGTTTGCATGACGTACTATTTGCTGCAATTTATCGGGGCTTGAAATGCCGAGTTGAGCGCATGTCATACACGGTATTTACATAGAATGTGTATTACAAAACTTAATCGGTTTGATATACGAGAAATAACATCTTGTCCTCTGAACCGATAAAGCTGAATCTATATACGTACAACCCACATGTCTCTGCTGTTGTGGTTTAACATGATATTCGAGGAAAAATATGTCTTAGAATAAAATTGAAAACTTCAAGTAAATATCGCGACACAAATTCACAAGCTTTTTATCAGCACACATGTTCAGCGTCATCAACTATTCTAATGAAAATTATCGATGCAAACGTTCGAATCCTTGTTTTGTAGGTCGTATAACGTCTATTTATATTTGCAGATAGTAAGCTCCCGACAACTGCAAACACGGGACTATTTAACGTGAATACAAACTCAAACTTGAACGGAAATTTTCAAAGCTACAACATGACCCAAACTGATTACAATGCCAGTGGATGTGCAGCGAAGACCAACAAAGCGGCTTGTATCGGGCTCTGCTCAAACAACTCGCGAACTTTGACTCGGAATAGCGTTTTAAATTCCGCAGCGAATCATTTAAGCATCCCAAATTCGTGTCAAACAAATCGAGTCAAAATTTTCGAAGCCCCTCGATCAACATAATTATTCAATAATTTTTCACATACGCTTTCAGACATTCATCGCAAAGATCAGCGATGACGAATGAAGAGGAATTCCGTGGATAATGAACAAATCCCCTCTCGCCGCTCTTCCATTAACCATTATTTTACCCGAAGCAAATTTGATTATGCAATCAAATGCCATCAGCCTCCGCTTGGAGCGCCAACTACGGCCCATCTATAATTCCGTGCTCTTTTTCTCTCGACCCCCTGTTCCAAGACGTTTCATTAAACCAACCCTCGCTGTCGCCGCCGTCCCCCAGAAAAAAAAAAGAAATTAAAATACATTTTCGTAAGCGCGCGCGGCTTGTTACACGGCTGATACTCGAGTTTCGGTCGGATCGATCGATCAACCAATATCGTTATTAAAGAAACAAAACACAGCAGAGCTCGTTATTCGTGCGGCGAGCCTATCGTTATGCAGCTACAGGAAAATAAAAAAAAAACAAAGGAGAGCTCATCCGATTCCATAGCAGCTCTTTGTAAACTCCTTGTTATCCCCCCGCAATTCGGATTATTTTTTCATCCGCTTTACGTCGCTCCCTTTTCAGCGCGTACTTCCAAAGCGAGAGAGCGGTGCAACCCGCAGCAGTGCGGCGGCAAGGTAAACAGGCCATTAAAATCGCATCAATCGAATCCCGATCGGAATGAAGGGGGGAAAACACTCCGCCGTATAACACGCGAAAATATGCGCGCGCGAGAAAGAGAGAAAGCAAGAAGTGGATATATACACGCAGAACGGAAGAGAGATGCGGCCAGGTGCTCCATTTTCGCTGGAAACAATGGGAATCGCGCTCGCCGAGAGCGCAAATACGCTCGGAAATATAACCGCGAAGTGTTGCAGCCTGGCGTCGGTCGGCGGCCGGGGAATATAAAATGGACTACTGGCGCTCGCTGCAGTTTCGATTTCGAGTTACTCTGTCTGTGTGTGCGCGTATAGGCGGCGAAATTCACACCGCGGTCTCGCTTTCCCTCTCGTTTTCCATCTCTACCCGCGCCGCTTTTGCCTCTCTCTCTCTCTCTCTCTCTCTCTCTCTCTCTTTCTCTCTCTCTCTCTCTCTTTCTCTCTCTCTCTCTCTCTCGATGCACCATAAAAATCACTCGATACTCGAAACGGCCCGGCGATCTGCAGACCGAGCGTAACGAAGACAAGTGCTCACGCTTTAGCCGCTGGCCTCAATCTCTCGCTTTTTTTTCTGCCTGATGCCCGCACGTTGCACACACGCATCGAAGAGCGAGCTCTTTATGGCTGGGAGTTGCACGAGCGATGGAATTGCTGCGGCTGAATGTGCACGCGCCTATGAATAACTCGCTTTTTTCGAGAGTTTGATACGTGCTCTCGAAGTGGACTGCGCGTTCTAATGGGCAGTTGTCGGATTATTGTTGGGGCGATGTCGTTTTGGAATTTGTTTTGGTGCGGAGATAGGAAATGGCATTGGTTTTGCTAAATCTCAATAGATTGAGAAAAAAAGTATTAACGCGCCTCGAACAAAATTTCAAGACACGAGTCGAACTAGTGAATTGAACATCTCAACGGTAAACATTTAATTTACAGCAGCAGCAAGACAGATGCCACAGCGGGCAAAAACAAATTCTCTCGAGCACTTAAAGTCTAATGAAACTCACGGGCAACAGTCATCAATTCAAATAAGCCTCAGCGCGGGCGCATTAGCGCGTAATAAAGGTACTTTTCGGACTCTACATCACTCCTCTCCCTGTCCCTCTCTCCCTCCCTCCAACAAACCAGAAACTAACGGGCAAATTTTCGCATCAACTCCCATTTCTCGCGTGAGGAAAAAAGCGACGAATAAAGAACATTCCTCCTGCCTACCGTTATTACGTATGACCGAAATCACAGTTACGAAACACATTAACGTGTCTCGCACGAAAAGGGGGACGAACGCGCGAAAAAAAAGAGAAGAAAACAAAGAAAGGAGCCAGAGAACGCACTTTCCGGGCCAAATCGAACGTAGAGGCGAGTGAGAGTATAACGCAAAGAGCTAAGCTTAAAAAAGTGCTCAAAGAGAGAGAGAGAGAGAGAGAGAGAGAGAGAGAGAGAGAGAGAGAGAGAGAGTCGAGTGCCCCACACCGAAAGAAGAGAGGAGTCGCGGCCCGCGTTCATTATGATAGAGTAACCGTTAGGGAAGATTAGCAGTCGCCGAGGGATTCGAGCGGTCCCGTGGATGTCGCAAAATGATAGTATATGTAATTATGAGACAAGTTTTAATTACCCCGACGGTCTCGACACAATGCGTTATCCCTCATTGTTCTCTCTCTCTCTCTCTCTCTCTCTCTCTCTCTCTCTCTCTCTCTCTCTCTCGAATAAGTTCCCGAGCGGCCGGACCTCCGCAACTTTTAGCGATGACGACTTTCGGCTACATGTAGGGGTCGTGCGCGAGACCAATTAGAGCGGATTTTTTGCTTCATCTGACGCCTGCATAACCTACGGATGAATTTTAACCGATTTTATCCAGGTCTTTTGTACAGCGTCTTATACACGAATTTTCGAAAACTCGTTTTCGTGCGATGCTCTACGAGTTTAAGCCGACCAGCCGCTATTGTGCAGTAGATTGAATATCGTGTACACAGCTTAAAACGAACTCGAAACTTCCTCTCTACTCCAACCGAATCTATTCGCGCACATACAGCTTTGAAAGAAATCATAGCAAGGACTGCGATCGATAACACACACCCACTTCGTCGTCCCAAGTGTTTTGGCTAAATTTGCACATGCTGCATCCCCCATCTGTGTCCCCTCTTTGACCCACTCTTCCTCAATACGCCTCTCGCAAGTGTCTTTTTGTTTTGTCTCGCGCGCGCGCATGGCCTCTTACTCCCATTTTTTACCTCCGCTTCTCTTTTCTCGCGCACGCGTACTTGGGCGCCAAAGAGAGAGAGCGAGAGAGAGAGAGAGAGAGAGAGAGAGGCAGAGACAGTGAGAGCAGCAACACACGGCTCGAATGTCTGTTTTCTCCAACGTTTTGCACCTCTTTTCCACCTCTTTGCCTCGTGACGCCGGCGTTATTCTCTTATTTGCTTTCTTTCGAACCGGCGAGTCGCGCACCGCTGCTTCGCCCGCACACACCTGTAATGAACTGTAACGCGAACTCGTATATTTTTCTTCCCCCCTCTTTGTTTGCCTTCCTTATATACACGCTATCTGCACCTTTCTTTCTCTCTCCACCGTATATGCTCTGTTTGCTTTAGAAAACACCGTAGGTTTATCCTGCGCGTATGATATTAAAAACGTCACGTTCGACGTGTTATACGATTAAAACGCGATATGATTTAGGTGGAAATAGAGGAAACTATAGACCTGTACACTCTCTCAAATATCGCTCGCAGATTAAACGCTCGACGGAACGAATGAGCCGCAGCGTATAGTGTGTGCCGCCGCGACGTTCAAAAGATATATCAACCCGAACACAAAGCAATTCAATCCCCCTTAAGGCGATTCCCAGTTATAGCTGTAAGCGCTTTCCTTTCAGTTAGATTTTAATATACCTACACCTATATGCTCTTACTTCCTCGCACTGGGAGCTAGCGCGAGCACACAAAGTCATGCAGAAAATTTCATCTGCGTCGGGACGTTACTCACTCGAACGTAAGAATTCGCGATGCGCGCAGGAAAAAAGCAGCGCGCCCTCCTTTTCCCATCGAATTTACTCTTATTAGTCTACTTTTTTCATTTTGCTCATCTTGCGCACGGGCGCGCTAACTTCTCTCTCTCTCTCTCTCTCTCGTGTAATCTGCTCGATCGCGAGAAAGGGCTCCGTTGTATGCTTTCATTACGCGTTCACTCTGCTCTCTCTCTCTCTCTCTCTCTCTCTCTCTCTCTCTCTCTCTCTCTCTTTAGTATCATCTTGCGAAATAACTGAGTAGTTTCTCGCCGGGGATGCGCAATTTTCTTGCAATTTACATCAAGGGCTTCCGATTTCTACTGTTGATGAGTGGCGAGGAAGCTTTTTTCATTCGTCACGGCAAAGACTCTAATTCGCAGTGTAATATTGCGACCGCGGGAGGTAAAAACTTGCGACCATCTCTCGCGGAACTATTAGGTAAATTGAGAAAAATGTGATTAAAGTTAGTCCGACATGGAAAGTTCTTTCGTATATACGGGCTGGCGAGTAGAGAGAAGGTCACACGCACACCCTCACACTTAGTTCTCGGCTCTCCATTAAAGTAATAGTGCCGGCGCAACACAGCTTTGCTTTCGGCTAGCGAGAGAGAGAGAGAGAGAGAGAGAGAGAAGTTTTATAATTTTTTTCGCCTAATTCCCCTAATTCCTGCTATAAATCCAGTCCCGCCGGGAGAAAACCGAGCGAAAGTCGCCGCTGCCGCCTACGTCGAAAACAATACAATCTTCGCGCGAGAAACGCATCTTAACGCTTGTACTGTATCTATATACCTTACACTCGCACGAAAACTTCCCGAGAGGTGGCCCTTTTTTGCAGGCGCACTTGTAAATCAAGGCCGCAACGCGCGACAGTGGGAGAAACAGAAGGGGAGAGGCGGACGAGAAGAGAGAAAAAAAGCGACTGCAGCAGCGGCGGCGGCGGCGGCAGCGCATTGTTGGGAAATTTGCATGTTTTTCGTGATTTACGCAATTTTTGCGATGTCTGCCGCGTGTCGCTGCCAGAAGCCTCGAGAACAAATGAAATATGCTTGAAAAGTGGTCTTCATTGTATGTTTTTACGCGGAACTTGCGTGCGTCGAGTTTTCGGGACAGCGACTTTTTTTTAAAAAAAAGCCCGCCGTCGCGCGACTCGAGTGTGTGTGTGTGTGTGTGTGAGCGGCTGCATGCCTGGGAAATGGAAGAATAACATGTGGAGATGTCGGCGGGGCAAAAAGAGTCGCTCACGAGAATGCGCGCGTTGCGGAATTTACATTTGATTAGGCGGAAAAATAGAATCACGCTTTTTCTCCGCTTCGCCTCATATATTTCGCGAGTCGGCGTATATAGCGTAAATAATAGCAGTTTTTTAGACTCACTCGCTGATGCCGTGTGCGATAAGTTATCGGTAGTATCTTTAATCTGCGTCGTAACTCACCTGGAACAGAAAAAAATTAAAGTGAAATGAGTAAAGAATGTCTGTAATAACCGATGCACGTATAATAGATAGTCAATAGGAAGTCGGTTACAGCCGTTTCACACGAAAAAGCAAGCTCGGCAATCAAGCTCGTGTAACTTTTCCAGCGAAATAAGCAGCCCTACAAATAATTAGCTCAGTAGCGCCAGAAAGAAGCAAGTGACCCAAAAAAAACCTCGCTCCTCGAGGAAGGACATCAAAGCGAATTCGGGCCAATTCCAAACTTGTACCTACAGCAGCAACCGGAAAAGGCTAAAAACTTTGGCCGTGTAAAACACTCGGGCGCCGGGCTGAATCTGAAATTTTCCCGAAACTGACTGAAGCGAAAAACAGACGGAAAATGAAAGAGAAGAGAGAGGGGGGAGGCAACTGCTTTGATCGAGCCACGGGATCTCGCGAGAGCGGACCCGCAGCTGCAGCCGCCGCCGCCGCCGTTGGCTTTAAAGTCCCGCACGTTTCTGGCGCCGCTGCAGGCGCAAGTTTAAGCAACTGCGCGAAACTGAAAACAGCCCAGGCCAACTCAGAAACGCAGCGCGCGCGCGGCGGGCCACACAGACGCGACTCGAGAAACAGAGGTAAAAGCGGCACTTGCGCGCGCGCGATGGGACGATTTATCCGGGCTTTGTTTACGAGCAAAGCTCGCGCGAGAGCGGGAGGAGAGTGGCTCTGGGATCCCGTTAATCCAGGCAAAAGATGCTGGGTCGTTACTCTCCTTTCGCTGCTGCTGCGGGAAGTGGGGAGAGAGGCTGACAAACTTGCGCAGAACGACAGATACGAGTCGACAAGAGTTCTTGTGTTTATAGGTGAGAATGAGTCTCGGATCCGATCGAGCCGCCTTTGAAACTTTCAAGCGAAGGGACAGAAATAAACACGAGTTTTCGAGGGAGAGCCAAAGAGACAGTATGGGGGAGGGGGGCGTGGTCATGGGATCTGATATAAAGAGTGTTTGGCAAGAGAGATAGACGCCCAGCGCGTTTGTTTCTTTTTTTGGGAGGGTTTCGGCTGTTTGCGTCTTTGAGCACAGTGAATAAAATTAAGCTCCGGATTTGAAGGTTCGCGCGTTGAGAAACTAACTTTGGGTTATTCAATATAACATTAATACAAAATTCTACAATCTTTTTGTTGGATTTTTATAATTTGTTTGAAATACTCGACCTCTTTGTTTAGAACGAGAATTTTTAATTCAATTTAGATCCTGCTATATATTTGATCGATCTGATCCGTTGCAGGAATTCTATGAATTTCTAGTAGTTAAACTGTGCATGCAAATAATACTCTATTGGTATGCGCAATTTGAACGTCCAGAGGAATTACAAAAATGTACGGCGCATGGTAGTGAACAAATACTGAAAATTCTCTAATGATTTCCAATAGTTTGTTTTTATTGGCGATAGATAAATAAATGATTCGCCTTAGAAATCCTTCAAGCTATAAAAAAAAATTCATATTTCAATATTTTTTGATCTATCGAGTAGTAAGTGTGCTCCTACGGTTAGAAGAAAAATGTGAAACTCAATGCATCCTGTAATATATAATTCAAGACAGCCGTAGAGGCACGTAATTATAGCCTAAATCACAAAATACATTTTTCAAAAAATAAAATCACCCGTTTCCTGTCCCGCCCACACGTACCGCATCTTCCCGTATCTTCCCATATCTCTCTCGGGCGCGCGCAATTTACAATCTGGCGACAGCCGCATCAAAAACTACAAAGCCCCCGCGTACATCCATCTTCGGTCTTCCTCTCTCCCCCCTCCTCCTCGCAATGCACTTACATCGGCGCCACTTGCACAAAAATCAACCCCAGCCCCCAAGCAGTCTAGCAGCAGCAGCAGCGCCACCGCCATACTGCACATACCTATGAAATATACCGTCGTAGGGTAGACTGAAGGCTTTCGGCGGACGTTGAAAAAGCGAGGACATAAAAGCCGCCTTTCGTCGTCGGGCCGGGCGATTAACCGAAGTTCGCTGCCAGCGGCGGCCGGTGTTGATAAAGTGCCTCTGTCGGGGGCAATGGCGCGTAACGGAAGAAGCTGTATCGTCAACTGCGCCGCACACACACACACACACGCGCGCGCGCGCCAGACTCGAGCTGCTTGCTGGAGTGCCTGTCTGCTTTCCTAGACGACGATCTCGCGGCCCTGCATGTGTATGCGAAAACAGGAGGGGGTGAGGGCGGTAATAGGGATGTAACGTCTCAATGCGTCGGCGGGTTCGTTATACTAGTATAAGAGGCGCGGCCAATACAAACGACTTGCGCGCTGCCTGAGGAGGCATGATAATGTGTATGTGTGTGTGTGTGTGTGGTAGGGGTTTGCTGGTGTGTAGCTGAGTGTCGATCTGGGCACTGGTGACAAATTGCGCTTCTTCCGGATATTCATGACGCGACGCGACGGGGCTCCGTGATCTTGATGTGGTTTTGAACCAGGCTTGCAGTTGGCTTACGTGCGGCTTTAAAGATTTTCAGAAGGACACTTTGTTGCTGTGACTTTTTGAAAGGAGCTATTCGAAGAAAAGATTGCTTTTCTAAAACTTTTTTTAAACGATCAACATCTCCTGAATTATATACCAACGACAGTGCAAATCAAACCAGTTTGCGTTTAACGACCATAATTGTCGAGAAAATACTTGACAAGCCAAAAGAAATAAAATGCACGCCAATATCCTCACCTCTTTGGATTCTCATTTCCATGCAAGGTTTGCGAAGAAAAACGAGACTCGCATCCAACAGCGCGACGGTCGAGAGCGAAAGAGAAAATCGAATCAAGAGACAGGTTGTAGATTTTAGCGGGTAGCCTCTGCCGCGATCTCCCTCTTCGCACGTTTATTTAATGCGTTGGCTTCGTTAAACCGAGGTGGTCACACGGTATACGTTCACGCGTGAACTTTCACCTCGGAAATTGGTTGCTATTTCGGAAATTCTTGATTCAAGCGAAGTAGAATAAATCAGCTGTATCACCAAAAGAATAATTTATATAATGGATTGTAAATTTTTTGCAACTTTCAAAACAATTAAGCTCGTTTCTGGAATTGTTGAAACACTTTATAAACCGTGTATTTTTACCTCGTAACAAGCTGCAGAAGCCAGCGAGTTTATTGTAAAAATTATTCTCGGCCACCGAGTGCTATTATATGTGTAATGAGGTAAATTGCTAAATTTTCACCTCTCATGCAGATCTAATTGTATAAAAAGCTCTTCAACTCCTTTTTGCAAATATTTTGCTTGGAGATCCACTTCCCGAGTTCAGCGAACGTTACAACGTTTGCTCTGCTATTCAGATGTCACGTTTCTCTCCGCGAAACTCGTCGATAAAACTCGTTATTCAACGCTGTCATAACTGTCGCCGTTACAGCATAGTTCAAACTAACGATTTTCGAAAACACAATTTTCTGAACGTATTGCATCATTATTACGACGAAATCAAAGTTTCCCACGTCAAGCTATAATGAACAAATGGTATTTTTGCTGTGAGGCGGAAGGCGCTAGGATAATCAAGAATATTCCGAGCTTGCGCGGCATTGTGCCACTCCGTAATTTTTGCACGACAGTGATCAACATCATCGCACTTGCTCACGGCACTGGCATAATTACCAAATTGCCCGTGTATATCCTCGTCGGAGGCAGCCTAATTCCGCGCCGGCATAATTACCTTTATAATTAACGACGTCTAGCCTTGATTTATGGTTAAACAAGTGAAGTAATTCAGGCTTCTCATCATCCCCTAAGAACCCGTCCACGTGCTTATCTGTGGCCGCGGTATTGTCTCTTGTTTTCATATGCGCTCAAACTTTCGCGATTAGCCCGGGCGTTTTAACTCGGCTGTAAATAAGCTTGCTTCGAGATTAAAATCGAGGAATTAAGCTCACCCACTCCCTTTTAACATTTAAAAGCAAACAGCTCTCGTCTGCGAAAAAACAAATACCAGCAATTCTCGAGAGTAAATTTGAGAAGAAATCCGTTGCACTTGATGAATATGACTCAAAGAAGCGCTTCATCTAAAAATCCTTTTCCACTCGAGTTTTGAAGCACCAATCCGAGAGCGTAAGCACTCGGCAACATCGGCGCTGTTTACACAGCCTGATCGATGTAACAAGCATGTACACAGTCCTCTTTCGGCTACAATCATCATCAGAAGCAGCAGCGGCAGCAGCAGCAGCTTGAGCTTTCGAGTACCTGTGTATATACCGAGGACCGAGGGAAACGCATCGCGTCTCGGGAATCTAAGTAGTACTTATACACAGCACGTAGTGCAACTTGAGCTCTGTCGCCGATACACAAGCGAAGCGGGTCAAATAACGCCGAGGAGAGGAGGCAAACTAAGTGAGTGCAGGCCATATAAGAGAGACAGAGAGAGAGAGAGAGAGAGAGAGAGAGAGAGAGAGAGAGAGAGAGACGCTGTGAGCGCCCAAACACCATTAAAAGAAGCTTCGCCGAGCTGGAGCGCTAAGTGGCTCGGATGGTCGTTGCCTTTGGTAACTTGCTAAGTCATGCCTCGCGACATTGTACACCTATACCATACTGCGGTTGAATGGATGCGCGTAAACGAATGAGAGTTTGTCGGAGGTATGTGCGCTCTACTTCGGAAAGGTGAGGAGAACTTTGTTGAAAAGATTATGCTAAATCAGCTTGCGCGACGTTCCGGCGATGCTTTGAAATTCGGGTTATTGTTTATGCAAGCTGCATTAACAGCCGATGTTTGTTAGTAATTCGTATTGAGGTATGAGAAAGTATGAGAATTACGAGAGAATCTCGGTGGAAATTCAGAGTATTATTTCCTCGATACTAGCGAATGGGGAAAAAATTGATCCTGATTTACTGGAAAACATCAGGGGCGAAGATTAAAATGTAAAAGCTTCTGCTTACGCGCACGTCGTAAACAGTGTATGCGTCCCGAGAATTGAACGATCGAGTGAAATTACCTGTAAGTGAAACCTCAATCACAATTGTACGATCTGCCTCGTCTGAAGAGATCAAATTTTAGTATCGCTCACTGAGCGTTCTGCCACAGGAATTTTTAAAGAATAAACTTTTTTATTCTTTTGTCTCACTCGTTGCTATGGAGTAACAGCTGTTGACGCTTCATTAATTTTAAAGCTTATAAATTGTGAAAATTCTTGGGAGGGAAATTCTTAATTAGTTTCTAATTTAAGGGAGGGTTGGATCTCTTCGGACGAGGCAAATCGTACAACTGTGATCGAGGTTTCACTTACAGGTAAGTTCACTCGATCGGTCAATTGTACTTCTCTGCCTCGTCCACAAGATCAAATTATAGATGTTTAAAGTTTCAATTTTCACAATTTATCATTGGCACTCAAGTCAATAATGTAAATACACAAATCTTATTATTCAAAAACAATTATTTTAATTAACTCAATAACATATAAGAAGTTATAACTTTGCACGTGTACAGTAAGACACAAACTCTTCTTGATTGTTAAGCGGTTTCTTATAAAACTGTGCAATTACCGAAGAATTTTTCGACAATCAGGCCGTTTTCCGAATTGTTTCGATATTTATTTCGGTACTAGCAGCAGCCGACGTAGACGCGTGGCGCATGCTATGAGCAGTAAAAGTTGACGTATCTACGCCGCTTTCTTTTAAAATATCCTTGATCCATCGACTTATAGATTCCGTTGTCGCAGAATGATACGGTTTTTTGAATGTAATAAATAAATTATTCTCGTTTGCTGGTCTGAGAATTGCGGTTTTCTGAATATAATCGTCTAAAGTTTTCGCGGGACAAATACTTTCTTGATCAGTGAAAAAAGGAATTTTTAACAATGGCTGTTCTCTTAATCTATTACTTGTTTTTATCCTATCTGGCATTTTGATTTTTATTTCTTTTTCGCTTTCGTTGATATTTTCTAATTTAATTTTTGATCATGTTTGTACACGTTGAGCTGTGGTTAACGCTAGTAGTATTACAAGTTTTTTAGTTAATTTTTCCGAAGATAAGGTGGTATTAGGGAACCAATCAGATATAAATGTTAGAACTACATGAGGATCCCAAGTTTCGGAATACTTGGGTTTCTATGGTTTTTCGTTTGCAACACCTTTAAAGAATCTCGTTAACTCAGGCATTTCTCCTAATTGGTTGTTCATGATCAGTGAAATCGCACCTCTGTATACATTTAATGTGCTGTACGATTTTACAATTTTGTATTGTTCTGTAAAGAATTCAATAATATTTTTCGTATCGGTTTCGTATAGTGAAAAATTCTTTTCCTTACAAAAGTTCCACCATAATTTAATTGGTTATTCATATCTTTTCAATGTCGTGCTGGTTATGGACGCTATCATGACTTCTGCTGCCTCTTCTACATAGCATTTACACGTGAAGAATTTTAAAATAATTTGGCGGCAACCAGGATAAGTTTCGACGACAACGGGTGAATTCCGCTGTAAGGAGATGACAGTAATTTAGGATTAGGACCTATACTGATTAACGGTTGTATCGCTAATGATCGATAAAGTGGAAACCACGGTTGTGTTGGCCAATAAGGCACGACTACAATTCCTTCTGCTTTATCAACTATTATTTTTCTTAATACTTTGAGTATGACAGAAAACGGTGGAAATGCATAAAAGAAAAGATTTTTCCACGATATCGTAAAAGCATCAATTTCGAAAGATCCCGGATCTTTTTTCCAGGATACAAACTTTTTACACTTTGCGTTCAAGCATGAAGCAAAAAGATCAATTTCTGGAATCCCCAACTCTGTCGTGATTATATCAAATGCCCAATTTGCTATTTCCCATTCGGTTTCCGGTGGTAATTTTCGAGATTCCATGTCGGCTTCTACATTTTCTTTAGACTTGATATAAGAAGCATATAAAAATATATTTCTTTCCTCGCACCACTGCCATATATCACATGCAATCTTATTGTATGGGACAAGACTACATTAAGGTTCAAAAATAAACTGTGAAATCATTGTTGATCAGATATTATGACTTTATTGAAATCTCCTAACGATCAGGTCCTGGTGTGACCTTCTCTCACAAGTTGTCGCCGAGAACTGACGCTCTACTCATTAAACGCCGCCGAAAACAAGGGCCCACTAGAACAAAGACGCTTTCCCGAGGACTACCGAAGAGACTCGAAGCAGTGCGCGCGCTCCTCTATATCTATAGCTATACATACCCAGTCATGTGCCCGCGCGAACGCCTCTCGCCACTCGACTCTCTGGCCTGGCAGTCACAGATCGGCCTTTTAGCCTCTCCGCACTGAAAGTGACCTTCAAAATCCGTGGAGTAAACTCCCTACTGAGGTCGTGGCTGTCTAACAATGATTACTACTAATAGGTAGAATATATTATTAATAAAGAATAAATACGCCGCACTCACTCTTATCCCTAGTAGTCCTCGGTTACGTCCGGAACACATACTTGCGCGCAGCTGGCTGGCATAAAATCGGATGAAGTGCTCGCTTGTATTGAAACGTACGAATGAACGATACTGAGTTATAGCTATATAATATGCAATTTTTCTGAAAATTCTACCATCGCGCGCTAAATTATCAATTTTTCTGTATACAGCAAAACAAAAATACGTTTTTACGTGCGTACAAGTCCTACAACCGCAGCATAAATAAAAATTAAAATGTGGAGCATTTATGAATTTGTTCAATTTTTTGAGGTTCAAAATAAACCGATAATCTCCGTTTGATTTTTCACGCAAAAAGTAAGTCGAAATAAATTGATTACGGCTAGGTTTACATATCGATATTGCATCTTTTTTAAGTAACATAAGTTTTGAATTTTCGCATGGTAAATTCTCGGTTTCCGAAAAAGATGGTTCTGGCGGTATATTAGACTGTATTACATTGCGACTAAACGTAATTTTATAACCTCGTACACAAGAGAACAAAACGGTCACTGGTCATTTTTTGCCAAGATTTCTCGAAAAATACAATTCGACCTCCGATTTTACTCACGTCTTCGATTACTTCTTCCTGTAGTTCTTGTTCTGGCTCCGATTGTTGTATTGTCGTTTCTGCCCCCTCGAATAGCGTGAGTATGTCGTGTTGCGTTGGAGCGGGCCCCGGAAGTTTAAATCGGCTCGTTGTTTGGGTTGGTTCCTGTTGTAGTTTTTTGGCCCATAATAGTTGTCGGATCTCTTCTCGAGACGGTCCTGTTTTGCAACGTCATTCCCAATCTTCTCGACTTCCTTGGCAACCTTTAATTTTTCGGAAAAATTATGACCAAAAAGAAAATCATCGATCTCGGTTTCGTCAGCTACGCTGATCGCTAGTTGTTTTAGTGCTGGAGATACAAGCGCCTTTCTGCATATCGAAATTTGATGGTGTAAATCTGTTAATAATTTCCCAGCATCGCTTATTAGTTCAAAAAATGATTTTTTTACATCAGCGATATCTATTGTATCTTCCGGCATCAATTTCGATAATGCGTTAGCTATAGCTGAGAGTGCTGAACATAGCTGATTTTGAATTAATACTTGAGAATTGTCTCTACGTTGCATCGCTTTACTAACTCCTGATTGAATCTCTGAATTCAATATTGGCGCTTTAAGCGAACTACAATTTCTCGGAATCAAGTACTTTTTGAATAAATTTGCTTTTGATTCTTTTGAGAAACCTTTCTGGCAAATTTGTTGCCATATATTCGCAATTTCTTCATGCGTAGGAGGTCCTGTTTCCAGTTCTTGGACGGACTCGCCCAATAAATTAAGCAATTCAGGGTTTGCTTTGGGCTGATTTTCGTTATTTGAAGAGGGCTCACCTGGTTTGTCCTTGGACTTTGATACCTTTTTCTGTTGTTGACCTTTGTCTCGTGTACTTCCTTCAATGTTCGAAGGAGAAGGAGAGCGTGATGTGCAGCTTGACGAACTCCGCTTTGACGAGCGTGAAAAACTGCGCGAACTGCGACTTACGTACGATCTGCTGCAGCTAGCAGAATACTCGCTGGGACTCCATGACTATGGGCTGCTTATGCCATATCGTCCACGACACGGCGAGCCTCTCGGGCGAGGCTCGTGATCGCTTTCGGACAAGCATCGTCCACGATCCGGCGACGCTCGTGGTCGCTTTCGGACAGATATCGTTCATGCGCACTGCTCGACTTTTTAGGCTTTTTATGCCTATGCGCAGATGAGTAACCTCTGGCGGAGCTGGCACTCCTTTTCCCATGTAAATGATTTGAGGTTCGACGATCACGCTGACGTTTCCTCGATTCGTGCGGGCTTCTGCTGCGCGAGCATCGTCGAGACTGATAAGAGCGTCGACGTGGTCTTTTATTTTCTGATCAATCAAGACTTCGATTTCTTTTCCTTTTATGAGAACTCATGGTGATGATCAGAAATTTGCAGAGAGTGAGTAAGGTTAAACGTGTGGCTTTCAATGCACAGGAAAACGTAATGAAGCGTCAACAGCTTTTACTCCATAGCAACGAGTGAGACAAAAGAATAAAAATACAATTTGATCTTGAGGACGAGGCAGAGAAGTACAATCATAAATCCTTAGTGAAAGAGTTTTTAATCTCCAGCCTTGTTGCGCATTGTTATATCATTTTCAATCAAACCCCTTTTCCGCGAATCGAGACTTTTCCTTTAAATACCCTTCGTGGTCTTCTCGGAAATGAAGAATCTAATAACGCGAATAACAAAGCCCCAGCATTTATTCAGCGTATTACCGTCTGAAAATGTAAATTCAATCAATAACTCCCTAAACAAACTCAGCCAGTCTCGGTTCTCGATATTAAAACGCCAGAGTCGATGGAAAAGGGTCGTCGTCGTCGTCGAGAAGGTGTGAAAAAACATCACACCTCTGACTTTAATTTACGAGTCATTCAAATCTCGAGCCGCGTTATCCTCGCCCCCCACCTACAGCGTCGCAACTTACCATATTCAATAAGAGTAGGCGCTTCTCTTATTCTGACGTTTCTCGCACCCCTGAAATTCGCATAATACATACGCTCACCTCTCTAGCGCAGCACCGAGAGCAGAGAGAAAGAGAGGATCAGAGAATATAAGACAGACTCTCTCCCATTCGCACCTCTCGGAAGAGAAGAAGCCTTCTTTGGAGGCCCCCGGAAGAAAGAGAGATGAAGAAACTTTCACCGCGCCGTTCGAGATTCTCCCCCGCAACGCAGTAGCAGTAGTCGGATTTAGGATGGAATATTCATCTTAGTCCCGCTTATACCGCGAAAAGCGAGAGCGCCGTTGGGAAGATCATCCTGGAAGCCGGCGAGTCTAACCTCGTTTTTCCCGCGCGATCCACGCCGGCCGATAAGGCAGTCTTTTATGCTATTGCCGCGGTAAACTTTCGTCCTCTATCTCTTCCTCGCGGGCTTGTTTTTATCTCTCCCGGGGCTTTGGATGCAGCGCACAGCTGAGAGAAAGATAATAAGAAGCAAGCGAGCTGGGCTCTCTCGCGAGCCGCTTAGCTGAATTGTTGCGGATTTAGCCTTGATTGCGGATTCCGTCTCGCTCGCGCTCTCTTTTGCGGCTTCTGGATCTCTCTCTCTCTCTCTCTCTCTCTCTCTCTCTCTCTCTCTCTCTCTCTCTCTCTCTCTCTCTCTCTCTCCGCTTGGCAGCTGCAGAGCTTTCTTGCGTGATGAAACGCGGCTTAGCAGTTTGTCAGAGGCGTTACACATTCGATTTCATAAATGAGGTGCACTTGGTGCATAATGCTCTGGATTCAAAATGAAGTCTGGTCTCTGGCGGTGGTCGATGAAAGGATTCAACAAGTTAGAGTACGCTTCAATCAGTCTCAAACTACACGCAAATAGAGCTATTACCATAATGAAAACCTCTTCTCCTCGTCTCGTTCCGCTGCTACACGCCAAATTCAAAAGCAGTACGTCGTCCTCGACGCCGTTGCCGAGTACGACGACACACAGTTGGTCCGACAGTAATTCGCGCCTCCGACCCTAATTTCCTGATAATCCCTTTACTTTAATTTACATCCGTCGATTGGCGCAAATCTTATTTGCCCGAGCGCGCGCCAACTTCTCTCACTCTCCTCTTCCTTTATATATATGTATATACACATCTATCTCTCTATTCGTGGGTGGCGAGCGTACGCCCCGGTTAATTTATCGGAAAAGTAGGTGAGCGCATGTGTCCGGCGCGCGCGCCTACTCATACGGAGGGGAAAGACGCTGCTCAGTCGCGCGGAAGCTCGGCTGATTTCCTAATTAATGGCCATTCGATCTTGGGTTAACTGATAGAGGAGAAGGGAGGAGGTGGGGTGGGATGAAGGGATGGCCGGCAATCGCATAATCGCCTTGCGTCGGCTGACGATCTGACAAATGGCGGGACTATGTATAGCTCGGACGATGTGTCTCTTTCGCTCGGAATCGATAAGGAGATTCGGCGAGCTCGGAGAAATAGAGATGGTAGTAGGTGTGGAGAGAGAAAAATATCGGGGATTTGCGGGGGAATCAATTGGGAAAGGATGTTTTGTTATTGTTGGCTTCAATCGCGCTGTTTTACAGGAGGCTGCGAGTGGCTGATGGAGGTGAATGAAATACTGATGTAAGTAGTATCGTAAAGGAATGGTCAGGCATAAGGGTAATGAAAGATTTTTACTGCCGAGGGCTTTTATAGATGTGCTTTATGTCTCGCTTTATGTCGTGGTCAAGATAATGCGCGGACATCTTTCGAAATGATGCTCATTTCGCTGGAAAAAGATGAATCGATGCATACGCACATACATACTATTGAGTAAAAGCTTGTTGGATTCCCTACGGAAAAATGATGGCAAAATGTGAGTACCCATAAAAAAAAAGCATTACATTCTATGCATCGCAGCTCATGCTTCTACGCTGACCGACGGTAAACACATGAATTACGATCACGCGGAACTTTTCAGCAGGCCTTGTAATTTCCTTACTATACACGTCGACGGACACATCAGAGCTTGACGCGGCTAACGTTAACGAATCCGCGCGCGGAAAATCGAGCAATACGACAGGAGAAAGAGAGAGAGAGTTCACAGAGATAAGCGTCCTTGTTTTCGTAATGGCTTTCTTTCGCGCGCTGCACTCCGCTGCGGCGATGTATTCATTGGGAGTGTGTTTGTTTTCCATTATCTCGTCGCTCGCCGATGAAAAAGAAAATTTATGCTTCTGCAGCATAGCTTACGTTAGTGGAATCGGGGGAGATTGTGTTGTCGAGTTCTCCTGGAATTCTTTGAAAATATTAAAGCCCGTTGACGTAAACATCACGGGATTACGATGAGGGATTAGGTCTTACTGTTTCATCCTTTTTGAATGCGTTTTTTTTCTTTTTAAGAACAGGAAAAAAATTTCAAACGAAAGCGACCAATGCATATTATTTTATGTTCAGCACATCGGAATTATGAAAAATTTCACTTCGTTTAAAGGTGCAAATCCGTTTCCCATTATCGCTGTTTATGCTTATATAGTGGCAAAAAAGAAATCTGCCAGAAGAAAATCCAACAACGACGACCACAGGCAGAGATCAAAAGGAATATAAGTACCACAACTACGCGACGAGTATAAAACTCCGAGCGATCGTTGCACAAAAGCATGGCCTGCGGTGTTAACCTCGTTCTAATGATGCTTTTTCAACTTCCGAAACAATGATACAGCTTGTTAAGGCCACACCACTCCTTTTCGACTTTCGCGTTAAAGCTCGAACGAAGCAAACGACGAAGCTCTTATTCCACACTTTTTTTCACCTACACACAGAGAACACCATTACGAGAGCCAAAAAGTCTCGTGCGACCCAACTCGCAATTAATTTCTGAATAATTCTCCAGCCATTCTCAGCCGGTGCGCGCGAGAGATACCAACGAGATGAATAAGGAAAAAACGAAGAAGAGAAAGAAGAAGAAGAAAGAGGAGAAAAACGCGAGGATATAAAGCCAAAGAGTAGAAATCGCGTATAAGAAGAGCAGAGCGCGAGGGTCGAGGAAAGAAATTAGCGAATGGAAGAGAAAGAGACGATAATAGGAGGGAGAAGAATAATGGCGGACAGAGTGTGAGGGAGAGAGAGGATAGCTCGGTGGCGAGCAGAGACATGATAAAGAATAAGAGATAAGTATTCAGAGGGCAAATTAGTAGGCGGTATGTTAATAGCCTTTTTAATATTTATATTGTCGTCTTTATTTATACTCGTTTTAATTTACGCTGCAAATTATGGCAGCGGGGGGGGGGGGGGGCGCCTTGCTTGTTTTGAAACTCTCGCTCTCGAGATAGACATAGATTCTACAATACACATCCGCGACGCTAACAAATTCGACAGTCGCGAGTCCGACGATATAGCCGAGCAATAATTCCGCGCCGCCTTTCCACACCTCAGAAAGCAGTAGGAACTCCAGAACCGAAAACCAAGCCCCAGCCCCGTCAAAAACTAAAACTCAAACCCCGGATCAGACGGTCAGAGCCTGGCGACGCAGTTGCAGCGGAATTCGAGCGTGTAAGCCCGCGGGACGCCGCAATCCCCGGCTGAAGCCGCACAGGGCCGCTACCGCCGCCGGCAGCGGAAACAAGACGCAATCGGCGCCGCAGCCGCGCGCATTTGATATTAGCCCCAATCAAACGCGGGTCGTTTCGCGGTCGCAGCTCGTAAATAGCAATTTACAGGCAGCGGCAACAGAGCCGCGTACGTATCGTTAACTCCGATTAAGGCCAGTCGAAGAGAGCTGCTATAGTAGGGCCTACTCGCGGAGCTGTGTGCTGAGAGAAGGGAAATCCTGGGCTATCGTCGCGCGCGACCCTGAAACGGCCGTAGACGTGTGATGCTGCGCGCTGGAAAGGGGGCCGTGAAGAAGAGGGGCGATTGTGTATGCGTGCGAGTGGGTGTGCGTGTGTGTGTGTGTGTGTGTGACGGGAATGGATTTCGACTTTGATGTCTGTAGTTTGTCTTGACGGCTTTGATAATGGAATGGATACACACTTGCGCTGTCGATAGTGTTCAGTTCGTTTTATTCGTTCAAGTAGTGTAGGTGTAAATTTAGGCTTTTTGAATTTCGCGCCGCTGCTCGCTCTCCGTTGCGACGTTGAGAGCGCGCGCGCATGCGTCGAGTTGCGCGCCGCCGGCCCCGCTTGCGAGCGCGCGAAGGGCCCGCGCGCGCGGATTCCTGTTCGGACTGCCTAGTGCTTCGCACGTTTGGCTTCCTTACGCTTTTCGATTTTTTTGTCTTCTGACGGTGAGCCAGTGACTTGTTCTTCTCAGAGCTATCACTGTTCACCTCGTTCTGCGCCGTGTTGGTAGTGTTTAGCGGAAAATTCGCGATCGCGTCGTTCGCGTGTGTGTATTTGTGCGAGTGTGTGAGTGTGCCTCGAGGCGATAGTCTTAAGGTTTGTTGGCGAAGGTGTCCACGTGTTGTACGTGACTCCTTCGGGGCGAGCGAACAGCGGCAACACCCCTTGTTGCCCTCGTGCCAAGCGTCTGGCTCCCCGAGACGTCGGGGCGCGCTTGGTGCACGGTTGCGGACCATCCTTTCGCTCCCCAGGCCCGGCTTCCAGACCTCCAGGACCAGGACGGAAGCAGCGGCGGACTACGACGAGGCCTGCTCAACGCCCTCTTCAGCGGCGGTTTTTGCGTTCGTCTTTGCGGTAAGAGAGCTCTCTATGCGTGCGGAAAAGGTACCTCGCGTCGTTGCGTTTGCGTGCGTTCTTTCACTTGAGTTTTTTCTCTTTTAGAGTCACTGTTCTCTTTCTTTTATTTGTATAGTTTCCCTTTCCTTATTTTCAATAAAGCTTACACTTGCTGAGGCTTTTCCCTCTAAACCGTGAGGGTTTTTACGCCAAAGCAAGTGCTTTTTGTGTACCGCGAAATCGTGTGTGTTAATTAAAAAGAACCCTTCACTCACTCAACCCTTTCCTTTTGTTGGAACTCACTCTGAGTTCTTTCATTCGTTCTAAGATTAATATTCAGATAGCAATATTCGGAGAAACGCTCGTGTCGCTCTCGGTAGCGGCTCTTCGACTTAATCAATCTTATGATAAAGACAAAAACGAAAATTGATCGAATTCATCGCTGTTTTGCGAGCAACGGCATTTGCGATAAAACAACATCAGCCGGAGCCGAACGACGAGTCCGGAATCCGCGCGCTCCGGAGCGAAAAGTAGGATAAAGCTCGAAAGAGAATTGAGACTCGGCGTCGCGCAGCATAGCATTCGCTGCGGTCGAGAGAGAGAGAGAGAGAGAGAGAGAGAGAGAGAGAGAGAGAGATAGGCCGCTGCCGGCGACGCCTTTACGCGAAAAGCCTTAAACAAGAAGCCCGCGCGTAGAGAAAGACAGACTGCCGCAAAACGAAATGCCTCCTCGTAAATTCCGGCTTACACGCATCTGGACCGGGATTCGCGTCGCCGAGGCAATATAATCCGAGAAAGAGAGAGAGAGAGAGAGAGATTCAGGCTCTCTTGCTCCTGTTTCACTCGATAAACGGCACCACCCGCCACTGCCGCCTCTGTCTATCTCTATCTTTGCCTGCGGGCGTCTCTGTATCGCGGAAGCGCCAATGAGGGACGCCCGCAAATTACCAACGAAGCTATAGTTATAGACGTGTTTTTGCCCGCTATAGGAGGGATTTTTGGTGTAGAGAGGAGATGGAGTCGTTTTCGGCTCGTTACTGCGCGGCGGAAGGACGTGGCTCGGTATGAGTTTCTTGACTTATGAGGTAATGACGTGGGCTGGACAATGGTATGAATATAAATAGTAGGGTAAGTGAAGGCCGATGAACTTGTTTCGTGAATTTATGACAGTTGTTTGTGCGTTTGTGCGATCGAGGAATTTTCAGTTTTTCTCACTCACGGGCGTGGAGATGAGAGTATAATCTTTCTAGCGGCGAATTAAATGGCCAGAACAGAAGAAAATTTCGTGTTAATGAGGACTTGAGTAGACGAGCTTTTGAAAGCTTTTTAGAAAGGGGGTTTCAGAACTTTTTTGCAGCAATGTATACCTGGAGATTTAAAATGGACCGAAAAATTCCCGCTGAAATTTTTTGCTCTCATCGTGCCGTTACGGCTGGAACGTAACATTTTAATATTCTATAAACGGCAATTAAAAATCCTAACTGCTGCACAAAACAGCTTTGTATAATAAAATTTTCTTTCGAAATTGTGCGTCGTAAAACTAGTTTGAAAAGCTCGTAAACCGTTAAACCCGGTATGGTATATGCAATAGGTATACCAAAACCGAATTAAACCAATTAATTTTCGTAACATTTTCGATTTTTTATATTCTTTATTTACATTTGCTGTTCAAAAAAGCATTCGGACATAAATAAAAAACGAGAACAGCAGAAAAACTTTACACGTGGAATGGTTCCCGCGCGTACGCGAGCGCTTCTTCTCCTTTTTTCTCGAACAGTTTTGCGGTTTCCAGATAAACGGTGAATCGCCCCAGTTTCCTCGGCTCTTTTTGTGCGGACGTGCGCGAAAAAATGGTTGGGAAATCGGGAAACGTTTTGTACGACTTAATGCGCGGGGTTCATTATAACCAGCGAGGAGCTCGCTTCGCGATCGCAACATGATAACGCACAGGCTAAAAACCGAGGCGAGATGAGCTGAATTAAATTTGCCTGAAATAGAATATTTTGAAAAATGTTATTTGCATAGTCCTTTTAAAATTTCGTAACATTTCAGTGGATGATGAACTTTTCGTATGATAATGAAAATATATGTATTTTATGCAAGATTTCGAAATATATTCGGAAATCAGCTTATAAAAAGCGAACGTGTGAGTTTTGTTGCAAAGCTTTCCTCGATAATTTCAGATATGAGCATTGCTTGTGTGCCTCCACCAAAGCAAAGAAAGGAGTAAAGCAACGCATACATAGCTTATAAGTAACTACGATCGAAAAAAACGCTCGTACAGGAGCAAACAAGTTATGCTCCGCAACGCTCGCAACAGAATTACTCGGAAACAGCTTCTACATGCGCAAACAAACCGTGTACTTATTCATTGTATGGGACAAGACTACATTAAGATTCAAAAATAAACTGTGAAATCATTGTTGATCAGATATTATGACTTTATTGAAATCTCCTAACGATCAGGTCCTGGTGTGACCTTCTCTCACAAGTTGTCGCCGAGAACTGACGCTCTACTCATTAAACGCCGCCGAAAACTCGGGCCCACTAGAACAAAGACGCTTTCCCGAGGACTACCGAAGGGACTCGAAGCAGTGCGCGCGCTCCTCTATATCTATAGCTATACATACCCAGTCATGTGCCCGCGCGAACGCCTCTCGCCACTCGACTCTCTGGCCTGGCAGTCACAGATCGGCCTTTTAGCCTCTCCGCACTGAAAGTGACCTTCAAAATCCGTGGAGTAAACTCCCTACTGAGGTCGTGGCAGTCTAAGAATGATTATAAAATCACTCCTAACCATATTGGCCTGAAGCCACGAATCGCCTTGTCGATTCGCGCATATGAGAGCCAAATGACGGAGAAACGTTCAATAAAACTACTAATAGGTAGAATATATTATTGATAAAGAATAAATACGTCGCACTTGCTTTTATCCCTAGCAGCCCTCGGTTACGTCCGGAACATTCATCTTGAAAAACCGACGCTGTAGCGCGAGCAACAATCGATAGCATGCAAATATTGTCCAACTTCATTCGAGCGTAAAGCCGGCGCAGCTTAAGGGGATGTCGTCCCAAAAGCTTCGCAAATCCGCCACGGAGTATTTTGTATTTCCAAACTTCTAGAAAAACAGAAAGTCCGATCGAATTTTTCTTTCCGTAGTACGATTCATTAAACTTAACTTAACTTACATCGCTACAGACTCGGTTTTTCATTCGCAAGCTTTATTTAAAAAGTTTTATGTAGAATTAGATTTTAAGGTTGGCGCTGCAATCGCATGAGTACGACAAAGTACGCGTAAACATCTGTTCTTATTTCCAAGATTTCAGAAAAACAAAAAGTCCGATCGAAATTTTCTTTCGGTAGAACGATTCTTTAATCTCAGACTCGGTTTTTCATTTGCAAACTTTATTCAAAAAGTTTTATGTAATAGAAAAACAGTGTTTCTTGAAACGACATCCCCTCATTTTGAATTTCTGGACAAAAATCGAGGTTCCACATCACACAGTAGAAGCTTAATTAGAAGCAACTAAAATCCTCGGATTTTCGTCCGCGCCGTACTTATCTCCTCGACGGATGCATCGACATTACAAAAGCCTGGAGATACTGCTTCTGCCGCTGCTGTGTTGCACGGTGAAGGTGATCATAGTAGTTTGGCGCGTTTGTATGCCGCGACACGTAGCCGTCGGACACTCGGGGGATAATTACGTTAGCCCGCCATTTCGCGCCAGAATCTAATGACGGTCAAGGGTCGTGTAGCCCCGCGCTGCCCCGCTACGCTCTGGAGAGTAGTGCACTTTTCACATCGATTTTACTACGTGACACTGGAGTGGAGGGCTGGCCTGGATTTTTATAGGATAAGTCATTTTGCGTGCGCGATTCGCCTGTGACATACTTTGAGGGAAGAAAATTCGAGAAGTTTCTCGCGACTGTGACAAGTCGCGGGAGTTAAACCTTTGTCGAAGATGGGAGGACGGTTTATGCTGTTAATGAAAATTTGAAGGTTATGATCTACGATGGTGATTGTTGGTTTCAAGAAAGAACGTACAATTTCGTTGTACACTATGGTAACGAGCTAAGTTGCGGCAAGCAATTACATGAAACTCGAGATTAACATTCTTTTCGTACTTTGGTAAGCAGTTGTTATCGCATTAAATTACAATGTAACTTGGGCCGAACCGTTAAGCGATGATAACACTTCCTCTCGCGCGGCATTGTTTAACGATTTTGAGAACTTATAAGTCGGTCGATGCATCTCACGTTGGATTCAATCAATTTCAACCTCATCCTTCTCGACGCTCGGCACGCATATAAAGTTAATAATAGCTGATAAAATTGAACGGTTATTCACCGCTGTTTTTCTTTGGAAAAAAAGAAAGATCGATACTTAATAATCCACGCTTATGAAGTACCGAGGAACGGCGTCGCTGCGCAGCGGCAGTAGCATCGTAACGTAACATCGCCCATCAAAAATCAATTACAAACTCGTCTGTCCCCTCCGGCAGATAGTCGTAAAGGATAATTCAGCCTCGAAATATCAATGAAAAAGAAGCTCCATATAATCCCCCCCCCCCCCAGCTCCTCTGATGACACAGCAGCAGCAGCATAGACGGCGGTGGCAGCACCTGTTAAACGCCGGTTTGACGAGTGCGTGCCAAGCGATAAACCGAAAAGATAGACGCGGAAATCGCTGGCGCTGTGTTTACGATGTAACGGTCCCCGCCCCTTCTTCTCCAAGACGACAACGACGAGAGAGCGAGAGAGAGACGAAAGTGGAGTGCGCGCAGCACACGATCGAGATTTCCAGCGACGACGCGGGTTACGTCGGCCAATATTGATCAGCGTGTCGCGGCAAATGTTGGCGCTGTCAACACACATGCAGCGACTCTGATCGCTTGTCTGCGTCTCTCTCTCTCTCTCTCTCTCTCTCTCTCTCTCTCTCTCTCTCTCTCTCTCTCGCTCGCTCGCTCTTCGTTGCTAGTGTAGGGAATGGAAGAGACGAGTCGCTGATAGGAGAGAGCGAGAACTGCGATTCTCTTTCGATGGATCGCAAGGGGCGGCTTTATGTTATGACGCCCAGGAGTTGGATTCCACGTGGAATTGAAGGAGGATTGTGACTACGAGTAGGAGAGACGCGCGCAGTTATGTAGGAGATATGCGGACGGGATTGACAAGTGCGCGAGCGTGCTGCGGAGAAATAGAAAGGGATTGAGGCGTGACGACTGTGTGAATTGCGTGCTTCAAGTCTCCCGCTCGCTATATTGACGATCCACGCGCGAAAGAGCTGATGAAATTCCTTGTTGCGCTACTGCGAAACGAGTATATCACATTGTGTTTGTTATATTTCGCGCTCGAATTATGGGATTTTTTGAAAACGAATAGCAGCAAACACGATTGATTGATACCTGTGGCGCGCGACGTTGAGCGCTTTTATGATAGTCGCCGCACGTGAGATAATCAGTTATACATGAATAATCTATGAATCACAATCGAATGACTGTCTCGCTCACCCCGTGCATATAGCAATCAGTGCGATACTGGAAAACAAATACGAGCTGTGCTATTATTTATGGAGAAAAGAGGAATTTGGTATCTACTGATGGGAAGGACGTGCGCTCGCTATGGTTTACGGTATAAAAGCGGCCGCGTGCCGTACGCATAATAGTAAAATTTTTATTAAACTTAAATTTCACGAGCTATAAAAACGATATTTATATCCCGGCGATACATCACTGTCTGGCGCGGAATCTAATTAAAAGCCAGTGGCGCAAGCTCGTAATCTATAATCCTGAATCATTACAATAAAAGTATATACATAGCTTCAGTAGTCCAGAGCTGTAATTACATTCGAAAAGAATTGAACGCTTAGCAAACCCAAACACCGATTATACAAAATCCATTATACAATGCGACGAATGAAGCGTAAAATATAAAATCAATCTTCCCTCGTTCGTAACAAAAATCCAGAATCGAACTCATCATATCCCAAGAGCTTGCATAATTCAGCGCTAATTCACGTATTCTATAACTTGGCGAAAGCCCGGCGCCCCATTATAATCCGATCAGCTTGTTCGAGCATACATAAGCAATAAATAATCCCATCCCTTCTCGATCAGAAATGCCATTAGCATTCTCTTTCACCCGAGCGCACCGGCAAAATTTAAGACGAGTCGCGCTCTCTCTCTCTCTCTCTCTCTCTCTCTCTCTCTCTCTCTCTCTCTCTCTCTCTCTCTCTACCTTATAACATTATATATAGGTATACGTCATCTATATGCATGACAATTGCGCGCTCCGTACACGCTTTTCTCCATCAGCAGCGGAATTAATTATCTCTTTCGCACGTTCGCGACCGAATTATCGATTCCGAAAATTTCCACGATTTTCAAGTTATAATAATAATGATATGTCGATGATGATAATAATAAGCGAGCGATCGCGAATTGTGCGGCGAGTAATGTTGGCGGATTTGGGCACGCGTTGGAGGGACATACGAGCGAGAGAACCAGCGGTGTACAATGATGTACTTTGTTTGAAAATTGACGGGGTTGGGATTGGAAAATTCGATTAAAAATGGTACCTTTTGATGGAGTGAGGACGCTGGAAACGCCTGGGATTTGTACAGAGGTAGGTGCGCATTTACGCGCGGGATTAGGGATTTGAATTGGTAAACGGCCGATGGGTCTTTTTTTGTGCTCGACTTTTGATCTGAGGTGAACTGAATTAATTGGTAAAAATACCTGCATCATTTTTACGCACTACATTTTTGCACCTTGAAACATTTTTTTTTTATTCATACCTAAAATGTCTATAATAATCAATGTATAGTTTCGCCACGCACGTTATATACCTGCACACGGTATATATCTCTAATCCATTAGTGTCTCAGGACCATCAGTGCACCGCGCGCGGAAAGTAGTTTGGGAGGTTTTTGAAATAGTTCGGCCGCTGCGTAAGTAGAGTCAAAGTTTGAAAATTTGAAATGACGCGAGCGCGCACGAATGTGACGATCGTTAACCGAACTCGATTAGCGTGAAAGTTGCAGCTCGAACGACTTTTGTTAATTTCGTCCAATTTTGTTAACAAACAATAATTCACCTTTATAAATTAGCAAAAAATAATAATAATAATAATCAGGTATGCATCCTGCCTTTAACGAGCCATTTACGGCAGCCAATTTCGATTGAAGCGCATCGAGTTTCAAACAGAAGCCTTCATCTGGGGAGAAAAAATTTCTCTTCCCCAGGTGCGCACAAAGCTCGGCACGCGAGAAGGCGAAAGAAAGCTCGACGAGAGAAAAAACCGCTGCCAATTCATTGGCACGTAGCTTCCTCCAACGAAATCTATTGTTCCAATAAATAAAATATTGTTTTAAAATACAGTATGTGAATGCTATTTTAAATATTTCAAAGCTTAATTATTTTGCTGTAGGATCAATTTTCTTATAGCAAAAGATATATAATAATCAGAAAAATCTCTCAAAATCGTGAAAAAGAAGAGATTGATGAAAGGATAACTCTGTAAAAATAAAGTTATGGTATTAAGAGAATAAGATTGTAATATAAAAAAACTTACGTATAATTTTACTATAAATAAACAAATATATATTGTGCCGTATAATTCTACTCTCAAAACATGTTGCACAGGGGCAATTCATAGAGAGGGACTTTAACGATGTGCAACGACACCCCTATAAGAGGAAGAAAAAGTTTTGAGAAAAATCAGTTTACATTTTAGCTCTTTCCTTGAGAACCGCTCGACGAAATCGTTTACAATTTTAGCAGCAAATAGCTTTTTTTATAGCGAATCAGCAAATAAAATTTTGAAGCATTTGACTGCATTGTTTTAGAGATCAGGAATCAAAAAATTTTCAAAAAAAACTTGAAACCTTGATATCTTAAGAACCATAGGGGTTTGAAAGCTGCGCAATGAACTTAGCCAAGACACATAAAATATCTACTTTTTCCCAAAATCTCAAGTGTAATAAAGCCTTTTTACTTCCGTAATCGAGGCACAAAAAAACTCATTTTTTTCAGTTTTCGATTTATTACTGAAAAAATAAGTAGTCAAATCACTTGAAATTTTAATGGGGTATAGTTTGACACGTGATCCATCGACATGATTTTTTTCGTGAGATTATGATGTTTAGTTTCAGAGATATGAATTTAAAAAAAAAAACACCTTTTTCATTTTATCTGCCGAACAAAGCGGTCAATCCCGAGGTCCAAACGGGGAAAAGTAGGTAATTTTATTCTCTTTCAAATGCATATTAGCTGAATTGTTTGAAACGATGAGATGATTAAAAAAAACGCAAAATAGTGTTTTTCAAAAATCAAAAAATGGCCATAAAAAAAATATAGTTAAGAAATTAAAATATAACTGTTTTTCCCGAATTCAGAATCCAAAAATATATATGCATGTCAAATTTTATTGATATTGACAAAGTAGTTCCAGAAATATTACGGTATACATACACACACACATACACACACACACACGCACACACACTTCCATACAGACATTTTCTAAAAACACGTGATTTGAACTTCTAACACACCAAAAAGTATTGACGAAACTCAAAATTTTACTATTACAAAGCTTCCTCTAGGAGGAAGCAAAAACAAAAAACGAGTTCGAGAGAAGAAAACGTAGTGTGAAAAAACAGGCGCAAGCTAGGGAGAGCAGAAAGAGAGAGAGAGAGAGAGAGAGGGAGAAACGTTCAGAGAACGCACTGTGCGAGTTTTCCCCCCTCCGACGTCGTCACGCGCACTTCCGTCTTTCGCCTCCTATACTCGCGATGTCGCTTAATGCATGTACACACGCGTTCACGTCTTTTTACGCGACTCGATAGCGCCGCGCACCAGCCCTTTCCCCCCTATTTTTATTGAAAAGTCGTTGAGAGCGTGAATGCGAAATCGCGGCCCTGCTGCGCGTGTAGCTCGGCTTTAATTAGACGATAAAGGCCAGAAGGGCGTTAAAAGCAAGAACGAGAGAAAGACGGCGCGGCGCGAGAGAGAAAGAGAGACTGTTTTGCATTGCAAGGTTGGTTAATTAAATTTTTCGACTGTACGTGCGGCGGTATAACGGGCTCCTGTGGATATTGAATTCTGGCGAACTCCAGTCGATCAAAGCCTTGGGATTGCTTGAGAAGGCGAGCTATACCGATACCGATTCGTTAGGTATACGACTGGAGGGAAGCTGTTGTAAAAAAAAAGTCTTGAGACTTTTAGTACCTTCTATAAGAAAGCTTTGATTATTTTTCAATATTACTTCACGAAATCGACTTTCGAGGCCGCATTACAACTAATAAACAAGTTTCACCCCAGCACTGCAAGTTGATCCCAAAACATTTCATAATTAAAACTTTAGATTTCCATTAATACAAAATAAAACGCTGCCAATTCATTGGCACGTAGCTTCCTCCAACTAAATTTATAAGTTCAATAAATAAAATATTGTTTTAATATATCTATATCTGCTTGCTAATGAATGAGGCGATTTTTGATACACAATTTAATAAAAGTTTTGGATAGTTCATTGTCCAAAAATTTGCAGACCCCTATGTTTTCTTATTATAGAAAACAAACACTGTCGTCAATTTTTTTCACAGAAATTCACGCATGTTTACATGTGTTCCTAACCAACCTAACCATCAAAACAGCAGGTTATTCATTAGATAGGTCGCTCGCGCAATTTTCAAGAAAACGATTTTTACATTTTAGCTCTTTAGTTGAAAACCGCTTGATGGAATCGTTTAAAATTTTAGCAGCAAATAGCTTTTTTTATGGTGAATCACCAAATAAAATTTTGAAGCACTTGACTACATTGTTTTAGAGATATAAGAAATCAAAAAATTTTCAAAAAAAACTTGAAACGTTGATATCTTACGAACCATAGGGGTTTGAAAACTGTGCAATAAACTTATCCAAAACACATAAAATATCTACTTTTTCCCGAAATCTCAAGAGCAATAAGGCCTTTTTGCGTCCGTAATCGAGGCACAAAAAAAAACTCATTTTTTTTTTCAGTTTTCGATTTATTACTGAAAAAATAAGTAGTCAAATCACTTGAAATTTTAATGGGGTATAGTTTGACACGTGACCCATTGACATAATTTTTTTCGCGAGGTTATAACGTTTAGTTTCAGAGATATGAATTTTAAAATAATATCGTCTTTTTCATTTTATCTGCCGAACAAAGCGGTCGATCCCGAGGTCCAAACGAGGAAAAGTAGGTAATTTTATTCTCTTTCAAACGCATTATAGGTGAATTGTTTGTAACAATGGGATGATTGAAAAACAGTATTTTTTAAAAATCAAAAAATGGCCATAAAAAAAATATAGTTAAGAAATTAAAATATAACTGTTTTTCCCGAATTCAGAATCCAAAAATATATATGCATGTCAAATTTTATTGATATTGACAAAGTAGTTCCAGAAATATTACGGTATACATACACACACATCCACACACACACTTCCATACGGACATTTTCCAAAAACACTTGATTTGAACTTCTAACACACTAAAAAGTATTTTCTAGAAGTTTTGAAGAAACTCAAAATTTTACTATTACAAAGCTTCCTCTAGGAGGAAGCAAAATCCACAACGCAGAGATGACACATTGTTCCGCACGTCGTCGTCGTCATAAGCGAAAACGGCAATTTTTAATAAACTTTTGCACCTCCAAAGCGTACACAGAGCGACGCGGAGGCGCTTCGCCGAGGAAATGGAAATCGCCGAGTTCATTTCCTTGTTCTTGCGTGAGCTGAGAGCGAGAGTCGTCGCGGCGGTCTAAACTCTCGATTTGTCACAGATCGCGTTAAAGCACGGAGGAGAATTTCTCTCTCTTTCTCTCCTCTCTCTCTCTCTCTCTCTCTCTCTCTCTCTCTCTCTCTCTCTCAGGCGAGGCGGAGAGGGCTTTATTACACACGTAGAGGAAACTTTTTCGGAGCAAGGGAAGGAGCTGCCCCGGCAGTAGCATTATTCTTGCGCCCTCGCGCCTGTGGCGGATGACTGATGACGGGCTACGTGAAGTGTAAAGGGTATATGTATGTTGTGTTCAAATGCGGCCGGAATATATGCGAAATTATAAAGTCAGGGGATGTAGAGAGCTTTCGGAAAGGCGGTAATGAAACGTCAAGTTTTTATTTATGCTGCGGTTGTAGGACTTGTACGCACGTAAAAACGTATTTTTGTTTTGCTGTATACAGAAAAATTGATAATTTAGCGCACGATGGGTAGAATTTTCAGAAAAATTGCATATTATATAGCTATAACTCAGTATCGTTCCTTGATACGTTTCAATACAAACGAGCACTTCATCCGATTTTATGCCAGCCAGCCGCGCGCAAGTATGATAATTCCGGAATGGCGAAAAAACGAGCGAAATTTTATTTACACGCTGCAGTGACGCGTCACGATTTTTTTACCCGTAAAAACGTTCACATCCAACCTCGGCGTTTACGCTCATGCTTTGTATATATAGCCACTCCACAATTGAAATTTCAGCCTCACTCCTCGTATAACACTGTATTTAGCGCAGTGCTTTTTGCTCTCTTTCCCTCGCTCAAAGCGTCCGCGTAACGAGAATGCGAAATGAAAATTTAATCGGGAATAGCTTTTTGCGCAGGGCATATTATCGAATAATAGAGCCGGGGCTTCCAGCGAGCTGTATATACTTGGCAGGTGCCTGTGCCGTGAACCGGCTCAGTTTTTAATTATTCACCGACAAGCGCTGGCATGACGCATGTGGGCTCGTAAATTTATTGCTGTATGAACGCGGTAGCACGGTCGCATTATCGCACCTTTTTTGTTAATTAATATTGCGCTGATAAAATTATTTGCGTTAATTAATCATTATAATGTCCTGCCTAATTATCGAGCTTTGCAATGTTTGGCATTTGACGAGTTTTGAGCTGGTGCTTATTATTGCGATTGTATAACGTGCGGGTGACGTGGATGTGGAGAGAAGCAAACTGTTCATTATTGCTTTTTATAGAAACGTTATACGACATTTTTTGTTTTTCTTGCACAGTAGGCATCCTCAGTCATTTTAGTTTTTTTCTATAACGTTCATATACAATAATTTAATATTATTTAATCTTCTTTTATTTCACGACAAATTTTAGGTTTGATAAAAAATAATCAACACACGAATCGCCTCATTTTATACACAAACAAACGTTTGTTACATCACCCCATTTATGTTCCATAGTCAGTCAATGTATGATTAGCCTATTGGCTTCCACATCCCTAATACGTAGCTTCCCTCAGGCGATCGTTAAGACATACTGTGAGCTGATCCTCTCAGTTAACACATGTATTGCACAAAGCTAATGTATACCGCGTTGCATTAGAACTGATTTCGCAGATCATCTATTGTTCACGTACGCCATAAAGTTAATTTTAAATGTAACATTGTTTATTTTTATACCTAGAAAGTTCATTTTCACTCATCATCATTAATGCTTCATAAAAAACCTTTACCTCTTCTCAAAAGGCTTTTAGCTTTTATCAATACACTCAACATCATAGCTTCGTCTCCCTCTCTCTACTATTTTCATACGAGCGACTCTAAGCGCAGCTTCTACGCGAATAATACACTGCATAGCCATCGCTTCTCGTTCTCCCCCCCCCCCCTCACCCTTCCCGTGTGTGTATGCGCTCACGAAAACGAGGCTTTTTCCGCGAAGCGTCTTGTCTCGTAAAAGCTGTTGCTCTGTTAAGCGATCGAGAAAGTGCCTGCATCCGCCAGCGGCGCCTCTCTCGGAAGCCTTCCCGGCGGCGACTAGTCGGTGGGGGACAAGGTAAATCTAATCTTGATTCAAGCATTATAAAAGCCAACGTGACATCTCATTTTATGATACGATGAGTATACGTCGAGCGGCTCTTGGGAGCGTATATGTGTGCCTGCAGATTATATCCGAGGATATACTTATTCGTGGAATAAAGACCGATGCGCGCACATGGCTGCGAGACTGTTATACTCGGAAGCTCGGAGAGTAGAAAGAATTTTTTATTTGCGATTGAGAGAGGTAAATGCATTGTTTCTCAAAAGTTTCTTTTTTGTACTTTTAGTAGCGTTTTACGTCGATAATGAAAGAACTTTGCAAACAGAATTATTGAATTCTTATGCTTGCGTTTTCTCGCGATCAAACTAAATACTAACGCTATAGGCTGACCATAGCCACTCATTACTACTCGCAGTAGCTTACCCTCAACAAAACACCTCGTATACATTTAATAACGTTACAAATCGACTCGTCATCGACCAGCACAGCAGTTCGCATCTCGCGACATCCGCACAGTCACCTATATGGGAAATAAAGCTCTCCCCCATTCCCGTATTCCGCGAGGCTGTCATAAGGCGGTATTAAGCTTCCGCGCGGGCGCGCGGCTTATACAGCAATATTCCGGTCCGACGACGGGTGGCGGCTGGCTGCGCGGCCCCGATTGGGGACGCCGGCGAGGACGACGATGAAGAGAAGATGGAGGAGAAAGGGTGTAGGGGAAGAAGGGGGTAGAACCGAGCCGAGCGTCGCAAATTCTCGGCTGCGCCAGCCAAAACCGATGTTCTTGCCTCCAGGCGACGCCGCAGCACCAACCGGCCTATGAGACTTTATCGCTTTCCTATTATCTTTCCCCTACGGCGCAATAAAGACATCGCTTATTCGATGTCGCTTTCTCGCTCTTGCAACTGCAGGAGCGCTTTTTCTCTCACCACGACGACGACGACGACAAGTCGACCCCTCGTGCTTTGACTCTCTTTACCTTAGCACTTTTTCGCACCTGGAGGATTTGTACGGGGAGGTGCGGTTTTAGGGGTCGGATTGTTATAATCCAGCTTTACACCGAGGGTTGATTAAAAGTAGAACATTGCGTAGTTAGGGAGCTCGTGATTTTTTTTTCCTTAACAAAGTAGGCTCTCTCGCGTACATACGCGGAGTTCAGATAAGCTCGCACGGAAAGTAGGATTCGAGGACTCGCATGTAAGGCAGGGCTGAAAGGGTCGAGAGTTCAATTACCGCGCCGAGAGAAATGTTCTCACTTTGATATTATATATGCGCTTATAAATTGCGAAATAAAGAAAGCGGAATTCTAACGTTCTTTACTTATACACGTATACTTTTTAATTATAAGTCGCAGCGGCGTTAGTGCAGCAGCGGCAGCGGAGTGTATAATATCAGCAACTCTGTATTCTCGAAATTAATTAGAGCGTTTTGTAGAATGCGCTCTCTCTCTCTCTCTCTCTCTCCCTCCCTCTCTCTCTCTCCCTCTTTCTCTCTCTCTCTCTCTCTCTCTCTCTCTCTCACTTTCATTAAAATTTGTTTCGCCAAGGTAGCGACGTCGGCATAGCTTTCAATTACTTAATGAGCATTTATTGATGACGCGGGGTTGGCGTCGGGAGCGCGCGCGAATGAACAGCAGAAATTCGTCGAATAAATTAGCGCCTCCGTGAAGATTCAATCAAATTACGGCCCGGCTTCCTGGTATTCTACTTCTATGTGCTTAATATTAACTCTCCAGATAGCTAGCGCGGAATAAAGACGCGTCGCGCGCTGCAGCTCGCGCCTTTTAATTGACATTACGTTCGCGTAGTTTCTTGGGCGGGAGAGAGAGAGAGACAGAGACAGAGAGAGAGAGAGAGAGAGAGAGAGAGAGAGAGAGAGAGAGACAGACAGAGAGCGAGAGAGAGAGAGAGACAGACAGAGAGCGAGAGAGAGAGAGAACGTGCGCTGCTGAGGCAGGCAGCGACTAAATTTCCTGGACTCGGCTCTGCGCTGCAAGTTTCCGCAAAGCGCGCAGCTTCTGGAAAATCGAGAGGGAGGATATTTGCGTGCATTCCGCGCAGGCATTACTGAAATGTCCTGCCGAAGAGACAAAGGGGCCGAATTGTAATTATCGCGAGAGAGGGAGAAGGTATTTCTGGAAGGGGGAGAGTGATGAATACTTTTTGGAATTATTTTTTTTGTGGAGCCTGGAGAGCGTGGGCGAGCAAGCACGATTTTTAAAACGCGTTCGTTTGTTTGTTGTTGAAAATGACGAAATTGCGAATCAAAACTGTTTACACCGAGCTCCGATAATAATAAAAGGTTTGCGCTTGTAGATCCGATCGTGTTTCAGTGGAAAATTCAATTATATTAAAAGAAAAGCAGTATTTTTACAATTTTTTTTTCTCTTACACGCCCACGTATCACTTTATATTACACGTATAGCCCGTATAAATTTCCAGGAAATAATTTGCAATCTCGTACAAAGGCGTTTCATACGCGAGTAACCCAAAATACGTACAAAGAGCTGTATTGATTATACTTAACGAACTAGCGATACTTCCGCATGCATGTCCGCGCAGATAACGAGCGGCTGATAATGCATTATATTTTCCGAGAAAAAGAAAGAGAGAGAAACGGAAGAGCGCGCGAGAAAAAATATACACATAGTGCGAAGAAAGAGGCGCGCAACAAAGGCCGAGCGAACGAATAAGAGCCAGAGCAAACGCGAATAAGCGGGGGAACCCGACGAACGAAAGCAAGACACAGAGGGAGACGGAGGAGAAAGAGGTGCGCGCGAGCAGTGAATCACAGGGGAGAGAAACGCGCAGGAGCCCTACTGTGCCACCTTAGCCAACTTCAAAGCCGCCTTGTAATAGTGACTTGGGTCGCGTGCACTGTAAACACAATTATCTGCTGTGCCCTCCGGTGCAGCTATATCCCTATATAAAAAAGTCATGACCGGATGAAGTGAAGCCAAGAATGCGTCAATATGCTTATGTAGTGCGCATGAGTCAAAAGTATCGTTAGAATTTTTTGATTTGTTTTTGATTTCTAAAATTGATTCTAATATTAAAAATGTAATATAATACTATAATACATATCAAATTATAATTTGTGTATTTATAATATTCTAGAGGCATTCTACTCTCGAGACTATTCTATTCTCGAGACATAACCTTAAAATTTTAAAAGGAAGTTGGCAACGAAACCGCGGCAATTTTGAAATTTATATGAGCGCGAAATGAATCATATATTGTAAAGTTTGATATATTTCCGTGATAGAAAACAAATATTAAAAATATCAATCAAGGATTTATATTCCATTTAATAAGTTAATGAAATTATAGTCTACTACAGTGCGCGCAGCGCACTGCGCCAAGTCTAGTATATATATATATATATATATATATATATATATATATATATATATATATATATATATATATATATATAAGTCTGGAAAAGGGGGAGGAGATCCGGAAGACGCCGATGAAAAATAATATTTGAGCGGGAGACGCGAGAGAAGAGGACGAGGGACTGCAAGGAGAACAATAAATTAGCAAATTTGTTTTTTTTTCTTCCCCCCCGTCCACGTCGCCTTTCAGGTCTCTGCGCGTTCCTTTAATGCCGCGGAGCCTCGGCTTTATTCACAGGATGAATTTCAGATTGAGCTTTTGAAATTCTACTGAGCCTCGCGGAGTGGTGTGCGTGCAGCGATTTTTTTCCTCGCTTTTAACGCTGCACTCCCGATGCCGATATTATATTTCGTGTTTGTTTTCGCTTCGCCGAAATCACATTTGCGCGTTACATAAATAATGCACGCTCCTGCGCGAAACGCGCGTGCAGATTTATTTTGGTGAAAACTCGAGCTTATTCACAGAACGTACGTACGCGAGATTATTGTTCATTAAAAGCAGCGAATTTCGTTGCGAGCGCAAAAAGTAATTATTAACGCAGTGCGCCCGAACGAACTCGAATATAAACAGCGGCGAGTTTCGGCGAGAATACGAGTGAAAATAAGTCATCGAAAACCATCGTGAAACACAATATCGAATCCTACAACCGCATGATACAAATCAATCCATTTCCAAACCCTCTAGAAGCCTGGCCCATACATACGTTCTCTCTATCCTCTCCCATCCTCTCGTTAAAGTGCTCGATCGGCGGGAGAGATTATACACACTCGCGTCATTAATACTCCCGCACCTCAGCAAGCCGAAGCGCGAGCGCGTTGATGTTATTAATAATCCACACAACGCCGCGAGTTTCAAGCCCGAGTAAACCACACCGTATAGCGCCTCGTATAATGCTTTCCACGTATATATACAGCGGTATACATCAGGACCAAATCGCGCTATATGCCACTCGCTCGCTCGCTGATAAAATAAGCATGCGAGCGCAGTGTGTACATATATATGCAAACGGGCGCGAATGTAAGTGGCCCGCGCTCGCACGGCGAGCAGCTGAGTGTATAGGCCGGCCAATGAAAATGATTAAGCGCGGCCTGAATCCCGGCGAAGCTTCTCTAATCCGGCGCTAAAGGCAAAACAGAGACACTACTCCCGAGAATCTATCTCGCTCTGACCCGACTACATGTGTGTGTGTATGTGCTGGGCTCTTCCCTCTCCCTCTCCTTTATACTCGGTATACGCCGGAGTATATAGAGAGGGCTTTTGAATAATGGGGGAGCCGAGTTTGTTTGGTCCGCCGCGCGCACGGGCATGAATTTTGAGCCGGGAATTGTCAATTAATCGAAAGACTTTTCGACTGAATTAAACATAACTCCGGAGTAAGTGCGCAGCAGCAGCCTGCATCAGTCGGGGCTGTGTATTATAAAGCTTTCGCGCGTAAAAGTAGGCGATCAATTTCTTTAGAGGCCGTATGCTGCTCTGGCTGCCAATAACGAAAACAATCAAGCCAGTGTGCAACGCAAGCCGGGGGTAGTAAAAGAAAACGACGGAGAGAGAGAGAGAGAGAGACGCCGACTTGACAGGCTGAACTTCGGCCGACAATAAAGCCTTGGAATAATCCGTCCATTGTCGCGCGCGAAGTTATATTTAATTTATGCATTTATACCAGTGTAATGCAATAACGCATATAGGTATAAACGCGCGCGCGCTTCGGCGAACGAGGTAATTTAGCAGCTTCTCGCCTTTACGACTCGAGACCCCGTGAACTACGTATACTCCGTGTGCGTAAGTGCATTACACCGCATATATATATACACACACGTATGCATCGAAGTGTGAACTCGATGTTATACTGTTCCGTATGTGAATAGGTATACGTAAATTGACTTGCATCGACGCGTGATTCGCGTTTGTTAAAAAGAAGGGATGACCTGCAGAGAAACGTAGAGCAATAGAGAGAAGGGTACGTATAATTATTTATTGAGTTGACCTCGCGACGTATGCGTCTGTTTGTTTATTTCTGTTTTCCGGCGCTTATCGGATGTGCGCGATTGTTCAGTGGAGCGAAAAACGCACGAAAAAGAGATGAACTCGTCGCGGCACTCGGATAAGTGATTGAAAATTATATCGGTCGCGTCTTGAATTTCGGCTTTTACACCGTGTACTGGGGGAGGGACTCCAAACGTAAAAATTTACCACGTGACTCCAAGCCCTTCAATCATCGCTGCGCACAAATTATTCGATGTTTATATCGGAATTACGTCATTCGATTTTCACTGAAAAAGCCCTCTCTCTCTCTCTCTCTCTCTCTCTCTCTCACGGTCTGAATACAAAGGCCATTCGATTAAACAAGTGAAGAGTCATTCATTAAACATACTTTTATTAGCAAATCCCCCGTTGAGTTATTTATCTCATGGAATTTCCGCTCGCTCGTCCGTATCTCTGGAAATTTCAAAAATTACGAAGCAATTTCAATCAGCTTCTTTTAGGAGCAGCAGCAGCGGCGGCAAACGTATATTGCCGCGAACGAGTTGATGAAAAATCCCTTTGCCGCCACATCCGCGATAGAATGGCTTGCGCTTTAAAAAGTTAATTACCTGCTTCGGCACACAGACTCTCTCTTCCTGTAGAATACCTTCGATAATAATCAATTTACCAAAGGATCCCTTTGTTCTCTCTCGCTCTTGTGCCTCGGCGCTCTGTGCACATACCAAAATTTTCGATACATCGCGCGCCCGCTGCTATTACACCGTCTCGCCGATATTTTCGCTGATGAATTTAGAAGCAATTTCGAGGTGAAACAATGGCCTACGCGGCAGAAGAAAAAAGAAACGAAAACGGCCGTCTTTACCGAAAAAAAAGATATTCGATCCATCAATACGGAGCCTCCGAAAATTCCAAAGAGACACAGGGAAAAAGCAAAGGCTATACGGGCAGATCGCACTGCTGTTCGCGTTCCAGGCTCGTCCGGCGTGGCCCGTAACAAAGTGTTTCCACTAGCCGTTATCATCTCTTTCCGGACCGAGGACAGCGACTCTCTCCCCACCACGGCGAGCAACGGCGAAAGAAAAAAGGCGCAAAAGGTAACGGGGATTAATGGTCAGGCGTATCAGGCGCTGCGGGGGCGATAAAATATCGCGTGTAGTATAGTTAGTCCGCCGGAGTGAGAGAGAGAGAAAGAGCGCAAGCGCACTGAAGAAAAATGTAGAAATCCACCTTCTCTCTTTCTCGCTCTCTCTCGTAGGAATGTGTGCTCTACGGCCGCTACAGTCGCGACCTCTATCTCCGGATAATCTTCGCCATTAAAGGCCAGCAAAAGAATGGACCCAGAGCTTGCGGTAGGTGTGTGATATACTGACCCAGTGACGCGCCCAGAGAGAAAGAGAGAGAAGAAGAATACTGTGCACGCGGCCGGAGGGACTGGATTTTGAACAGGTGCGCTCGCTCGGATTAAAGGGGCAATAAGCGAGCTGTGCTGCCTCCGCGAGAAATGCTGCTTGCGCGCGCGTGTGTGTGTGTGTTTGTGTGTATGTCTGATGTGCGCTGTATATAGATATAGCGCAATAAAGAGCGTCGCGTGTGTAGCAGACCGCGGGAGAGAATGGAAGTAGGAAGAGGGAAAGAAAGCGACCGGAATTTGTCATTTCGCGCAGGCGACGGCTCGCGGTGTACTGTTTCGCCTCCGCGGTTTTCTCGAGAAAACGTAGATTTATTTGCGCTCTCCCTCTCTCTCTCTCTCTCTCTCTCTCTCTCTCTCTCTCTCTCTCTCTCGTTTTCTCTTTTGCTGCTGCTGCAGCTTCTAGCTTTGTGTATACGCGTGCGCGAGCGGTGTCTGAATTTCCGACTTTCTTTAGAGGAGGGGGGCAGGAAATAAATCAACGGTGGCGGGACTCGCGATTCTCTTCTTGCCTCTCTCTCTCTCTCTCTCTCTCTCTCTCTCTCTCTCTCTCTCTCGCGCCTATAAGCGCTTTCGGGAGCGCGCGAGAAAAGCATGAATAACTTCTCGGCGGGAATTATTTTTATGAGCTCGCTGCTTTCTTTTGTATTGAGAGACGCGCGTTGTTTGAAAGGCACGGGGAATTGATTTTCTGATTTACGGCGGGATATTATTGATGGGAAATTGTTTCTGCCCCGTGGCTCCGATTTATTGGCTGATTTGTATGCTAATGCACGCAGTGAAAGGATTTTTGTTTTCGTGTATATTCGTCTTGCTTTTTGTACATCGCTTATTTGGATTGTGATTGTATGGTGATATCTTTATTATGGGCATAAGAGTATTATTCGTCACGCGAGTAGTAGCGGGTTATACTTACCCACAGAATGATGTTTATCTCGTATAGTATAAGGTTGAATTAAATGCAAGCACTCACCTGTAACAGAAAAAGAACACTGATGTTAGAAACATGTATTTTGCAAACATAAAAAAATATTTGATAATTTAATCGATCCAATATCTTTACAACACAATATATTCTTAAATAAGCTCATCTAGACCCTACAAACTCGTGAATCAAAACCGCATCTCCGGCACAAAAACTAATTCCTCAAAAGACAATAAAAAGGGGGAAACTTTTAAAGCACGAGCAAGCAGCAGTACCATCGTTTCACGGAAGCATCCGGGCCCTGAATAATATTTGCATTCGCCGCAGTTTGACTCTCGACTGAAGAGCGACGGCAGCTGCAGCAGCAGCAGCGACTAGTTCACGAGCTAACGCGCGGATCAGTGGCGCTGTAGTTCGGACCGCAGGAAACTCTGAAGGAGCACCTCGAGTCGCTCTTTAACTCTCGTCTCTCTCTCCCTCTCTTAGTAGTCCTATATAGCCCCTCGCTCTTTTTCCGCTCTTGCGCTCCCGCGTTTTTTTCCCCCAGCAGTTTCGAGTCGTTAAGAAAAATACTGCGGCCTTGTAGAACTACGCTTGAATCATTAAGGACGTTACCGAGGCGGATGATCGGTGTAATGCGTTTGTTTTTAGATTTTTTTTATGTGTCGACAGAGAATTTACCCAGTACTTTGCGTTATGATACTTTTCTGCTCCCGTTTTCGCAGTGGAGAGCTGCTACTGCAGAGCACTGGATAAAAATGAATGGATCTTTTGCGTGCGCGAGTGATGTGCGTGAAAGATGGAAATGCGGGCATTTACTGTCACGGTCCGTTAAAAGGAGCCCGTTATGTTAAAACTGTCGAGTCGAGGTCCCTTTTTCGATGCTGCGCTAGTCCTTTGGCCGCTTTTATTTTTTGGACAAAAACGTTTTAGTTCTCTGTTGTAATGTCAAAGGACCGATGAAAAATGCATAAATGACTTTTGCGCTAGTTTTGCCCTCGGGTTTGACGCTCGAAAAATGCCGGGTTTTTGTCAGCACTAGCAAATGATAAAGTGCGCTGTCGCTCACGTCCATTGAAAAATATAACCAGAAATACATCCAAACGCGACCTTTGTGATAATAGTTTTTATGTAACACGCGAACGATTTTCGCGTTTTTCGTACCTATTAATAGGGACTAAAGTGACTCTTTTTTGACCGGCGGGCAAAAAAGTTATTTTAGCGGGCAATAAAAACCTTTATTGCCCGCATATTCAAACAGCGGGCAATAATGGCCTTTATTGCCCGCTAAAAAGTCTTTATTGCCTGCAAAATTTATTTTTTTATAATTTAAAAAAAAAAGTTGATTTTGATAAATTTGCATTATTTATTATTAAATAAAAAATGTACAAACTGTTATGTTCTTGAACAATATATAATTTATAACTAAATATAAATTAACATTGTCGAAATTTCTTATTTTTTTCATTAAAACCCTTTACATAATATTATATTTCATTTTTTTCCAATTTTCTCATTATAAATTCGGTACTGTTAAAATCAATTATTTATTTACAAAAAAAAAAAATGAATTTGACTTTTATATAATGTTTGAAAAAGACAAGAGCACGGTAGCCGTGTCAAAAAATAGTCACATCAGTCCCTCTTAATACGTACGAAAAAACGCGAAAATACGTCCGCGCGTTACATAAAATATGGTGTGCACCAAGGGCTAAGTGGGCTTTTTGGCCTCGTGGATTTTGCAGTACTCGTCTGCGGCTCGTAAACGCCCTCGCCTTCGACTCGGGCTAACTCGCCTTGACTCGTACTATTAGTGTACTAACTCAATTTATGTCAACGTTTTGCCGACATCCTTCGGAATGGTTCTCAAACCGTTTTATAATATAAATTTTATAATATAAACATATTTATGATAACGTAAAAATCAATCTTGTCCCTCCTACGCATCTCCTACTCTATACCCACGCGCAGCCGACGCTTTCATCATAAAAACGCTCATTTATACTGGCAAGACTAATTTCACCCCTCCGACGTTATTACGAGTACATCATCCACTTTTAAGCTGCAAAAGACAACTTTCCGCGCTTACGCCGCTCGGAGACCGATGACTTTCCGCTTCCTCCTTCACCCCGCAGTAGCAGCAGTCGAGTTACGCGCCGGTAGAATGTAATCCTCTCTTAATGCGAATAGTCGGGCAATAAAAAGCGGGAGAGACGCAATCACCTTTGCAGGGATGCAAAGCACGAGGCTGCAGCAAAGCACGTGCGCGCGCGGCGACATAAAAAAAAAGCGACGGAGCAGGAGCAAGAGGAGGATGAGGAAGAAGAAGAAGATGAAGTGAAGGGGGAGGATGCGCGCGTCGACGTGGCTCGAAACGAATTTCGACTCGAGTCGACTTTCGAGCCTGCGAAGAAGCTGCAGGAGGCGGAGGAGGAAGGACTTTAATGTATCTAAAGAGGAAGCGAGACGAAGCGACGCCGTAATATCGGATTACCCTTTTGGAATGCCTCTGCAGGCTCAAGAGTCTATAGCCCTTAGCAGTCTTCTTTCCATCGGAGATGTACGGAGCAGCGTACAGAATGAAAGATGGGAGATGATTGTGACGATAGTAGGTGAGGAGGAATTGGAAAAAAATGCGCAGAAAGTGGAGTAACAATGCGCTGTGATTCGAAATTCGAATTGAATACCCTCCTATGAAGTAGTACTAGCTAGTATTTAGTCAGACGAGCTTGATTTCATGAAAAAAATTTAAAGTAAAAAAGAGACAACAACGAATCAAGCAAAAATATTGATATGGCAGTCGAGCTGCAAACGTTCAATGAAGCATCTCATCCAGCAAAAACAACACTCGACGACGATACACAGAGAGGAAAGACGGCTAGAAAATAAAAGATGCATCTCTCGAAACGCAGAATAAAAAGCCAATACGGAGAAGAGAGAGGCGAGCTCGGTGGCATAGCTAAAACACGACTCGCAGAAACAGAAGCTCGCTCGCCGAGGAGCAGGAAGAAGCCGGAAGCATATAGCAGTTGCTCCAGAAGAAGGCGGCAGCGGATAGATTCCAAAAAGGAAGAAGAGCCAAAGAGAAAGAAAGAAAGGGTCGCATCAGAGCTGTCGGGCACGTGCGCAGCTCTCTCTCTCTCTCTCTCTCTCTCTCTCTCTCTCTCTCTCTCTCTCTTTCTCTATATATACATACACACAGAGTGGGCGAGAGGCGCGATGTAACGTTGTTCTCGATGAGAATGGCAATGCGTTCGACGACAGCCGCGCCTTGTATACACTTTGCCCGCGACTTTCGCCGCGTGTACGTATAGCTATACGTATACGGGAGGTTATATTGCGAGTCGCGCGCGGAATTCCCGAGAGCGCTGCGAGACAAAAATACTAAGCGCGCCCGGGGAAAATTGCGCTGCATCGGAGGAGCCGCGACGATGATACGAGCATTGCCGGGCCCGCGACGTTAAGTTTATGCTGATGCTCCGTGAGAGAGCTGAGACACAGCGAGAGAATTCTGAGGGATGATGGAGTTATGCGCTTTTTTGACCTGTGTAATATTTT